>NC_090445.1:394190016-394826350 GCF_031143425.1 Pleurodeles waltl | reverse complement strand
CATTACTTCTTTAACCAGATCCTGTACCAAAGAAGGTGAACAGTTTGTCAATGCATAAGATATCTTAGTAACCATGGGCATGGAGAGTTTATACAGCAGTAAAATCTCTAAAAATCTTACATTCTGTTTTAAAGGCTTGTGCTAAACCATAAAAAGTACACACCTCTCTAATTGCAGACTGCTCCGGACATTTCAAATGTCTTTGTAGCAAAAGTGGCAGCTCCAACCTGCACCAACCACATATGCACAAATAGATTCAGTCCCTTGATGATATACTTTTGATTTGGTGAGGAACAGGAAGAGACTTGACAGGTTTCAATAACTGGTTAGATAGCTGAAAGGCACACCTACAGTTCAGTCTAGATCATAACAACAATCTGATCAATTTCTTAGATTTAAATATCAAGTACAACTCAGAGATCCCCTAAATAAGCCTGTACATTAAACCCAATATACACCAAAAGAAAGGATTACTTCAATGAAGTAAGAAGTCTTGCATCCAAACTAATTTCTGGTGATTACCCCTATTGATTAGTAAAAAAAAAGTCTCTCAACAGGTGTGGCACAATTACTGTGACACGTGGTTTGTATCACCAGTTTTAGGACTGACTTCAATGACATTAAGAAAATTATTCTAAAAATATGGTAATTACTACATTCAGAATCCTTCACTGTTTTCATTCAAAGGGACCAGGAACTTGAGGAACAAAATAGTAAAGGCCTATATGAAAACTGAAATGAACTCACTCAACTATGGGGTCTTTATCCAATCACAGGACATAACTGATGTGATAATTGTACAGCATGCAATTTCACCTGTATTCTTAAAATATGCAACCTAAATGAGGTGGGTGATGAGCTCTGTTCCGCCGGTGAAGTTAACCGAGATTTTGCCACTATGAGCTCTGCTTGATGGGTGGGGTTCGGCCAAAAACTCTGCTAGCCCCAGTAGCAGAGCTCACCGCGTGCGCACTGAAGCCCAGTTATGGGTCGCATAACACAAGTACAGTCTGCACAGACTCAGCTCATAGAAGACATCAGCGGCAGCCAGGTGTGACCACAGAGCTGCTGCTGAGCCGGGCTGCACCAGCACAAGCTCCGGATCCAGGGCTCCCTCTTTTCACTGGACTCTGCCCAGGAACAGGGGTAGGAAGGAGGTATAGAGCTAGGCCATTTTCAATGAGGATCTGCCTGGACCCAGGTAAATCCTTGTTTCTCTTTCTCTTCTGTGTGCACACAAGGGCTGGCACTAGGCATAGACAGAATTTGCAAATGAGGGGGGTCTCGCCATCAGAGCTCAGCTTGAAAATAAATAAGAACCTGCGTCCTCAGAGTCCCTGGGAAAGGAAGTGCTGTTATTGGGGTGTTGAGGCCAGCAGGAAGAGTTGAAGACCGGGGGAGCCTCAGGCTGCTAGTGGTGAGCTGGCGTGCTGCTGCTAGTGCTGGACCCTAAAGAAAAAACTTTCTAAGGTTGTGCATAAATTAAGTGCAGAGGAAATGATTGCAAGACTGGTGCGAGACAGGGGGTGTTCTTATCCCTCCGTAACAAGTTTGTGAAGGAGGGCAGTTGGTGAAGAGAAGTGTGCAGATGTGGCTGCAAGCAGCAGGTTCCAGGCCGGTGGGCTGTGTCAGCACAGGAGGCCTGAAACGTAAGCTTTTGCTGCCTAAGGGTCGGCATACACGCTGGCCTGAATGAGCCAGATCTCAGAAGTGCTAAACAGGCCGAACCCTGCTTAGCTCTTCCTAGATCAGGTGCATTCATTGCTAGGGTGAGTAGGCTAGGTGGCACTCCACCCCATGTGGAACTCAATGGAATTCCACTGTGTTTTTTCCCTACTCCATGGAATTCCATGAGTAGAACTCCATCAGCTCCACCCACCCCTAATTCTAGATTGCACGTAGTGTCCTTGTGGCCTTAAATATATAGGGAACACAACAAAAGAAGTACTCATCCAGCCACATTCTGTAACACCAATCTAGAATTTGCTGTAATGTATAAAATACACCTTCAGTGGAACATTATAAAGCTTTGACTCACTCTGCAAATAATATAAAATTGTTTGTTCCTGAGGTAATCACCACTTCTACAAGAAGACATAATGATGATCAGCTCCTCAATCTCACTTTCAAAGAAAACTGATGGATATGGTTTGGTGACACAGTCAAGAAGGGCTTTAAACAACAAGTTGAACTGTATACATTAACCACATTGTGGTGGAGCACACTCTTTCAACAGTAATCGTTCTTTAGTCATTTCCTGAAAAATTGCATATTCTTGTGACCACTGAAATCTGTGTTTCTTTCCTGGAGTTCTGTTTGTGGTGGTTTTCTTCACTGCTATATTTAATTACCCATTCTTAATACTCCATTATTGCTCTTAGCCTAGACCAAGCTGGTGAGTGATCATCATATGCCTGTTTGTTTCATGGTAGTGACCAGTCCCTTACTGGTGTGTTAATAATCCATGCAATTGATGTGATTATGCTGATCCTAGCCCAAATCAAGATGGTGGTCAGTATACATCTGTTTTTTTCAGGGTAGGAACTTGGTAGGGACTTGATCTTTACTAGGGTGATTATAAAATACAGAATTATTGTGATTATGCTAATCTCATAATCTATCCATTTATCGCCTTGTGATGAATTTAATTTGTTTATGTCCAGCATAGTAAACTGGACAATCTTAAACATTTCAAAATGGTGACCTTAAGAACATTAGGCAAGGCTGCTTGTGCAATGGGCTTTAACCTATTTTGTATTACGTTTCTGAATGTTGGATTTCATAATCTGATAGATTATTAGTTTATTTCACTTTAAACCATCATTTAGTATGTTTTGTTTTTTAAGTATGCAATATGTGTCCCAAAAGGCCCTTTCAAGATGGCAGCTTTGTTTACACACAGGTTGCAGGACCTTGCTTGCAAACCAATTTGGCTCTTCAGTTCAACGTAATGATTGCAGGTCTGTTATTTCACAACTCTGATTTATTCATGTGGTTGATGACAGGTGGCATTTTCGCTCAATTATGCAGTGTCTATTTATTAGTCATTATGATTCCATCTTTTGAGTCTACGTTATTTAATCCCAGTTGATTGAGACATAGGGCCTCATTACGAGGCTGGCAGTCCAACGGTCCCCCATGCCCAGCACCTTCGGAAGACGCACTGTCCGTTTTGCAGACAGTGCGCATTCCGATGGTGCTGGGGGGGGGGGGGGGCTCGTAAAACAGCATTGGCTTTGGCTCCATGTGGATCCAATACCAATGCCACTGCACAGTTTCCACTGGGCTGACCTGCGAAAACCTTGGTTTCTGATGGTCAGCCCGGTGGAAACTTTGTAATGGGGCTGGTGGGGAGGCTCCCAGCTCCGCGACGATCTCCTCGCTGCAAGTCTGGCGGTCGGCTTGTCCAACCGCCAGACTCATAATAAGGCCCATAGATTGTGTGATCATGTGTTATGTGCTGGATTGAACTCCTATTTACTGTTGTATTATTCATTTCATTTACCTGGAGTTGAGAATTTAGTAATTATTTTGTGAATATACATACTATCACCTCCTTTAATTTAGTTTCATTACTTGCAATGTGATTGCTTACTTTACTCTTTGCCATCCCAGGCTACTTTTAGACACCTGGTAGATACAGTTAAAATCCAATCAGTTAAAATCCAATCTGTTTGATAAGCTATACTTGGCAAGCAAGGCTGTGTCCATATTTAAGTCTGCAGATTTGTCACTGGGTGTACATCTATATTTGCTTGTGCTTTATTTTCGCATGCTGTTGAGGTTACACATTTAGGGTGACGTTTTCTCCTTGTTTTGCATGCAGTCATTAGAAACCTTTCCAGTAAACAAGGTTGTCTCTTCTTCAGACCTGTGGACCATTCACTGGGCACACTGTCATACTCAACTCATTAGACTTGAGTAGTTTCTCCTCCATACTGGATTCACTTTCAGGCTCACGGTTTGCATTTAGTATGTTCTCTTTTGGTGTGTATGCTGTTTTCAGTGACTCCTGCATATCATGTTTTCCAGGGAGGCATACTTCTATTACCTTGTGTCTTTACAAAATGTTTTATATCATATAAATGTTAAATTATTATTAAAATATATGTTTAATTATTTTTCCCGGTAGTCCCATTCCTGATATACTGTATCAGGATTTTAATCTGTATTCTGGGTTTCTACAAAGGACAACTATGCATGCCACAGTAAAAAAACAAGGTTTGGTGCTTGTTACCGAAAGGATATATTAACATTATATTTCTACATGTTCTACCTTTAAATGCCATCCACCGTGAATTGTGGAATACATACGGTTGACATATAAAAGGGGAAGTTTTGACTGGTTAAAATGGTTTATTTTGACATTTCGAACTGCAGCTTTTACAGGCTTACACTGTCACTGTAATATATGGACTTAGGAGCTGCATTTTACTGGTGACACTAAACTTACACGTCCTGGGCTCATTTTGTAGCATATACTAGGGAACTACAAGAAATGTATTTATACAAATTAGGAATATTCTATTTAGGCCATGATTAAGGGCTAGGACTGGCTAGTGCGGGTACAGAAGCCTAACACCAGCACACATGTAGGCAGCAAAAGGCAAAAAAATGGGGTGACAAGGCAACAAAGGCAGATTATCTGCAGAAATTATAATCAGGGGTATATAGAGGCACATCATAGATCGACTCACCAAGTCAATCTTATTTATAAATGAATAAAAAAAAATATATATATGCATTTGTTGAGAAGAATCTGAAGGATTAATGGAAATTTACAAAAAGGAGTAACATGCAGAACCATTTATATTTAATGGGAACTCTGACCCTGTTCTACCCCTTCTGACACCATCTTGGGGCAGTCAATGACGTGACGTACCCAAATTAAAACTTCTCCAACAAAGTGTGTCAAATTACCAGCAAAGGATACCGGAAACCATAGACATCTTTGAACATATATCGAAAGCCCCTGTCGCAAATCAAAGCTATCGCCCAAGGAGTCCGGCTTCCCCACTTTGCAAGTTACTCTGGTAATCAGAATTTATTTTTGTGACCAGTGTTTTCTGACCAATGGGATAACATGTTTCACTGTTCATCTATGTTAGGCCTGGCATCCTTGGCATGGTTTCCCCTAACATTTTGCGCTCTGACCTCCTACTTTTCTGACTCGTGTTTGCTAGCTTTTAGGATTCTGGGCACTTTATCATGGGTGACCAGTTCTAAAGTGCAGGTGCTTTGTAGTCTAAACATGGTAACATTGGGTTCTCAACAATTGGCATATTTGATTTACTTGTATGTCCCTAGTAAAGTGCACTATATGTTCTAGGATCTGTAAATTATATACTACTAGTGGGCCTGCAACATTGACTGTGCAAGTCACTCCAGGAACCTTTCAAACTTCTCAGGCCTGCACCTGCTGAGCCTATGTGTGCAGTTTAAACTGCCATTTCAGCCTGGCAAGTGTAACCACTTGCTAGGCCCAAACCTTCCTTTTTATTACATGTATGTTGCCCTACTGCTTGTTATGCTGTAGAGGGGACTGCAGCTTTGATACTTGATTTGCTGTGTTGGCCTGCTTCCTACTGATTCTTGCCTGCAGTGAGAAGGACCAGACTTGCTCTCTAAATCCCTGAACCCAGGAGTCTCCAAGGGCTTGCTGGCTTCCCCCCGTTCTCTGCAGTTTCAGAGATATTAAAGACTGTTTGCAATGCTCTGCTGTCTGTGAGTCCTACCCTTGCCTGAGGTTCCCCCTCTAGTCCTACGCATCAGAAGTGGATTCTGTAGCTGAAACCTGCAAAAAGTGATGCACCGAGTGCAGGAGAAACATTGGTGCATCGCATCATTGATGGCAACGCAGCCCCATGGGAGCTGATTCAGAAACTACATGGCCCAACGACAATATTCTGTGCTGTCTGAGGATGATGCATCATATCCACTTCCAGGGCGCCTGATGACGACGCAGTGCCCCGGGTGCAAGGAAAATATAAACTCATTGTTTCCACACCATTGACATATTGACCAATCAAAGGTACTGATCAGTGGACCCTTTGTGGATTCTGTAGATGTCCTGTATTCCATTACAGTAAGCCTGGATTTTGGACTTCCACCAGTTCCTCGCAATTTCAAGTAACCATTTGACGGCTAGTGACTTCTAAGCATTGTTTTCATATTTAATCGTTACAAATTCATATCTTGACTTATTATTTGATTTTTGCCATTTTTGTCTTGTCTTACTCAGATAAACATTCTCTATTTTTCTAAACTGGTGTGGAGTCTTTTTGTAGCGTCTTTCACTGTGTTACTGTAATTTAGTGTTGCACAAATACTTTACGCATTGCTTTTTAAGTTTAGCCTGGGTGCTCTGTTCCAAGATACCAGAGAGGGAGCCCAGGTTAATTTAGGATGTATATCTGACTTACCTTGACTAGGACTGTGGTCCCTACTTGGACAAGGTGCATGCCTCTGCCAGTCAAAGACCCAGTTTCTAACAATCTTGCTTCCTCTTCCAATGATCTGTATCTGGGATTTCAGAGTATCTAGCTGTGGGGATATTAGCAGGTAGAGAAATAAACAACCTATTTCTGCTCACAATGCCCAAGAGCATTTACATAACCTCTTTGACTGTGCTGTACTAGTTACCTATTTGCTATTTGCAGAGCTTCATATCAAACCACTCATTGTTATTCACACAGCTCCATGAACGTGCTAAAAATGCCATATGTCTGAATGTAGACTGATAACCCTTTTCACAACTCAGATTGTTTGGCAAATAATGTTCTCCCTCTGTCGCTGTTTGATTAAATAATTTCTCTTTGCCCCTATACTCGTTGTCTTCCTCATTATCAATAATTCACTGCATTGATAAATATCGGAAGCTTAGAGGTTTAAATTAATACATCATCATCAAATACTTTATTCAGCAATTTGCCATAAAAAAAATATGATACAACACATAAAATCCTAACAAAATATATAAAGTATTAATATTTAAAACGTAAAAACGATTAAAATAACCATTATGTACAGCAAAATACATACTTAACTCAGCAAAGCACCAACCCGTCCAGAACCAAATAGTGTGCCCGCTAATACTTTTCATGCAGCAAACGATGCCTATCCGTTATGGGAGCAGTGATTAATGTAAAGATGACCTCCAAAACACTCTCCTCAACTAAATGTCCCCTACGTTCAGCGCACGAGACTTTGTAAAGAATCAGACTATTTCACCTGTAGATTCTGTTCTTGCTATAATGAAGATGCATGTATTCAGATGTCGATCCTCGCACTAGTTAACGTTGTTTAAAGCAAAGTGAAAATGCATGTAATGTTTAGATATAATAATGTAATTCATAGATGCATGACAATTTAATTGTGAAGTAAAGGATAGTTTACGTTACCTCCACGTTCATGTTTTGGGTGTATAGGAATTTTCGAGACAGTTTCCCTTAAAAACATTGCACTGTGGATGAAACCATTTGAAGCTTACAAAGTAAAAATGATTGAAAAGCAATACTCAGATGTTCAAAAAGTGGTTGAAACAGATCAGTTTCATTTATCTACAGCTTAATGCAAACTGATGTCCCTAACCGGGTTCACTGATCAATGCAAGCAAGGGGCAGAACATCACAATGCTCACACTTCACAGTGGTTCTATGCAACATGTCACTCTCTTTAATACTCACATCAGCTAATGAGGTATGGCTGTTCTGCCGTCCCTGTGGACTACATATAGATGACTAAATGTAAATTCAGAAATCTGTAATTAGGCCTGTGCCATGTAACACATCTAATCATCCCAATTAAAGCCTGCCAGACTTATGTGCATAGGCCTTGGAAACAGCAATATAGTACATACACGCAGAAACATTTTGAAGCAAACTAGTCTCTGGTCCGTGGCCCCAGGCTACTGGCAATAAATGTTCCAATATGCTTCTCATACAAATACATTAATTAATGAGTATGTGAATTGTAAAACTAAATATTGTGTATCTTTATTCAGTTGTGCTTGTTTCAAAATGTATTTGGGTTCTAGCAAATGCATGTTGAAGGAGATATGGCAAGAACATATATCCTGTCATTGTACATTTTAGGCAAGTTCACAGTATATTATTTAATATATCAAAATATTTGGAATACAAAACGTTACTGTGGGTATTCATGGTGGAGATAGAAAACAACTTTTAAGGATGAACACAGCATGATAGACAAAACAGGTACCTGCTCTTAAGTTTGGTCTCAACACAGATCATTAATGTGACACAGTACTAGTGACATCATTGTTTGAGATATCTGGTGAAACATAATTAATAGACTCATTAGACCCAAAGGAGTCTATATCACAAGGAAACGGCCCCTCTTATCTCCACATCAATCCAGCTTCTCTTCCAAAATCTCAAGAGGCACATCATTTAAATAAATGAAGTGGGGAAAGCCTGCTCCTCACACTTAGAGTTTGTGACATTTATCTTTCGGGCCAAACTTTTTAGTCTTACACAAAATATTTCATAGTACAGCTAGATGCCCCTTCATAAGATTAAAAAAGGGCTAGAAAGGGGTGTACCCACCAGACCTAACCTTTGAGATTTAATTTTGCCATTTTGGATTTTGGGAGAATGTTGCTCCCTGGAAATAATTTTTGCCACACTTCCCAGTAAGTGGTCACTCAAAAGGATGATGGCCTGCACGTGATTGGTCAAGAGCCCCCCCCTCATCTTTCCACCCCAGAAGCATGGATAAAATTGGCAGAGCTGCACGCCTCGTCAGATCTCTACAAGGAACAAGACAAGAAGAAGAAGGACTGTTCTGCTGGACCCGTGACCTGCAACTGGACACTGCACTCTGACGGACTACACCAGTTGCACACTTGGGCTTCAGCACTAAAAGGACTTTGCCTGTCTTCACCTGCTTCAAGAAGGGAATCCTTGTTTGCTACAGGTAGAAAATAGTTGAGTAGATTCCCCAGCATAAAGCCCTAAAGAAATTGACTAGCTAACCAGTGGTCATTTTGGGATTTAAATCCGATACATTCTGGAAGTTGGAGTCCTAACCCTCAGGTAGCAACTCAGAGCTTCTGGAACCCTGGGGTGAGTTGTGGACTCCTAAAGGACCTTCAAAGAGCTTGATTCAGAAGTTTGGAACAACTTTGGAAAAAAGCAAAAGCAAAAAAAAGCAAAAGCTCCATCAGTGGACCGACCCAAAGTCATGAGTCAGACTGTCTTATGTCAACCTCAACCCCGCCTGACTTGCAGGTATGTCCAGCTGAAAAGGTCCGGAGCCCCAGACTTCCAGGACTTCACAGGGGGCTCGGAAAGGCAATTGGGCAATGTCAACTCAAAATTGTCTTGCTGTGGAGGGTCATCCAACATCGAACAAAAACAGTCAGAACGTAAAAAGTTGACTGAAGCTTCTCGCGCAGGGTGTCCGAAGAGTGCTTCAGGGAAGTCAGCTTCAATTTCAAGTTCATCTCGGATTAAGATTTCCGTCACGAAAAATCATCTAAGTCCAAATGTAGAATCCTTAGCCAAGGTCTCCTTCGATGCGTATCTGAAGGGGGCTCCAGGGAGGTCAGATCCGACTTGTGACTTAGGGCCAGATGTATCAACATTTTTACATTCGCAAACAGTGCGAATCATAAAATTTGGCCGTTTGCGAATGCAAAAATGCCTTTCACGATGCATGAAAGGCATTCGCAGTGTGAAAATAAGGAATCACTAAAATTGCAAATTTTAGTGAATATGACACGGTTTTGCATGTCACAAACAACGTATCGCAAATAGCGACGTGATTTACTGAATCGCTATTTGCGTGACGCAAACTGTGACAAAGTCTCGCACATAGCGATCAGCAAAATCCTGACACAATTTGCGATATGCTGATTGTGACATGCAAAACCATGTTGCAGTACAATGCATCAACAATTCACAAATTGTGAACATTCTCAGAATGGGCTTTTGCACATGCAATTTACCACAAATTGAAATCAGGTGGTAACCATAAGGAGGCCCAGAAAGACTCAGCCTCCTCACCACAATAGCTGCACTCTACATGATGGCGAGGAGAATGAGGATCTTGGCAGGGTTTAGGAGAGGGAGGAGGAGACAGGAGTGCATATTCAGAGTGCGCATAATCCTTTTTGACCATCACTGTGAGTTGTGTGTGTTGTTTCTCTATGTGGCTGAACACTAACTTGCTATTTCTGTGGTATTTTGACTTTAGGATTGTGGACTACCACTCCCATAAGGCATAGTTGCAGTGTATGTAAGCTGTGGCATGGACTACGTATCACAATGCACCTAACTAATAGCTATCTTCTAAGGGGCATTTGTACATACACATCATTGCTGGCCTTATCTTTTCTCGATGTCACTGATATGTCAATGTTAGTGACACTACTGACAGCTTCAGGTAGCAGTGTGGACTCCACCATGTCTTTCATTGGTGTGGACGGTGTCTGGGTGGGTGGCCCTCCTCCGGTGCTTCTTGCCTCCTTTAGTCTGCTGGCTACCCTCTCTTTGGCACATGACGGCAAGTCAAACCATTGCTTGCGTATCTCCTCAACAGAGCGCTGCGCAACACCCACTGCTCATATTTTGATCTGGATGTCTGGCCACAGTTTCCTCTTCTCACTTTCAGATGCCTGGAGTGAGTTCTTCCCAAAGAGTTTGTTGTGGTTTCTGACCACCTCCTCAGTGAGCACCTCCAATTCCTGCTCACTAAATTTGAGCTTGCGCTTCCTGTCTCCTTTGGCCTTCACCTTCCCATCATTGGCCATGTTGCAGTTTGGTCCTAGCAGACACACAAAGCTGGCTTCCTGGTGCTGGGCTGTTTCTCTCTGCCTGCTCCTGTGGGTGTGGCTCCTGGAAATAGCATGGGCTGACTCACTTCCTGGTTGTGATGGCATCAGGCTGTACCGTTTTTGACGTTTTCGCAATTTGTGATTTTCAGATACCGAATCGCTATTTATTTGCGAATCGATATTTGCTAATCGCAAATTGCGTTTGTGAATTTAAAAAAATCGCAATTACTGACTCACAATTTTGATACATCCCATTTTGCATTTCTAAAATAGTGATTTCTTAAAATTCATTATTTAAGAAATGCAAACCGAGAGCTTGATATATTTGGCCCTTTGTCCTTGTGATGAAAATCTTCAAGAAAAAGACAAAGGGGTCCATTTTAAAGCCCCTAATACCTCCTTGAGCCACATTAGCATCATTTTTTTTTTATGCTAATGTGGCCCAATGAGGCCAAAATCACAGCGCCAAATTTACAAAGTGGCACAATGCATACATTGCACCACTTTGAAACCCTTTGTGCTATATTATGCCTGTGCCTGCGCCAGAGTAGGGGGGGTCGAAAAAAAGGGTCAAAGAGATTTCTTTGTGTCATTCTTTTCTGCACTTTTAACGCCTGCTCGGAGCAGGCGTTAAAAGAAGGCACACCATTGTCTACAATGGGCCTCATGGGCTTTGCAGGATTAGCGTCAACATTTTTTATGCAAATACTGCAAAGCTCTGAACTAGTGTAAAAAGTTCAGACTCTAGTTCCTTAACTACTACCATGATAAGTGGCACTGCACTAGCTGCAGTGCCACTTTTCTTAAATCAGGCCCCAAGTTTGAAAGAAAAACTGTAACTGAGGTCTCCCACTCTCTGTAGCTAAGCAGGGCTCACATTTTGACTTTGCCCGGTCGAGTGTGACTAGATGTCCAGGTTGGCACTTTTAGTTTCTATTCACTAAAATACATTTATTCTTTAAAAATTCATATCTCTAGTTTCCTTTATTGCATTTTTGTCATTTTAGTGTCATTTTAAAGATAAAAATATACTCTAGTTTTATGAATTGGAGTGGTAGTTTTATTATGTTTTACTTATTTGCTGTTTTTTTTCATTTTTAAGTGATTTACATATCTGTCTCCAAAGTAAAGACTAACTGCTCTTTGCCAAGCTACCAAGGGTAAAGCTGGGATTAATTTATTGAGACCTGAATGGACCTAGTGGGGGTTAGTGACCTAGTGCTAAGTGTAGGTACTTACCTGCCCTTACCAATAATCCACTTTCCAACACTGCAAATATAGATCCACATTTCTCTTTTTGACAATGCAATTTTCATCATACAGCAAAGCCATTTATTTATATGCATGACAATGGAGCTCAACATTAATTATCTATCCTGGCCACACTTTGCTGATGCCAAGTCCTCAACATTTATTTTCACTTACTAATATGTTCTCTTGCAACATGCTTTACCAGTACTTGGTACTTGGTAAATCATGAGGGTACACATTAGTTTTCAGTTATATTTAGTAAAATATTAACAATAATTGTGATATAAACTTCTTAAAATTTACATAGATGAGCCTAGGTGCCTGATTCCATTTTAAAGTAAACTTTGGGGGTCATTACAACATTGGCGGTAAAAGCCGCTTACCACCGTGCAGAAGACCGCCAACACACCGCCGTGGCCGCGGAATTCCGCCACAGCAATTATGAACCACATCCCGAAATCTGACAAAATTCAGACACCCACACAATTCCACCACACCAAAGGTCAGTGATAAATTGGCAAAAACAAAACCGACAGCGTCACGCCAACAGAAATACGCCCATGCTATCATGACCCACGAATCCACGCAGCGGTCTTTCAACTGCGGTATTCCATTGGCGGTACACACCGCCGCGCTCAAAATACACACACATCTCCAAAACAAAACCACATTGGACAATTCGAAAGACACACAATCAATACTATATAAAACACACACCCACATCACCCACAAACCCCTACGACAAATAAATCTGAAAGAAGGCCAGAGAGAGACACCACCATCCACAAACTAGCAGCCACAGGCACTCAACACCATCAACCACACTGCTTCCACGCACAAAACACCACACACCACTACATAACACCACACTTATCACCACATACACCACCCCACACATCACCAACACCACCCCATGGCACAGCAAAGACACCCAGGTTCTCTGAGGAGGAGCTCAGGGTCATGGTGGAGGAAATCGTACGGGTAGTGCCACAGCTATTTGGATCACAGGTGCAGCACACCTCCATAGCCAGGAAGATGGAGCTATGGCGAAGAATAGTCGACAGGGTCAACGCAGTGGTACAGCACCCAAGAAATAGGACGACATCAGGAAGAGGTGGAACGACCTACAGGGGAAGGTGCGTTCCGTGGTCTCCAAACACAACATCGCGGTACAGCGGACTGGCGGCGGACCTCCACCTCCTCCCCCACAACTAACAACATGGGAGGAGCAGGTCTTGACTATTCTGCATCCTGAGGGCCTCGCAGGAATCGGTGGAGGAATGGACTCTGGTAAGTCAAATCTTAACTATCATATCCCCCAACCTACCTGCATGCTATCACAGACCCCCACCCTCGCCCCCTCCCCTATCACTCCAACTCCTCACTCATGTACTAATAACACAAACCACCCATCCCAACACCAAGCCCTGCATGACACAACAAAGCATGGACACCCATCACTAAAGCATGCCCACTGCACATATGCATAACACCCCCTCAACCATCATCACACAAGCCCCCACACAGGAATGCTAGCACTGGGGTACACGCTCACCCACCCAATGCACACCATGACACACACAGATGCAATAATCATGCCTTTACACCCCTGCAGGGCCACTACCCAACGTCACCAGACAGGAGGGTCAAGACATCTCCACCCCACCCACAGAAGAGGCCCACAGTGATGACAGCAGCTCTGTCCAACTGGATCCAGATGACCAGCCCGGACCATCGTGGGCCTCGGGACAGTCGGTTCCCCTCACACAGGCACAGGCCACCACAGACCTTCCACCCTCTGGTAACACCAGCACAGCACCCACCCAGCGGGCCCATACCTCCGTCCCCAGGACACGTCAATCAGCTGTGTGTCCACCACTACAGGGAACCCAGGATAACCCACTACCCCAACAACAGCAGGGACCTGGGGGCAGTAGTAGTGGGCACATGATCCAGGGGACCGAGGCACAGGAACACAGGGGAACTGGGAGGGATGCTGTGCGACAGGGGGCGGACAGGCCTAGGGAACCCACTCTCCATGAGCCCCTCTCCTCCATCATGGGGGCATATCACCACTCCCAGGAGACGATGGCAACGGTACTGGCCAAGTTTCAGGAGACCCAGCGCCTGCAGGAGGAACAGTATTTGGACTTCAGGGAGGAACTCAGAACCATCAGCCCCACCTTGGGCACCATCGTAGAGGTGCTGAAGGAGATACTTAACACCAGGAGGGACACTGTGGCACTCCAAGAGGCCCCTGACACTAGCATGGACGATGAACTGCCCGCCACCTCCGCCGGCGCTAGTGGACAGGAGGCACCGCCACAGGACCACCACACAAGCACCCCACCCCCTGCAGATGGAGAACCACCCTGCAAACGGTCCCTGAGATCCAGGAACAAGACAGAGCACGATGCCAAGACCCCCGCCAAGAAATTATACCACCCTGATTGTCATCCTACTGTCCCACTTTGTAACCCTATCCATATTGGAAGTGCCCCAGCTCCACTTCCTATGCCCATATGGGCAATGCACCTGTGAGACTAATAGACTGGACTCTGCCATGGACATTCCTCCACCATCACCCCTCACCATTTTACAAACACCCTCCAATATTTAGCACCCTTGAAGCACAAAACA
This sequence comes from Pleurodeles waltl, assembly GCF_031143425.1. Classification (NCBI taxonomy): domain Eukaryota; kingdom Metazoa; phylum Chordata; class Amphibia; order Caudata; family Salamandridae; genus Pleurodeles; species Pleurodeles waltl. The sequence goes on along the minus strand of NC_090445.1, from coordinate 394,811,661 downwards.
ATCTGGAGTCAGTCTGTGATTTTGAAAATGTGTATTAGCAATGACAGTGACAAAATGCGTTCTCAAATGTAATGTCAACATACCTATGTCACACATCTCAAGTCCATGAGGAGTCTAAGCAGATAACACATGTTGGAAACTCCACCTGTGAAACCGTAATGGAAATGTACAACTCAGTTACCATATACTGGTTGAAATCGACAGACAGGATAGAGATAGAAGTGTGAAAGTACTTGTAGTAGGCAGGAATGTATTCTCACATGTATGTCACTGGAAATATTGCTGGATAACTGAGTCCCTGTTGTCAATGTCTTCTTCCTCTGCTTCCTCCTCATCACTGTCCACAGGCTCCACAGCTGCCACAACACCGCCATCTGGACCATCCTCCTGCAGAAAAGGCACCTGTCGTCGCAAAGCCAAATTGTGAAGCATACAGCAGGCCATGACGATCTGGCACACCTTCCTTGGTGAGTAGAATAGGGAACCACCTGTCATATGGAGGCACCTGAACCTGGCCTTCAGGAGACCGAAGGTGCATTCAATCACCCTCTAAGTCCGCCCATGGGCCTCACTGTAGCGTTCCTCTGCCCTGGTCCTGGGATTCCTCACTGGGGTCAGTAGCCATGACAGGTTGGGGTAAGCAGAGTCCCCTAAGAGCCACACCCGGTGCCTCTGGAGTTGACCCATCACATAAGGGATGCTGCTATTCCGCAGGATGTAGGCATCATGCACAGAGCCAGGGAACATAGCAATTACCTGGGAGATGTACTGGTCTGCCAAACATACCATCTGTACATTCATGGAATGATAACTCTTCCGGTTATGGTACACCTGTTCACTCCTGTGGGGGGGGACGGTGCAGTTGCTAATGACTTCTCTTCTTCCCCTGTACATTTCATGTAGGTCAGCGCCCACCAGAGAAGGATATTTGGCGTGCCATCGCCAAGGACGTCCGGATCCTGGGGGTCCACCACAGACGGAGCACCCACTGCCGTAAAAGGTAGAGCAAGAAGACGGCGGAGGCTCTGCTGGGGATGGCTTCCCAACGTGGGAGGGGTGCCCGTCGAACCATGACCCCCCTGATGTTCCGGATCCTGGCGGTGGCCTATCCTGAGTTGGATGGACACTTGAGGGCATCACAGCAGACACAAGGGGGTGAGTACAACATCATTCAGCGGACTTTGCGTGCAGTGAAGGTGTCTGGGTGGGGGAGGATGGCTGTGGGTTTCCCTAGGCCAGGGCGAGTTCCGTAGGCTAGGCCCCTCCTTAATGCAGGCCATGTGGCACCCCACCCCACCTCTGTAGAGTGCCAAGTACAGGTATAGATGCCCCTGTGTCATCTATGTGTGCAGATGTCAACCATAGCCATGTAGGCCATATCCCAGGATTTGCATCTGTAGAGCCCAACAGCGTGGCGTAGTGCAGGGGGCTGCTGTGTCTGTATTATCCGCCAACGGTAGCGGTAAGCCATGCACTCAACCTGTCTTGCTTCTGTCGTCCCCCCCCTTTTTGTGGTCTCCCTGTTCTTGTGTGCATCAGCATCATCAGGCGGAGGTACAGTGGCACCGGAGCACGAGGGAGCTGCATCCCACGTGGCCATGGAGGGCCACACCACGGACTCAGAATACACCAGTGGGACGGAGGGCAAGGGGAGCTTCACGGCGGTCACAGGATCTGCAACCAGTGACACAGACTCATCCTCCGATGGGAGCTCCCTTGTGGTGGTGGCAAAATCTGTGCCCCCCACTTCTACAGGTACAGCCACCACCCCCCTACCAGCACCGCCCTCCCAGCAGCCCCTCAGCCTTCGCCCCGTGCCCGCTCACCCAGGAGGGTGGGCATCACCTTCGCCCCAGGAACCTCAGCCCCTGCCCATGTCACCTCTGCTGCCCTCAGTGAGGAGGCCATTGACCTCCTCAGGTCACTCACTGTTGGGCAGTCTACCATTTTGAATGCCATCCAGGGTGTAGAAAGGGAATTGCAACTCACAAATGCATTCCTGGAGGGCATTCATTCTGGTCAGGCTTCCCTTCATCGAACCCTGCAAACTCTGGCCTCAGCACTGATGGCAGCCATTGTCCCAGTGTCTAGCCTCCCCCCTCCAACTTCCTCCACCCAGACCCCATCCCCTGTACCCCAGCCTATCCCAAGCACACCATCAGACCAGCATGCACACACCTCACCACACAAGGGAAGCTCAGGCAAACATAAGCACCACACATCTCACAGGCACTCACGCAAGCATCACACACATACAGACACAGCAACATCCACTGCCTCCACTGTGTACCCCTCCTCGTCGTCTCCCTCCTCCCTCCCAGTCTCGTCTACACTCACACCTGCATGCACTACCACTACAGCCACTATGTCCTGCACCAGCACACCCACCACCATACCCCGTGCACTCACCACCCCCACTACCCGTCCCCTGTGTCCTCTCCCAGTGTGTCTGTGACGCACCCTCCCAAAGTACACAAGCGCAGACACACACCCACCCAACAGCCATCCACCTCACGACAGCCTCCAGCACATGCACCTTCACCCAAAGTCACCAAACGTACACCTCCTACAACCACTACCTCTTCCTCTACTCCCAAACCCCCTTCAGCTACCCATCCCAATATTCCTAAGAAACTTTTCCTGACCAAGCTTGACCTCTTTCCCACCCCCCCTCCAATTCATAGGTCCCGTACCAGCACCTCAGCCAAAAAATCTCCGGGACCAGTGGTGCCTGTTGTTACAGGTATGTGGAGTGCACCGGGCACCAGGGCAGCCAGTGTGACACGCAGCCACAGCACAGCCAGTCCCCCCCTGTGAAGCACCAGAAGTTGGACAGTGCCCGGCGGGAGAGGGGGAAGACTCCAGCCAGCAAAGCCGCTCACAAGGGTCGCGGGGGGAGTGTCGACTCAGCTGTGACTCCTCCCAATGTGGGGAAGGGGCAGAAGAAATCGCCAAAGTCTGGGAGGAGCAGCACGGCGGAGAAGACCGCCATCATCCCCGCTGCCCAGGAAGCCACCGCCAGCCCAATCGTCACTGGCCAGGAGGCCACCGACAGAGTCAGTGCCCAGGAGGGCAGCCCGATCGTCACTGGCCAGGAGGCCACCACCAGAGTCAGTGTCCCAGGAGGCTATCGCCAGCCACAGCCCAGCTGCCCAGGAGGGCCCCAGCAGCCACAGCCCAGCTGCCCAATGAAGGACCGCCAGCTCCAGCCCAGCTGGGCAATGAAGGACCGCCATGGCAAGCTCCGCTGAACAGGGCAAAACCCGCCATGGCAAGCACCCCTGAACAGGGCAAGCACCGCTGAACAGGTCAGGAACTGCAAACTCAAGCACCGCTGATCAGGGCAAAGACCGCCATGGCAAGCACCGCTGAACAGGGCAAGCACTGCTGAACAGGTCAGAACCAGTGGAGACATGCATCCACTACCTCTGTCCTTGACACGATGAAGCACTCTGGGCACCAGTCCCCCTCCAGAACCAGTGGAGACATGCATCCACTACCTCTGTCCTTGACAGGATGAAGCACTCTGGGCACCATTCCCCCTCCAGAACCAGTGGAGACATGCATCCACTACCTCTGTCCTTGACAGGATGAAGCACTCTGGGCACAAATCCCCCTCCAGAACCTGTGGAGACATGCATGCACTACCTTTGTCCTTCACGGGATGAAGCACTCTGGGCACCAGTCCCCCTCCAGAACCAGTGGAGACATGCCTCCACTACCTCTGTCCTTCACAGGATGAATCACTCTGGGCACCAGTCCCCCTCCAGAACCTGTGGAGACTGGTATCCACTTGAGAGACTGTGGCTTTGCACTCCCCAGGATGGTACAGTGTGCAAACCACCCACTGTAGAGACTTGAGAGACTGTGGCTTTGCACTCGCCAGGATGTAGCAGTGGGCAACCCACCCACTTTACAGACTTGAGAGACTGTGGCTTTGCACTCCCCAGGATGGTACAGTGGGCAACCCACCCACTGTAGAGACTTGAGAGACTGTGGCTTTGCACTCCCTAGGATGGTACAGTGGGCAAAGCACCCACTGTAGAGACTTGAGAGACTGTGGCTTTGCACTCCCCAGGATGGTACAGTGGAAAACCTACCCACTGTAGAGACTTGAGAGACTGTGGCTTTGCACTCGCCAGGATGGTACAGTGGGCAAGCCACCCACTGTAGAGACTTGAGAGACTGTGGCTTTGCACTCCCCAGGATTGAACAGTGGGCAACCCACCCACTGCAGAGACTTGAGAGACTGTGGCTTTGCACTCCCAGGATGGTACAATGGGCAAACCACCCACTGTAGAGACTTGAGAGACTGTGGCTTTGCACTCCCCAGGATATATCAATGGGCATTGAGCCCCCTCGTGGATCTGGCGTCGTGCACTCCTCTGGCTGAGGTGCCCCCCTCCTTCCCTTCCCCCTGAGGTGCCTGTTGTATTTTTATCTGATGCCCCAGCAGTGTTCTCTCCGTTTTGATCAGGTATCTAGTGTGGGCCTCGCCCATGCATATTGGGCCCAGTGGTCCACGGACAATGAATGGTGCAATACCTGTACTACTAATCGTGCTGTGTATTTTGTTTAATGTGTATATATATATATATATATATATATATATATATATATATATGTATTTGTTTGGTTACTGTATTTTGATATATTTCAATGGTTCCACTCATTTCCTTTTGTCTTTGCATTCTTCTGGGGGGGTTGGGGGTTGTTACTGTAATGTTTGGATATGCATTGGTGTGTGTGTTGTAGTGGGTGAGGGTCGGGTGGGGGTGTTGCGTGTGTGTGTCCCTGTCTTTTGCCTCCCCCTCCTCTATGTCGTAGGTGCAGTACTCACCGTTGTCTTCGCCACCGGCGTTGATGATCGTCGTATAGGAGCAGGAAGACTAGTGCAGGAAGAATATGGAGTTCTGGCTCCATGGTGTCGTCGTTCATCATGGAGTGTGTAGAGGTGAGTGTTTTCCCTTTGAAATTCCTGTTTCTGCCGTGTTTCTATCCGCGGTGAATCCGCCCCGGAAAAGGTAGCGGATTGGTAGGTTGTGATACTGTGGGCGGTACTTTGTCCCCCGCCTGTCTGTTGGCAGTGACCGCCGCGCTGTTTGTCTGTACCGCCGTGGCGGTCGGAGTGTTAAAGTGGCTGTCTTTGTTGGCGGTTTCCGCCACAGTCATAATTCCCATTTTTTTAACGCCGACCTGTTGCCAGTCTTACCGCCGCTTGAACACCATCTGCCAGGGTTGTAATGACTACCTTTGTATTTGTGCTTGTTGTGCATACTTTTTTTTGTTTCAGGCACCTGAGTCACTGTGTTTGCATGATATGTTGGTTTATATCTATCTATCTATCTATCTATCTATCTATCTATCTATCTATCTATCTATCTATCTATCTATCTCTCTCTCTCTCTCATTCTCTCTTTCTATATATATATATATATATATATATATATATATATATATATATATATATATATATACACACAAACACATATATATACATATATATATATATATATATATCAAAATAACAGATTACAGGGATGTCATAGTTCTGACTGTAACTATAACTCGCGCCCCAAGGTAACTAAAACTCGCGCCTTTGTCATGCGCAGTTTTCATATCAATAATTTTATTGCATTGATAATATCAAAGATGTCATATAAGATCCCATCAATAATATAATATGAGGAATATTTAGCTGTGCATGGCAAAGGAGCGAGTTACAGTTAGCTTAGGGCATGAGTTATTGTTACTTGAAAGAACTCTAACTATAGCTGCTGAATTTCTATGGTTTTGTATGAGGTAATTCAGTACCTCACTATAACACCCCTGTAACTTTTTTTCAGTGAATTTCTATGGTTTTTTAACATAAAGTAATTTTAATTACTATATGTTATTCCAACTCCTGCAAGGCAGGGCCTTAGGCCATGCGTAGCGGGGGCTGGCTGCAAGGCCTGGCCTGCAGCCAAGTAATTATAACCACCCAACCCTACTCCACGCATGGCCTTTGGCCATTCACAGCGCAGGTTGGCCACAGGGCCTGTCTCTGTCAGTGGATCTGTGAGTGGGTGCATGAGTGTCTGAGCGGGTCTGAATGTGGGTGTGTGAGCCTATAAGTGGGTCTGAGAGGATGCATGAGTGTCTGAGTGGGTGTGTGGGTGGTCACCTGAGTCTCTTAGTGCATGTATGAGTGAATGAATTACTGTATGAATGAGTCTCTAGTTTTTCTTTCAAATTTTTTCATATTTGCGAAGGAGAAATTCTTAATTTTCATGAATACTGGACATGGTGACAAAAAATAATTTTAAACCTGTATCTTGCCCTTAAAACACATATATATCACACCCCTGGGGTCAGGGTACCTTATCCCTGAACCCTCATGCCACTTTCAATTTGGATTTCCACTTCCGGAGGAGACCGTGTCCCGTGAAATAAAATGGTGGCTGCAACTTTCTAGCCAAGTTGCTGTCAGCCAGTTGCAACGCTTTTTTTGCATGCATATTCATGAAAATTAACACATTTTCTCAAAAAAATTGCAATATAGTTACCAAATCACTGCGGTGAGAGATATACAAATTTATTTTCCCTTTATTTTCTCTAAAACTACTGAATGGATTTACACCAAATAAGTGAAAGCATGATCTGTGTACCAGAAGCTAACTTTCTGCCAAAGTTGGTGTAATTCCAGTAGTTCGGGCTGTAGAGGTGTCTAAGGCCCTCATTCCAACCCTGGCGGTCGGTGTTAAAGCGGCGGCCAACCCGCCAACAGGCTAGCGGTCAAAAAAATGGAATTCTGACCCTGGCGGAAACCGCCAACAGAGACTGCCACTTCAACACTTCGACCGCCACGGCGGGACAAACAAACAGCGCGGCGGGCACCGCCAACAGGCAGGCGGCAGACAATGTACCGCCCACCATATCACAACCCACCAATCCGCCACCTTTTCCGGGGCGGTAGCCCCGCCGATAAAAACACGGCGGAAACAGACATTTCAAAGCGAAAACGCTCACCTCCATACACCCCACGAGGAATCTGGACAGCATGGAACCCGAACTACACATCCAGCTATTGTCTTCCTGCTCCTCTACCAGGAGCACAAACGGCGGCGCAGAAGACACCGGTGAGTACTGCACCTACGACACAGGGGAGGGGGGAGGAGAAAAGATTACGGGCACACACATACGCGACACACCCACACCCACCCCCACCCACTACAACACACACATCAATGCATAGCAATACATCACTGTTACAACCCCCAAACCCCCCCGAAAGAATGCAAAGACAAAAGGAATAGATCACAAACACTCGAATATATTGCCTTATAAAAATATCACACATCTAAAAATAATATATACATAAATATCAAAAGTCCGATAAATCGAGCAGTCAATGTCCGTGGACCACTGGGCCCAATTCACATGGGCAAGGCCCACACAAGATACCTGATCAAAACGGAGAGAACACTGCAGGGGCATCAGATCGAAAAACTACAGGCACCTCAGGGGGAAGGGAAGGGGGGGCACCTCAGCCACATGAGTACACGACGCCAGATCCACGAGGGCCCTCCATGGCCACTGTGCCATCCTGGGGAGTGCAAAGCCACAGTCTCTCAAGTCTCTACAGTGGGTGGGTTGCCCACTGTGCCATCCTGGGGAGTGCAAAGCCACAGTCTCTCAAGTCTCTACAGTGGGTGGCTTGCCCACTGTGCCATCCTGGGAGTGCAAAGCCACAGTCTCTCAAGTCTCTACAGTGGGTGGGTTGCCCACTGTGCCATCCTGGGGAGTGCAAAGCCACAGTCTCTCAAGTTTCTACAGTGGGTGGGTTGCCCACTGTGCTATCCTGGGGAGTGCAAAGCCACAGTCTCTCAAGTGGATTACAGACCCCACTGGTACTGGAGGAGGCATGGTGCCCAGAGTGCATCGTGCAGCCCTGCCCGATACAGATCCGGCCCTGCCCCTTCTGCCAATGGGCCAGCTGTGCTTGACTTGAAGGGCCTTGTTCAGCGGTGCAGAGACGGCGGTGCCCAGCGGAGCGGTGCTTGAGAGGAAGGGCCCAGCGGAGCGGTGCTTGAGAGGAAGGGCCCAGCGGAGCGGTGCAGAGACGGCGGTGCCCAGCGGAGCGGTGCTTGAGAGGAAGGGCCCAGCGGAGCGGTGCTTGAGAGAAAGGGCCCAGCGGAGCGGTGCTTGAGAGGAAGGGCCCAGCGGAGCGGTGCTTGAGAGGAAGGACCCAGAGGAGTGGTGCAGAGACGGCGGTGCCCAGCGGGGCGGTGCTTGAGAGGAAGGGCCCAGCGGAGCGGTGCTTGAGATGAAGGGCCCAGCGGAGCGGTGCTTGAGATGAAGGGCCCAGTTGAGCGGTGCTTGAGAGGAAGGGGCCAGCGGAGCGGTGCTTGAGAGGAAGGGCCCAGCGGAACGGTGCAGAGACGGCGGTGCCCAGCGGAGCGGTGCTTGAGAGGAAGGGCCCAGCGGAGCGGTGCTTGAGACGGTGGTGCCCTGTTCAGCAGTGCCTGACACAGCGGTGCCCAGTTCAGCAGTGCCTGACACGGCGGTGCCCAGTTCAGCGGTTCTTGTCTTCAAGGGCCCTGTTCAGCGGTGCCTGACACGGTGGTGCCCAGTTCAGCGGTTCTTGAGACGGCGGTGCCCAGTTCAGCGGTGCCTGACACGGCGGTGCCCAGTTCAGCGGTTCTTGTCTTGAAGGGCCCTGTTCAGCGGTGCCTGACACGGCGGTGCCCAGTTCAGCGGTTCTTGAGACGGCGGTGCCCAGTTCAGCGGTGCCTGACACGGCGGTGCCCAGTTCAGCGGTGCCTGACACGGCGGTGCCCAGTTCAGCGGTTCTTGTCTTGAAGGGCCCTGTTCAGCGGTGCCTGACACGGCGGTGCCCTCTTCAGCGGTTCTTAAGACGGCGGTCCCCAGCGGAGCGGTGCTGGAGACGGCGGTTTCCTGTTCAGCGGTGCCTGACACGGCGGTGCCCAGTTCAGCGGTGCCTGACACGGCGGTGCCCCGTTCAGCGGTTCTTGTCTTGAAGGGCCCTGTTCAGCAGTGCCTGACACGGCGGTGCCCAGTTCAGCGGTTCTTGAGACGGCGGTGCCCAGTTCAGCGGTGCCTGACACGGTGGTGCCCAGTTCAGCGGTGCCTGACACGGCGGTGCCCAGTTCAGCGGTTCTTGTCTTGAAGGGCCCTGTTCAGCGGTGCCTGACACGGCGGTGCCCAGTTCAGCGGTTCTTGAGACGGCGGTGCCCAGTTCAGCGGTGCCTGACACGGCGGTGCCCAGTTCAGCGGTGCCCAGTTCAGCGGTTCTTGTCTTGAAGGGCCCTGTTCAGCGGTGCCTGACACGGCGGTGCCCAGTTCAGCGGTGCCTGACACGGCGGTGCCCTGTTCAGCGGTTCTTGAGACGGCGGTCCCCAGCAGAGCAGTGCTGGAGACGGCGGTGCCCTGTTCAGCGGTGCTTGCCTTGGCGGTCCTTGCCCTGTTCCACGGTGCTTGCCTTGGCGGTCCTTGCCCTGTTCAGCGGTCCTTGCCTTGGCGGTCCTTGCCCTGTTCCGCGGTCCTTGCCCTGTTCAGCGGTGCTTGAGTTGGCACTCCTTCATTGCCCAGCTGGGCTGTGGCTGGCGGGGCCCTCCTGGGCAGCTGGGCTGTGGCTGGCGGGGCCCTCCTGGGCAGCTGGGCTGTGGCTGGCGGGGCCCTCCTGGGCAGCTGGGCTGTGGCTGGCGGGCCCTCCTGTACACCTGGGATGGGGCTGGTGGGGCCCTCCTGGGCAGCTGGCCTGCTGCCGGACTTGTCGGGCGTGCTGCCCTTCCCACCCTTCCCTGGTCATCTGTGGCCCTTTGACACCTTTGGCGGTGTGACAGGTGGCACCCCACTTCCAGACGGAGCCAGGGTAGGGATTTTGGTCCCTGGTGTCCTTGGCCGCTCGTGCGGGGCACTGGTGATCTTTGGGTGTTTTCCCGGCGGTGGGATGGCCGTGCCTTGGCTCCTACCAGAACTAGTTGCCCTTGAGGGTGGGGGACTCCACAGTCCCTGAACAACAGTCTTGATAGGCCCTGGTTTGGTGGTGGCTGAGGTGCTGATTGCAGTCTTGCTTGATGGACGGGGTGGGGGAGTTGTTGGAAAGAGGTTAAGGTTGGAAAGGAAAAGCAGTTTGGAAAGAGAGTGACGGGTTGGTGTAGTGGATATGGGAGTGGAGGAAGAGGATGTGGTTGTAGGAGAGTCAAGTGTGCTGTCTTTGGGTGCAGGTGCTTGTGACGGAGGCTGTCGTGAGGTGGATAGCTGTTGGGTGGGTGGCTGCATGCGTTTGTGTGGTTTGGATGAGGGGGTGACAGACACAGTGGGAGAGGACACAGGGGACGTGTAAATGGCAGTGGGGGTGGTGACTGCACGTGAGCGGAGTGTTCTGGTGGGTGTGCTGGTGATGGACGTAGTGGCTGATGATGTTGTGCATGCAAGTGTGAGTGGAGACATCACAGGGAGGGAGGAGGGAGACGAGGAGGAGGGGGACACAGAGGAGGTGGTGGCTGTTGGCATGTCTGCATGTGGATGTTGCTTGTGTGAATGCTTGTGGGATGTGTGGTGCTTATGTCTGGATGAGCTTTCCTTGGGTGTTGAGGTGTGTGCAGGCTGGTCTGTAGGTGTGTCTGGGATAGGCAGAGGAACAGGGGAGTGGGACTGGGTGGAGGGAGTTGGAGGAGGGAGGCTAGAGACAGGGACAATGGCTGCCGTCAGTGCTGAGGCCAGAGCGTTGAACGATCGCTGATGGGCAGCCTGACCCGAATGCCCTCCAGGTATGCATTGCTCCGATGCACCTCCCTTTCTACCCCCTGGATGGCATTCAAAAGGGTAGACTGCCCAACAAGGAGCGTCCGGATGAGGTCAATGACCTCCTCACTGAGGGCAGCAGGGGTAACTGGGGCAGGGCCTAAGGTGCCTGGGGCGAAGGAGATTCCCGCCTTGGTGTGCGAGCGGGCACAGGGCGAATGCTGAGGGGCTGCTTGGAGGGCGGAGATGGTGCGCTGGGTGGCAGCTGTACCTGTTGTTGCGGTGGGCACGGATGTTGCCGCCACCACAAGGGAGCTCCCTTCCGAGGACGTGTCGGTTTCGCTGGTGTCTCCACGTGTCCCCGTTGTGGAGCCCCCCTCGCCCTCCGTCTCACTGGTGAATTCTGACTCTGTTGCATGGCCCGCAATGGCCATGTGAGATGCAGCTCCCTCGTGCTCCGATGCCACTTCTCCTCCGCCTGATGATGCTGATGCACACATGAACAGGAAGACCACAAAAAAGGGGGGGGGGAGAAATAAAGACATATTGAGTGCATGGATTACCGCTACCGTTGGTGGACAAGACAGAAACAGAAGCCCCCTGCACTACGCTGCGCACTTGGGGTCCACTGCGCAATCCGTGGGACATGGCCTACAAGCCTAGAGACAACAACTGCACACATAGATGACACAGGGCCATGGATACCTGAACTTGGCACCCTACAGAGGTGGGGGGCGGGGGCACAGGGCCATGCCTTACGGAGGGGCCTAGCCTACAGAATTCGCCCTGGCCTAGGGGGACCCACAGCCTTTCTCCCCCACCCAGACACCTGCACTGCGCGCAAAGTCAACAGAATGAGACTGTACTCACCCCCTTGTGTCTGCTGTGATGTCCTCATGCGCCCATCCAAATCTGGGTAGGCCACCGCCAGGATCCAAGACATCAGGGGGGTTAATTGGCGACTGGCACCCCTCCTACGTTGGGAGGCCATCCCCAGCAGAGCCTCCGCGGTCTTTCTGCTCCCGCGGTGGATGTCCTCCCACCTCTTGCGGCAGTGGGTGCCCCGTCTGTTGTGGACCCCCAGGGTCCGGACGTCCTTGGCGATGGCACACCAAATGTCGATTTTCTCATGGGCGCTGACCTATGTGACACGTACAGGGAGGAAAAATAAAAGTTCATCATTTTCTGCATGCTCGATGTGAGTGGCCCCCCCTCCCCACCCTTGCCATGTGGCCCATGCTCTCATCTGTTGTTTGATGCATGCCTCATTCGCTCCCCTCCACACCATCGTTCATTCACCCCACTCAACCCAGGCATTGGCCACAAAGCATGGTCCTAGTGTACTTACCTGTTGGTCTGGAGGACCGTAGAGTAGCGCATACTGGGGGAGGACCCCATCCACGAGTTTGTCCAATTCCTCAGAGGTGAAGGCAGGGACCCTTTCCCCAGTCGCAGCAGCCATTGTCTCTTCCAGACCGATGTCACAGCAGCACTTGCAGTATAGGTCCTCTCCTGTGGATGATTAGGTCTTGAGTGATTAAGCAGATAGAAAATGGTGGTCACGCCCGCAGCGGTGCATACCGTGGCGGTGCGTACCGCGACCGCCGGCGCACTTTGTCATTGGCTCCTGAAACCCATAGGGTTCAATGTTAACCAATGCGGCTTTGCGCCGACCGCCGCGGTGTGCCACGCCAGCGCATTGACCTCACATCCCATTGTCACACTTCACAGGCAGGGAGCCGCCATTTCAAGGGCCCACATGGCTTAATTTCTACTGCGTCACACAGGCCTCGGCCTTGCATTGCCACTCATACAAGCCATTCACTGCATAGAGAATCTTGTACTGTGCAAGCTGTGGGAACATACCTGTGGGTTGCTTGACTCTGTGCTCCATGTTGTCCTTCCTAGGCACCGTCCGCTGGGACTTGCGAGGAGATGGAGGAATGTTCCCGTGTACAGACCTCTGGTGGAACTGTCGACAATGGAAGAAAGACATGTCATATTAACATACCGCCTTGACCGGGACACTATGCAGGAACTGTGTGCCCAGCTGGAGCCAGACCTGATGTCACCCATCCGCCAACCCACAGGGATTCCCCCTCTAGTGCAGGTTCTGTCAGTACTCCATTTTTTGGCAAGTGGGTCATTTCAGACAACAGTGGCCATTTCATCAGGGATGTCTCAGCCTATGTTTTCAAAGGTGTTATCCAGAGTGCTGTCTGCCCTGATGAAATACATGCGGAGCTACATTGTTTTCCCTGAGGTGGGCGATTTGGCTACAGTGAAGGGTGATTTCTATGCCCTTGGACATATTCCCAACATCATTGGTGCCATTGATGGGACCCATGTGGCTTTGGTTCCCCCCAGGGAAAGTGAACAGGTGTACAGGAACAGAAAAAGTTATCATTCCATGAATGTCCAGGTGGTCTGTTTGGCTGACCAGTACATCTCCCATGTAAATGCCAAGTTCCCTGGGTCAGTGCATGACGCGTACATCATGCGGAATAGCAGCATCCCTTACGTGATGGGGCAACTCCAGAGGCACTGTGTATGGCTATTGAGGGACTCTGGTTACCCCAACCTGCTCTGGCTACTGACCCCAGTGAGGAATCCCAGGACCAGGGCAGAGGAACGGTACAATGAGGCCCATGGGCGGACTACGAGGGTGATCGAGCGGACCTTCGGCCTCCTGAAGGCCAGGTTTAGGTGCCTGCATATGACAGGTGGATCCCTAATGTACTCACCAAAGAAGGTATGCCAGATCATCGTGGCCTGCTGTATGCTTCACAACCTGGCTTTGCGCCGCCAGGTGCCTTTTCTGCAGAAGGATGGTCCAGATGGTGGTGTTGTAGCAGCTGTGGAGCCTGTGGAGAGTGAAGAAGAGGAAGGCGAAGAGGACGACATAGACAACAGGAACACAGTAATAGAGCAATACTTTCAGTGACACACAGGTAAGAGTACACACCGGAATATTACATTTACTTAAAGACTCCTACCTCTCTACTGTCTGACTTTTTCCCCCAGTGTATGGTAACTGTGTTGTGATTTTCCCTTCCGTTTTCAGAGCTGTGGGCCCCACTGCGTGACATCTGCTTTGTTTCCCCATGGACTACAGCTGTGTGACAGCGGTTTATTGGCATCACATTGTGGATTAAAAATTTGGCACTGTCATCTCTAATACATTTTTTAACATCACAGCCAGACTCCAGATTGTTTTGTGCAATAATTGTGTTTATTCAAGTGCTCTAAATTGGATGGGTGGTTGCAAATGGGTGAGGGGTGATGGTGGAGGATTGTCCATGGCAGAGTCCAGACTATCAGTCTCACAGGTGCATTGTCCATATGCCTGTGGGAAGTGGAGCAGGGACAGTTTAAGGTTGGACAGGGTGACAATGTGGGACAGTGGGATGACAATCAGGGCTGTATCCTTTGCTGGCGGGGGACTTGACATCTTACTCTGTATTCTTCCTGGATCTCAGGGCCCGCTTGCAGGGTGGTTCTCCTTCTGCAGGGGGTGGGATTCTGGTGGCCTGTTGGTCTTGTGTCGGGGCCTCCTGTCCACTAGCGCCGGCGGAGGTGGTAGGCAGTTCTTGGTACATGCTAGTGTCAGGGGCCCTTTGAGGTGCCACAGTGGTCCGCAATGTGGAGATTAACTCATTCAGGGCCACTACAATGGTACCCATGATGGTACTGATGTTTCTCAGTTCCTCCCTGAACCCCACATACTGCTGTTCCTGCAGAAGCTGGATTTCCTGAAACCTGCCCAGGACCGTGGCCATCGTCTCCTGGGAGCGGTGGTATGCTACCATGATGGAGTAGAGGGCCTCGTGGAGAGTGGGTTCCCTGGGCCTGTCCCCCCCCTGTCGCACAGCTGCCCTCCCAGTTCCCCTGTTTCCCTGTGCCTCTGTCCCCTGGACTGTGTGCCCACTACCACTTCCCCCAGGTCCCTGTTGTTGTTGGGGTGTTGGGTTAGCCTGGGTTCCCTGTAGTGGTGGACACACCGCTGATTGACGTGTCCTGGGGACAGAGGTATGGGCCCGCTGGGTGGGTGCTGTGCTGGTGTTCCCAGAGGGGGAAGGTCTGTGGTGGCCTGTGGCTGTCTGAGGGGAACCGACTGTCCCGAGGTCCCCGATGGACTGGGCTGGTCATCTAGATCCAGGGAGACAGAGCTGCTGTCCTCACTGTGGGCCTCTTCTGGGGGTGGGGTGGACATTTGTGGACCCTCCTGCACGGTGACGTGGCGTTCGGGTCCTGCAGGGGTATAAAAGTATGGTTATTGCTTCTGTGTGTGCCAATGGCGTGCAATGGGTGGGTGCCCGTGTACCCCAGTGCTGGCATTCCTTGTTGGGGGCTGTTGTGACGGTGTTTTTGGGGGGGGGGGAGATGGGTATGTGCATTGGGCATGCTTTGGTGTTGGGTGTCCATGCTTTGGGGCCGCATGCAGGGCTACGTTTTGGGATGCGTGGGTTGTGATGGTGAGACATTTGCAAGGGGTAGTTGTGAAGGGGGTGAGGGTGGGGGTATGAGTTGGCATGCAGGTGGGGTGGGGGGGATGAAGTAGTGAAGATGAGACTTACCAGAGTCCGTTCCTCCACCGACTCCTGCGAGGCCGTCAGGATGCAGGATGTTCAAGACCTGCTCCTCCCATGTTGTAAATTCTGGGGGAGGAGGTGGGGGTCCGCCGCCAGTCCGCTGTACCGCAATGTTGTGCCTTGATACCATGGAACGCACCTTCCCCCGTAGGTCGTTCCACCGCTTCCTGATGTCGTCCCGATTTCTTGGGTGCTGTCCCACAGCGTTTACCATGTCGACTATTCTGCTCCATAGCTCCATCTTCCTGGCAATGGTGGTGTGCTGCACCTGTGTCCCGAACAGCTGGGGCTCTTCTCGTAGGATTTCCTCCACCATGACCCTGAGTTCATCATCTGAGAACCTGGGGTGTCTTTGAGGTGCCATGGGGTGGTGTGGATAAAGTGTTGGGTGGAGTGTGTAGTGATAGGTGGGGTGCAATTTAGTGGTGTGTTGTGTGAGGTGCGTGGAAGTTCAGTGGGTATTGGTATTGTGTGCCTGTGGATGTTTGGTAGTTGACTGTGGTGTCTCTCTCTGGTCTTCGTTCTGGATTTTTGGTCGTAGGGGTTTGTGGGTGATGTGGGTGTGTGTTTTATAATGTATTGGGAGTATTGTGTGTATGTGTATCAGGTGTGTGTATTTCGAATTGTCCAATGTGGCTGTGTTTTGTAGGTGTGTGTGTATTTCGACCGCGGCGGTGTGTACCCCCAATGGAATACCGCGGTTGAAAGACCGCCGCGTGGATTCGTGGGTCGTAATGGCATGGGCGTATTTCTGTTGGCGTGACGGTGGAGGTTGGGTCATCGTCAGTTTATCGCTGACCTTTGGTGTGGCGGACTTTTGTGGATGGCGGTATTTTGGCTGTTTGCCTGGTGTGGGTCAGAATGACCGTGGCGGTTTCCCGCGACCGCGGCGGTGTTATGGCGGTCTTTTGTCTGGCGGTAAGCGGCTTTTACCGCCGAGGTTGGAATGACCGCCTAAATGTCCTATGGGAATTACCATGGGAAACACAATTTTTTTCAACTCCACTTTTTCTTGGCCTCTGCTTGAAGGATCACCATGGCATTTTCTGTTGCTCGGATTTTCATTTTGTGAAGTCAACAGATTTGACTATGTACAAAGTAGAATAGACCTTTTTCTCTTTGTGAGAAAATTAAAGCTCATGAAATTCCACAAACGTTAAGGAGAAAAAGTGGAAATGGAAACTAGAAGAGGTACAAGTCAGGAAGCACACAATTTATTAATAGAGGACATTTTTTGATGAAAGAATTATGGGAATTAGAAGAAAATGCAGAGTTATAGAAAGATTAGAGTCTGAAGGTGTAAAACTGGATAAAGAGAGAAGATACTATTTGAAAACCAAAATCGAAAACGGTTCCACCTTATTGTCTAGATTTGTTGGATCAGTTTGCGGAAACGATAATCAAAGAATTGAAAAGGTTAAGAAATAAAGAAATGGAGAACACTAAAATGACTTTAACAAGCTATAATAAAACAATCAATAAATTGTCTAAGAATCCACAAACTGTAATTAGAAGTTCCGACAAGGAAGGCAAAGTTGTGATATGGCCCATTCAAGACTACCTGGAGGAAGCATATAACCAATTAAATGATAAAACATGTTACAAGTGGGTTGGTATGAGATCTGTAGAGGACATTAAAATAGAGTTTGATCAAAATTTGAGACAGAGGAAAGAGCAAGCATTAATTACCAATGAGGAATATAACTTTCTAAAGGTTGAGTATCCGAAACTTCCAGTTTTTTATCTGATTCCAAAGATGCACAAAAATGAGAGGAAACCCAGAGGCAGACTGATAGTGGCAATGCGTGAGAGTTTGTTTGAGTTTGTATCACAGTATATTGAGGTATTTTTACATCCATTGGTAGAAAGTTTACCTTCATATTTGAAAGATACTACTGATTTTTTAAAACGTATTTTCGATATGAGTTGGGATACTAACATGATTCTTATGACTTTGGATATTACAGCTTTATGTAAGTGTATTCCACATGAAAATGGAGTGACAGCCATAGACCATTTTTAGGAGCAAGACCTATAGGACTTTATAAACATAGTAAAATGTTGATTTCAATGATAAACTGGTGTTTGAAACACAACATTTTCTTTTTCAATAATGACATTTTTGAACAACTATGCAGGATGGCGATGAGTACTTGCTTTGCCCCAAGCTACACAAACTTGTACATGGGCTGGTGGAAAGAACAAGTGCTCTGTAGTCCCCCATTAGATGTATGGAATGATAATACTGTTCTGTGGGTGAGATATATAGACAACATTTTTGTCATATGGCAAGGTGATGAAGAAAGTGCTAAGAACTTTGTTTGTGCATTAATGTGAATGGTTTGAATTTGAAATTTACAGCTAATATACATAAGCAAGAAATATAATTTTTTAGATGTAAAAATTAAGATACAAAATGGCAAAATGGAAACAGTAGTCTACAGGAAACCAACTGCTGGAAATAGCATATTGCATTCAAGTAGTTTTCACCCACAACCATTAAAGGAAAGCCTTCCTTTAGGAAAATTATTAAGAGCCAAAATAATCTGTAGTACTGTAAGTGACTTTGGAGTATCACAAGAGGACACAATAAGGAGATTAAGTATGAGAGTATATTCTGAGGCAACACTGACAAGTGCAAAAAAGAGAGTGGAATCAAGTACTAGAGATTCCCTCTTATTTTATACACAGAATGAAAGAAAGAAGAAAGATAGGAAAGCTTTAGGATCTTACAGATTCATAACTACATATAACAGGGCGCACATGCAAGTGAGGAGAATATTACAAAGGCACTGGCACGTATTGAAAAGTGATCCTGTTATTAAGACTCTCATACCTACTAAAACCCAAATAACATATAGAAGATGCAGATCTATGAGAGAAACACTAGTTAAGAGTGATATCAAGATGCAGGATGCACAGAATACCTGGTTAAGAAAACAGGATGGATTTTACAAATGTTCCAAATGAAAGGCTTGTAAAAATGGTGAGGATATCAAGACATTGGAGGTTGAACACAAGATAATCCATAAAATCAAGGGACACTATACCTGCAAAAGTGATTTTGTAATATATGTTTTAAGATGTAGTTTTCCCAAGATATATGTGGGAAGTACTAAATTGCAAGTACATAAAAGGATTTTACAACACCATAGAGCAATTCAAAACAAGGATGTAACATACCCATTTGCCCAGCATGTACATGAAAAACATTATGGAAATGTAGATTAAATTAAATATAGTGTAATTTATGGAATTAATAAAGACATCCGAAGAGGCAATAGAGAGAAAAAATTTAGAATTTTGGAGTCAAGGTATATATTGAAGTTAGATACCAAAGAACATATGGGTCTAAACATCAGTGAAGAATTGTATATACATTTATAAATGCATAGTTGTATGGAAAGTAGGAAACATTAGCTTTCTGATTGGAAGTTTACCATTTATGCTCATCCTATATCATTGCCATTGCCATGCCATTCCTACATTATTAAAGTAATTTATAAGATGATTGTAGCCACATAAATGAAAAACATTTCACAAAATCATGTTAATGACATTATAATTGTTTTTTAATTTGGGTAAAGATGGTCTTACAATGAAAAGACTTCCATGGAAATTGTATATAATTGTTGAGCATAACAATGTAAATTTCAGCAAGGAAATTGTAACGCAGGTAAATAGATATATATACATATAATTGTAGTTGATTGGGAATTGCGTTTAGGATTGAAACAATATTGAAGCACTATTCATGTTGTTATGTTTTATTTGGGATGAATAGTTTTTACAATAGAATTCTTTGAATGTGGTAAATTGATATTAAGATTGTGTATACAGTTTCTGAAGAATCTAAAATGTGATATGCTTTTACAAATAATGATAAATGTGGCTAATTAGGAAATATTGTAGAAATCTGTTAGAAACAATGTATTCCTTCATCTGATCATGTGATATAAATACTGGCTTCAAGATGGCAGCCGCCAGGTTGACAAAGACAGCAATGCCGAAAAACATGTCGAATAAACAGAAGTTTTAAAAAACTTTTTCGCCTGTGGAGTGCCGTATCCTTGGATATTGACTAAGGAAAGAGGACACATTTAGACGCGGTGGTGCGCGTCTGTCAGCGACACCACTGGCGGTCAGGTGCAGACATATATCACTTAGTGGCGGTCGCCACTTGGTAGTTATTGTTAGGATCTAGTTTCTATAGAAAGACCATTTTTTGTTTTGCTTATAACTTTGGCACAATTTGATGAATCTTCATGAAATGTTCCTCCAAAAAAAAACAAGACGTTCACTTCAGCTGCTGTCTGGAAGGTTTCGGGGTGATCTTTCAAGCGGGGGCTAAGACAAAGGGTGTTCCCAAAATGTGCTTTCCCATTCATTTTTCCATAGGGAATTTGAACAGCGATAGTGTCAAAACTACTGTACGGAATTACACCAAATATTGCCAAAATGAGTCCTTTATATTATTTGGTGTAAACCCATCCAGTAGTTTTAGAGAAATTAATGGAACTTTAGATTTGTTTATATAAGGACGCAAAGGATGCACAACCACTCCCGATCTCGTGCTGAGATCTGATTGGCTGACAACACTTCAACAAGGAAGTGTTGGCAGCCATGTTGGGACTCTGCAGATAAATTTCACTAAGGCCCATATTCATACTTTTTTAATGCCGCATTTACATAATATTTTGACGCAAAAGCGGTGCAAAATTACAAAATACAATTATATTTTGTAAGTTTGCACCACTTTTGCGTCAAAAAATGATACAAATGCGGCGCTAAAAATAGTATAAATATGGGCCTTAGTGAAATTTATCTGCAGGCCCACTCCTTTTTTTCTGGTTCCTCAGACCAGACCAGACACTTTGGTTACCATACACAAATCTAAACAAAATACTCCAGTTCTGTTTCTCTACTTGTTCCTCGATGGCAGTGCACTAATGACTACACAGGTCACCCTCACTTGGTATGGGACTAGGATGGAGTTCCTGAGAATCAAGAGGAGGAGGATGGAAGGACTCAGGATGGGACAACATGAACAGTTAGGAGAAAGTTATTGACTTCAAAGAGAAACCACGATAATGGTGGGGACTCAGAGGCCTAGTACTCATTCAGCTCTGTGGATTGGAAAGAGGTGCATTGATTTGGGAAATGCCGGAGAGTATGTGTTTGCTGCATTACTGGCTCAAACGTGAAATTTCCCTTTTGTCCTCCTCTCCCTATGAGTTTTCTTGGTACACTCCTGACTCCTCATAAAGCTTACCTTGCTTCCTTTTGTCTTTCTCATTTACTCTATAATACAGTTATTTTTTCTTTCTTTCAATACACGTCTTCTCCTAGTCTTCTCCTTCACAAACAAAACTTAGGGAAAGCTCAACACTTCAGTTTTCCTACTGGACAGGTTCAGCTAGGCACACAAGAGTGACAGACATACCAAGAAGAATAGAGATGCACAACCCAAATTGGCAAAACAGTAATATTTTCGTTCTAACAATCATAATTTTTAGACCTGGGTGAGTTAACCTTAATCCTCCATAATTTGCATTTTTTAAACCTAGAAGACATATCATTTGGAGATAGACTATCTTGTGTGTCTCTGGGGCAGAAGGACTTTTTGTAATGCATTTAATTGAACTGTATTATATTTATCCCTTCATAGTTTCCTTCCACAATAAATTGATGATGGTGTGCAGCTCAGCGCCCCAATGAATATTGTTGTGGTTTCTTTTGTTTAGTGTTTTTCTTTGTCACACCTTTTCCCAATTCCCCTTTCCCATCCACTCATCAAGCCCCTAATCCTTTTCCCCTCGGCTGTCTGATTTATTGAGTTGTGACTTAACTTTACACCATAAATGTATCAGAATCTTGCTGCAGTGGATGTGGTGAAAGTAACACCAACTCATTGCATGACTTTCTGTTACCTGAGCAATATTCCACACCAGCCCCATCAACATCATCAGTAAGGCCTTGTGTTGTGTGTTTGAGTAAACGCTTAACCTTGTCCAACCACTGCTGACTCTGAGCACACTTCCCCTGAATCCATGATTTAATTTCCTAAGTTTAGAAAATGCTAGCTCCCCACCATTGCTCCGAAGAAGTTAATATTGCTAGTTTATAATATCACATCAGGTCTTCTTTGTTGTGTGTCAATTAATGTCATTGTAGTAGTCTGGTCTCAGTTTTCTTAAAGTTATGATATAATATGATATAATATGACCCACTAACTCCCTGTTTTCTTTCAATCTAGTTGACAGTGAATGATAACCATTTGAATAATTCTGCAGTTGGAGTTTGCATAGAAGGGAGTGGCACCATTTGTCTTCCCTGTTAGCATGCTAGCTTGCTACTACTGTTTCCACCCCCTTAAGATGCCACCATGGAAAAACCCTGCAGTAAGAAGACTTCCTCACTTCATCTATTCAAGTGAGAGAAGAACTATGGATTGAAGTGCACTTGTTTAGTTTGTAATTAACTTCCACTAAAGAAGATGTTGTTTGTGTGTATCTAGGTTTTTGTAGGCAAAATAGGCAATGGCAATTATCACATAGTGGTCAATAAAGTTGCACAGGGCGGTAGAGCAAGGGTATAAGTAAATGACATATACTTTTTTAGCAGATTTAAAAAACCGTCTACACTAAAATAAGCATTGAAAACTAAAACATCAAAATAAATATTTGAGGCATAAATCAAGTAAAATAAGTTATCTCCTTTAATTTCTAACAAATAGAAAACCCACCCTTTCTACCCGCAACAGGCCCAGCCCTCACCCTAAACAAATAGCCCTGTTCCCAAAAAGTCCAACAAAAGTCCAAAATGAAACCTGGGGCTTGCTCCCTCCCCACACTCTCCACCTACATCAAATCCCTCCCACCAAAACATAACTTAAAAAAGGAGTCAGAGGAGGAAATTGTTTGTTTGGGTCTGGAGCTGTTCCAGGCTCTTCTCGATCCTGGTGAGCCCGCTCTCTACACCACCCATCCGCTGCAGGATATGGTGAGGCAATGACCTGTCAGAGCTGTTGGGGGCGGCAGTAGGTGCATTCAATGACCCTGACAGCCCGACCCTGACAACTGCCATCACGACTACCAGGCACTGGTATTTTCGGCCTACATACTCTCCAGCCTCTGCTGCCACAGACCTGCCACCATCTCCTACATGGTGGGTAGTGCTGGTCAACCAGCAGGAGTAGCTATATTGAGGACATTAAAAATAAAAGACAAAGTGGAAACAACGCTCTGAGCAAACACTCCTTTAAAAGTAGGTAGTAGGTGGCACATTAGTAGTACATTGCTGGTCCCCTAGGGACATTGGAATTTGATGTGATTATGATTAGGAGAGTCTCAGAGCCAATTGTATTTGTTTACCCACACATGCCTCACATAAAAAGTACTGACAGTCTGGTAGAAAAGCATGAAGGCAGAATAACACCAGATTAAAAAAAAACTGTGATTTTTTTTTTCTTTAAAAGTCTTTTCTAGTAACTAAATCTACACTTTCAGTGGAAAATGGAAACATAAAAATTAATTGCTTCTCATTTATGAGAAAGGTAGTATGATCTATGGAATACAAGTTGTTGTGACAAATTAATGGAGGCATGCTAGCCAGCATTTTGATTATTTTGCCACTGTATGCAGCTGTGGCAGTTGTAGTTGACAATTATCTATCTGTAATTCCAATGGCCCTGCTCTTCTCCAAATGCTTTTCACTTAGTTTCTACCCTGACTCCAAAGAGGCAGATGAATAATAACTTAGATACATCACACATGTCATGTATAAAATGCAGATATAATATCCTCTCTACCATAAGTAGACGGTGGGGAAAATGATGCACTGTATTACAGGGAAAGGAACGGGCTATATAGATTGTATTTGACATGTTTGTCACAAAGTATCCCTTACGCCAGACTTGTAATCAAATCTGGCACTTTGTAGTCCCACTATATTCACTGCCCCCCCCACCACCACACTAATTTTCTCCAACAAATTCATTTGTTGCGCAGTAAGGAAAGGAAACAACTTACTCAACTACAAGGTAAGGTAGAGGGATTAGGTAGGTAGGTAGAGCTTTTGCTATAGAACAGAGGGATGTCACTGATCATCGATTCATCATGTGTGTAAGGTTTGGCTTATTCAGTCACTGTATAGATGAACGGCTAAAGGGAAAAATTTGAACAGCCATAAAATACATCTGTTATGGGGAAAACCGGAAATATATTTGGAAGCAATTCACATGGCCATAAAAATGCGGCACATGTCAATAATTATTTTTTCAATTTGTTTGGTAGGCTGGGACAGAAAAACCTATAAGAGTGAAATACTAAGAGGTGACTAAGTGGGCGAAGGGAAACACACCTTGTGTGTTCAGTTTGCAATGCACTGAAGACTTTGTAAATGCTGCTTAACTGAACCAGATGCACATTGAACAGCAAACACTGCAGTCATGAATTGAACCATACTGAACTTCTCCGATCATGGGTGGTGAAATGCCATCGGCAGGGAGGGGGTTGATGAGTGGGATAAATATTTGCCACATTTAACAAATACACTGAGCCAAGGAATTAGAGCACAAATTAAAATACCCCCCACATTGAACCATAACTTTGACAACCATAAAGCAAAGTAAGCAAAGTAGGTTAGCAGCATGCCCCTCACCAGAAGAACTCCCTTGTTTCATAATCCAAGCAGTTATTCAAACATCTTTTCATTCTTCCTACTATATACACCCATAACCACCATGATTTAAGCTTTACTTCCTCTCATCCAGTCTTTCACCAAAATTCACAATTTATTATCCATCCATTCAGTATCCACTATCCACCCTTTCTTTCTCTCATCCATTCATTTACCCAATTCTCACCCATGCATCCTTTCACCCACCCATGCATCCTTTCCTTTCACACATTTCACCCATCCTTTCTTTTAACCTTCAGTCCTTTCCTGTTTCCATCAAGCCATCATTTTTTAGTGTACATTATGTGCGCTTTCAATGAGTTGCAGATAGAAAAGGCCATAACCCAACCAATGCAGGGGGTTCCCAATCACAACTATGCCCTTGTAGCTAGTGAGTATAATAGTAATTGTCAATAAAAAAACAAAGTGACTTACCACCACCCATCCCTGCCCAATACTTCTACCCTTGCTCTATCTCCTCCTGCAGCCGCACTTGAGCCTGTGCCACTCGTGGTCAGTGTGGCTAGAAAAAAACATTATACGATTTTTAGATGCCAGGTACACCTCCCTATATTTAAAAAAATTTAAAAATGCAAACAAAATACATTGCTACAGTTCTGTTAGCACTGCAGTATCTTCTATCAAAAATATCACTTGGGCATTTTGTTGGTTCACAATGTTAGACAAACCAGGTGGGCAAGCCAAACAAACACTTTTTTATAATGGGAGGGCAGAGCTAAAGCCTATGATGATGATGACTCAGAATCATTGACACGTAATGAAGTAGTAGAATAAAATGGTCAATGAAAGACAGACAAATAGAAAACACAGGGATAACAGGAATTAAAAATTGGATAGGGGAGTTCGGAAAAAAAGGAGACAGTATAATAAAATAAACAAGGCAAAATTAAAAGTAGTATAATAGTGGACAGAGGTAAATGGTAGTGAAATAATAATAAATAATAGGTCTTACTGGGATGAGCAAAGCCCTCAGTATTGATGTTGGTGATCTGCTCCTCCTCCCCAGCTCTTGTTTGACCCACCTCTGTGCTGCTCCACTTCTTGCCCTTAGATGCTGATGTAAGAAATAAAGAAGATAAAAAAGAATAGTGGTACAGTTAATCTCCACAAAAGCTTTACAACAGGCAAATGCAGTAAAATTGTACTTATCTAAATCAGATCACCTATGGGGCCATATGTACGAACACTTTTTCCCATAGACACAGAATTGGTAAAAACCTTTGCTACATCTGGCCCATGGTACCGTATGATCGACTATCGTTAAATTGCTTATACCCCTAAAGTCCTTATCCTAAATTCCTTACCAAAAACTACATTTGGAACTATGCAGTGCAATGAATGCTCTTTGATTCTGTTCTCATTTCTCAAACCCCTGGATGAATTAACTCAGACTTTTTTTAAATGCATAAATGAATACTAGTAGTACTAAACGTCACTGTAAAATTTCTTGGGACGGTACGAGCTACATAGATAAAAGTCACAGAGAATGCTAGCTCACTGATATCACTAATTCACTATGGTGACAGAAGGACAGAGGAGTCTGCATTGCAATGGCTTCTTACATAATCAACCAAAGAGAGTGAGTTAGCGCCGAGCCTCTGCCTAGCTCTAACTAGATCACATAATAAAATTCTTAACATGAATGAAACATTACTTACCTCTGAGTGTGAGCACATGCTATTCAGAAAAAAAGTTAGCATTGTAAAACACTGACACAATAACTTAGTTAATATTCACAGAGTCCCTGAATCATTACGCCTAGCAGGTTGAGCATGTCCTGCTCGTGGTGTGTCAGCTGCTGGATGGTGTGCCACACATGGCTGGGCCGATGGCCCCCTGCTGCCAGCATGGAGGGGGGTGGAGCTGCACATAAAAAAATTGTGCTGCCACCTCCACCCTGCAAAAGATGGGTGGGGGCTGCACTCCTTGGCGACGGCACAGCCCATAAGGTAGGTGGCTGCTGCCTGCTTGGGAAGGCCTGGTGTCACTGCACCCTTGATAGCTGCCCTGCTCTGATGGCGTTGGCCTGAGTAGGGTAAAGAAAATTAAAAGAAACAGGGAAAGGAAGGAAGGAAGGAATGAATGAATGAATGAAGGGTAAAGAAAATGAAAAGAAACAGGGAAAGGAAGGAAGGAAATAAGGAAGGGATGAAGAAAGGAACAAAATAAAATAGGGAGGTAAGGGGAAAAATCATGAAAACACTACATTAAAAAAACATAAAATGCACAAACACAAAAACACACACTAATACAATAAATAAAGATGAGGTGCAGATTTATTGAAGGGATGGAGAACTGAAAAGATCATAAAACCATGAACAGAGTGAGAAAAACAAGATGGTTGTGCCCATGCCAACCTTGTGGAGAGCAATTTTGAATGCGAGAACGTACTTCACGTTGTGTTTGATGTAAAACGCAATGTGAACAGGGGCGACGGGTAACTCCGACTACCCATAGAACTCCTCATAGCACTGCAGAGTTTTTGGGGCACTTCTCAGAGTTCCACGTAGTGTGACTCTGCACAATCTGTCCAGACTTCATAACCACCCAACTGCACACCACGCACAACATTTGGCCTCATACAGTATTGGTTAACCACAGGAATAGCCTGCATCCACTTACAACCACCCAGAGAGTTTTTCTAGACTTCAATGAATGATATAATTAGAAAGAGATATTTTAGGACAAGTTGATAAGAAAATGAGTGTGATCACATTTCGATATATACCTTAAATATACATTTACATTTCAATATGAAAAGTAATTAAAGTAAGAGTGTGACTATTGACACACCAGGACTGGCACCTACAACCTTCAGGGTGAGGGCCTGGGACCTCAACCTCTAGGCCACAGGTGTCTCCTTGCTGTACACTTTCCAAACATAAATATAACATTTAACCCAAACATTTGAATGGCAAAACAATGTAAATTTTCCTTCAGTAGGTATGTTTAACTGTCAAAACACGAGAAAATAAACAGACACACTGCAATGAGATACCAGGATTTTAACCTTCAGCCTACTGAGTGCCAGTCCAAGAGTTTCACCACTATGCCAGAAGTGAGCCTGGCCTGCTGTACATCAAGACCTAATTATAACATTCAAATCCAGCATCTTGCTTGTGTGCCACTATGAAGTCATTCTTTGTAGAGGCTATTGTCATTGCAATACTCTCTCATGGAATGAATTCAAAGTGGCACAGAAACAAGATGCTTGGTGCCAGGAGAGGACCACGGGGGAACCCTAAGGCTGCCATGGTCCTAGCAGGCTCCCTGCGTCCTGCAAGGTGGATCCCCTTAGAAAGTAGAGGTCACAAGGGGTTAGGTACCCCTACAGCACAACTGGTTTTCTGATTAACGGGCGAGGGAGTCCAGGTGCAGTGCAGATAGGTCAGCAAAGGGTTGTGCGTCAAGGAGTCCTGGGAGCCAGGTGCAGGTCTTATGAGGGTGGATTGCAGGTCAACAAGGCCAATCTGGGGGATGGTGCTTGGGTGTCCTAAAGTCCTGTGACTGTTGTTCACTTCTGGTCCTCAGAGAGTCCGAAGTGGACTTTTCTTCTGGGTGTCTGACGTTGGGGGTCTGGTACTCTGGGCTATGACATGTCTCAGCCACTGGGGGTTACAGTGTCACCAAACATGGCACACAGGCAGGGCATGTCTCCAGGTCTGTTGGGTGGAATTTGGTCAGGCTGAGGCATGCGATTTGTTAGTTAGCAACTAGACAGCGAACTGGACTTCACTGGTTTCTTTCCTGCAGGTTGCAGAGAGTGATGCCTTCACTCAGAGGTAAGTTCAAGGAACTTTGCAGAGGGCTGTATGTCCTCTAGAGTTTCTTAGGGTTTATCAGCTATCCAGTCAATACCTTATCAACAATTGTCGAGTCTCGGGTGCAGCTGGCAGTATTTGGCACCTTTTTCTTCTTGCAGCAGGACTTCTCTTCTCAAGCCTTGGGTCTTCTTTGTCAATGGTTTTCTTGTGTCCATCAAATCTGATCTGCAGGTCTAGGTATACTTGACAGTGGCTAATGGGCCACCTACCTTAGGGTGGCTATATCCACTGTCTGACCACTTCCAGTAAGAAGAGGTCACGTCTGTAACTCTGGTTGGCTATTTTTCAGCCATCCAAGATGGAGGAAAATGAAATGGAGTGGTCACCTCGCCTGCCACACCTGGGGGGTGATGCAGGCTGGTGGGGGGGGCACTCCTCCTAATCTGACAAAGAATTCCTAGTGGTTTTCCTGCTTAAAAGTGGGGGAAAACCGTTAGGCAGGTATCTGCTGCAAGCAGAAGGTGACACCTGTGATAGTGTTGCCTGATTTAATATGCATTTCTAAAGTTTTCTCCCATTGATTTCTATGGTGCAAAATTGCACACAAAATGGCTATTTTTGCAAACATTTGAGAAATCATAACTCACAAAGTACTTACCTGATTTTGATGATCTTGATGTTAACAATTTTATAAAAATCTGAATTATTTTTGTAAATTGGTCTCATGTTATTCTTTTGAGTGTGTGTCTGAATTTATTGGTACTGTGAGTACAACAAATACTGAGCACATCTCCAAGATTACTCTAACTGCTTGACCAAGTTACCACTAAAAAAAAAGCATTAGGTGGTCTGCCTAATACCTCTGGATACCAAGGTGGGGTTGCTTGGACTCTTTGCACAGTGCACATCATTTTGTACACTATATAGTGAGTCAGTCTCCTACCTTTGGTGGTACAACAGTGGGATACAAGACTTTGCATTTGCTGATACCACTTTGCGAATAAGTGAGCACACAAACAATTCTAAAAGTTGTCTTTAAGTTGTATTTTTTACAAGTGGACTATTTTTTAAAATCTTTAAAATTATTTCCTAGTACCCTGGTTAGGTCCCTAAAACAGTGATTAAAAACTAAGGGCCAGATTTACAAGAAAGAGGTGTATCATCTGTGATGCGTCACTTTTCTTCTGCCCCTCTTGACCCTCATAATGACACCATGTGTCTGCTGTAGTTACAATATGGTGCACCATGCCTCATTAGTACAATAGCATCATAATGTATGACTTTATAGTGGTACTTTGCAGGATTAGCATCATAAATTGAGGCGCTAATCCTGAAAAGTAAAGGAGGGTTCATTGAAAGTATTGGTCGCGACATTTGAATGCCTTCCCTGAGCAGGTGTTAAAAATGACGCTAAAATGGTATAGTGATATGGAGTAAACTTCACTGCACCATTTTTAAGGGCCCCCCTGTGGGGAAACGCCCCCTTGCATTCAGGGGTTACAAAGTGGCGTAATGATAGCATTGCACCATTTTGTAAATATGGTGGAGGAGAATGGCCTCCTTAACTCCACATAAGTGTAAAAAAATGACTTAAGTGTGGACAGGAAACAAATATTCTGCGACTGGTCTCAGGGAATCACCCTTCATCAGCCAGGCTAGCTTGAATCCAGTGACAAAGCAGCACAGGACCCAAGTCTGGACATATCCTTACCACTTTGGGCAATTTTAGAAACACAAAAGGATGGTGGGCGGAGTGCTGAAACTTTTCAAACACTCACCCCCAGTCACAGATCTAGGTTAATGCATCAATCTTTTGCTCACCATGCCACCCCAGTTTGGACACAGGCATATACAAATTAGTCTTGCCCCTGTTCCCCTTGGGAAGAGTCCAGCCTGAACTGCCAGGCTAGGTTCTCCCTGGACTGGAAACAAGCATCCTGGGGCCAGTTTCAGGATATCACCCTTCATCAGCCAGACTAAATTAGATCTGGTGGCACAGTGAGCATGTGACCTACATATGGACATACCCTTCTGTTAGCAATGGGGTCTCTAGTTGGCAGTCAGTTTACACCTTATCCAAGTAGGGACCTTCACCACAGTCAGAGTAAGGGGGATACCCAGCTCAGCTAACCCCTTCTCACTCCCTTGGTGGGAGCAGTCAAGCTTATCTTAGAAACAATGTGTAAAGCATTTACACTTAACACACAGTAATACAGTGAAAACACAACAGAAGGACACCACACCAGTGTTAGAAAAGTAGGCAATATTTATCCGTGTGAAACAAGACCGAAATAAGAAAAATCCAATGTTCAGTATTAAAGATATGAATTTTGCAAGAATTAACTTAAAAATAAAATCCCTTGAAGTTGATAGCTCCCTCTGGAGCTATCTTAGTATCCTGAACACCAAATCCAGCAGTTCAGGACGACCGTGGGATTGCAGACCAGCTACAGTGTTGAGAAGACCTGCAAATAGTACCTTGGAAATGTAGGGCATCATGGTCCTCGTGATGAGATCCGGAGTGTGTCACTGCTGGCGTCAGCAGGAGTCAGTTGTGGAGGTCAGTGTAGGGGTAATTGGGCCCTTGAAGTCAAACGCCTTGCAAATCAAACTCCGGGCTGGTGATGAAGTCAGGAGCGCTGGCGTTGATGGTGTTAAGGCTGTGGTGTGAAGCGGGATGATGCAACATGTGGTACTGCAGGTGATGGGGCTGGCAGTGCCAGGGTGACGGTTTCCTAAGGCATCAGTGAGACCAGGGCTGCAGTGTGAAGCATGGCGGTGCGACATGAGGTGTCTCCAGGTCGCAGTGCAGGCAGTGTTGTCATCATTGCTGAAGCGCTGTCATCGGTAGGCCCAATGCAGCGGTACAATGTAGGGCAGGTTCTGTGCAGCACCCACAGGTTGTAATGTGGACAGGGGTGTCTTTTGGCGAGGTTGGAGTCAATGGTGCTGGCGTTGGTGGACCAGAGCTGCAGTGCGTTGCGGGATGGGACGGTGCTTTGCGTACCTCATGAGTGGCATCCTCAGGCCACAGTGCAGGCAGTGGCATCTGTGTCAGCATGGGGCATTGTCATCAGGGATAGCGAGGCTGCAGTGTGAGCAAGGCAATAATGAATGCGGGGCCCACAGGTCACGGTGCACACAGAGGCTCAGTTACGGCATCAGGTGGAGGCAGCAGTTAGACCAGGGTTGCGGTGCGAAGCGTGGCACGTCTCCTTGCAACGTAGTCAGGTCATGGTGCAGGCAGTGATGTCATTGACAGCGTTGTGGTGGTTGTTCTTCTGTGGCAGCACAAAACACTGTTCCCAGTGCTGTAGGCACTGATATGGCTGAAACTTCCAATAGGGGCTACCTCTACTTCAAGCCCTTGGCAAAACTTCACAAACAGGATTGTAGGAAGGTAGCCTCTTGTTGGCCTTGTTACCCACACATTTGGCCTGTTTGTGAGTATATGTCAGGGTGTTTTTAATGTCTCACTGGGATCCTGCTGGCCAGGGCCCAGTGCTCATAGTGAAAACCCTATGTTGTCAGTGTGTTTGATATGTGTCACTGGAATCCTGCTAGCCAGAACCCCAGTGCTCATAAGTTTGTGGTCTGTATGAGTTCCCTGTGAGGTGCCTAACTGTATCACTGAGGCTGTGCTAACCAGAACCTGTGTTTATGCTCTCTCTGCTTTTAAAATTGTCACTGCAGGCTAGTGACTAATTTTACCAATTCCGATTGGCACACTGGAACACCCTTATAATTCCCTAGTATATGGTACCCAGGTACCCAGGGTATTGGGGTTCCAGGAGATCCCTATGGGCTGCAGCATTTATTTTGCCACCAATAGGGAGCTCAGACAATTCTTACACAGGACTGCCACTTCAGCCTGAGTGAAATAACATCCATGTTATTTCACAGCCATTGTACACTGCACTTAAGTAACTTATAAGTCACCTATATGTCTAAACCTGACTTAGTGGAGGTTAGGTGCAAAGTTACTTAGTGTGAGGGTACCCTGGCACTAGTCAAGGTGACCCCACATTGTTCAGGGCAAATTCCCCAGACTTTGTGAGTGCGGGGACACCATTACATGCGTGCACTACATATAGGTCAATGCCTATATGTAGCTTCACCATGGTAACTCCGAACATGGCCATGTAACATGTCTAGGATCATGGAATTGTCACCCCAATATAATTCTGGTATTGGGGGGACAATTCCATGCATCCCCAGGGCTCCAGCATAGAGCCCGGGTACTGCCAAACTAACTCTCTGGGGTTTTCTCTGCAGCTACTGCTGCTGCCAACCCTCAGACAGGTTTCTGCCCTCCTGGGGCCTGGGCAGCCCAGTCCCAGGAAGGCAGAACAAAGGATTTCCTCTGAGAGAGGGTGTTACACCCTCTCCCTTTGGAAATAGGGGTGAAGGGCTGGGGAGGAGTAGCCTCCCCCAGCCTCTGGAAAATGCTTTGATGGGCACATATGGTGCCCATCCTGCATAAGCCAGTCTACACCGGTTCAGGGATCCCTCAGCCCTGCTCTGGCACTAAACTGGACAAAGGAAAGGGGAGTGACCACTCCCCTGACCAGCACCTCCCAGGGGAGGTGCCCAGAGCTCCTCTAGTGTGTCCCAGACCTCTGCCATCTTGGATGCAGAGGTGTGAGGGCACAATGGACACCTCTGAGTGTCCAGTGCCAGCAGGTGACGTCAGAGACCCCTCCTGATAGGTGCTTACCTTTCTCTGTAGCCAATGCTCTTCTGAGGGCTTTTTAGGGTCTCTCCTGTGGGTTTCTCTTCAGATAACGAATGCAAGAGCTTACCCGAGTTCCTCTGTACTTCCCTCTTCGACTTCTGCCAAGTATCGACCGCTGACTGCTCCAGGACGCGTGCAAAACCGCAACAAAGTAGCAAGAAGACTTCCAGCAACATTGTAGCGCCTCATCCTGCCGGCTTTCTCGACTGTTTCCTGGTGGTGCATGCTCTGAGGGCTGTCTGCCTTCACCCTGCACTGGAAGCCAAGAAGAAATCTCCCGTGGGTCGATGGAATCTTCCCCCTGCCAACGCAGGCACCAAACTTCTGCATCACCAGTCCTCTGAGTCCTCTCTCATCCTGACGAGCGTGGTCCCTGGAACACAGGAGCTGGGTCCAAGTGTCCCCGACTGTCCAGTGGTCCTTCTGTCCAGATTTGGTGGAGGTAAGTCCTTGCCTTTCCACGCTAGACAGTAATCCTGTGTACTGGGTGAACTGCAGCTGCTCGGGCTTCTGTGCACTTTTGCAAGACTTACTTTGTGCACATCCTAGCCCAGGTCCTTAGCACTCTGTCCTGCATTGCCCAACTCACTGAGTTGGACTCCGACTTCGTGGGACCCTCTTTTGTTGTGCTGAGTTGACCGTCGTGCTCAGATCTTCTAAACACATGTTCAGGTACTTCTGCGGGAGCTGGCTGCTTTGGCATGGGCTCTCTCTATTCCTGAGCTCCCCCTCTGTCTCCTCCTTCAAGGGGTGACCTCCTAGTCCTTTCTGGGCCCTGGCAGCACCCAAAACCTTCAACCGCGACTCTTGCAGCTAGCAAGGCTTTTTATGCGGTCTTTCTGCGTGGAAACAACTCTGCATCCTCCAGCACGCCGTGGGACATCTTCTGACCAAAGGTGAAGTTCCTGGCACCTTCCTTTGTTGCAGAATCTTCAGCTTCTTCCACCCAGAGGCAGCCCTTTTGCACCTTCTTCTGGGGTTTAGTGGGCTCCTGCCCCCCGTACACTTGCATGACTCTTGGACTTGGTCCCCTTCCTTTACAGGTCCTCAGGTCCAGGAATCTGTCTTTAGGGCTTTGCATTCTTTTGTTGTCTTTACAAGATCCTCTATCTCGACTTTACTGTCTTTCTGGGGTAGTAGGGTAACTTTACTCCTACTTTTCAGGGTCTTGGTTGGGGTATCTTGGACACCCTTAGTGTTATCTTACACTCCCAGCGACCCTCTACACACTACACCAGGCCTGGGGTCCATTCATGGTTCGCATTCCACATTTGGAGTATATGGTTTGTGTTGCCCCAGGCCTATTGTCTTCTATTGCATTCTATTGTGTTCTACAGTATTTGCATTACTTTTCTAAGTGCTTTACTTACCTGATTTTGGTTTGTGTGTATATTTTGTGTATATTACTTGGCTCCTAATGGAGTATATCCTCTGAGATACTTTTGGCATATTGTCACTAAATTAAAGTACCTTTATTTTTAGTAACTCTGAGTATTGTGTCTTCTTATGATATAGTGCTAAGTGATATAAGTGGTATAGTAGGAGGTTTGCATGTCTCCTAGTTCAGCCTAAGCTGCTCTGCTATAGCTACCTCTATCAGCCTAAGCTGCTAGAACACCTCTAATCTACTAATAAGGGATAAGTGGACCTGGCACAAGGTGTAAGTACCACAAGTTACCCACTACAAGCCAGGCCAGCCTCCTACAAGGATACACAGCAGAGTCCAGCCTTTGTCTTCTCAAAGGCATAAACAGCAACTGCAGGCCAACCCAGCAAAGCACACTCACAGGCAAAGAGGCAATACTCCGCCTTCAGCTTTTTTCCTTGGCAGAGTTTCATCTTGATCCAGAAGTAATTTAAAAGTCTGGGGTTTTTGCTCCACTACTTAAACCAAGTTCTGCCTTTGAAGCAGGAAAACATCAAAAGAAAGTCTCTGTTTTCCACAAGATACTGCCTTGCCCAGGCCTGGCCCCAGACACACAAGAAGGGGTTGGGGACTGCATTGTGTGAGGACAGGCATAGCCCTTTCAGGTGTAAGTGTCAGGTCCTCCCTCCCCACTCTAGCACTGGAGACTCATCAGGACATGCAGGTGACACCACACCACCCTTTGTGTCACTGTATAGAGGGAATTCACAAACAGCCTAACTGTCAGTCTTACCCAGACGTGGATTCCACAGGCAGGCAGAGGCACAGAATGGTTGAGCAAGAATATGTGGCATTTTCAAACTGACAATCTATAAGCCAACTTTATCAAAATATGTATTTTTAAATTGTGAGTTCAGAGACCCCCAAACTCCAACTCCCTATCTACTCTCAATGGAAAACTGAACTTACAGGCTATTCCCATGCTAACCTATGAGAGAGATAGGCCTTGCAGAAGTGAAAAAATGACTTTGGCTGTATTTCGCTGTCAGGATATGTGATACACATCAGTATATGTCCCACATTCAACATACATTGCACCCTGCCCATGGCGCTACCTAGGGCCTACATTAGGGGTGTCTCATATGTACAAAAAGGGAAGGTTTGGGCCTGGCAAGTGGGTACACTTACCAGGTCAAATTGACAGTTGAAAATTACACACACAGACACTGCGGTGGCAGGTCTGAGCCATGTTTACAAGGCGACTCATGTGTATGGCACAATCAGTGCTGCAGGGCCACTAGTAGCATTTGATTTACAGGCCCTGAGGGTGAGTGTTTGAAAAGTTTCCTTGCTCGCTGTGCCACTGGATTCAAGGTAGTCTGGCATATGGGGGGTGATACTGATCCCAGGATGCTTGTTTCTGGTCCAAGGATGACCTGGCTTGGCAGTTCAGCTGGACTGTTCAAATGGAGAGCAGGGTCAAGGCTGATTTGCATATGGCTGGGTCTAAACTGGGGTGACATGGTGAGCAAAATAACAATGGATTGAACCCAGATCTGTGGCTGGGGTTGAGTGTTTAAAAAGTTTCAACACACCGTCCATCATTTTATTTTGTGATGTTGCTATTTGCATTCTAACTGGCTAGCATATGCCCATAGTGAGTCTCTTGCTTGCAGCACAACTAAATTCAAGATAGCCTGGCTGATGAGGGGTGATACCCTGAAACCAGTCCCAGGATGGTTGTTTCTGGTACAGAGAGGACCTGGCTTGGCAGTTTGGGCTGGACTGTTCCCATGGGGAGCAGGGTCAAGGCGGATTTTCATAAGGCTAGGTCCAAACCGGGGTGACATAGCAAGCAAAATACCGATGGATAAAACCCAGATCTGTGACTGGGGGTGAGTGTTTGAAAAGTTTAAAATCAACGTCCATCATTATATTTTGTGGTGAGACTTACAATATTCCCACATGGCAGGAAGCTTACATAGTTGGTGGCACAGTATGACAAAGACCATCCCAGGGAAAATGAAGAAAAAAAAACTTCTGAGCAAGAAGCTTACACTGAGGAGAGAGAGGAAGTAGTCAATCCTCTTCCCTCCAGCACAGGTGCCCCACAGAGGGAGAAGTGAACCTAGACAGAATGTCCAAAAGGTTGGCCTTAAAGGCACAACTTTTAGAAATAGAAGTTAAAAGAAGAAAGATGGGCTTAAGACCTATCTCTGTTGGCAGCAGAGAAAAACAGAGAGAAAGAGGGATCTTTCAACCTAAAACTCCCAAAAGGAGTCCCCCCCACTTACATTGAAGATGATGATATTATTCAGTGGTTGTTTGTCTTTGAAAGAGCCTGGGAATACAGGAGAGTGGCAAGAGAACAATGGGGCACTTTAATGTGGGAACTGTTCTCAGTTAAATGCAGGGATATACTTCTGACATGTCAATGAGGCAGAACCCAAATCCTGGAAGTGCCACAAAAGGGAGTAGGATTTTTTCCCTTCAAACTTTTTTTTTCGGGTGCCCTGTCAGATGTCCTCTAGAGTTTCTTAGGGTTTATCAGCTATCCAGTCAATACCTTATCAACAATTGTCGAGTCTCGGGTGCAGCTGGCAGTATTTGGCACCTTTTTCTTCTTGCAGCAGGACTTCTCTTCTCAAGCCTTGGGTCTTCTTTGTCAATGGTTTTCTTGTGTCCATCAAATCTGATCTGCAGGTCTAGGTATACTTGACAGTGGCTAATGGGCCACCTACCTTAGGGTGGCTATATCCACTGTCTGACCACTTCCAGTAAGAAGAGGTCACGTCTGTAACTCTGGTTGGCTATTTTT
This sequence comes from Pleurodeles waltl, assembly GCF_031143425.1. Lineage (NCBI taxonomy): Eukaryota > Metazoa > Chordata > Amphibia > Caudata > Salamandridae > Pleurodeles > Pleurodeles waltl. Next base: position 394,774,934 of record NC_090445.1, on the reverse strand, counting down.
CTGCCATCCAAGATGGAGGAAAATGAAATGGAGTGGTCACCTCGCCTGCCACACCTGGGGGGTGATGCAGGCTGGTGGGGGGGGGCACTCCTCCTACTCTGACAAAGAATTCCTAGTGGTTTTCCTGCTTAAAAGTGGGGGAAAACCGTTAGGCAGGTATCTGCTGCAAGCAGAAGGTGACACCTGTGATAGTGTTGCCTGATTTAATATGCATTTTTAAAGTTTTCTCCCATTGATTTCTATGGTGCAAAATTGCACACAAAATGGCTATTTTTGCAAACATTTGAGAAATCATAACTCACAAAGTACTTACCTGATTTTGATGATCTTGATGTTAACAATTTTATAAAAATCTGAATTATTTTTGTAAATTGGTCTCATGTTATTCTTTTGAGTGTGTGTCTGAATTTATTGGTACTGTGAGTACAACAAATACTGAGCACATCTCCAAGATTACTCTAACTGCTTGACCAAGTTACCACTAAAAAAAAAGCATTAGGTGGTCTGCCTAATACCTCTGGATACCAAGGTGGGGTTGCTTGGACTCTTTGCACAGTGCACATCATTTTGTATACTATATAGTGAGTCAGTCTCCTACCTTTGGTGGTACAACAGTGGGATACAAGACTTTGCATTTGCTGATACCACTTTGCGAATAAGTGAGCACACAAACAATTCTAAAAGTTGTCTTTAAGTTGTATTTTTTATAGTGGACTATTTTTTAAAATCTTTAAAATTATTTCCTAGTACCCTGGTTAGGTCCCTAAAACAGTGATTAAAAACTAAGGGCCAGATTTACAAGAAAGAGGTGCATCATCTGTGATGCGTCACTTTTCTTCTGCCCCTCTTGACCCTCATAATGACACCATGTGTGTGCTGTAGTTACAATATGGTGCACCATGCCTCATTAGTACAATAGCATCATAATGTATGACTTTATAGTGGTACTTTGCAGGATTAGCATCATAAATTGAGGCGCTAATCCTGAAAAGTAAAGGAGGGTTCATTGAAAGTATTGGTCGCGACATTTGAATGCCTTCCCTGAGCAGGTGTTAAAAATGACGCTAAAATGGTATAGTGATATGGAGTAAACTTCACTGCACCAGTTTTAAGGGCCCCCCTGTGGGGAAACGCCCCCTTGCATTCAGGGGTTACAAAGTGGCGTAATGATAGCATTGCACCATTTTGTAAATATGGTGGAGGAGAATGGCCTCCTTAACTCCACATAAGTGTAAAAAAATGACTTAAGTGTGGACAGGAAACAAATATTCTGCGACTGGTCTCAGGGAATCACCCTTCATCAGCCAGGCTAGCTTGAATCCAGTGACAAAGCAGCACAGGACCCAAGTCTGGACATATCCTTACCACTTTGGGCAATTTTAGAAACACAAAAGGATGGTGGGCGGAGTGCTGAAACTTTTCAAACACTCACCCCCAGTCACAGATCTAGGTTAATGCATCAATCTTTTGCTCACCATGCCACCCCAGTTTGGACACAGGCATATACAAATTAGTCTTGCCCCTGTTCCCCTTGGGAAGAGTCCAGCCTGAACTGCCAGGCTAGGTTCTCCCTGGACTGGAAACAAGCATCCTGGGGCCAGTTTCAGGATATCACCCTTCATCAGCCAGACTAAATTAGATCTGGTGGCACAGTGAGCATGTGACCTACATATGGACATACCCTTCTGTTAGCAATGGGGTCTCTAGTTGGCAGTCAGTTTACACCTTATCCAAGTAGGGACCTTCACCACAGTCAGAGTAAGGGGGATACCCAGCTCAGCTAACCCCTTCTCACTCCCTTGGTGGGAGCAGTCAAGCTTATCTTAGAAACAATGTGTAAAGCATTTACACTTAACACACAGTAATACAGTGAAAACACAACAGAAGGACACCACACCAGTGTTAGAAAAGTAGGCAATATTTATCCGTGTGAAACAAGACCGAAATAAGAAAAATCCAATGTTCAGTATTAAAGATATGAATTTTGCAAGAATTAACTTAAAAATAAAATCCCTTGAAGTTGATAGCTCCCTCTGGAGCTATCTTAGTATCCTGAACACCAAATCCAACAGTTCAGGACGACCGTGGGATTGCAGACCAGCTACAGTGTTGAGAAGACCTGCAAATAGTACCTTGGAAATGTAGGGCATCATGGTCCCCGTGATGAGATCCGGAGTGTGTCACTGCTGGCGTCAGCAGGAGTCAGTTGTGGAGGTCAGTGTAGGGGTAATTGGGCCCTTGAAGTCAAACGCCTTGCAAATCAAACTCCGGGCTGGTGATGAAGTCAGGAGCGCTGGCGTTGATGGTGTTAAGGCTGTGGTGTGAAGCGGGATGATGCAACATGTGGTACTGCAGGTGATGGGGCTGGCAGTGCCAGGGTTACGGTTTCCTAAGGCATCAGTGAGACCAGGGCTGCAGTGTGAAGCATGGCGGTGCGACATGAGGTGTCTCCAGGTCGCAGTGCAGGCAGTGTTGTCATCATTGCTGAAGCGCTGTCATCGGTAGGCCCAATGCAGCGGTACAATGTAGGGCAGGTTCTGTGCAGCACCCACAGGTTGTAATGTGGACAGGGGTGTCTTTTGGCGAGGTTGGAGTCAATGGTGCTGGCGTTGGTGGACCAGAGCTGCAGTGCGTTGCGGGATGGGACGGTGCTTTGCGTACCTCATGAGTGGCATCCTCAGGCCACAGTGCAGGCAGTGGCATCTGTGTCAGCATGGGGCATTGTCATCAGGGATAGCGAGGCTGCAGTGTGAGCAAGGCAATAATGAATGCGGGGCCCACAGGTCACGGTGCACACAGAGGCTCAGTTACGGCATCAGGTGGAGGCAGCAGTTAGACCAGGGTTGCGGTGCGAAGCGTGGCACGTCTCCTTGCAACGTAGTCAGGTCATGGTGCAGGCAGTGATGTCATTGACAGAGTTGTGGTGGTTGTTCTTCTGTGGCAGCACAAAACACTGTTCCCAGTGCTGTAGGCACTGATATGGCTGAAACTTCCAATAGGGGCTACCTCTACTTCAAGCCCTTGGCAAAACTTCACAAACAGGATTGTAGAAAGGTAGCCTCTTGTTGGCCTTGTTACCCACACTTTTGGCCTGTTTGTGAGTATATGTCAGGGTGTTTTTAATGTCTCACTGGGATCCTGCTGGCCAGGGCCCAGTGCTCATAGTGAAAACCCTATGTTGTCAGTGTGTTTGATATGTGTCACTGGAATCCTGCTAGCCAGGACCCCAGTGCTCATAAGTTTGTGGTCTGTATGAGTTCCCTGTGAGGTGCCTAACTGTATCACTGAGGCTGTGCTAACCAGAACCTGTGTTTATGCTCTCTCTGCTTTTAAAATTGTCACTGCAGGCTAGTGACTAATTTTACCAATTCCGATTGGCACACTGGAACACCCTTATAATTCCCTAGTATATGGTACCCAGGTACCCAGGTATTGGGGTTCCAGGAGATCCCTATGGGCTGCAGCATTTCTTTTGCCACCAATAGGGAGCTCAGACAATTCTTACACAGGACTGCCACTGCAGCCTGAGTGAAATAACATCCATGTTATTTCACAGCCATTGTACACTGCACTTAAGTAACTTATAAGTCACCTATATGTCTAAACCTGACTTAGTGGAGGTTAGGTGCAAAGTTACTTAGTGTGAGGGTACCCTGGCACTAGTCAAGGTGACCCCACATTGTTCAGGGCAAATTCCCCAGACTTTGTGAGTGCGGGGACACCATTACATGCGTGCACTACATATAGGTCAATGCCTATATGTAGCTTCACCATGGTAACTCCGAACATGGCCATGTAACATGTCTAGGATCATGGAATTGTCACCCCAATATAATTCTGGTATTGGGGGGACAATTCCATGCATCCCCAGGGCTCCAGCATAGAGCCCGGGTACTGCCAAACTAACTCTCTGGGGTTTTCTCTGCAGCTACTGCTGCTGCCAACCCTCAGACAGGTTTCTGCCCTCCTGGGGCCTGGGCAGCCCAGTCCCAGGAAGGCAGAACAAAGGATTTCCTCTGAGAGAGGGTGTTACACCCTCTCCCTTTGGAAATAGGGGTGAAGGGCTGGGGAGGAGTAGCCTCCCCCAGCCTCTGGAAAATGCTTTGATGGGCACATATGGTGCCCATCCTGCATAAGCCAGTCTACACCGGTTCAGGGATACCTCAGCCCTGCTCTGGCACTAAACTGGACAAAGGAAAGGGGAGTGACCACTCCCCTGACCAGCACCTCCCAGGGGAGGTGCCCAGAGCTCCTCTAGTGTGTCCCAGACCTCTGCCATCTTGGATGCAGAGGTGTGAGGGCACAATGGACACCTCTGAGTGTCCAGTGCCAGCAGGTGACGTCAGAGACCCCTCCTGATAGGTGCTTACCTTTCTCTGTAACCAATGCTCTTCTGAGGGCTTTTTAGGGTCTCTCCTGTGGGTTTCTCTTCAGATAACGAATGCAAGAGCTTACCCGAGTTCCTCTGCACTTCCCTCTTCGACTTCTGCCAAGTATCGACCGCTGACTGCTCCAGGACGCGTGCAAAACCGCAACAAAGTAGCAAGAAGACTTCCAGCAACATTGTAGCGCCTCATCCTGCCGGCTTTCTCGACTGTTTCCTGGTGGTGCATGCTCTGAAGGCTGTCTGCCTTCACCCTGCACTGGAAGCCAAGAAGAAATCTCCCGTGGGTCGATGGAATCTTCCCCCTGCCAACGCAGGCACCAAACTTCTGCATCACCAGTCCTCTGAGTCCCCTCTCATCCTGACGAGCGTGGTCCCTGGAACACAGGAGCTGGGTCCAAGTGTCCCCGACTGTCCAGTGGTCCTTCTGTCCAGATTTGGTGGAGGTAAGTCCTTGCCTTCCCACGCTAGACAGTAATCCTGTGTACTGGGTGAACTGCAGCTGCTCGGGCTTCTGTGCACTTTTGCAAGACTTACTTTGTGCACATCCTAGCCCAGGTCCTTAGCACTCTGTCCTGCATTGCCCAACTCACTGAGTTGGACTCCGACTTCGTGGGACCCTCTTTTGTTGTGCTGAGTTGACCGTCGTGCTCAGATCTTCTAAACACATGTTCAGGTACTTCTGCGGGAGCTGGCTGCTTTGGCATGGGCTCTCTCTATTCCTGAGCTCCCCCTCTGTCTCCTCCTTCAAGGGGTGACCTCCTAGTCCTTTCTGGGCCCTGGCAGCACCCAAAACCTTCAACCGCGACTCTTGCAGCTAGCAAGGCTTTTTTTGCGGTCTTTCTGCGTGGAAACAACTCTGCATCCTCCAGCACGCCGTGGGACATCCTCTGACCAAAGGTGAAGTTCCTGGCACCTTCCTTTGTTGCAGAATCTTCAGCTTCTTCCACCCAGAGGCAGCCCTTTTGCACCTTCATCTGGGGTTTAGTGGGCTCCTGCCCCCCGTACACTTGCATGACTCTTGGACTTGGTCCCCTTCCTTTACAGGTCCTCAGGTCCAGGAATCTGTCTTTAGGGCTTTGCATTCTTTTGTTGTCTTTACAAGATCTTCTATCTCGACTTTACTGTCTTTCTGGGGTAGTAGGGTAACTTTACTCCTACTTTTCAGGGTCTTGGGTGGGGTATCTTGGACACCCTTAGTGTTATCTTACACTCCCAGCGACCCTCTACACACTACACTAGGCCTGGGGTCCATTCATGGTTCACATTCCACATTTGGAGTATATGGTTTGTGTTGCCCCTAGGCCTATTGTCTTCTATTGCATTCTATTGTGTTCTACAGTATTTGCATTACTTTTCTAAGTGCTTTACTTACCTGATTTTGGTTTGTGTGTATATTTTGTGTATATTACTTGGCTCCTAATGGAGTATATCCTCTGAGATACTTTTGGCATATTGTCACTAAATTAAAGTACCTTTATTTTTAGTAACTCTGAGTATTGTGTCTTCTTATGATATAGTGCTAAGTGATATAAGTGGTATAGTAGGAGGTTTGCATGTCTCCTAGTTCAGCCTAAGCTGCTCTGCTATAGCTACCTCTATCAGCCTAAGCTGCTAGAACACCTCTAATCTACTAATAAGGGATAAGTGGACCTGGCACAAGGTGTAAGTACCACAAGTTACCCACTACAAGCCAGGCCAGCCTCCTACAAGGATACACAGCAGAGTCCAGCCTTTGTCTTCTCAAAGGCAGAAACAGCAACTGCAGGCCAACCCAGCAAAGCACACTCGCAGGCAAAGAGGCAATACTCCGCCTTCAGCTTTTTTCCTTGGCAGAGTTTCATCTTGATCCAGAAGTAATTTAAAAGTCTGGGGTTTTTGCTCCACTACTTAAACCAAGTTCTGCCTTTGAAGCAGGAAAACATCAAAAGAAAGTCTCTGTTTTCCACAAGATACTGCCTTGCCCAGGCCTGGCCCCAGACACACAAGAAGGGGTTGGGGACTGCATTGTGTGAGGACAGGCATAGCCCTTTCAGGTGTAAGTGTCAGGTCCTCCCTCCCCACTCTAGCACTGAAGACTCATCAGGACATGCAGGTGACACCACACCACCCTTTGTGTCACTGTATAGAGGGAATTCATAAACAGCCTAACTGTCAGTCTTACCCAGACGTGGATTCCACAGGCAGGCAGAGGCACAGAATGGTTGAGCAAGAATATGTGGCATTTTCAAACTGACAATCTAAAAGCCAACTTTATCAAAATATGTATTTTTAAATTGTGAGTTCAGAGACCCCCAAACTCCAACTCCCTATCTACTCTCAATGGAAAACTGAACTTACAGGCTATTCCCATGCTAACCTATGAGAGAGATAGGCCTTGCAGAAGTGAAAAAATGACTTTGGCTGTATTTCGCTGTCAGGATATGTGATACACATCAGTATATGTCCCACATTCAACATACATTGCACCCTGCCCATGGCGCTACCTAGGGCCTACATTAGGGGTGCCTCATATGTACAAAAAGGGAAGGTTTGGGCCTGGCAAGTGGGTACACTTACCAGGTCAAATTGACAGTTGAAAATTACACACACAGACACTGCGGTGGCAGGTCTGAGCCATGTTTACAAGGCGACTCATGTGTATGGCACAATCAGTGCTGCAGGGCCACTAGTAGCATTTGATTTACAGGCCCTGAGGGTGAGTGTTTGAAAAGTTTCCTTGCTCGCTGTGCCACTGGATTCAAGGTAGTCTGGCATATGGGGGGTGATACTGATCCCAGGATGCTTGTTTCTGGTCCAAGGATGACCTGGCTTGGCAGTTCAGCTGGACTGTTCAAATGGAGAGCAGGGTCAAGGCTGATTTGCATATGGCTGGGTCTAAACTGGGGTGACATGGTGAGCAAAATAACAATGGATTGAACCCAGATCTGTGGCTGGGGTTGAGTGTTTAAAAAGTTTCAACACACCGTCCATCATTTTATTTTGTGATGTTGCTATTTGCATTCTAACTGGCTAGCATATGCCCATAGTGAGTCTCTTGCTTGCAGCACAACTAAATTCAAGATAGCCTGGCTGATGAGGGGTGATACCCTGAAACCAGTCCCAGGATGGTTGTTTCTGGTACAGAGAGGACCTGGCTTGGCAGTTTGGGCTGGACTGTTCCCATGGGGAGCAGGGTCAAGGCGGATTTTCATAAGGCTAGGTCCAAACCGGGGTGACATAGCAAGCAAAATACCGATGGATAAAACCCAGATCTGTGACTGGGGGTGAGTGTTTGAAAAGTTTAAAATCAACGTCCATCATTATATTTTGTGGTGAGACTTACAATATTCCCACATGGCAGGAAGCTTACATAGTTGGTGGTACAGTATGACAAAGACCATCCCAGGGAAAATGAAGAAAAAAAAACTTCTGAGCAAGAAGCTTACACTGAGGAGAGAGAGGAAGTAGTCAATCCTCTTCCCTCCAGCACAGGTGCCCCACAGAGGGAGAAGTGAACCTAGACAGAATGTCCAAAAGGTTGGCCTTAAAGGCACAACTTTTAGAAATAGAAGTTAAAAGAAGAAAGATGGGCTTAAGACCTATCTCTGTTGGCAGCAGAGAAAAACAGAGAGAAAGAGGGATCTTTCAACCTAAAACTCCCAAAAGGAGTCCCCCCCACTTACATTGAAGATGATGATATTATTCAGTGGTTGTTTGTCTTTGAAAGAGCCTGGGAATACAGGAGAGTGGCAAGAGAACAATGGGGCACTTTAAGGTGGGAACTGTTCTCAGTTAAATGCAGGGATATACTTCTGACATGTCAATGAGGCAGAACCCAAATCCTGGAAGTGCCACAAAAGGGAGTAGGATTTTTTCCCTTCGAACTTTTTTTTCCGGGTGCCCTGTCAGATGTCCTCTAGAGTTTCTTAGGGTTTATCAGCTATCCAGTCAATACCTTATCAACAATTGTCGAGTCTCGGGTGCAGCTGGCAGTATTTGGCACCTTTTTCTTCTTGCAGCAGGACTTCTCTTCTCAAGCCTTGGGTCTTCTTTGTCAATGGTTTTCTTGTGTCCATCAAATCTGATCTGCAGGTCTAGGTATACTTGACAGTGGCTAATGGGCCACCTACCTTAGGGTGGCTATATCCACTGTCTGACCACTTCCAGTAAGAAGAGGTCACGTCTGTAACTCTGGTTGGCTATTTTTCTGCCATCCAAGATGGAGGAAAATGAAATGGAGTGGTCACCTCGCCTGCCACACCTGGGGGGTGATGCAGGCTGGTGGGGGGGGCACTCCTCTTACTCTGACAAAGAATTCCTAGTGGTTTTCCTGCTTAAAAGTGGGGGAAAACCGTTAGGCAGGTATCTGCTGCAAGCAGAAGGTGACACCTGTGATAGTGTTGCCTGATTTAATATGCATTTTTAAAGTTTTCTCCCATTGATTTCTATGGTGCAAAATTGCACACAAAATGGCTATTTTTGCAAACATTTGAGAAATCATAACTCACAAAGTACTTACCTGATTTTGATGATCTTGATGTTAACAATTTTATAAAAATCTGAATTATTTTTGTAAATTGGTCTCATGTTATTCTTTTGAGTGTGTGTCTGAATTTATTGGTACTGTGAGTACAACAAATACTGAGCACATCTCCAAGATTACTCTAACTGCTTGACCAAGTTACCACTAAAAAAAAAGCATTAGGTGGTCTGCCTAATACCTCTGGATACCAAGGTGGGGTTGCTTGGACTCTTTGCACAGTGCACATCATTTTGTACACTATATAGTGAGTCAGTCTCCTACCTTTGGTGGTACAACAGTGGGATACAAGACTTTGCATTTGCTGATACCACTTTGCGAATAAGTGAGCACACAAACAATTCTAAAAGTTGCCTTTAAGTTGTATTTTTTACAAGTGGACTATTTTTTAAAATCTTTAAAATTATTTCCTAGTACCCTGGTTAGGTCCCTAAAACAGTGATTTAAAACTAAGGGCCAGATTTACAAGAAAGAGGTGCATCATCTGTGATGCGTCACTTTTCTTCTGCCCCTCTTGACCCTCATAATGACACCATGTGTGTGCTGTAGTTACAATATGGTGCACCATGCCTCATTAGTACAATAGCATCATAATGTATGACTTTATAGTGGTACTTTGCAGGATTAGCATCATAAATTGAGGCGCTAATCCTGAAAAGTAAAGGAGGGTTCATAGAAAGTATTGGTCGCGACATTTGAATGCCTTCCCTGAGCAGGTGTTAAAAATGACGCTAAAATGGTATAGTGATATGGAGTAAACTTCACTGCACCATTTTTAAGGGCCCCCCTGTGGGGAAACGCCCCCTTGCATTCAGGGGTTACAAAGTGGCGTAATGATAGCATTGCACCATTTTGTAAATATGGTGGAGGAGAATGGCCTCCTTAACTCCACATAAGTGTAAAAAAATGACTTAAGTGTGGACAGGAAACAAATATTCTGCGACTGGTCTCAGGGAATCACCCTTCATCAGCCAGGCTAGCTTGAATCCAGTGACAAAGCAGCACAGGACCCAAGTCTGGACATATCCTTACCACTTTGGGCAATTTTAGAAACACAAAAGGATGGTGGGCGGAGTGCTGAAACTTTTCAAACACTCACCCCCAGTCACAGATCTAGGTTAATGCATCAATCTTTTGCTCACCATGCCACCCCAGTTTGGACACAGGCATATACAAATTAGTCTTGCCCCTGTTCCCCTTGGGAAGAGTCCAGCCTGAACTGCCAGGCTAGGTTCTCCCTGGACTGGAAACAAGCATCCTGGGGCCAGTTTCAGGATATCACCCTTCATCAGCCAGACTAAATTAAATCTGGTGGCACAGTGAGCATGTGACCTACATATGGACATACCCTTCTGTTAGCAATGGGGTCTCTAGTTGGCAGTCAGTTTACACCTTATCCAAGTAGGGACCTTCACCACAGTCAGAGTAAGGGGGATACCCAGCTCAGCTAACCCCTTCTCACTCCCTTGGTGGGAGCAGTCAAGCTTATCTTAGAAACAATGTGTAAAGCATTTACACTTAACACACAGTAATACAGTGAAAACACAACAGAAGGACACCACACCAGTGTTAGAAAAGTAGGCAATATTTATCCGTGTGAAACAAGACCGAAATAAGAAAAATCCAATGTTCAGTATTAAAGATATGAATTTTGCAAGAATTAACTTAAAAATCAAATCCCTTGAAGTTGATAGCTCCCTCTGGAGCTATCTTGGTATCCTGAACACCAAATCCAACAGTTCAGGACGACCGTGGGATTGCAGACCAGCTACAGTGTTGAGAAGACCTGCAAATAGTACCTTGGAAATGTAGGGCATCATGGTCCTCGTGATGAGATCCGGAGTGTGTCACTGCTGGCGTCAGCAGGAGTCAGTTGTGGAGGTCAGTGTAGGGGTAATTGGGCCCTTGAAGTCAAACGCCTTGCAAATCAAACTCCGGGCTGGTGATGAAGTCAGGAGCGCTGGCGTTGATGGTGTTAAGGCTGTGGTGTGAAGCGGGATGATGCAACATGTGGTACTGCAGGTGATGGGGCTGGCAGTGCCAGGGTGACGGTTTCCTAAGGCATCAGTGAGACCAGGGCTGCAGTGTGAAGCATGGCGGTGCGACATGAGGTGTCTCCAGGTCGCAGTGCAGGCAGTATTGTCATCATTGCTGAAGCGCTGTCATCGGTAGGCCCAATGCAGCGGTACAATGTAGGGCAGGTTCTGTGCAGCACCCACAGGTTGTAATGTGGACAGGGGTGTCTTTTGGCGAGGTTGGAGTCAATGGTGCTGGCGTTGGTGGACCAGAGCTGCAGTGCGTTGCGGGATGGGACGGTGCTTTGCGTACCTCATGAGTGGCATCCTCAGGCCACAGTGCAGGCAGTGGCATCTGTGTCAGCATGGGGCATTGTCATCAGGGATAGCGAGGCTGCAGTGTGAGCAAGGCAATAATGAATGCGGGGCCCACAGGTCACGGTGCACACAGAGGCTCAGTTACGGCATCAGGTGGAGGCAGCAGTTAGACCAGGGTTGCGGTGCGAAGCGTGGCACGTCTCCTTGCAACGTAGTCAGGTCATGGTGCAGGCAGTGATGTCATTGACAGCGTTGTGGTGGTTGTTCTTCTGTGGCAGCACAAAACACTGTTCCCAGTGCTGTAGGCACTGATATGGCTGAAACTTCCAATAGGGGCTACCTCTACTTCAAGCCCTTGGCAAAACTTCACAAACAGGATTGTAGGAAGGTAGCCTCTTGTTGGCCTTGTTACCCACACTTTTGGCCTGTTTGTGAGTATATGTCAGGGTGTTTTTACTGTCTCACTGGGATCCTGCTGGCCAGGTCCCAGTGCTCATAGTGAAAACCCTATGTTGTCAGTGTGTTTGATATGTGTCACTGGAATCCTGCTAGCCAGGACCCCAGTGCTCATAAGTTTGTGGTCTGTATGAGTTCCCTGTGAGGTGCCTAACTGTATCACTGAGGCTGTGCTAACCAGAACCTGTGTTTATGCTCTCTCTGCTTTTAAAATTGTCACTGCAGGCTAGTGACTAATTTTACCAATTCCGATTGGCACACTGGAACACCCTTATAATTCCCTAGTATATGGTACCCAGGTACCCAGGGTATTGGGGTTCCAGGAGATCCCTATGGGCTGCAGCATTTCTTTTGCCACCAATAGGGAGCTCAGACAATTCTTACACAGGACTGCCACTGCAGCCTGAGTGAAATAACATCCATGTTATTTCACAGCCATTGTACACTGCACTTAAGTAACTTATAAGTCACCTATATGTCTAAACCTGACTTAGTGGAGGTTAGGTGCAAAGTTACTTAGTGTGAGGGTACCCTGGCACTAGCCAAGGTGACCCCACATTGTTCAGGGCAAATTCCCCAGATTTTGTGAGTGCGGGGACACCATTACATGCGTGCACTACATATAGGTCAATGCCTATATGTAGCTTCACCATGGTAACTCCGAACATGGCCATGTAACATGTCTAGGATCATGGAATTGTCACCCCAATATAATTCTGGTATTGGGGGGACAATTCCATGCATCCCCAGGGCTCCAGCATAGAGCCCGGGTACTGCCAAACTAACTCTCTGGGGTTTTCTCTGCAGCTACTGCTGCTGCCAACCCTCAGACAGGTTTCTGCCCTCCTGGGGCCTGGGCAGCCCAGTCCCAGGAAGGCAGAACAAAGGATTTCCTCTGAGAGAGGGTGTTACACCCTCTCCCTTTGGAAATAGGGGTGAAGGGCTGGGGAGGAGTAGCCTCCCCCAGCCTCTGGAAAATGCTTTGATGGGCACATATGGTGCCCATCCTGCATAAGCCAGTCTACACCGGTTCAGGGATCCCTCAGCCCTGCTCTGGCACTAAACTGGACAAAGGAAAGGGGAGTGACCACTCCCCTGACCAGCACCTCCCAGGGGAGGTGCCCAGAGCTCCTCTAGTGTGTCCCAGACCTCTGCCATCTTGGATGCAGAGGTGTGAGGGCACAATGGACACCTCTGAGTGTCCAGTGCCAGCAGGTGACGTCAGAGACCCCTCCTGATAGGTGCTTACCTTTCTCTGTAGCCAATGCTCTTCTGAGGGCTTTTTAGGGTCTCTCCTGTGGGTTTCTCTTCAGATAACGAATGCAAGAGCTTACCCGAGTTCCTCTGCACTTCCCTCTTCGACTTCTGCCAACTATCGACCGCTGACTGCTCCAGGACGCGTGCAAAACTGCAACAAAGTAGCAAGAAGACTTCCAGCAACATTGTAGCGCCTCATCCTGACGGCTTTCTCGACTGTTTCCTGGTGGTGCATGCTCTGAGGGCTGTCTGCCTTCACCCTGCACTGGAAGCCAAGAAGAAATCTCCCGTGGGTCGATGGAATCTTCCCCCTGCCAACGCAGGCACCAAACTTCTGCATCACCAGTCCTCTGAGTCCCCTCTCATCCTGACGAGCGTGGTCCCTGGAACACAGGAGCTGGCTCCAAGTGTCCCCGACTGTCCAGTGGTCCTTCTGTCCAGATTTGGTGGAGGTAAGTCCTTGCCTTCCCATGCTAGACAGTAATCCTGTGGACTGGGTGAACTGCAGCTGCTCGGGCTTCTGTGCACTTTTGCAAGACTTACTTTGTGCACATTCTAGCCCAGGTCCTTAGCACTCTGTCCTGCATTGCCCAACTCACTGAGTTGGACTCCGACTTCGTGGGACCCTCTTTTGTTGTGCTGAGTTGACCGTCGTGCTCAGATCTTCTAAACACATGTTCAGGTACTTCTGCGGGAGCTGGCTGCTTTGGCATGGGCTCTCTCTATTCCTGAGCTCCCCCTCTGTCTCCTCCTTCAAGGGGTGACCTCCTAGTCCTTTCTGGGCCCTGGCAGCACCCAAAACCTTCAACCGCGACTCTTGCAGCTAGCAAGGCTTTTTTTGCGGTCTTTCTGCGTGGAAACAACTCTGCATCCTCCAGCACGCCGTGGGACATCCTCTGACCAAAGGTGAAGTTCCTGGCACCTTCCTTTGTTGCAGAATCTTCAGCTTCTTCCACCCAGAGGCAGCCCTTTTGCACCTTCATCTGGGGTTTAGTGGGCTCCTGCCCCCGTACACTTGCATGACTCTTGGACTTGGTCCCCTTCCTTTACAGGTCCTCAGGTCCAGGAATCTGTCTTTAGGGCTTTGCATTCTTTTGTTGTCTTTACAAGATCCTCTATCTCGACTCTACTGTCTTTCTGGGGTAGTAGGGTAACTTTACTCCTACTTTTCAGGGTCTTGGGTGGGGTATCTTGGACACCCTTAGTGTTATCTTACACTCCCAGCGACCCTCTACACACTACACTAGGCCTGGGGTCCATTCATGGTTCGCATTCCACATTTGGAGTATATGGTTTGTGTTGCCCCTAGGCCTATTGTCTTCTATTGCATTCTATTGTGTTCTACAGTATTTGCATTACTTTTCTAAGTGCTTTACTTACCTGATTTTGGTTTGTGTGTATATTTTGTGTATATTACTTGGCTCCTAATGGAGTATATCCTCTGAGATACTTTTGACATATTGTCACTAAATTAAAGTACCTTTATTTTTAGTAACTCTGAGTATTGTGTCTTCTTATGATATAGTGCTAAGTGATATAAGTGGTATAGTAGGAGGTTTGCATGTCTCCTAGTTCAGCCTAAGCTGCTCTGCTATAGCTACCTCTATCAGCCTAAGCTGCTAGAACACCTCTAATCTACTAATAAGGGATAAGTGGACCTGGCACAAGGTGTAAGTACCACAAGTTACCCACTACAAGCCAGGCCAGCCTCCTACAAGGATACACAGCAGAGTCCAGCCTTTGTCTTCTCAAAGGCAGAAACAGCAACTGCAGGCCAACCCAGCAAAGCACACTCACAGGCAAAGAGGCAATACTCCGCCTTCAGCTTTTTTCCTTGGCAGAGTTTCATCTTGATCCAGAAGTAATTTAAAAGTCTGAGGTTTTTGCTCCACTACTTAAACCAAGTTCTGCCTTTGAAGCAGGAAAACATCAAAAGAAAGTCTCTGTTTTCCACAAGATACTGCCTTGCCCAGGCCTGGCCCCAGACACACAAGAAGGAGTTGGGGACTGCATTGTGTGAGGACAGGCATAGCCCTTTCAGGTGTAAGTGTCAGGTCCTCCCTCCCCACTCTAGCACTGGAGACTCATCAGGACATGCAGGTGACACCACACCACCCTTTGTGTCACTGTATAGATGGAATTCACAAACAGCCTAACTGTCAGTCTTACCCAGACGTGGATTCCACAGGCAGGCAGAGGCACAGAATGGTTGAGCAAGAATATGTGGCATTTTCAAACTGACAATCTAAAAGCCAACTTTATCAAAATATGTATTTTTAAATTGTGAGTTCAGAGACCCCCAAACTCCAACTCCCTATCTACTCTCAATGGAAAACTGAACTTACAGGCTTTTCCCATGCTAACCTATGAGAGAGATAGGCCTTGCAGAAGTGAAAAAATGACTTTGGCTGTATTTCGCTGTCAGGATATGTGATACACATCAGTATATGTCCCACATTCAACATACATTGCACCCTGCCCATGGCGCTACCTAGGGCCTACATTAGGGGTGCCTCATATGTACAAAAAGGGAAGGTTTGGGCCTGGCAAGTGGGTACACTTACCAGGTCAAATTGACAGTTGAAAATTACACACACAGACACTGCGGTGGCAGGTCTGAGCCATGTTTACAAGGCGACTCATGTGTATGGCACAATCAGTGCTGCAGGGCCACTAGTAGCATTTGATTTACAGGCCCTGAGGGTGAGTGTTTGAAAAGTTTCCTTTCTCGCTGTGCCACTGGATTCAAGGTAGTCTGGCATATGGGGGGTGATACTGATCCCAGGATGCTTGTTTCTGGTCCAAGGATGACCTGGCTTGGCAGTTCAGCTGGACTGTTCAAATGGAGAGCAGGGTCAAGGCTGATTTGCATATGGCTGGGTCTAAACTGGGGTGACATGATGAGCAAAATAACAATGGATTGAACCCAGATCTGTGGCTGGGGTTGAGTGTTTAAAAAGTTTCAACACACCGTCCATCATTTTATTTTGTGATGTTGCTATTTGCATTCTAACTGGCTAGCATATGCCCATAGTGAGTCTCTTGCTTGCAGCACAACTAAATTCAAGATAGCCTGGCTGATGAGGGGTGATACCCTGAAACCAGTCCCAGGATGGTTGTTTCTGGTACAGAGAGGACCTGGCTTGGCAGCTTGGGCTGGACTGTTCCCATGGGGAGCAGGGTCAAGGCGGATTTTCATAAGGCTAGGTCCAAACCGGGGTGACATAGCAAGCAAAATACCGATGGATAAAACCCAGATCTGTGACTGGGGGTGAGTGTTTGAAAAGTTTAAAATCAACGTCCATCATTATATTTTGTGGTGAGACTTACAATATTCCCACATGGCAGGAAGCTTACATAGTTGGTGGCACAGTATGACAAAGACCATCCCAGGGAAAATGAAGAAAAAAAAACCTCTGAGCAAGAAGCTTACACTGAGGAGAGAGAGGAAGTAGTCAATCCTCTTCCCTCCAGCAGAGGTGCCCCACAGAGGGAGAAGTGAACCTAGACAGAATGTCCAAAAGGTTGGCCTTAAAGGCACAACTTTTAGAAATAGAAGTTAAAAGAAGAAAGATGGGCTTAAGACCTATCTCTGTTGGCAGCAGAGAAAAACAGAGAGAAAGAGGGATCTTTCAACCTAAAACTCCCAAAAGGAGTCCCCCCCACTTACATTGAAGATGATGATATTATTCAGTGGTTGTTTGTCTTTGAAAGAGCCTGGGAATACAGGAGAGTGGCAAGAGAACAATGGGGCACTTTAATGTGGGAACTGTTCTCAGTTAAATGCAGGGATATACTTCTGACATGTCAATGAGTCAGAACCCAAATCCTGGAAGTGCCACAAAAGGGAGTAGGATTTTTTCCCTTCGAACTTTTTTTTTCGGGTGCCCTGTCAGGGGACCACTAAGTATTGTGAGGGAAGGCTGAGAGAGGCCCCTCAAAGAGCCTGAACAGGACATTGTGGACTATTGCATGGTGGAAGTTCCACGATGGATGAGTACATGGAAAAAACAAGTTAAAATCTTAAGGCCAGCCAGAAGTTTCAAAAGAACTGGTATGACCACAAAGCTGTACTGGTGGAATTCCAACTAGGACAGAACATTTGGATATTGGATCCTGTGGCTTCTAGGGCTTTCCAAGACAAGTGGTTTGGGCCCTATCCCATGCTTGAAAGAAAAGGGAAGTTCACCTACCTGGTTGATCTTACCAGTTGAAAGAATCCATAAAGGATTATACATGTCAACTGTCAGAAGCCCTATTTTGACAGAGCTGATGTGACCATGCTCATGGCTACAGATGAGGGATAGGAAGAAGAGAGTGAACCTCTCACTGACCTCCTCTCTAGCAACCCACAAGATGGTTCTGTGCATGGAGTGGTCTTGTAATTCTCACAGGCCAACAGCAGGCTGATTGTAGGCAAGTCCTCAACCAGTATGTTGATTTATTTTCTATGACCCCTGGTAGGACTAACTGGTGTAGCCATGATGTGGACACTGGTGACAGCTTACCTGTTAAAAACAAACTCTATAGGCAGTAAGAAAATGTTAAAGAGAGCATCCAAGTTAAAAAGATGCAGGATTTGGATATCACTGAACCCTCTGAGAGTCCCTGGGATAGCCCACTAGTTTTAGTCCTCAAGCCTCACTCCAAAGGAGGGAAAAAGGAAATTGAGTTTTGTATGGACTACAGGCACCTCAACTCAGTCACAAAAACAAATGTAAACCTAATTCCAAGAGCTGATGATCTTATAGACAGATTGGGGGCAGGCAAATATCTGAGTACCTTTGGTCCTACATCTGGGTCCTGGCAGATTGGAGTGACCCCTGGAGCAAAATTGAGGTGAGAATTATCTACCCAAGTGGGCACTATCAGTTTATTGTCATGGCCTTTGGATTAAAGAATGCCCCTACCACCTTCCAGGAGTTGGGGAACCAAGTCCTCACTGGGCTGGAATCCTCTAGTACAGCATAGCTCTATTGTTGCCCCTTTTAATGGCCTCAGTTCTAAAAAGATGCCTAAGAAGGTATTATGGACTGCTAGCTGTCAGAAAGCATTTGAGGAGCTTAAGCAGGCTATGTGTACTGCAGCTGCCCTAAAACTCCCAAACTATTCAAATACGTTGATTGTTCAGGCAGATGCTTCAGAGGTAGGGGTTGGGGAAGTGCTATCACAACTCAATTCAGAGGGCCAGGATCAACCTGTTGCTTTTATTAGTAGGAGGTTGACCACTAGAGAAAAGCATTGGTCAGCCATAGAGAGGGAAGCCTTTGCTGTGGTCTGGGCCCTAAAGGAGCTGAGACCATACCTCTTTGGGACTCACTCCGTAGTTCAGACAGACCACAAACCTCTCTTATGGTTAAAACAAATGAAAGGTGAAAAGTTTAAATTGCTGAGGTTGTCCATTCCCCTAAAGGGGATGGACTTTACAGTGGAACATAGACCTGGGAGTAACCACTCCAATGCAGATGGACTCTCCAGATATTTCCACTTACAAACTGAAGACTAATCTGGGTAAGGTTAGCCTTATTGTCCCTTGTTGGGGGGGAGGGCTGTGTAACAGAGTACACTCTTTTTGGCATGTTACCCCCAATTTCTTCCTGATGTCAGTGTGTTTGTCTGTGTCACTGGGATCCTGCTAACCAGGACCCCAGTGCATATGCTCTCTCCTCTAAGTTATGTCACTGCACATTGGTAACCCAGTATTTCATCCCAAATTGTCACACTGGTCACCCCCTATAAGTCCCTAGCATATGGTACTTAGGTACCAAGTGCATTGGGGTTCCAAGTGATCCTTATGGGCTGCGGCATTACTTTTGCCACCCATGGGGGGCCCATGCAAAGGCTTCTACAGGATAGCCATTGCAGCCTGTGTGAAATGGTGCATGCACCCTTTCACTGCCATCTTTACTCCACTGGGTCACTTAAAAGTCACCTATATGTCAGGCCTTCCAACACTAAAGGCTAGGTGCAAAGTACATGTGTGTTAAGGCACTCCTGCACTACCAGAGGTGCCCCCACGTCGTCCAGGATCATTTTCCCATACTTCATGAGTGTGGGAATGCCTTTTATGAGTACACTGGACACAGGTCAATATCTATGTCCAGCTTCACAATGGTAACTCTGAATATGGGCAGGTAAGGTGTCTAACATCTTGGAAGTATACCCCAATGCTGATTCTAACATTGGTTGCATAATTCCATGCACTCTGGGGGCTCCACATTGGACTCCCAGTACGCCCATACCAGCCTTCTGAGGTTCTCCAGGAGCCCCAGCTGCTGCCACCTCACAGACAGGTTTCTTCCCTCCTGTTGGTCAAGCAGCTCGAGCCCAGGAATGCAGAACAAAGCATTTCCTTTGGGAGAGGGGTGCTACATCCTCTCCCTTTGAAAATAGGTGTTACAGGCATTGGTGGGGTAGCCTCACAGCATCTCTGGAAATGCTTTGAAGGGCACTGATGGTGCCCTCCTTGCATAATCCAGTCTACACCAGTTCAGGGAACAACACTTCCTGCTCTGGCATGAAACTGGACAAAGGAAATGGGAGTGACCACTCCCTGTCCATTACCATCCCAGGGTGGTGTTCAGAGCTCCTCCAGAGTGTCCCTGGGTTTTGCCATCTTGGATTCTAAGGTGCTGGGGCCCTCTGGGAGCATCTGAGTGGCCAGTGCCAGTGGTGACGTCAGAGCCCTCCCATGATAGGTGCTTACCTGTGTAGCTGACCAATCCCCAATTCAGGGCTATTTAGGGTCTATCCTCTGGATGTTTCTTCAGATTCAGATTGCAAGATTCCAGCAGGAATCCTTACATCCTTTACTTCACCCTCGACTGACGAAACTGCATCACGACCCTCCGGGAACTCTACAAACTGCAACAAAGAAGCAAAGACGACTTCTGCTACATTGTACCTTCAGCTCCTGCCAGCAACTGCAATTGTTTCCAGGTCATGCATCCTCCGAGGACTGCCTGTCTTCAGTCTGCACCAGAAGAACGAAGGACTCTCCCTTAAAGTGAACGTGCCACTTCCCTGCTTCAGCAGGCACCCCTCTGCAGTGATGACCAGTGTCTTGTGTTCCCTCTCCTGAAGAAGTGCTTTGATCCAGCAACACGGGGGTGGATTGCAATGATCCAGATGGTCCTGAAGTCCAGCTGTCCAACTTTGGTAGAGGTAAGAGCTTGCCCCCACACGCAAGACAGTACCCCCATGTTAAGTGTGATTTGCAGTTGCCAAGGCTTGTGTGCAACCTTCCACAAAGTTATTTGTGTACAACACAGCTCCTTCCTGTGATGCACACCTTCCTGAGTGGTTCTCTGGTGGTGTAGGATCCGTTTCTGTAGTGCTGCGTGGGCTTCCATTTGCACCTTCTTTGTCCCCATGCTGAGGGTTTTCTGTGCATGCTGCCTGGTCTTCTGAGGGCTCTCTGAGTTGCTGAGAGCACACTTTCTCTCCCCTTCCTGGGTAGAGGCCACCAGGTCCCTACTGGTCCCAGACAGCGCCATTTTCCACTAACCACGTACTTTGTGTGTGCCAAGGCTTGTTGGTGGAATCCAGCGACGCAAACCAGACTGCAATCATCCATCCAGCGTGGGACATCATCTGCACTAACCAGGAACCGGCATCCATCTTCTAGGGTGCACTACTGACTGTTCATCTTCACAGGTGGTTCTTCTTTTGCACCTCCATCCAAGTTAGCAGGGGGCTCCTGTTGTCCCTGGACTCTTCAGTGCTTCTTGGACTTAGTCCCCTTCTTCTACTAGCCTTCACGTCCAGGAAACCATTGATGGCGCCTTGAAGTCTCTTCTGGTTCTTGCAAAATCTTCTAACATGTTATTGTGTGTTCTAGGAAACGTACTATGATTTACATCTGATTTCCTGGGCTCTGGGGTGGATTCTATTACTTAACTTAGGTGTTTTCTTACACTCCCCACACTGCACTTGCCTAGGTGGCAAGTGTAGTGTGTATGCCCTTTGTTATCTATTGTGATTTTCACTGTTTGCACTGTTTTCTAACTGGTTTTACAGCTATTACTGCATTCTAGTGTATATACTGTGCATATTACTTACCTCCTAAGGGAGTATAGGGCCAGATGTAGGTAGGAAAAAATTAGCGAGTCGGAAATTGCGAGCCTTTGCGACTCGCAATTTCCGACTCGCTAAATGGCATCCAAGAAGAAAACGCGACTTCAATTTGCGACTCGCAAATGAAGTCGCACCGCAGATTGCGAGTCCGCTGTCTGCGAGGTCGCTTTTTGCGACCGTGCTAAAAACGAACACGCAATTTGCGAGTGGGTGTCGCAAATTACGACTGTGCTGCAAGTTGAATGCAGGTGCAGCAGAACACTCTGGAAAACACTTCCTAGCTCTTGATGATGACATCACAGCCAGGAAGTTTACAAATACACCTGGGAGGAGGGTGGACCACACCCATTTTCAACTGCTACACTGCAAACGGAGAGAACAGCAGCTACCATGGCTGAGACTCCAAGGAAGCGCAAACTGAAATTTGCAGAGAAAGAGCTGAAGGTGCTGACAGAGGAGTGCTGCCAGCACCATGACCAACTTTTTGGGAGGGCAGCCCTCACTGTGCCAGAGGTGGAGAAGAGAAGAATCTGGACGGGCATCCAAGACAAGGTGAACTCCCTGGGTGTCAGCCACCGGAGCATAGAAGAATTTAAAAAAAGGTGGTATGACCTGCGCTCCCGGACCAAGGAGAGGGTGGCAGAGCGGCTCCGGGAGATGAGGGGCACTGGAGTGGGACCGTCCACAATACCACCACCCACACCCCTGGAGGAAAGAGTTGAGGAGACCCTGGAGCCAGAGGGAGTGTGCGGGATGGGAGACCTGGATACTTCAGAGCCAGGACCATCAACCGGTGAGTACCATGAGACATGCATGTACACCCAAATGTGCCATACCCCTGCCCACCTTGTACACAGTAGCATGCACAACCGAAATAGCTTAATTTCACATTTCAGAGTAGCAACAACCAGAATGGTGCATTATGGGCAATGTAGTCAAGTAGGCAGTTGATAGGCAACAGTTTATTAGGAAGTTGATAACAGATGGTAGATACTGACAGTGTGTTCCCTATGTCCCACAGGTCTCCCACACAACATTCCCACCAACCAAAGCATCCAGGGGCCACAGGTCAGCCACCAGCCTGCAGACAAGTCAGGACCAGCCACCACAGAGACCTGAACCAGCAACACACAGTCCCCTCAGGATGCACCAGTTGCCATACTAGTGAGTGAGCCAGCAACTGGTCCCAGCCACAGTGCCACTGTAGATGACACGGAGCCTCCACTGCGTCGCAGGCGACGTGTAAATGTACCACCAGAGCCGCAGGCTGAGTCATGGGACGCCTCCATGTTGCATGCCGAGGCCGCACTCCTACGGGGTCAGTGCCTGCAAACACAGGAGATACGGAGAATTTCAGGTGCAATGCGACGCATGGAGCAAAACCAAAGCAGTGGTATGCAGCTGGTACACACAGAGCTGCAACAACTGAACACACATGTGGGCGACCTTGCACTCTCCATGAGACAACTGGTGGCGGAACTCATAACAAAGAGAGAGGGTGCAAGGCGTCGTGACAGGCAGCTAATGCACTGGCTGGACAGAATGTCTGCTTTCATAGTCAGGCTGGCTGTGAACACTACTGGTCTTTCAAGGCGCACGGTCAGCCTCCAAGTAGACATGGACCACTTTTCCAGTGATGTGGCATGTGGACTGGGACGTCTCAGCTACACCGTTGATATCATGGAGGCACGGCAGGTGGCTAGGGGCGCGGCTGACACGCCGCAGGATAGCGAGGAGGGCTCCACCATCAGCAGTGTCTCAGCCAGTGACACCAGGGTGTTGCGCAGTGGAAGCGCAAGGCAGGGCACTGCTGAGACACAAGGTACCAGCCATGCTGGCCGAGGCAGGCGTAGGATATGAGCTCCACACTGTCCTGGGGTAGAGGCACATGAGGTCAATGTGTCCTCATGCCAGGTGGACTGTTATAGCCCCTGAACTGTTGTCAATGTATATAGTTTTTTTTGGTGCACAAAATAAATCACTTGTTAGTTCCACTTCACACCTGGACTCTTTGTGTGTGACATTAGTTAGTGTGGTGACAGTTAGCACGTACCTTCCAAAGTATTGGTTTGCAATGTGGTCCCGTCTCAGTCTGCCTTGATTTGCAATGCTTATATCCCCATGATGGCGATGTGGTAGCTCTTGCTCTTCATCCTCCGAATCTGGGTCTTCTGGGGTGAGAGGTAGCCCACGTCGGGTGGCAATGTTGTGCAGGATAGCGCATGCGACAACAATCTTGAAAGCTGTTTTTGGGGTGTCCTGGAGGGCACCTCCACTTCTGTGGAGGCATCGGAATCTTGCCTTCAGCAGTCCAAAGGTCCTTTCGATGATATTTCTGGTCCTCCTATGTGCACTGTTGTATCGCCTCTCTGTCTCATTGCTGGGTGTTAAGTACGGG
Organism: Pleurodeles waltl; assembly: GCF_031143425.1. NCBI lineage: Eukaryota > Metazoa > Chordata > Amphibia > Caudata > Salamandridae > Pleurodeles > Pleurodeles waltl. The sequence continues at coordinate 394,751,508 of NC_090445.1, read as the reverse complement.
GTAAGTATCCATGGTCGTAGTGCATATGCACTGCAACCTGTTTGGCACAAAATTTACAATGTTAGCTGAGCATAGATGGGTTCCACATTGACCTGTGTGTATGTCTGCAAGGTGTATTCAGCTATACCTAGGAGGTATCTGTCTCCAAACTCCCCACGTTCTAGGCGTTGGTGTATCCCACTGTGCCTGAAAATGTACGAGTCATGTGTACTACCTGGGAATTTGGCAACCATGTCAGTGATAACATAATGGGCGTCACATACCACCTGTATGTTCAGTGAGTGGGTAGACTTCCTATTGTGGAACAGATATTCCAAGTTTGCAGGAGGGCAGATTTGTATATGTGTCCCATCCACACACCCTATGACATGGGCGAAGTTGGCAATCCTGTAGAATTCCAACTTGGTGCTGTTGATTTCTGCCTCATTCCTGGGTAGGTATATGTATCTGGACATGTATGTGAGTAAGGCATCTAGGAATGCCCTAAAGAACCGTGAGAGTGAACTTTGGGATACCCCACCTGCCACAGCAATGACCCCCTGATAGCTACCCGAGGCCAAGAGGTGCAGTGAGCATAGCACTTGCACATGCGTAGGGATGGCGCAGCCCCGCACAGTCTGGCGTTGTAGCTGCAGATTGAGTAAATCTATTAAATCTAGTATTGCTGCACTGCTGAGTCTATATTTATCATAAATCTCCTCCTCAGTTTGTTGGAAAAGTGTCTGCCTGGTTCTGTATATCTTCTCCTGTCTCTGGCTCCGCCTCCTCCTCTGCTGTGCGGCGTGGGCTCTCCTCCTCATTCCTATCACATATATCTCCGCCATCTTGAGTAACCCAGATGCCTTCTGGGTCTCCTTCTATACTTTTGTTCTGATTACCACCTGCTCTGAGTTAGTGGTAAATTGGAAGTGCAAAATGGGCTTTTTGCGGCTAGTCGCAATTTGCGAGTGGCTATTGCATTTGGTTTGCGACTCGCACTTTGCGACTTCCTATTAGCAGGTCGCAAAATGGGGTTGCTATTTCTGCGAGTCGGTAATGGCTTGCGTCGCATTTTGCGAGTCGGAAATGGGATTTTTGCATCCCATTTCTGATTTTGCGGGGTCGCAAATTGCGATTCGGGCCATTTGCGACTCGCAAAAGTTTCCTACATCTGGCCCTAAGTCTCTAAGGTATGCCCCCATGCAAATGAGCGAATGCCCTCTAACGATAGTGTTGGGGCTCTATGTGCACCAGTGCTATGTTATTACAGAAGGGGCTACACAAGAATCTGCGGCCCCAAATGCCCATTGCACCTCTGGGGCACTTTATGTAATACAGACACAGGTGTGACTAGGCTTACAACCTAAAGGAATAGAAAAAGCTTTAAGTCCAATTGACATACAGAAATGATGTCTGTATTTCAATTTTTGTTGAAGTCCAGAGCATCAGCAAGAACAGCCAGTGCTTCCTCCTCCTCTAAGTCAGTTAGGGTAACTGTACATTTGACAGGCAGGTCATCCACATTTTTTCACCAATGCCCAACATGGCTAACTTCAAATGACCACTGTAGGAGGCTGGCCTGGTTTATAGTGGGTACCTGATGGTACTTACACCTTGTGCCAGGTCCAGATGTCCCTTATTAGTAGATTAGTAGTGTTGTAGAAATTTAGGCTGATAGAGGTAGCTATAGTAGAGCAGCTTAGGCTGAACTAGGAGACATGCAAAGCTCCTACTATACCACTTACATCATATAGCACTATATCATAAGAATCACAATACTCAGAGTTACTAAAAATAAAGGTATTTTATTTTAGTGACAATGTGCCAAAAAGATCTCAGAGGATGTACTCCCTTAGGAGGTAAGAACAATACACAAAATATACATACAAACCAAAATAAGGTAAGTAAATAGTTAGAAAAGTAGTGCAAACACTGTAGAATACAATAGGATGCAATAGACCAAGGGGCAACACAAACCATATACTAAGAAAGTGGAACGTGAACCACTTAGGGACCCCAGGCCTAGTGAAGTGTGTAGGGGTCACTGAGAGTGTAAGAAAACACTAAGGGTGGCCAAGATACCCCACCCCAAGACCCTGAAAAGTAGGAGTAAAATGACCCTACTACCCCAGAAACACACTAAAGTCATGATAGGAGATTCTGCAAAGACCACAACTGACTGCAAAGCACTGAAGACGGATTCCTGGATCTGAGGACCTATAAAGGAAAAGGACCAAGTCCAAGAGTCACGAAAGTGTCCCGGCAGGCAGGAGCACACTAAACCCCGGATGAAGGTGCAAAATGGCTGCCTCTGGGTGGAAAAAGCTGAAGATTCTGCAACAACTGAAGATGCTAGGAACGTCTCCTTTGCACAGAGAATGTCCCTCAGAATGCTGGAGGATGCAGAATTGTTTCTATGCAGAAAGACCGCAAACAAGCCTTGCTAGCTTAAAAGGTTGCGGTTAAAGAAAAAGGGTGCTGCCCGGGCCCAGGAAGGACCAGGAGGTTGTCACTTGGAAGAGGAGACAGAGGGGACATAAGAAGGCAGCACCCGCAGAAGTACTTGAACATGGGTTCAAGAAAACTGAACACAGTGGTTGTCTCAACACTATAAAGGAGGGTCCGACGAAGCCAGTGTTCAACTCAGTAAGTTGAGCAATGCAGAACGGAGTGCTGGGGACCTGGGCTGTGCTGTGCATGAAGGATTCCTTGCAAAAGTGCACAGAAGCCCTAGCAGCTGCAGATCACACAGTACACGGGATTACTGTCTGGCGAGGGGAGACAAGGACTTACCGCCGCCAAATTTGGACAGATGGACCACTAGACTGTTGGGGTCACTTGGATCCAGGTCCTGTGTTCCGGGGACAATGCTCATGACAATGAGAGGGGACCCAGAGGACCAGTGAAGCAAAAGTTTGGTGCCTGCGTTAACAGGGGGAAGATTCCTTCGACCCACGGGAGATTTCTTCTTGGCTTCCAGTGCAGGGTGAAGGCAGACAACCCCCAGAGCATGCACCACCAGGTAACAGTCGAAAAAGCCGGCAGGATTAGGTGCTACAATGTCACTGGTAGTCTTCTTGCTACTTTGTTGCAGTTTGCAGGCGTCCTGGAGAAGTCAGCGGTCGATCCATGGCAGAAGTCGAAGAGGGAGATGCAGACGAACTCTGGTGAGCTCTTGCATTCGTTATCTGAGGAAAAGCCCACAGGAGAGACCCTAAATAGCTCTCAGAGGAGGATTGGCCACCTAGTCAGGTAAGCACCTACCAGGAGGAGTCTCTGACGTTACCTGCTGGCACTGGCCACTCAAAGGCATCCACTGTGCCCTCACACCTCTGGATTCAAGATGGCAAAGGTCTGGGACACACTGGAGGAGCTCTGGGCACCACCCCTGGGGTGGTGATGGACAGGGGAGTGGTCACTCCCCTTTCCTTTGTCCAGTTTCACACCAGAGCAGGGGCTGGGGGATCCCTGAACTGGTGTAGCCTGGCTTATGCAAGGAGAGCACCATCTGTGCCCTTCAAAGCATTTCCAGAGGCTGGGGGAGGCTACTCCTCCCCACCCTTTAACACCTATTTCCAAAGGGAGAGGGTGTAACACCCTCTCTCAAAGGAAATTCTTTGTTCTGCCTTCCTGGGACTGGGCTGCCCAGACTCCAGGAGGGCTGAAGCCGGTCTCTGGGTTGGCAGCAGCGGTAGCTGCAGTGAAAACCCCAGAGAGCTGGTTTGGCAGTACCCGGGGTCCATGCTGGAACCCCGGGGATGCATGGGATTGGCTCCCCAATACCAGATTTGGCATGAGGGACATTTCCATGATCTTAGACATGTTACATGGCCATATTCGGAGTTACCATGGTGAAGCTACATTTGGGTATTGACCTATATGTAGTGCACACGTGTAATGGTGTTCCTGTACTCACAAAGTCCTAGGAAATTTCCCTGAACTATGTGGGGGCACCTCGGCTAGTGCCAGGGTGCCCTCACACTTAGAAACTTTGCACCTAATCTTCACTAAGTAAGGCGAAGACATATAGATGACTTCTAAGTTACTTAAGCTTAGTGTAAAATGGCTGTGAAATAACGTGGACGTTATTTCACTCAGGATGCAGTGGCAGTCCTGTGTAAGATTTGTGTGAGCTCCCTATGGGAGGCAAAAGAAATGCTGCAGCCCAAAGGGATCTCTTGGAACCCCAATACCCTGGGTACCTAGGTACCATATACTACGGAATTATAAGGGTGTTCCAGTGTGCCAATTAGAATTGTTGAAATTGGTCACTAGCCTATACTGACAATTTTAAAGGCAGAGAGAGCATAATCACTGAGGTTCTGATTAGCAGAGCCTCAGTGACACAGTTGGTCACTACACAGGGACACACATTCAGGCCACAAACTATGAGAACTGGAGTCCAGGCTAGCAGGATCCCAGTGAGACAGGCAAAAACAAACTGACAAGTAAAAATGGGGATAACATACCAGGCAAGATGGTGCTTTCCTACAACCCCATTAATGATAACTAACAAGACTTGTAGAAAAACGATTACAGAGACTTGAAGGGAACATAAGTCCAAGCCATGGAGCTTTGGGAAAAGCTAGCTCTATTACAAGTTAGGCACCATTATGACTGGTGCTGAGCGAATTCCCATGCAACCTGGTCCTGTTCATTGGCCCCCGTCCAACCCTCAGCCAAGGTACAGGGGAGCAGAGAAAGTTGAAGGGGGTTATTTTCTGCTTCCTCTTCCTAAACTCCTCACCCCTCCTTTACCCCCATTATTTACACAACTATTGAAGCCATTTACCATGTGCTGGTAACAGGTGGTAAACGTCTATGTTTAAATCTCCACTCCTAGCTTTCCTTGCACGTAGGATGCTGAATGGATTTCCACTAGGCAATTCTAATCCATACAGTGTTTTCCTATTGCAAAACCTTTAATTTTACCCATAATTCCAAGAATTGTATACAGAGATTCCAACATGTATTCACGGGTCATCAGTGGTCAATAATCTCTCTTACACATGCGCAATAAATTATGACATATTGAAAAAGAGGAATTTACTTGAAAGACAACACTGCTGTTCATATAGCTGTGAAGACAACTGTTATAACGTATGGAGTTTCAAGCAGAAGTACCACATTAGCATTTCCTCTAAAGGCATATCCAGTCAAGTATAATAGTGCACTAGGGCTTGTAGGCAAATTAACAGTTTTGAATTCTGAAGTTTGTGGGTCAATACATTAATGAAAAAGGTTGATATAAGCGTATTAAAGCAGCACATGACACACTAGTTTCCTGACATGTTGGTACAGCTGCCACCTTAACGCTGCCACATAATTATGGCATTTGATGTTGTGATGCAAAAAATGTATGTTGCAATGAAAAGTGTGGCAATCAATTAAGCCTTCCACTATCATAGGAATCAAAACGATTCCTTCACTGCAGCTTCAAAGCCCTTCAAATAGGAGTAAATAGATCACATTATCCAACTTTCTCTCATGAACTAATACACATTTTTAGGAAAATGTACTAAAATGTGATGCAATATAGCACATCCCAGCAAACAAAGCTGTGTGCTGCATCCAGCCAAGAGGAAGTGAAAAACAGCACCATATCTACTTGCACCATACTGCAAAGGTGTAAGGGGAGACTTCCATTGTGAATACTATGAGTTAATACGTTTCCCACTTTGTGTGTTTGCTGTATTATGCAGCACACATACAAACTTTGATATAATTTGGAAAAATCTAAACATTTCTTCTCTGCCATGCCTACCTCCTGGAAGTGTAACATTTTTGATGCACATCATTGTATACATATGTTAGAAGATAACGATTTGTATCAAAACCCATAGGTGGTTGCAGAAGAGCACACCTTTACCACCCATGGAATGTCCCCTGAAATAAAAGAGTTAATTTGTGCTTCTCTGTGCAACTTTATAACGCAAATCCTAATATCACAATCACATTTTTCACAGGGTTTGCGTTACAAATATAAAGTGAACCAGATACAACGTTTTAGTAAACTTAGGCCTTGTTACGGAAGCAGTAAAATTGTTGTGAAGAGATGACTCTGACCATCTAATCTGTCTGGATTTTTTTGCTTTTGATCACCTAGTTTTTTACCTATTACTCTGAGGGAGCATCATAACCTGTGTCTCACCCACAGTAAACTCATGGTAAAATGGACTGCGAATGTTTAACACCAGTGCCCACCTTTTAAAACAAAGCAGCTGTGATGCAGCAAGGGTAAAAGTCACATGGTTGGTTACACAAGTATGCACAGGTGTGAGGGCTGTGCGGGGGAACTCATGTTGTGTCCAGTCCAAGAACTGTGCACAGGTATCGTGCCTCAGAAGGGACTATGCAGAGTGGGTGGTGACCTGGAATAGGCCTTATGATGTGGGTGTTAACATTTAGGGAAAGTCAGGGTACTTTACTGTCTTGACTGCAGTGACTCTCCATTATACTCCAATGGGAAAGGCTGCCCTAGGGTTCAACCCCAGTTCCCTAGGATCCACAGAATCCAGAGTTGCACCAATGTATACTGTAATCTGATTAAAAAGAACACTAGAACACTGCTGTGAAGTCCAAAAACATATCTGTACAGCATAGGGGTTATCCAGGAATGTCACATTTGTCTGACTCAGCTCAGGATCAGAGCCCAGGCCTTTTGTAGCCCTTCGGGGCTGGGTTAATTATATTTCTCTCCAGATACAGAAGCAAAGGCTTCACCCATCAAAGGAAGCAATTGACAGTGCTTAAATTAGCTCTGGAGAAGGGAGGAATTGGGTGAATTGCTCTGCATCAATCAGCCAGCTTTTATCCTGTGCTAGGAAAAGGGCCTACCCCAGGCCACTCAACAAAGGAGGGAGTTCAGACCTCTGGAGCCAAACCTGAGGGGGGCTCCTTTGAAGATTTGCTTGCCTTGGCAGTGATGTCAGAGAGGGGTGGAGCTGAGTCCCCTAGAGCACATTTGGCAAGTGGCAAGTGACTTCTGGGTGATGTCAATTTGAGCTATTACAGAAGACTATACAAGGGAGGTCGTGACAGGGTGGGCAGGTGATGTGGCACATAAGGATAGTCCAAAGGTTTAGCTATGCTAGACACTCCTGTCCCCACTTAATAGGTTCTGTGCAGGAGAGATAGCTCCCTCTTTGTTGTGCTTTTCTGAAAAAAACTGGAGCTGGAGTCTGGCGCCATGGACACCTGGAAGGTAGAACCTCCTGTCTGCCCACTGGATAAAGGACTCTGCTCTGAATGACCCCAGGACCAGTTGGAGGAAAGACTGGGCTCTGGACAAGGAAGAGAGGCCGACCAGGACACAAGATGAAAGGCATCTTTGAGGCCAGAAGACCTGGCAAAGTGCACCAGGTGGCAATAGCTCATGGGCAGGAGCAAAAGGAGCCAAAGATTATTAAAATTGCCCCAATGTACCTGCGATATCCCTGTTTGAAGTTTTGTGACCTTTGACCTACTTTCGGCTATGGAGTGTGTAGGGCTCTGCCGCTGTTCTCATCTCAATCCATGGGATAGGTCTGGGCCTGAGGCCTCCCCCAAGAAACAGGAAACCAAGGGGGGAAGCACCGCTCATACCACTGATCCTTCATGTGCTCAACACTAGGCCCACCTGCCACCCCTCTGCACTCTTCCACCCCTCACAGGGCCTACTTAATGGTGGCCGCAGATGCACAACGAATACCCAGAGTAGGCGTGCCCCAGGCATGCCAAAGTTGCACTAAAGGCAAGCCCGTCCGCACCCTTCTGTGCCTGGACGGCACCCACTACCAGAGACCCTGGTTGCCCTTCCCACATGTTACTCTATAGAGCTCCTCTGGTCTCTCAACTTAGGGTGCCCTTCCACATGCTGCTGCCACGCGGCATCACACTACACTGAAGAAGCTTTCGCCTGCACCCACTGTCACTTCACCTGTAACACAACACCCACCATACCTACTCCACCCACTAACAGTACTCTCTCCACACCCACCCACAAACACACACTCCAAGAGTAGCTATCACACATGCTTCTCAACAACCATTTTCTTAGAAATCATGCCAAGGAAATCTGAGACCTCCTACACAATGACGCTCCAGTTCTCCTCTTCCTTATGGAAACAGTTTACCTTTGAAGCAGCACCCAACACCGTCTTGGATGTCCCAGCAGGATGGAGACTCGCATGTCAAGATTGCCAACACAGACCCAGGAGGAGCAATCATATGCAAGGAATCCTTCAACTGCACTACAACCATAGAAGCCACAGCCCCCAACATGGAGAACCTGTACTACAAACTACAGATGTCAGCAACATAAAATTCTAAGTGAAAGCCTTGTATACTGACCACTAGGACCCAGAGCTCTTTCACAGACACCATTTCTGACTTCATCACCCCATTCACCTCTTTCACAACTCCATCCTACTAGGAGACTTCAACCTTCACCTACAAAACAAGACAGGAGCCCAACACTAGGAGACTCTTGGAGAGCATCACTGAACCCACACACTCTGATGGACACACCCTTTACCTAATTTTCACCATTTACACCAACATTAAAATCATAACAACCACACCGCTCACCTGCCCCGACCGCCATTATCCAATTCCTCATCTGTATAACACACCCAATGAAACTCGCCACCTCACATAGCAAAATAAAGCTGGAGCAGCATCTAGGATTTCAATTGAGCACACCCCCTGCACCTCAAAAAAACAACTTCCACCAATGACTTAAACAGCAACATCAAACACCTGCATAATTGGATCACAAAATCTGCAGATTCCCTGGCACCCTATATACTCAGATCATAGAAGTGGGCCACCTGGTACACAGAGGAGCCCTGTGAATCAAAACAACACATCAAACAACATTAAAGAAAATTGAGACTTTGGGCCAGATGTAGCAAACTTTTGCGAGTCGCAAATGGCCTGAATCGCAATTTGCGACCCCGCAAAATCGGAAATGGGATGCAAAAATCCCATTTCCGAATCGCAAAATGCGACGCAAGCCATTACCGACTTCCAAAAATAGCGACCCCATTTTGCGACTCGCAAATAGGAAGTCACAATTTGCGAGTCGCAAACCATATGAAAAAGCCACTCGCAAATTGCGACTAGTTGCAAAAAGCCCATTTTGCACTTCCAATTTACCACTAACTCAGAGCAGGTGGTAACCATAACCAAAGTATAAAAGGAGACCCAGAAGGCGCCTGGGTTACTCAAGATGGTGGAGATATATGTGATAGCAAGGAGGAGGAGAGCCCACGCTGCACAGCAGATGAGGAGGAGGAGCCAGAGACAGGAGAAGATATACAGAACCAGACAGACACTTTTCCAACAAACTGAGGAGGAGATCTATGATAAATACAGACTTAGCAGCAGCAATACTAGATTTAATAGATTTACTCAATCCGCAGCTACAACGCCAGACTGTGCACGGCAGCGCCATCGCCACACATGTGCAAGTGCTATGCTCACTGCACCTCTTGGCCTCGGGTAGCTATCAGGGGGTCATTGCCGTGGCAGGTGGGGTATCCCAAAGTGCACTCTCACGGTTCTTCAGAGTATTCCTAGATGCCATACTCACACACATGTCCAGATACATATACCTACTCAGGAATGAGGCAGAAATCAACAGCACCAAGTTGGAATTCTACAGGATTGCCAACTTCCCGCATGTAATAGGGTGTGTAGATGGGACACATATTCAAATATGCCCTCCTGCAAATCTGGAATATCTGTTCCGCAACCGGAAGTGTACCCACTCACTGAACATCCAGGTAGTATGTGACGCCCATTATGTTAAAACTGACATGGTAGCCAAATTTCCAGGGAGTACACATGACTCCTACATTTTCAGGCACAGTGGGATACACCAACGCCTAGAACGTGGGGAGTTTGGAGACGGATATCTCCTAGTTATAGCTGAATACACCTTGCAGACATAAACACAGGTCAATGTGGAACCCATCTATGCCCAGCTAACATTGTACATTTTGTGCCAAACAGGTGACAGTGCATATGCACTACGGCCATGGATACTTACCCCGTACTTAACACCCAGCAATGAGACAGAGAGGCGATACAACAGTGCACATAGGAGGACCTGAAATATTATAGAGAGGACCTTTGGACTGTTGAAGGCAAGATTCAGATGCCTCCACAGAAGTGGAGGTGCCCTCCAGTATGCCCCAATAACAGCATTCAAGATCATTGGTGCATGCGCTATACTGCACAACATTGCCACCAGACGTGGGCTACCTCTCACCCCAGGAGACCCAGATTCGGAGGATGACGAGCAAGAGCTACCACATCGCCATCATGGGGATAGAAGCATTGCAAATCAAGGCAGACAGAGACGGGACCACATTGCAAACCAATACTTTGGAAGGTAGGTGCTAACTGTCACCACACACACCAATGTCACACACAAAGAGTCCAGGTGTGAAGTGGAACAAACAGGAACTTTAATGATGTGAACCAATAAACTATTTACAGAAACTAAAGATCAGGGGCTGTAAAAGTCCACCTGCTATGAGGACACATTAACCTCATTTGCCTCCAGTCAATGTCAGTACGTAGCTCACACCCTACGCCGTGCTCGCCCAGCATGGCTGGTTCCTGGAGCGTCTGCAGTACCCTGCCGTGTGCTACCACTGCGCAACACCCTGGTGTAGGTGGCTGAAGCACTACTTATGGTAGAGCCCTCCTCACTGTCCTGCGGCGTGTCTGCCGCGCCCCTAGCCACCTGTCGTGCCTCCATCAGGTCAACTGCGTGGCTAATGCGTCCCAGCCCACGTGCCACATCGCTGGCAAAGTGGCCCATGTCCACCTGTAGGCTGACTGTGCGCCGTGACAGCCCAGTGGTATTTACAGTCAGCCGGACGATGGAGGCAGCCATGCGGTCCAGGCTGTGGATGAGCTGCCGGTCACGGCACCTTGCACCCTCTCTCTCGGTGACAGGTTCAGCCACCAGTTGTCTTATTGAGAGCGCAAGGTCACCAACATTGCTGTTGAGATGTTGCAGCTCAGTGTGGACCTGTTGCAGCCCGGTGGTCTGGTTGTGTTCCATGCACCGCATGGCCCCTGCAATAATTCTAATTTCCCTTGTCTGCAGGCACTGACCATGGAGGAGTGCCGGCTTTAGCGGCGGACATGGAGGCGTCCCCTACTTCACCCTGTGGCACTGGAGGGACATTGAGACGTCGCCCGCGACGCATTGGTGGTTCTGTGTCCTGTACACTGGCATTGTGGCTGGGACCGGGTGCTGCCTCACTCTCCAGTATGGGCACTGGTGCATCTGGAGGGGACTGTGGTTGGGTGGTGCAGGTCCCTGTGGTGGCTGCTCCTGGGTCCTGTGCTGGCTGGTGGCTGACCTGTGGCCCCTGGACGGTGTGGCTGGAGGTGGTGTTGTGTGGGAGACCTGTGGGACATAGGGAACACACTGTCAGTATCTACCATCTGTTATATGCTTCCTAATAAACTGTTGCCTATCAGCTGCCTACTTGACTACATTGCCCATGATGCACCATGCAGGTGGTTGCTACTCTGAAATGGAGCTATTTTGGTTGTGCATGCTGTTGTGTACTAGGTGGGTGGGGGTATGGCAGATATGGGTGTACATGCATGTCTCATGGTACTCACTGGTTGATGGTCCTGGCGCTGACGTGTCCAGCTCTCCTATCCCGGACACTGCCTCTGGCTCCAGGGTCTCCTCCACTCTTTCCTCCAAGGGTGTGGGTGGTAGTATGGTAGATGGTCCTCCTCCAGTGGCCCTCATCTCCTGGAGCCGCTCTGCCACCCTCTCCTTGGTCGGGGAGCGCAGGTCATACCACCTTTTTTTTAGTTCCTCAATACTGCTGTGGCTCACACCCATTGAGTTTACTTTGTCCTGGATTTCACTCCAAATCCTCCTTTTTTCCTGCTCTGGCACACTGAGGGCTGCTCTCCCAAAGAGTTGTTTGTGGTGCTGGCAGCATTCCTCCGTCAGCACCTCCAGTTCTTTCTCTGCAAATTTGAACTTTCTCTTCCTGGGTGTTTCTGCCATTGTAGCTGCTGTTCCTCCTGTTGGCTGTTCAGCAGTTGAAAATGGGTGTGGTCCTCCCTCCTCCCAGGTGTATTAGTAAACTTCCTGGCTGTGATGTCATCATCAAGAGCCAGGAAGTGTTTTCCAGAGTGTTCTGCTGCACCTGCATTCCATTTGCGGCACAGTCGCAATTTGCGACACCCACTCGCAATTTGCGTGTTTTTTTTAGCGCGGTCGCAAAAAGCTACCTCGCAAACAGCGGACTCGCAATCTGCGGTGCGACTTCATTTGCGAGTCGCAAAATGAAGTCGCATTTTCGTGTTAGATACCATTTTGTGAGTCGGAAATTGCGAGTCGCAACGACTCGCAATTTCTGACTCGCACATTTTTTGCTACCTACATCTGGCCCTTTACCACTTAGAAAAATGCAAAATTACATATAAAACAGCCCTTAGATGCTACTACTAACAACTAAGGGAAACAAAAAAGAATGCCTCACCAGAGTGTATAGACAACTGCTCTAACAGCAACAACAAAACACTTTCACTGTCATCAAGGACTTCGCCAGCTGCCACGACTAACTGCACTACCCCTTACAGGGATTATGTAACTGCCTCTCAGATTCTTCAGCAACAAATTAAAGCCATATACAATAACTTTGACCCTTAACCACACCTATATACCCTTGCCTCCAGCCTAACCTCAAAAACCCAAGCAATAACTCTGATGGCCAGGGAAACTCTCTCACAGAGGAAACAGCTAGCATCATGAAAACCATCCACACTAGGGCACCTACAGACCCCTGCTTCCACTACATCTACAACATGGAAATCATCCCTACCAGTGAAGTCCTTACCCACATCATGAACACCTCTAATCACTTTCAAGATGTTCTTCAATGCCTGGAAACATGTGATGATCAATCTTACATACACCCTTGTCACACCCCACACAGCTAATAAACTACCACCCAATCTCCCTTCTACCCTACCCGGCCAAAGGGATGGAAAAAGCCATAAACAGGCAAATCTCTCACCACCTCAATTTGCACCAGCTCCCGGACAACACACAATCAGGTTTCAGGGCAAACGACAACACTGAGACTGCCAAATATCACAGCAACCAATGACATGAAGATGATCATAGATCACGGAGACACAACAGACCTTATAGTACAGGCCTTTTAAAATCTTTCCGCATGTATTTCCTTCCATTTGAAGTCTCTCACAGGGTTTCAAAAGCCGGATTGCTTGCAATCCGGCTTTTGAAACCCCACTAGACACCAGGGATTTTTTTTTCCCTGAAACTGGCAAAAGGGAGCGACACCTTGGGCAAGGGTCCCAACCTCTAGGCACCAGGGATCTTTTTTTCTTTTTTTTCTTTTTGTGATGTTTTCTTTTTTTTTTTAGGTGGGGAGCGACCCCTTAGGCAAGGGTCGCTCCCCTAGGGGGCAATATATATTTAGGCCATTTCTGCCCCCCTTGGGGGCAGATTGGCCTATTTTGATGAGGCCAATCTGCCCCCAAGGGGGGCAGAAACCATTAGACACCAGGGAGTTTTTTTTTGCGTGAATTTCACGCAACGGGAGCGACCCCTTGGGCAAGGGTCGCTTCCAGGGGGGGCATTTTTTTGGGAAGGCCTTTTCTGCCCCATCGGCCTATTATTAGGCCGATCTGCCCCCAGGGGGGGCAGAAACCTCTAGGCACCAGGGATCATTTCTTTTTTTTTTTCTTTTTGTTATGTTTTCTTTGTTTTTTATGTGGGGAGCGACCCTTTAGGCAAGGGTCGCTCCCCTAGGGGGCAAATTATATTTAGGCCATTTCTGCCCCCCTTGGGGGCAGATTGGCCTATTTTGATGAGGCCAATCTGCCCCCAAGGGGGGCAGAAACCATTAGACACCAGGGAGTTTTTTTTTTACGTGAATTTCACGCAAGGGGAGCAACCCCTTAGGCAAGGGTCGCTCCCTGGGGGGGGGGAATTATTTTAGGCCATTTCTGCCCCCCTGGGGGGTAGATCAGCATATTTTGATTAGGCTGATCGGCCCCCAAGGGGGGCAGAAACCACTAGGCACCAGGGATTTTTTTTGTTTCTTTTGTTTTACAGATGGGGAGCGACCCCTTGGACAAGGATCGCTCCCCTGGAGGGGCAAATTGTATTTAGGCCATTTCTGCCAGCTTTGGGGGCAGATCGGCCGATTTTAGGTCAATCTGCCTCAGAAACCACTAGGCACCAGGGATCTTTTTTTTGCGCCGTCACGCAAGGGGAGCGATCTTGTAGGCAAGGGTCGCTCCACGGGGGTGGGGGGTCAAATTTATTTTAGGCCATCTCTGCCCCCCCGGGGGCAGATCGGCCTATTGGTATTAGGCCGATCTGCCCCCAGGGGGGGCAGAAACCTCTAGGCGCCAGGGCAATTTTTTTTTTTGTTTTTTTTTTGTTTGTTTTTTTAGAGATGGGGAGCGACCCATCAGGCAAGGGTCGCTCCTATGGGGGGAAAATTGTATTTAGACCATTTCTGCCCCCCTTGGGGGCAGATTGGTCGATTTTAGGTCAATCTGCCCCCAAGAGGGCAGAAACCACTAGGCACCGGGGATTTGTTTCTTGGCGCCAATGTCACGCAGGGGGAGGCAAGGGTCGCTCGGGGGGGGGGGGGTGGGGGTTGTCTGGGCAAATTTATTTTAGGCCATTTCTGCCCCCCCGGGGGCAGATCGGCCTATTATTAGGCCGATCTGCCACCAGGGGGGGCAGAAACCTCTAGGCGCCAGGGCAATATTTTTTTTGTGTTTTTTTTTTTTTGTTTGTTTGTTTTTTTTAGAGATGGGGAGCGACCCATCAGGCAAGGGTCGCTCCCCTGGGGGGCAAATTGTATTTAGACCATTTCTGCCCCCCTTGGGGCCGGCTGAGCTAGAGGCCAAAATCCACAGGTAGCCACTTTGCAAAAAACACCTCTGTTTTCTGTGAAAAAATATGTTGTGTCCACGTTGCGTTTTGGGCCATTTCCTTTCGTGGGCGCTAGGCCTACCCACACAAGTGAGGTACCATTTTTATCGAGAGACTTAGGGGAATGCTGGGTGGAGGAAATGTGTGGCTCCTCTCAGATTCCAGAACTTTCTGTCACCGAAATGAGAGGAAAAAGTGTTTTTTGGCCAAATTTTGATGTTTGCAAAGGATTCTGGGTAACAGAACCTGGTCAGAGCCCCGCAAGTCACCCCATCTTGGATTCCCCTAGGTCTCTAGTTTTCAAAAATGTGCTGGTTTGCTAGGTTTCCCCAGGTGCTGGCTGAGCTAGAGGCCAAAATCCACAGGTAGGCACTGTTTTCTATGAAAAAAATTTGATGTGTCCACGTTGTGTTTTGGGCCATTTCCTGTCGCGAGAGCTAGGCCTACCCACACAAGTGAGGTATCATTTTTATCGGGAGACTTGGGGGAACGCTGGGTGGAAGAAAATTTGTGTCTCCTCTCAGATTCCGGAACTTTCTGCCACAGAGATGTGAGGAACATGTGTTTATTTAGCCAAATTTTGAGGTTTGCAAAGGATTCTGGGTAACAGAACCTGGTCCGAGCCGCACAAGTCACCCCATCTTGGATTCCCCTAGGTCTCTAGTTTTCAGAAATGCACAGGTTTGGTAGGTTTCCCTAGGTGCCGGCTGGGCTAGAGGCCAAAATCCACAGGTAGGCACTTTACAAAAAACACCTCTGTTTTCTTTCAAAAATTTGGATGTGTCCACGTTGCGCTTTGGGGTGTTTCCTGTCGCGGGCGCTAGGCCTACCGACACAAGTGAGGTATCATTTTTATCAGGAGACTTGGGGGAATGCTGGGAGGAAGGAAATTTGTGGCTCCTCTCGGATTCCAGAACTTTCTGCCACAGAAATGTGAGGAACATGTGTTTTTTAAGCCAAATTTTGAGGTTTGCAAAGGATTCTGGGTAACAGAACCTGGTCCGAGCCACACAAGTCACTCCATCTTGGATTCACCTAGGTCTCTAGTTTTCAGAAATGCACAGGTTTGATAGGTTTCCCTAGGTGCCGGCTGAGGTAGAGGCCAAAATCTACAGGTAGGCACTTTGCAAAAAACACCTCTGTTTTCTTTCAAAAATGTTGATGTGTCCACGTTGCGCTTTGGGGCGCTTCCTGTCGCGGGCGCTAGGCCTATCCACACAAGTGAGGTATAATTTTTATCGGGAGACGTGGGGGAACGCTGGGTGGAAGGAAATTTGTGGCTCCTCTCAGATTCCAGAACTTTCTGCCACAGAAATGTGAGGAACATGTGTTTTTTTAGCCAAATTTTTAGGTTTGCAAAGGATTCTGGGTAACAGAACCTGGTCCGAGCCACACAAGTCACCCCATCTTGGATTCCCCTAGGTCTCTAGTTTTCAGAAATGCACAGGTTTGGTAGGTTTCCCTAGGTGCCGGCTAAGCTAGAGGCCAAAATCTACAGGTAGGCACTTTGCAAAAAAACACCTCTGTTTTCTTTCAAAAATTTGGATGTGTCCACGTTGCGCTTTGGGGTGTTTCCTGTCGCGGGCACTAGGCCTACCCACACAAGTGAGGTCTCATTTTTATCGGGAGGCTTGGGGGAACGCTGGGTGGAAGGAAATTTGTGGCTCCTCTCAGATTCCAGAACTTTCTGCCACAGAAATGTGAGGAACATGTGTTTTTTTAGCCAAATTTTGAGGTTTGCAAAGGATTCTGGGTAACAGAACCTGGTCCGAGCCACACAAGTCACCCCATCTTGGATTCCCCTAGGTCTCTAGTTTTCAGAAATGCACAGGTGTGGTAGGTTTCCCTAGGTGCCGGCTGAGCTAGAGGCCAAAATCTACAGGTAGGCACTTTGCAAAAAACACCTCTGTTTTCTTTCAAAAATTTGGATGTGTCCACGTTGCGCTTTGGGGCGTTTCCTGTTGCGGGCGCTAGGCCTACCCACACAAGTGAGGTATTATTTTCATCGGGAGACTTGGGGGAACGCTGGGTGGAATGAAATTTGTGGCTCCTATCAGATTCCAGAACTTTCTGCCACAGAAATGTGAGGAACATATGATTTATTTTTTTAGGCAAATTATGAGGTTTGCAAAGGATTCTGGGTAACAGAACCTGGTCCGAGCCACACAAGTCACCCCATCTTGGATTCCCCAGGGTCTCTAGTTTTCAGAAATGCACAGGTTTGGTAGGTTTCCCTAGGTGCCGGCTGAGCTAGAGGCCAAAATCTACAGGTTGGCACTTTGCAAAAAACACCTCTGTTTTCTTTCAAAAATTTGGATGTGTCCACGTTGCGCTTTGGGGCGTTTCCTGTCGCGGCGCTAGACCTACACACACAAGTGAGGTATCATTTTTATCGGGAGACTTGGGGAACGCTGGGTGGAAGGAAATTTGTGGCTCCTCTCAGATTCCAGAACTTTCTGCCACAGAAATGTGAGGAACATGTGATTTTTTAGCCAAATTTTGAGGTTTGCAAAGGATTCTGGGTAACAGAACCTGGTCCGAGCCACACAAGTCACCCCATCTTGGATTTCCCTAGGTCTCTAGTTTTCAGAAATGCACAGGTTTGGTAGGTTTCCCTAGGTGCCGGCTGAGCTAGAGGCCAAAATCTACAGGTAGGCACTTTGCAAAAACACCTCTGTTTTCTGTGATGTGTCCACATTGTGTTTTGGGGCATATCCTGTCGCAGGCGCTAGGCCTACCCACACAAGTGAGGTATCATTTTTATCGGGAGACTTTGGGGAACATAGAATAGCAAAACAAGTGTTATTGCCCCTTGTCTTTCTCTACATTTTTCCCTTCCAAATGTAAGACAGTGTGTAAAAAAGACGTCTATTTGAGAAATGCCCTGTAATTCACATGCTAGTATGGGCACCCCGGAATTCAGAGATGTGCAAATAACCACTGCTTCTCAACACCTTATCTTGTGCCCATTTTGGATATACAAAGGTTTTCTTGATAGCTATTGTTTACTCTTTATATTTCAGCAAATGAATTGCTGTATACCCGGCAAAGAATGAAAGCCCACTGCAGGGTGCAGGTCATTTATTGGCTCTGGGTACCTAGAGTTCTTGATGAACCTACAAGCCCTATATATGCTCGCAACCAGAAGAGTCCATCAGACGTAACTGTATATTGCTTTCGAAAATCTGACATTGCAGGAAAAAGTTACAGAGTAAACGTAGAGAACAATTGATGTTTTTTTCACCTCAATTTCAATATTTTTCTTTTTCAGTTGTTATTTTCTGTAGGAAACCCTTGTAGGATCTACACAAATTACCCCTTGCTGAATTCAGAATTTTGTCTACTTTTCAGAAATGTTGCGGTTTCTGGGATCCAGCGTTGGTTTCATGCCCATTTCTGTCACTGACTGGAAGGAGGCTGAAAGCACATAAAATCATAAAAATGGGGTATGTCCCAGTAAAAATGCCAAAATTGTGTTGAAAAATTGGGTTTTCTGATTCAAGTCTGCCTGTTCCTGAAAGCTGGGAAGCTGGTGATTTTAGCACCGCAAACCCTTTGTTGATGCCCTGTGGCAGGCTGAACGGTATAAACCAGACGGAGATCCGATAATATGGTAAGTAAGGGTTTATTTATAGGTGTTACTTTCTTTGTTCAATAAAGTTTAGATTATATATGGCGTAACCCGGTTAAATGTCTCTTCTTTAACTTGGCCGTTCTTCTTTCTCTTTTCTTCCTCAGTCAGGGTTTTCAGGGAACTTGGTAAGGCTCCAGGGAGGTACCGGCAAGAAAACAGAAGAATGCCTGGGTAAGTATATAAGCGTTTTCTGGGGTTTTCTCTATTAAGAAGGAATAGGGAATGGGTAAGCAGGGAGATAGGAAAAGTGTGCGTCCACCCGTGAACTGTGTTTAACCCTAAACAATGTCTGTGCTTCAGGTAAGTCTTAGGGTGCGCCCCGAGAGGTTAGGTTAATCAGTCCTTTAATAGGCTGTGCCCTTCCTTTATCCCTTTCCCCTCTCACCCCTCCCCAGTTCCCTTTCCCAGTGTGATTTTGAGATTTCTGTCCCTTGTCCCTAGGAGGGACCGTACCTTTGTGAGCCACGACCCTCCAGGGTCGTGGCTGGGCTCCTTTGTCTGGATCTCCGATGTTCCAGGGTCCGTGGTCTTGCTCTCCACCTCTCTGGGACTGCTCTGTTCGTGCTTTGCTGTCTCCTGCTGCTTCGCGATGTCCCCGTCGTCCGTCCTCCTCTCGCCGCCAACCTCCTCCTCCTCGCTGTGTTCCAGGCCTTTATGGCGTTCCGCGGGCTTGTTTAGAGCGAGTGTTTCGCCGGGAACGGGGAAACGCAGCTGAGTCGGCTTGAGCGTCCCCATGGCAACATGGGGACGCGGAAATGACGTATCGGGTTCGCCCGATACAGCGTCTCCCGCTGCTGCCGGCGCCGGGATCGGGTTCGCCCAATCACATGCCCTTTTCAGGGAAAAAACCACAAGCCTTCTTCTGCTGCCCCTTTTTCCCATTTTTTTAAAAAAAACAAAATTTTCACTGTATTTTGGCTAATTTCTTGGCCTCCTTCTGGAAAACCCACAAAGTCTGGGTACCTCTAGAAACCCTAGGATGTTGGAAAAAAAGGACGCAAATTTGGCGTGGGTAGCTTATGCGAACAAAAAGTTATGAGGGCCTAAGCGCAAACTGCTCCAAATAGCCAAAAAAAGGCTCGACACAGGAGGGGGAAAAGGCCTGGCAGCAAAGGGGTTAAAAACAAAGGTAAACAATGAAGGAAAATAATGTTACTTCGTGTTTATATTAAATGAGGCTCAACATGTTTCTTGCTTAAGTGTCACAACGACTGGTGGCAATTTGTCAAGGCAAAGCCACAAAATACTAATCTACTCCAGTAATGGGCCAAAAAAGGATACGAAGAAAAGTGTGCAGACTAATACATCACCATCTAAATGCTATAAAACAAATACCCCAAATCAGGTGGGGAACATCTAACCTATAGGAAATAAACAATCTGGAAATACAAGACATCAGTGATAAGGAAAGTTCCTCCTCATGATCAAACAGAAAACAGATAATCATCACACAAATGAAACACACAGAAAATATAGTATAATAGCAAGTCTGAAGTATAAAAATAAAAAGGACACAAAAATAAATATGTGAGGTAAATTATCACCACATGATGGAACCCATACGGATTCTGTGTATCAAACACCCAAGGTAGAAACATGCTAACACATTCGATAAAGTCACCCCAAAATAACTATTAGAAATGGTGAAATGTGGTTTATTTAGTCCACTTCTTACCTCACTGAAGTCAGGACCATGCCCCTTAGGTCTCGTGGATGCATTTGTGTATTGTGCGATAACTAGTAAAAAATGGTGGACAAATTAGGAACAACCTACATCAAGCTGAGGAGGCCAGGAGAAATGCAGCAAGAGAACCCCTGTAGGTCCCTGTTGAAAGATTATGGTGACCTACCCCTCTCTGTGAACCTAAAAGTAACTAATTTGGGCACCGCTTAGAAAGCAAGACCTCAGCATGTGCTCATACCGAAAGGCGGGACAACACCACAAAAGAGTAGCAAATAATAGTCCCAAATTGTCTGTCATATTGGGGAAGTGTCTTTTTAAAAATGCACTGAAAGCATGAAAATAAGAAAGAGGAAACATAGCGGGAGACATATCCTCCCTCTCTAAATTTTTCCAAAATGGATGAGACTAGATCTTCACAGGAGTAGAGGTAAAAATCACCACAAATAATAAAGCTAAGGGATTATGGACTTCATAAATCCCAGACACTGTGGGGTGAAGGCAAACTGAGGCACGTAGCCCACAAAACACAGTTTAGATGTACCAATTCGTAACAGCAACGAATAGGATATTGGCCCTCATCATGATTTTGGCGGTCTATGAGGGAGACCACCAAAGCCACAGGCGCCAGAAGACTGCCAGTGCTGGTGATCTTCTGGCCGCCATGTAATGGGTACTGCCAGATTTCTGACACACTTTGGGTGGATATGGCAGTAGCCATGCTGGCGCCTAGACTGCCCTGCCAGAAGGACGCTACCAGCCGTATTAAGACCATTTATGCGCCTGGCGGTGTCCTGCTGGCAGGCCGCTGCCGGCAGTGGCAGCACCCCTTCCCTGCCGGATGACCTCCTCGCCCTTCACTGCCGGATTACCTCCTCGCTGGATAAGGTACGTCGAACGTCTGGCAGGGAAGGGGTGTGGGAGGGTGGGGGTTGTTGTGTGTGCATGTCTGAGTGTGTGGTGTCTGCTTGTGTATATGCGTGTGTGTGTGTGTGTGTGTGAATGCAACTGCGAGTGTTGTGGTGTATGCGTGGTTGTATGCGTGTGAATGAATGCCTGTATGAATGTTGAAGTGAGTGCATGTCTGCATGTCAGTATGTATGCATGTGAGGATGTGTATATGAATTTCTTTGTGTATGCGTGCCTGAATGTGTGTATGTGTAAGTGAATGTGTGGATGGATGTGTGAGTGAATGCATGTATGGATGAGTGGATGCACGTCTGGAAGTGTAGGTGAGTGGATATATGCATGGTGCGTGCGGGTGTCTGTGTGCATGTATGCGGGGAGGAGGTGGTGGGCGCTATGTGCATAGGAAGGGTGGGGGCGCTATGACAGTAGGGAGAGTTGGGGGCACTGTCACTGTTGGGGGGTGGGGATGTCAGGTGCTTGCTTGGGGGGGAGCTGTCTACCAGTGACAGGGAAGGAATTTCCTGTCACATGTAGCCCTACTGCCTTGGCTTTGGTGGTGGTGCTACTGCCACAAAACCATTGCGGTGGGCCAGCTCCTAATACTGCGGGTGATCCTCTGTGGTCCGCTGGGTCTGAGATGAACATCTCCAGCCCGGCGGTTCATTCCGCCATGGTGGTATGGGTGGAGATGTGGCAGGTCGGCAGCGGCCAACCCATCACACTTATAACGCGGCGGTCCTCACCGTTAGCCTGTTGGTAGTGATACCGCCACATTAACTCTGGTGGTCAGAAGACCGCCAGGGTCAAAATGACCACCATTGTATTTAATGTGGAACTCTCTCACACAGGAGATTAATGGAAGTGATGCAAGGAGGGAAGTGGATTACAGCCAAGGGATATCCTGTCATGTAGTCATACCTAAATGTCACATATCTCGAGACAGAGGTGATGAGCCCTAGCTTACTCCTAGAAAAGATTGAAGTAGGGGACTGGAGACATAACATAATGTATATACAGGTCACTTCTGCGACATTTTACATTCCTATGAGCACCAAAGATATGCAAAGTGTTCATCCAAGGTTGAAAAAGAAGTTGAAAAACCAAAGGGTTGTTATATATGACAGAATAAAGGGCATGGACCATCTATACAAATGACCAATATAAGTGGTATCAGGTAACCGACCAAATGAACATTTAATGATTCAACTCACTCCCTGGTATCTCATCATTAAGGCCATTGATATAGGTCTTTGACCGGAGCACCCAGTATTGTTCCCTATAGAAGAAAGCATCTTGGTGGTAACCCTCTTTAGCCGTAGGGTACTGTGATGTTTGCTAACCTGGGGCTTCACTTGTCTGGTAGTCATGCCTATGCACCTAAGGTCATAAGGAGAGGTGACCATGTATATACAGTTCTTAGTATTGCAATTAGTATTTTTTTTTTTTAGAATCCAAGCCTGTGCCGTGTCTTGACCTAACTCTATAGTGCATTTTGTGGGGGTGACAGATGCTAAAGGATACTTGTTTACTGTGTGGTAAAACCCTTAGTCTTCAATGGACTAACAGGTCATGGATGGTATTAGTCTGTCGGTAGGCAAAATGGTTGGTGGAAAGATTAAAGGAGCCAGTTTGAAGTATCCCCCAACATTTACAGCTGATTTTCTGTATATGGATGAAGTTGGGACTAAACATTTTAACACAAGTGAGAATTCCCTTTACGCTGAGTTAACAATATGTTGAGGATAATGTCTTCCCTCAAGTTGTTTGAACAAGGATCATGCCCGTGCATCGAAATTGACAACAGCGCTACAATTTTGGCAAATTCTTAGAAATTGTCCAATTGGAAGGTTATCCCTGAGAGCCTTTGAGTGGTGACTATCATATAAGAGTAGACTGATGCAGACCTCCTGTTTCAAGTGAGACTGAAAGGTCTAGAAAGGAGAGCTCCTTGTCTGAGATACAGCTGGTAAAATGAAGGCAAGGATTAAGGGTGTTAATCCAGATTATACATATCTCACAAACAGCACGGCCCCCCTGCTAAAGTAAAAGGATATCGCCAATTAAGTGGTGCCACAAGAGTATGCTGTCTGAATAGGCACTGTTCATTGTCAGACTATATTTGTTTTCATATATGAGAATTTTGACAGGCCAACCTGAAGGTGAATGTCCTTCCCATAGAAGTAGCTTGTGTCTGTAGACACAAGGGGGGTCATTCTGACCTCGGCGGTAAAAGGCCTTTACCGCCGGTCAGAAGTCCGCCATTCTACCGCCGCGGCCGCGTTAAACCGCCACGGTCATTCTGACCCACAACTGCCAAACCTCCAAAAATCCGACCTCCAAAGCAGGCCGCCACATCAGCGGCCAGTGGTAAACTGGAGATGACCAAACCTCCACCGCCACGCCAACAGAAACACGCCCATGTCATTCTGACCCACAAATCCACGCGGCGGTCTTTCAACCGCGGTAGTCCATTGGAGGTACACACCGCCGCGGTCAAAATACACACACATCTACAAAACACAACCACATTGGGCAATTTGAAATACACACACCTGAAACACATACACACAACACTCCCACATACCCAACACAATATAAAACACACACCCACATCACCCACAAACCCCTACGACCAAAGATCAGAGACGAAAGAGAGAGAGACACATCACGGAATAGAGAGCTACATCACACAGAGGCACACTACACCATCACACACACCACATAGAAGCACAAAGCACCACACACCAACACACCCATCACCACATACAACACCCCACACCTCATACACACCACCCCATGGCACCCCAAAGGCACCCACGCTTTTCGGACCAAGAACTCCGGGTCATGGTGGAGGAAATCATAAGAGTTGAACCCCAGCTCTTCGGCTCACAGGTGCAGCACACCACTATAGCCAGGAAGGCGGAGCTATGGCAGCGGATCGTGGACAGGGTCAACGCGGTGGGACAGCATCCCAGAAATCTGGACGACATCCGCAAACGCTGGAACGACCTACGGGGAAAGGTGTGCTCGATGGTCTCGCAACACAACATCGCAGTGCAGAAGACTGGCGGGGGACCCCCACCCACTCCACCCGAATCCACAGCATGGGAGCAAGAGGTACTAAACATCCTGCATCCTGATGGCCTCGCTGGAGTACACGGAGGAATGGACTCTGGTAAGTACAATATCAACTACTTCACCCCCCCCCAGCATGCTAACCCCCACCCCCACCCTCACCCCCAAGCCCCCATCACACATCCTCCCTGAGAATGTCTCTCCAGCACAACCCACCCAACACCAACCCCTGCATGCCACCACAAACTAAGGACACCCATCACCTAAGCATGACCACTGCACATACCCATCCCCCCCCCCACAACACACCCTCACAACACCTCCCCCAAGGGAATGCCAGCACAGGGGGACAAGGGCACACATAAATTGCACGAAATAGCACACACAGAAACAATAACCATACTCTCTTACCCCATGCAGGACCCGAACGCCAACACACCGGTCAGGAGGGTCCAGAAATGTCCATCCCACCCCCGGAAGAGGCCCCCAGTGATGACAGCAGCTCTGTTGACCCGGAACCTGATGACCAGCCCGGACCATCGGGGACCTCTGGACAGTCGGTTCCCCTCAGCCAGCCACAGGCCACAGCAGACCCAACCCCCTCTGGGAACAACAGCACAGCTCCCACCCAGCGGGCCCATGCCTCTGTCTCTAGGACAGGTCAAGCAGCGGTGTGTCTGCCACTACAGGGCACCCAGGCTAACCCACCACCCCAACAACAACAGGAACCTGGGGGCAGTGGTAGTGGGCACACCGTCCAGGGGACAGAGGCCGGGGGAAACCGGGCAACTCGGAGGGCTGCTGTGCGACAGGGGGGGGAGGAGAGGCCCAGGGAACCCACTCTCCAAGAGGCCCTCACCACCATCATGGCAGCCTACCACCACTCCCAAGAGACGATGGTGACGGTACTGGCCAGGTTCCAGGAGATCCAGGCACAGCAGGAGGAACGCTACATGGGGTTCAGCAATCAACTCACCAACATCTCTACCGCTATGGGGAGCATAGTCCAGGCCCTGAACCGTATAGAAGACACATTGCGGGACCATGTGGCACCACACAGGGCCCCTGTCACTAGCCCGGACCAGGAACAGCCTACCACCTCCGCCGGCACTAGTGGACAGGAGGCCCCACCACAACGACAGGCCACCAGAACCCCACCTCCTGCTGAAGAACAACCACCCCGCAAGAGGAGCCTGAGATCAAAAAAATAGACAGAGTAGGATGTCAAGACCCCCGCCAGCATGAGATACCCCCTGAAGTCATCCCACTGTCCCACATTGCCACCCTGTCCAACCTTAAACTGCCCCTGCTCCATCCTTCCACAGGCATATGGACAATGCACCTGTGAGACTGAGAACTGGACTCTGCCATGTACATTACTCCACCCCCACCCATCACTGTTTCACCATCATGTACCAATATATAGCACTAAAAATAAATCACTTATTGCACTGAAATCAATCAGGAGTCAGCCTGTATTATTTACAAATGTATAACACATTACAGATCAATTATGTTCTGTTAACTTTGTGCTGAACACATACCGAGGTCAATAAGCATAAGTCCATGGGCTAACCAAGCAGAAGTCACGCAGTGGGTCATACAGCACTGAAAAGGGAAGGGAAAATCAAACATCAGTTTAAAAGAACTGGGGGGAAATAGACCAAGTTGAGATGCAGGAGGCTTTCAGGAAATGGAAAATGGCATGGGTGATTCTTACCTGTGTGCCACTGAAAATACTGTTGGATAACTCTGTCCCTGTTGTCTGTGTCGTCCTCTGAGTCTTCCTCCTCTTCACTCTCCACAGGCTCCACAGCTGCTACAACACCACCATCTGGACCATCCTCCTGCAGGAAAGGCACCTGGCGTCGCAATGCCAGATTGTGAAGCATACAGCAGACCACGATGATCTGGCACACCTTCTTTGGTGAGTACATCAGGGATCCCCCTGTCATATGCAGGCACCTAAACCTGGCCTTCAGGAGCCCAAAGGTCCTTTCTATGATCCTCCTAGTTCGCCCATGGGCCTCATTGTACCGTTCCTCTGCCCTGGTCCGGGGATTCCTCACTGGGGTCAATAGCCAAGGCAGGTTGGGGTAACCAGAGTCACCTATTAGCCACACACGTTGTCCCTGTAGCTGTTCCATCATATAAGGGATGCTGCTATTACGCATCACATACGCGTCATGCACTGAACCAGGGAACTTGGCATTCACATGGGAGATGTACTGGTCAGCCAAACAGACCACCTGGACGTTCATAGAATGGTAATTTTTCCTGTTTCTGTACACCTGCTCATCGTCTTTTGGGGGTACTAAGGCCACATGGGTCCCATCAATGGCACCAATGATGTTGGGAATATATCCAAGGGCATAAAAATCACCCTTCACAGTTGGCAAATCAACCTCCTCAGGGAATAGAATGTAACTCCGCATGTGTTTCGTCAGGGCAGACAACACTCTAGACAAAACTTTTGAAAACATGGGCTGAGACATTCCAGATGACATGGCCACTGTTGTCTGGAATGAGCCACTTGCAAGAAAATGGAGGACTGACAGAACCTGCACCAGAGGGGGAATTCCTGTGGGTTGGCGGATGGGGGACATCAGGGCTGGCTCCAGCTGGGCACACAGTTCATGGATAGTGGCACGGTCAAGTCGGTATCGTAGTATGATGTGGCGTTCTTCCATTGTCGACAGGTCCACCAGCGGTCGGTACACGCGAGGATTCATCCTTCTCCTCGCAAGTCCCAGCGGACGGTGCCTAGGAAGGACAACATGGAGCACAGAGTCAAGCAAATCACAGGTACGTTCACCACAGCTTGCATAGCACACGGTTATCTATGTATTGAAAGGCGTGTATGTGTGGCAATGCAAGGCCTAGGCCTGTGTGACGCAGTTGAAATTATGCCATGTGGGCCATTGAAATGGCGGCTGCCTGACCTGTGAAGTGGGACAATGGGATGTGAGGTCAATGCGCTGGCGTGGCACACCGTGGCGGTAGGCGGTCGAAGACCGCGGTGCGAAGCCACATTGGTTAACATTGAAGCCTATGGGTTTCATGAGCCAATGACGATGTGTGCCGGCGGTCGCGGTACGCACCGCCGCGGTACGCACCGCCGCGGGCGTGACCGCCATTTTCTATATGCTTAATCACTCGAGACCTGATCATCCACAGGAGAGGACCTATACTGCAAGTGCTGCTGTGAGCTCGGTCTGGAAGTGACAATGGCTGCTGCGACTGGGGAAAGGGCCCCTGCCTTCACGTCTGAAGAGTTGGAGAAGCTCGTGGATGGGGTCCTCCCCCAGTATGCGTTACTCTACGGTCCTCCAGACCAACAGGTAAGTACACCGGGTGCACATGGAATGGGCTATGCCTGTGTGGAGTGGGGTGGATGTAAGTTGGTGGGGTGGGGGGCGAGTGAGGAGTGCAACGCACAACAGATGAGAGCATGTGCCATATGGCAAAGTTGGTGGGGGGGTGCCAATCACATCTAACATGCAGGTCATTGATGATTGTTTCCTTCCCACCCTGTACATGTCAAATAGGTCAGCGCCCATCAGAAAGTCGACATTTGGCGTGCCATTGCCAAGAAAGTCCGGAACCTGGGTGTCCACAACAGACGGGGCACCCACTGCCGCAAGAGGTGGGAGGACATCCGCTGCGGACCAGGAAGACCGCCGAGTCACTGCTGGGGATGGCCTCCCAACCTAGGAGGGGTGCCAGTCGTACCATGACCCCCCTGATGTCCCGGATCCTGGCGGTGGCCTACCCTGATTTGGATGGGCGCTTGAGGACATCACAGCAGACACAAGGGGGTGAGTATCAGCACATTCTCCTATCTTTCTGCGCAGTGGAGGCGCCTGGGTGGGGGAGGAGGGCTGTGGGTGACATTAGGCCAGGGCGCTTTCTGTAGTGTAGTCCTCTCCCTTAGGCATGGCCCTGTGCCCCCGGCCCCCACCTCTGTAGGGTGACAAGTACAGCTATTAATGGTCCAGCATCACACATGTGCGCGTTTGTCGTCTCTAGACCTGTTGTCCTAGTCAGAAGTACTGAGTAGTGTACCCCGAATGCGCGGCTTAGTGCATGAGGCTCCTGTGTCTGTCCTCTCCGCCAACGGTGTTGACATTGCATGCACTCAACCTGGTCTTCGTTTTTCTCCCCCCACCCTTCTTCTTCATCTTCTTGTGCATGTGTGCATTAGCATCATCAGGCGGAGGAGATATGGCATCGGAGCACGAGGGAGCTGCAAGTCACAAGGCCCCGGTGGGCCCAGGAACAGACACCGAGGGCACCAGTGATCCGGAGGGCGAGGGGAGCACCACAACGGGGACCGGTGGTGACAACAGCGACACCGACACGTCCTCGGATGGTAGCTCCCTAGCGGTGGCGGCAACATCCGTGCCCCCCGCCTCTATAGGTACAGCCGCCACCCAGCGCACCAGCCCCGCCCTCCCAGCAGCCCCTCAGCCTACGCTCCGTGCCCGTTCGCCCAGGAAGGCGGGCGTCTCCTTCGCCCCAGGCACCTCAGCCCCTGCCCCTGTCACCCCTGCTGCCCTCAGTGCGGAGCTCAGTGACCTCCTGAGGACGCTCATTGTTGGGCAGACTACCCTTTTGAATGCCATGCAGGGGGTAGAAAGGGAGGTGCATCGGAGCAATGCCTACCTGGAGGGCATTCATTCGGGTCAGGCTGCCCATCAACGATCGTTCAATTCACTGGCCTCAGCACTGACGGCAGCCATTGTCCCTGTTTCCTGCCTCCCTCTTCTGACTGCCTCCAGCCTGTCTCTGTCTCCTGTTCCTCAGCCTATCCCATCCACACCATCTGACCAGCCTGCACACACCTCAACACCCAAGGTCAGCTCATCCAGACACAAGCACCACAGATCCCACAAACAGTCACCCAAGCAACACCCAGATGCAGACATTCCAACAGTCACTACCACCTCTGTGTCCCCCTCCTCCTCGTCTCCCTCCTCCCTCCCTGTGGCGTCTATATTCACACCTGCATGCACACCAACATCAGCCAGTGTTTCCATCACCACCTCACCCTCCAGTACAGTCCGCACGCGTGCAGTCACCACCCCCACTGCCATTTACATTGTCCCCTGTGTCCTCTCCCACTGTGTCTGTCACCCCCTCTTCCAAGACACACAAACGCAGGCAGCCACCCACCCAACAGCCATCCACCTCACGACAGCCTACAGCACCAGCACCTTCACCCAAAGACAGCACACCTGACTCTCCTACAACCACATCTTCTACCTCCACTCCCATCACCACTTCTCCTACCCTTTACCTTGGTCCTAAGAAATTTTTCCTTGCTAATCTTAACCTCTTTCCCTCCGATGACCCACCCCCTCCATCTGCAAAGAGTCCCAAGAGCACCTCAGCCACCACCAGCCCAGCTTCGAGTGTCACTGTTGTGCCAGGGTTCTGGAGTCCACCCTTTGCCAGCAGTGACACTTCGATCAGCAGCAAGGACACATCCAGCCCCCCCCCCAGGCAAGAGGACCAGGAAACAAAAGGGCCGCCGTGAGAGGAGTGACACGGCTGCCCCCAAGGAGCAAAGTTCGCCCACTTCACCAGCCACAACATCTAGGGGAGGCAAGGGCCCGAGTGCCACATCTCAGGAGCGAAGGGGCAGCAGGGCGGAGAAGTCAGGCAGCAGGAGCACGGAGCAGGAGGGCCCCACATGCCCCATCCCAGCTGTAAGGGAGGACACCAAAGGGCCCAGGACTCCGTCACCAAAGGGTCCCGAAACCTCACGATCGGAGGGCGACTGAGCAGGGAGTCCAGCCCAGGTGTGGCTCCCTTGACTTACTGGATGAGCACCGCTGAACAGGGCCCGGCGTGCAGAAGAGCACCGCTGAACAGGGCCCGCCGTGAAGATAGGCACCGCTGAACAGGGCCCCGCCGTGATGATAGGCACCGCTGAACAGGGCCCGCCGTGCAGAAGAACACCGCTGAACAGGGCCCGCCGTGAAGATAGGCACCGCTGAACAGGGCCCGGCGTGCAGAAGAGCACCGCTGAACAGGGCCCGCCGTGAAGATAGGCACCGCTGAACAGGGCCCGCCGTGCAGAAGAGCACCGCTGAACAGGGCCCCGCCGTGAAGATAGGCACCGCTGAACAGGGCCCGCCGTGCAGAAGAACACCGCTGAACAGGACCCGCCGTGAAGATAGGCACCGCTGAACAGGGCCCGGCGTGCAGAAGAGCACCGCTGAACAGGGCCCGCCGTGCAGAAGAGCACCGCTGAACAGGGCCCCGCCATCTCAAGCACCGCTCCGCTGGGCCCTTCATCTCAAGCACCGCTCCGCTGGGCCCTTCCTGTCAAGCACCGCTCCGCTGGGCACCGCCGTCTCATGCACCGCTCCGCTGGGCCCTTCCTGTCAAGCACCGCTCCGCTGGGCACCGCCGTCTCATGCACCGCTCCGCTGGGCCCTTCCTCTCAAGCACCGCTCCGCTGGGCCCTTCCTGTCAAGCACCGCTCCGCTGGGCCCTTCATCTCAAGCACCGCTCCGCTGGGCCCTTCATCTCAAGCACCACTCCGCTGGGCCCTTCCTGTCAAGCACCGCTCCGCTGGGCACCGCCGTCTCATGCACCGCTCCGCTGGGCCCTTCCTCTCAAGCACCGCTCCGCTGGGCCCTTCCTCTCAAGCACCGCTCCGCTGGGCCCTTCCTGTCAAGCACCGCTCCGCTGGGCAGCGCCGTCTCAAGCACCGCTCTGCTGGGCCCTTCCTGTCAAGCACCGCTCCGCTGGGCCCTTCCTCTCAAGCACCGCTCCGCTGGGCCCTTCCTCTCAAGCACCGCTCCGCTGGGCAGCGCCGTCTCAAGCACCGCTCTGCTGGGCCCTTCCTGTCAAGCACCGCTCCGCTGGGCCCTTCCTCTCAAGCACCGCTCCGCTGGGCCCTTCCTGTCAAGCACCGCTCCGCTGGGCAGCGCCGTCTCAAGCACCGCTCCGCTGGGCCCTTCCTGTCAAGCACCGCTCCGCTGGGCACCGCCGTCTCATGCACCGCTCCGCTGGGCCCTTCATCTCAAGCACCGCTCCGCTGGGCCCTTCCTGTCAAGCACCGCTCCGCTGGGCACCGCCGTCTCATGCACCGCTCCGCTGGGCCCTTCCTCTCAAGCACCGCTCCGCTGGGCTCTTCCTGTCAAGCACCGCTCCGCTGGGCCCTTCCTGTCAAGCACCGCTCCGCTGGGCACCGCCGTCTCATGCACTGCTCCGGTGGGCCCTTCCTCTCAAGCACCGCTCCGCTGGGCCCTTCCTGTCAAGCACCGCTCCGCTGGGCCCTTCATCTCAAGCACCGCTCCGCTGGGCACTGCCGTCTCATGCACCGCTCCGCTGGGCCCTTCCTGTCAAGCACCGCTCCGCTGGCCACCGCCGTCTCAAGCACTGTTAACGGTTCACTGTGGCCACCATGCCTCCTCCTTGACCAGTGGAGACTGTAATCCACCTGATGGACTGTGGCTTTGCACTCCCCAGGATGGCACAGTGGGCAGCCCACCCACTGTAGAGACTTGTGAGACTGTGGCTTTGCACTCCCCAGGATGGCACAGTGGGCAGCCCACCCACTGTAGAGACTTGTGAGACTGTGGCTTTGCACTCCCTAGGATGGCACAGTGGGCAGCCCACCCACTGTAGAGACTTGTGAGACTGTGGCTTTGCACTCCTCAGGATGGCACAGTGGGCAGCCCACCCACTGTAGAGACTTGTGAGACTGTGGCTTTGCACTCCCCAGGATGGCCCAGTGGGCAAACCACCCACTGTAGAGACTTGTGAGACTGTGGCTTTTCACTCCCCAGGATGGCACAGTGGGCATGTAGGCCACTTCGTGGATCTGGCGTCGTGGACTCATGTGGCTGTGGTGCCCCCCCCTTCCCTTCCCCCTGAGGTGCCTGTAGTTTTGTCATCAGATGCCCCTGCAGTGTTCTCTCCAAAGGACTCAGGTCTCCTGTGTGGGCCTTGCCCTTGTGTCGCTACACTTTGGCCCACGGACAATTCGATTTCCTTTTGATGTACTGGACTAATTGGCTCGGTTATCCATTGCAGTGTATATAGTATTATTTTGGAATGGATATTTTGCATAGTTGACCTATATTTTTCAGAGCCTATTTTTTTCATAAATTTTTCATCACA
Organism: Pleurodeles waltl; assembly: GCF_031143425.1. Taxonomy (NCBI): domain Eukaryota; kingdom Metazoa; phylum Chordata; class Amphibia; order Caudata; family Salamandridae; genus Pleurodeles; species Pleurodeles waltl. The sequence continues at coordinate 394,719,141 of NC_090445.1, read as the reverse complement.
ATTAAATACTGTCTTTGCATTTTTCAGGGGGGTTTGGGTGGTGTCACTGTGACTTGTTGCTCTGCATTGGTGTGTACATGGTTTGGGGGGGTGGGGGTCGCATATGTGTGTGCCGTAACCTTTCCTCCTCCCCCCTCCCGTGTGTCGTAGGTGCAGTACTCACCGTTGTCTTCTGCGCCGGCGTTCGTACTCGTGGTAGATGAGCAGGTAGACGAGAGCAGGTAGGATGTTTAATTCGGGTTCCATGCTGTCCTCCGTACTCGTGGGGTGTGTTTCGGTGAGCGTTTTCCCGTTCGTAGTCTGTTTCCGCCGTGTTTTTATCGGCAGGGCTCCCGCCCCGGAAAAGGTGGCGGATTGGTGAGTTATGATGGTGTGGGCGGTACATTGTCTGCCGCCTGCCTGTTGGCGGTGACCGCCGCGCTGTTTGTCTGTCCCGCCATGGCGGTCGGAGTGTTAATGTGGCGGGCTGTGTTGGCGGTTCCCGCCAGGGTCAGAATTCACTTTTTTGGACCGCCGGCCTGTTGGCGGGTTGGCCGCCGCTTTATCACCGACCGCCAGGGTTAGAATGACCCCCAAGGTGTCTTCAAACTGAATGAAATTCTCTTTCAGTGCAATAGTTGCACATTTGAAAATGAAATGAACAGGAGTTGGAGAAGACCAATGCTTCATCTGCATGAATTCTTCAACAGTTTGGAGGGTAGCATCCCGAGGGATATTGGTATAAAGAGCCTCCGCATCAAGGGTAACAAACAAAGTCAACAATGTTGATGTTATCAGCCTTTCCGATTAGACTGAAAACCACCTTCACATTTTAAAGAAAGGCTGGAGTCTTTTCCACCAAAGGTTGGTGAAAATGGTCACAAACTTGGATAGCAGTTTAACAAGGGAGCCAATTCCAGATACAATGGGTCTGCAAGGAGGAGTGAGGATGCATTGGTTTAGCTTCAGAAGCATGTAAAAGTAGAGTCTCCTAGGTTTTTTATTAACCAGGAATTCCGCTTCCAGCTAGGTAATCCAGCTCATTGATTCACCCTCTGAAACAATCAATTGGATCATCTTAGAAAGTAATGTAATGTAATGTATAGGGCATTTATATAGTGCTCTATCACTCCAGGGAGTGTCCTGGCACTCTAATGGACTTCACCATTAATCCTGATTAAAACGCCATGTTTTCATTATGGAATTTATTCAATAATGGGGAGATGGCTAAAATGTTCAGTAACTCCAAAGCACGATTATTCCATGCTGAAGGTCTTAAGAATGAAAAGGAAATGCTGCCTATCCTAGACCACCGGATACTTGGAATTTCAGCTAGAAAAAGATTAGCTGAGTGCAGGTGTGTAGATCAGGCATAAAAACACATCCTTCCTCTAAGGTACCTTGAGCCAGACTGATGGAGAGCCCTGTGCACTAGCAGTGTGGTCTTGAAACGGATCCTATCTTCTTCCTAATGGGGAGCAAATGCAACACCCTTAAATATGGGAAAGTGTGTATTCTCGAAGGCAGGCAGGAGAGTCCGAGCTGCTATATTTTTGACCACCTGAAAATTGCTAATCAGATAGTCAAGCAGGCCCAGATACAGTGCATTACCCTAGTGAAGCCTAAATGTTATTAAGGTCTGCACTACCTAGGTCTTAGCTGAGAAACAGGGAAAGTGCAGAAACTTTCTTAGCACATGGATCAGACCAAAAGTCTTACACTAGGGTCACTAGAAATGGGTTTATAATAGCAACGATTGCTAAGCTGTTGAAGACATTCTTTGCGGTAGTCAGAGGTGGACACAATGACTATTTCTCCCCCGTCTCAGCTGGCTTTAAGGTTATAGATGAGTCATTGGCCCAGGACTTAATCGACAAAAGTTAATTGTTAGACATACTATGAAAATGACTAGTAGTCCCAATGTCCTCAAAATCTTTGAGAACAGTCTGCTCAAGGTACCTGGCTTGTATTAGGGGTAAAGGTGGAAGAAGTGCACAGCCCTGTCTCACTCTTCCTTTCATAAATCGATTTGTTGAAAAAAAGCTCAAAGGTGTCTCTTCTTTCAGAACTTATGTAGTACACAAAGGAGTTTAAAGCGGTCATCTCTAAGGGTGGGTACCAAGCCCTGGCCTTTTTGCAGAACCCTGGTTTCAATCTCCGTTTAGAACCTTTGAGGTAGATTAACATCAGCTTCATTTTGCCATTTTCGTTTTGCTCTTGATAAGTATCCGAGGTTTGTATTCAATCCATTGGACCTGTTTGGTGCACTCTCGTCTTCTGCCTCTGCTCCAGCCTCTGTCAATTAAGGGATGGGGTTATAGTTGAGGGAAAGCGGGGATTAGATGATGAACCATATAATTTAGTCATTTATTGCTGCGAAATTTCAGTGGCACTGATAGAGTTAAAGATGTTCTGCCATTATGATGAAAAAATCCAAATGTCTCACAGGCACCCATAAAACATTTTCCATATTTCATGGGTCTCTGTAAAATATCCATTATGATAACACCGCTTTTGGCGCAATAAAATGACTAAAATATGAAAATAAATCGTAAAGATTTAGATGCGCGGAACTATATGGGATTTATTACTACTGTTGCGCGTAGGCGGTCATGCCTCACAAAAGGTGAAGCCTTGAGAGGGTCATGATGCGCTGCCCCTCCCTAAACAACGGAAATAGATACCATGTTGTCCTCTGAGCACCTGTCTTTTGATGTACATCATGGCATTGTTTCAAATGTATTTATCTGTTACAATGTTTTTTTTTATTTAAAATCAAAGCAGAGGAGTTACATTCTCGCAGTGCGGGAAATCACTCCGAAGCTGTCTTGTGACTATTAGCATAGGGTTCTCACTGTGTAAAATTACAAGATTAAGCAATCTGTGAGGTAGCGAGCACTGTTTTCTCATTTCAATTTTACTTCAATAATTTGACATTTTCACTGTAATGGTAATAGTGTGGACATGTGCTTATTAATTTAATAGCTCTAAATAGCAAGTATTATTTAGCCACATTTATTTTCTCTGATTGCTTGTTGTATCCCCTCTATTCTAATATGCATCTTGATCTTGGCCACTCCACAGAGTGCAAAACAGGTGTGATGACTGTGAAAGGCTTTACTTGATGCTAAGGACTGTGCATAAGGTCTGTGCACCATTTTACCCTCTTATTAACAATTGAGTTACTCACATTATTAAAGACTTTCTGCATAGAAATATTATGACACGATAGTGATGAAAAATGTAGAACCCATTTTCAAAAACAAAAAAGAAGAGTATTAATTCAGTATGCTGCTAGTGAATACCCATGCCAATCTAAGAGTGCGAAACATTACAGCACCTGTGTTAAGAATAGAACTGCCTTCTCTGCTAGTGATATTCTACCACCCACTATCAGAGGCAGATCGAGGTGATTTTTATGACAGAAAATAAACTTCTGCTAGCAGAGCACACAACATAGGTCAGTCAAAGCACATATATACTAACTGTTAGACCTGCATAAACCTACTTGAGGCACTCAAACAAAATTAAACAAAATAAAATTGTGTCAACATAAAAGATTAAGGCCCTCATTACAACCCTGGCGGTTGGCGGAGAAGTGGCGGTCTTACCGCCAACAGGCTGGCGGTAAAAAAATTGGAATTATGACCATGGCGGTTACCGCCATGGTCATCCTCCACTTCTCCGAACCGACCGCCATATCGGAGATGACTGCTGGGCTGGAGACTCACACACCCCCATTCAGACATTCACGCACACATCCATACCGACATACATACAGGCAGACACGCACACATTTCCAAAAACACTACAACCCTGCATGCATACACGCACTCACACACCTCCTCTTCATACTCACACGCACACCCCCATGCAAGCACACAACACCCCAGCACCCCCCTCCCCTAACGGACAATCAACTTACCTGGTCCGTTGATCCTCCGGGAGAGGACAGGATCCATGGGGGCTGCTCCGGGGCCAGCACCCCGTCAACAGAGCACAGCCATGCTGAATCACATAAAGTGATTCGGTGGGAGATCTTCTGTTGACGGGGCGGTGGAGGTGCAGCAACCTCGACTTCCCCGCTGACCGCCAGTATGGCTGCTGGCGGCTCTCTGTCCGGAAAAGGACAGAGGGCTGCCAGCAGTCATAATTCGCCGACGGAAAACTGCCACCACTGGTGGTCTTCAGCACAGCGGTACCTCGGCGGTCTTGTGAAAAGACCTCCGAGGTTGAAATGACCCCCTAATTATTCCAATGAAATATTTCATAATCAATCAAAGATCAGTTCTTGATGTATAGTTCAGTCTTTACGATTTATTGAAGAATAACTTCTGGTACTTCGTTGTTCAAATTCTTGAATACACAGCCACTTTCACAACACAGTGCCTAGTTAGTCAATACATTTTGGAGATTCAGCCAATTCTTGAACACAATGCCAACACATGTTTCGTGTCGGGGAACTAACCCCTCTGACTTCTTCAGGGCTTATTCAAGAATAGATAAATATTAATAACCATCATTAACTATCAAATGTAGAACCCATCTTCCTGTAATGCTCGTTACTCAAACATCGGAGCCCACGTGTAGCTAGCTCAAATAACATGGAAAGAAATCCAGTAGTCCATAAATCCCCCACAACCGTAAGTATTTCACTGTGTCCTCCATAATTAGAAAAGTCGATATCCGCAAGTAGCCGTATCCTTGTTCGGTGTTATTCGAAACAGTGATATCCAAGACGCCGTCCGAGCACCGAGTGCACTAGCTAACTGTTAGACCTGACAGCCATAGGGTGGTCACTCCTAACTTTTTGCCTGCCTGCCTCCCTCCACTTTTTAGATACTGTTTTTGCTGGTTTTAAGACTCTGCTAACCAGTGCTAAAGTGCATATACTCTCTACCTTTATACATTGGATCATACCAAATTGGACTATTTAATTTACATATAAGTCCCTAGTAGAGTGCAATATATGCGCCCAGTGCCTGTAGGTTAAATGCTACTAGTGGGCCTGCAGCACTGATTGTGCTACCCACTTAAGTAGCCCCTTAACCTTGTCTCAGGACTGCCATTGCAAGGCCTGTGTGTGCAGTTTAACTGCCAATTAGACTTGGCATTTAAAGTACTTGCCAAGCCCAAAACTCCCCTTTTTCTACTTATAAGACACCCCTAAGGTATGCCCTAGGTAACCCATAGGGCAGGGTGCTGTGTAGACAAAAGGCAGGACAATTACCTATGTCCTGGTAGTGTAAAATTCCTAAATTCATTTATACATTGCTGCGAAGCCTGGACCCTTCATAGGCTAACATTGGGGCTGCCCTCATACATTGTTTGAGTGGTAGCTGCTGATCTGAAAGGAGTAGGAAGGTTATATTTAGCATGGCCAGAATGGTGATACACAATCCTGCTGACTGGTGAAGTTGGATTTAATATTACTATTTTAGAAATGCCACTTTTAGAAAGTGAACATTTCTCTGCACCTAAATCGTTCTGTGCCTTACAATCCATGTCTGGCTGGGTTTAGTTGACAGCTCCCTTGTGTATTCACTCAGACACCCCCCAAACACAGGATAATCATCCTCACTTGCATACGTCTGCATTTTGAATGGGTCTTCCTGGGCTGGGAGGGTGGAGGGCCTGACTCTTGCATGTCAAAGGACAGCGGCCTGCCCTCACACAAAGGACTGCCACACCCCCTACTAGCACCCTGGCAGACAGGATTGAACTGAAAGGGTATGTTGTGCACTTCTAAGCCACTCTTTGAAGTCTCCCCACTTCAAAGGCACATTTGGGTATTTAAGCAGGGCCTCCGGCCGTACCAACTCAGACACTTCCTGGAGAAGAAACTTGAACCAGAACCTGCATCCTGCCAAGAAGAGCTGCCTGGCTGCCCAAATCGCTCACCTGTCTGCTTTCTGTGAAAGACTGCTGCCTTGCTGTTGCCCTGCTGCCTTGCTGCTCCCTGGCTGTGGTGAAGAAGTGCTCTCCAAGGGCGTGGATAGAGCTTGCCAACTGTTCCCTGAAGTCTCAGGACCAAAAAGCCTTCATCTCTTCAAGAAGGACTCCTTGTGTGGCGAAATTCGACGCACAGCCTGCCAGAAACAATGCACAGCCTGCACCGTGGTGAAAATGTCACCGCACGCCTGTAGGAGGCTGGCCTGGTTTATAGTGGGTACCTTGTGGTACTTACGCCTTGTGCCAGGTCCACCTATCCTTTCTTGGTAGATTAGAGGTGTTCTAGCAGCTTAGGCTGATAGAGGTAGCTATAGCAGAGCAGCTTAGCCTGAACTAGGAGACATTCAAAGCTCCTACTGTACCACTTATCTCATATAGCACTATATCATAAGAAAACACAATACTCAGAGTTACTAAAAATAAAGCTACTTTATTTTAGTGGCAATATGCCAAAAGTATCTCAGAGGATATACTCCCTTAGGAGGTAAGTAATATACACAAAATATACACACACAAACCAAATCAGGTAAGTAAACAGTTAGAAAAGTAGTGCAAACACTGTAGAACACAATAGAATGTTATAGGGGGAAAAAAAGGCCTAGGGGCAACACAAACCATACAGTCCAAAAGTGGAATGCGAATCACGAATGGACCCCACGCCTAGTGTAGTGTGTAGAGGGTCGCTTGGAGTGTAAGAAAACACTAAGGGTATCCAAGATACCAGTAGGAAAGTACCATCTTGCCTGTCATGTTACCCCAATTTTCAATGTATGTATGTTTGCTTTAGCCCTTGTGTCACTTGGATCCTGCCAGGCAGGACCCCAGTGCTCATAGTATGTGCCCTGTATGTGTTCCCTGTGTGGTGCCTAACTTTAACCTTACTTAAGTGCAGTGTAAAATGGCTTTGACATAAGGTGGACGTTATTTCACTCAGGCTGCAGTGGCAGTCCTGTGTAAGAATTGTCTGAGCTCCCTACGGGTGGAAAAATAAATGCTGCAGCCCAAAGGGATCTCCTGGAACTCCAATACCCTGGGTACCTAGGTACCATATACTAGGGAATTATAAGAGTGTTCCAGTGTGCCAATCAGAATTGGTAAAATTAGTCACTAGCCTGCAGTGCCAATTTTAAAAGCAGAGAGAGCATAAAGACAGAGGTTCTGGTTAGCAGAGCCTCAGTGATACAGTTAGGCATCACACAGGTTACATATACAGGCCACAAACCTATGAGCACTGGGGTCCTGGCTAGCAGGATTACAGTGACACATATCAAACATACTGACAACATAGGGTATTCACTATGAACACTGGGCCCCGGCTAGCAGGATCCCCGTGAAACAGTAAAAACACCCTGACATATACTCACTAACAGGCCAAAAGTGGGGGTAGCAAGGCTAGAAAGAGGCTACCTTCCTACAACGCCGAACCGGAACAACACAGCCTGACTTCGCAATGAGAAGATCGACGCATCGTTAGCGTAGCAACCAAAAATTTGATGCACGGCCCGCTGGATCGACACACAGCTGAGCTGGAACGATACAGCCTGACTTCCAGAGAGGAATCGATGCAGTGACTGCTGTGCAGTAGAAAATTCAACGCAATGCCCACCAAATTCACACAGCTCCTGTGACTTCGTCCTGCCAGCACAGGAAATCCATGCATCATCCCTAGGGCATCCAAAAACCTCCCAACCTGAAGAGGATCCACGAGCAAGCGACGGAAATCGACGTATAGCCATCCCTGCATGAAAACTAAACGACGCATCGCTGTGTGTGTCTCCACGCATCTCCTCCTCTGCGGTTGTTTGCGGAGATTTTACACGTGAACCAGGTACTTTGTGCTTGAAAGAGACTTTGATTGCTTTTAAAAGACTTAAGACACTTTGGCGGTCATTACAACATTGGTGGTAAAAGCCGCTTACCGCCATGCGGAAGACCGCCAACACACCGCCGCGGCTGCGGAATTCTGCCACAGCTATTATGACCCATAGTTCGGAATCCTCCAAAATTCAGACACCCACACAAGTCCGCCACACCAAAGGTCAGTGATAAACTGGCAATAACAAAACCTCCACCATCAGGCCAACAGAAATACGCCCACACTATCATGACCCACGATTCCACGCGGCGGTCTTTTAACCGCGGTATTCCATTGGCGGTACACAAACCGCCGCACTCAAAATACACACACATTTACAAAACACCACCACATTGGACAATTCCAAATACACACACGTGATACACATACACACACCACTCCCACACACCCAATACAATATAAAACACACACCCACAACACCCACAAACCCCCACGACAAAAAGTTCCGAAAGAAGGCAAGAGAGAGAGCACCAGCAAGAACAACAGCAACCACAGGCACACAACTCCATCACCCACATAACTTCCACGCACCTCACACAACACACCACTACATATCAGCACACATATCACCACACACTCCACCCCACACATCACATACACCACCCCATGGCACGGCAAAGACACCCCAGGTTCTCGGAGGAGGAGCTCAGGGTCATGGTGGAGGAAATTGTCCAGGTAGAGCCACAGCTATTCAGAGCACAGGTGCAGCACACCTCCATTGCAAGGCAGATGGAGCTATGGCGAAGAATAGTGGACAGGGTCAACGCAGTGGGACAGCACCCAACAAATCAGGAGGACATCAGGAAGAGGTAAAATGACCTACGGGGGAAGGTGCGTTCCGTGGTCTCAAGACACCACATGGCGGTTCAGTGGACTGGCGGCGGACCCCCACCTCCTCCCCCACAACTAACAACATGGGAGGAGCAGGTCTTGGAGATTCTGCATCCTGAGGGCCTCGCAGGAGTAGGTGGAGGAATGGACTCTGGTAAGTCAAATCTTAACTATTACAACCCCCACCCTACCTGCATGCTATCACATACCCCCACCTTTACCCTCTCCCCCAGCACCCCAACTCCTCACATATGTCCCAATATCACAAACCACCCATCCCAACACCAAGCCCTGCATGCAACAACAAAGCATGGACACCTATCACTAAAGCATGGCCACTGCACATACCCATACAACCCCCTAAACCATTCTCACACAAAGTCTCACGCAGGAATGCAAGCACTGGGTACACGGTCACCCACCCATTGCACACCATGACACACACAGATGTAATAATCATCCTTTTATACCCCTGCAGGACCCCTACCCAACGTCACCGGACAGGAGGGTCCACACATGTCCACACCACCAACAGAAGAGGCCCACAGTGATGACAGCACCTCTGTCCAACTGGATCTAGATGACCAGCCCGTCCCATCGGGGACCTCGGAACAGTCAGTTCCCATCACCCAGTCACAGGCCACTACAGACCTTCCACCCTCTGGAAACACCAGCACAGCACCCACCCAGCGGGCCCATACCTCCGTCCCCAGGACACGTCAATCAGCTGTGTGTCCACCACTACAGGGAGCCCAGGATAACCCACCACCCCAACAACAACAGGGACCTGGGGACAGTGGTAGTGGGCACACGGTCCAGGGGACGGAGGCCCAGGAACACAGGGGAACTGGGAGGGCTGCTGTGCGACGTGGGGCGGACAGGCCAAGGGAACCCACTCTCCATGAGGCCCTCTCCTCCATCATGGGAGCCTACCACCACTCCCAGGAGACGATGGCAACGGTACTGGCCAAGTTTCAGGAGACCCAGCGCCTGCAGGAGGAACAGTATATGGACTTCAGGGAGGAACTCAGAACCATCAGCTCCACCCTGGGTACCATCGTAGGGGTGCTGAAGGAACTTGTGAACACCAGGAGGGACTCTGTGGCACTACAAGCGGCCCCTGACACTAGCATGGATGATGAACTGCCCACCACCTCCGCTGGAACTAGTGGACAGGACGCCCCGCCCCAGGACCACCACACCAGCACCCCACCCCCTGCAGAGGGAGAACGACCCCGCAAACAGTCCCTGAGAACCAGGACAAAGACTGAGCACGATGCCAAGACCCCCGCCAAGAAATTAGACCACCCTGATTGTCATCCTACTGTCCCACTTTGTCACCCTGTCCATACTGAAACTGCTGCAGCTCCACTTCCTTTGCCCATATGGCCAATGCACCTGTGAGATTAATAGACTGGACTCTGCCATGGACATTCCTCCGCCATCACCCCTCACCATTTCACTACCCCCTCCAATATTGAGCACTTAAATAAACACACTTAAAGCACAAAACAATCTGGAGTCTGTCTTTGATTTCGAAATAGTGTATTAGCAATTACAGTGACAAAATGTTCTTTCAAGTTTAATGTCAACATACCTATGTCACACAGCTCTAGTCCATGGGCAATCTAAGCAGATGTCACACAGTGGGACCCATATCTGTGAAATCGTAAGGGAAAGTGACAACTCAGTGACCATACACTGGGTGAAAACGACACACAGTTGAGAGGTAGTAGTGTTAAAGTACATGTAGTAGGCAGGTTTGTATTCTTACCTGTGTCTCACTGGAAATATTGCTGGATCACTGAGTCCCTGTTGTCCATGTCTTCTTCCCCTGCCTCCTCGTCTTCACTGTCCACAGGCTCCACAGCTGCAACAACACAGCCATCTGGACCATCCTCCTGCAGAAAAGGCACCTGTTGTCGCAAAGCCAAGTTATGAAGCATACAGCAGGCCACGATGATCCTGCACACCTTCTTTGGTGAGTAGAATAGGGATCCACCTGTCATATGGAGGCACCTGAACCTGGCCTTCAGGAGGCCGAAGGTCTGCTCGATCACCCTCCTAGTTCGCCCATGGGCCTCATTGTAGTGTTCCTCTGCCCATGTCCTGGGATTCCTCACTGGGGTCAGTAGCCATGACAGGTTAGGGTAACCAGAGTCACCTGCAAATGGTGAGGGACAACTGTTAGACACGCACTTACCTGGAGGGATATCCCCAGACCCAGACAACCATTCCCACTGACTTGCTTCCAGGTGCTCACCTAATAGCCACACACAGTGCTTCTGGAGTTTACCCATCACATAAGGGGTGCTGCTATTCCGCAGGATGTAGGTGTCATGCACTGAGCCAGGGAACTTGGCATTCACATGGGAGATGTACTGGTCTGCCAAACATACCATCTGTACATTCATAGAATGATAACTCTTCCGGTTTCAGTACACCTGTTCACTCCTGTGGGGGGGTTCCAAAGCCGCATGTGTCCTGGTTCCTCGTGGGTTGTGTAGAGGTGAGTGTTTCCCCTTCCAAATCCTGTTTCCACCGTGTTTTTGTTCGCATTGAATCCGCCCCGGAAAAGGTGGTGGATTGGCCTCTCATAATAGTGTGGGCGGTCTTCCGCCTGTCTGTTGGCGGTGACCGCCGCTGTGTTTGTTTCTACCGCCGTGGCGGTCGCAGTGTTAAAGTGGCTGTCTATGTTGGCAGTTTCCGCCATGGTCGTGATTCAATTTTTTTTACTGCCGGCCTGTTGGCAGTCTTACCGCCGCTTTAACACTGATTGCCAGAGTTGTAATGAGGGCCTTAGTACTTGGTTGACGGATGTCACACACTGGGCTAGGCCAGAGGAGTTGGCCCTCCAGAGGAAAGAGATAAGAGGGATGAGAAACAGACTGATAGCCCCTCTATGAGCAGAGGTGGTGGGAACGTGGAAAACACTTGAGGTCATACTGCACCAACCTGAAGTTAGACTGCCTGATCTGGGGAACTAAGGTAGCCACTGTGCTGGACACCCTGGACCCCCAGTCGAGGGTGTGGGCAGCCCACATTCTTTTGACATTCCCTCCCCGTGCCTCCTCCTTCTCCCCTCGGCCGTGCCCTGCGTGCTTCTGGACACACCTACAAACCACATAGTCTGGGCAAATTACTGGGCAAGTTGTTTTGGTTAAATAGGTTAAGATTGTTTACTTCAACACTTGAAGAAGTTGGGTACATGAGAGCTTTGAAATGATGCTGGTGGCGTATAGCCAGTCGGCCTCCTGATCCCACCGTGCAAACCGGAGAACCATTGATAACTCCCACTGTGCTTGGTTGTTCTAGATGCAGAGTGAAAAGGGGGTTAACTACCAGAGTGAGGTGCATACTGAAGGTCAACAGGGTATGATGGTTCAGTAATGCTTGTCATGAACATGTAACATGTGAGATATTTAACAGTAAAAATGTTCCTATGACAAAGATGATGTACCAACCGAAATACCAATAAATAAACATGTTAAAAAAAAACAGAGGCATTCATAAGTTAACAAACAATAACTCGCGGCCTTAGGTAGCTATAACTTGCACCCTCGTCACGCACTGCTAATTACATCAGTTATTACAGCACTCATAACAACTTTTAGAACATCAATAAAATATCAATAAAACATTAAAAGTCAATTTATTTAAGAAGAAACTGTGCATGGTGGGGGTTTCCTCAAGAGATTTAAAAGCAGGCCCATTCACTTGGCTCAAGAATTTAGATAACTGATCGAGGTTAACCAGTGAGACAAATAGAGGGCTATGGATTGTTATGGCAAATTAATTGGTCAGACAAAACAGCATAGTGTGAACATGTACAAAAACAAATAAGAAAAGTGGAAGAGTTGAAAAACACACTCCTCGCTTAGATCAACTGGAGGATGTTTACTGTTTGACCATGTGAATGACAATCAATAATTCATTAATTCTATGTGTAGAATACTAAAAAAGCCACAATATATCTTTTTTTAGAAGACTTGATTATTATTTTCAGTATTTTTTAAAACAGCATATAAAATATTTGAAATAAAATCCAAATCTTAAAGAAAAATTTAACAATATTTTCCTTATGCATTCATATTTTCCTCATGCGTTCATATTTTTCCCAATACCATGAAAAATATTAGGAAAATAGACAGACACATGGATTACCAACCATATACTTGGCAATAGTTCGTCACTGAGTGGTTCAATAGATGTATTTCATGGTTAATGTACTTTGTTGTGAATTCAGTATAAATCTTATTGCAGAATGAACTTCTCCTGATTGGAATTCCCTCCATGCCCCAAGTGAAATGGTAACTGTTTCTGTGCATTCTCCTCATCTACGTGACAATTTTGATTGGGAACTTTCTGATTACTGTCTAAATAATCAGCTTCACATTCCTATATATTTTCCTTGTTATCATTTCTTACATGAAATTATGATATCAACCTTTATAGTCCAGAAAGATTTGCTATTCAGGTATCTCAAGATATAAAGATCTCATTTTCAGGCAAACTAGCGGAGTGTTACTTCTACTTTTTGCTCTGGACAGGGAACTTTTTCTTCAGGCAATTATGTCTTTGGATTGGTATGTGGCTATTTGCACTCTCTTACTTTACAAAACAGTCATGAAACAGAGAATGTGCATCTCTCTAATGATCGCTTGTTGGACTGGAGCTTTGTTGCCCACATCCATGCTTGCAAATTTGAAATTCAGCTTGCTGTTCTCTGGACCTAACAAGATTAACCGTGTCGTTTGTGATTCTCTATCATTCATCAAGCTTTCTTGTTCAAACCAAAGGCTAATGAGTTATTTGATTGTAGGTTGTTCTCCCTGGTAACCTTCAGCTTCCCACATCACCACAGTAGGCTTGGGGCTTGGTGTCACACTATTTATTTATGTGACAGCAAACCAAGGTACCTCGCTGGAATACAGCAAAGGTGTCAGTTTCTGACCATTTTTGTGATCCCAGGGCTTGTTTCATATATCTTTGGTATAAGAAATGAGAATGTGAAGCATGCTTTAAAGAAACTGTTCTGTGTTGGAGGAGCATTTCTACAATAAAATAAAATAAAATAAAGCCAGAAGTGAACACAGAAAATACATTGAGGGATTGTTCAAATCAGTTTAAAAGCTATCAGGCCGACTCTATCAAAAAATACCAGTATCCTTGAGAGTTAGTGTTAGAAATAGGGTTTTTGGTTGGCAGTCAGGTTAGCCACTGTCCTAGCAAGGACCCTCACTCTAGTCAGGGCAAGTCACACACAATCCAAATTATCCTGTGCCCACCCTCTGGTAGTTTGGCACTGAGCAGTCAGGCTTGACGTAGAAGGCAATGTGTAAAGTATTTGTGCAATAAATCACACAATACCACCATATAGCATCACAAAAATACACCACACATTGTTTTGAAAAATTGATAATATTTATCTGGATAAATGCAGGTCAAAACAATTAAAATGCAATAAGTATGTTAAGATATCATTGTAAAAGTGATATAAAGGTGGTCATTACATCCCTGGCGGACGGTGTTAAAGCGGCGGAAAACCGCCAACAGGCCGGCGGTAAACAAATTGCAATTACGACCGTGGCGGAAACCGCCACCAAAGACAGCCACTTTAACACTCCGACCGCCATGGCGGTACAAACAAACAGCGCAGCGGTCACCGCCAAAAGACAGACGGGAGACAATGTACCGCCCACACTATTATGACAGGCCAATCCGCCACCTTTTCCGGGGCGGATTCACCACGGATAAAAACACGGCGGAAACAGGAATTTCGAAGGGAAAACGCTCACCTCTACACACCCCACAAGGAACGAGGACACCATGGACCCGGAACTCCAAATTCTCCAGCGATAGTCTTCCTGCTCCTCTACAAGGAGCACGAACGCCGGCGGCGAACACCACAGTGAGTACTGCACCTACGACACAGGGGAGGGGGGAGGGAAAAAACAGGGACACACACATGCAACACCCCCACCCTCACCCACTACAACACACACAAATGCATATCAATACATCACAGTAACACCCCCCAGACCCCCTGGAAGAATGTAAATACAACAGAAAATGAGTGTAACCAATGTAATATATTAAAAACAAGTAGGCAGAAATAGATATATACACCATATACAAAATAAATACCAAGCATAGTAGTCCTGGTAGTGCACTAAGATAGTCCGTGGAACACTGGGACCACATGGTATGGGTGAGGCCCACACAAGATCCCCAACCATGATGGAGAGAACACTGCAGGGCATCAGATACCAAGAAAGCAGGCACCTCAGGGGGAGGGAAAGGGGGGACACCTCAGCCGCTTGAGTGCACAACGCCAAATCCACGAGGGGGCCACATGCCCACTGTTCCATCCTGGGGAGTGCAAAGCCACAGTCTCTCAAGTCTCTACAGTGGATGGTCTGCCCACTGTTCAATCCTGGGGAGTGCAAAGCCACAGTCTCTCAAGTCTCTACAGTGGGTGGTCTGCCCACTGTTCAATCCTGGGGAGTGCAAAGCCACAGTCTCTCAGGTTACTACAGTGGGTGGTCTGCCCACTATTCAATCCTGGGGAGTGCAAATCCACAGTATCTCAAGTGGATGTCAGTCTCCACTGGTTCTGGAGGGGGCATGGTGCCCAGAGTGCTTCATCCTGTTAAGGACAGAGGTAGTGGATGACAGTCTCCACTGGTTCTGGAGGGGGCATGGTGCCCAGAGTGCATCATTCACCCCGTGACGGACTCAGTTGCGTCAGTACCCCCTGCCGCTCGTGGGCTAGCGGTGCTTCAGATGGCGGTGCCCTGTTCAGCGATGCTTGAGATGGCGGTGCACTGTTCAGCGGTGCTTCAGATGGCGGTCTCCATTGCAGGGTCTCAGCTGCTGACGGTCCTTCATGGCCCAACTGGCCTTTTGCTGGCGGTCCTTCATGGCCCAGCGGGCCTTTTGCTGGTGGTCCTTCATGGCCCAGCTGGGCTTGTGCTGGCGGTGGCCTCCTGGGCAGCTGGGCTTGTGCTGGCGGTGTCCTTAAGGGCAGTTGGGCTTGTGCTGGCAGTGGCCTCCTGGGCAGCTGAGCTTGTGCCGGCGGTGGGCTCCTGGGCAGCTGGGCTGGTGCTGGTGGTGGCCTCCTGAGCAGCTGGGCTGGTGCTGGCCTCTTGGGCAGCTGGGCTTGTGCTGGCGGTGGCCTCCTGGGCAGCTGGGCTGGTGCTGTCGGTGAGCTCCCTGGCAGCTGGGTTGCTGGCGGTGGCCTCCTGGGCAGCTGGGCTTGTGCTGGCAGTGGCCTCCTGGGCAGCTGGGATTGTGCTGGCGGTGGCCTCCTGGGCAGCTGGGCTGGTGCTGGCCTCCTGGGCAGCGGGGATGATGGCGGTCTTCTCCGCCGTGCAGCTCTTCCCAGACTTGCAGGGTTTGTTGTGGCCCTTTCCCACCTTGGAAGGTGTCACAGCTGACTCCACACTCCCAACGGGACCCCTGGGAGCGGCTTTGGTGGCTGGAGACTTCACCCTCTCCCCCCGGGCACTGGCCAACTTCTGATGCTTCATAGGTGGGGGACTGTCTGTGCTGTGGCTCCGTGCCACACTGGCTGCCCTGGTGGCCGGTGCACTCCAGATTCCGGTGACTACAGGCACCAATGGTCCCAGAGATGTTGTGGCTGAGGTTCTAGTTTGGGACCTATGAGATGGACGGGGTGGGGGAGGTGTGGGAAAGAGGTCAAGGTTGGACAGGAAATGTTTTTTGGACACAATAGGACGGGTAGCTGGAGGGGGTTTGGGAGTGGAGGAAGAGGTGGTGGTTGTAGGAGGTGTAGGTTTGGTGACTTTGGGTGAAGGTGCATGCGCTGGAGGCTGTCGTGAGGTGGATGACTGTTGGGTGGGTGTGTACCTGCGTTTGTGTATCTTGGGAGGGGGCGTCACAGACACACTGGGAGAGGACACAGGGGACGTGTGAATGGTAGTGGGGTGGTGACTGTACGTGAGCGGGGTGTGGTGATGGGCCTGCTGGTGATGGAGGTAGTGGCTGTAGAGTTAGTGCATGCAGGTGTGAGTGTAGATGAGGCTGGGAGGGAGGAGGGAGATGAGGAGGAGGGGGACACAGTGGAGGCAGTGGATGTTGGTATGTGTGCATAGGTATGATGTTTGTGTGAGTGCCTGTGGGATGTGTGGTGCTTATGTTTGCCTGAGCCACCCATGTGTGTTGATGTGTGTGCATGCTGGTCTGATGGTGTGCTTGGGATAGGCTGAGGTTCAGGGGATTGCGTCTCGGTGGAGGAAGTTGGAGGGGGGAGGCTGGACACAGGGACAATGGCTGCCATCAATGCAGAGGCCAGAGCCTGAAATGCTTGTTGTTGGGCTGCCTGGCCAGAATGAATGCCCTCCAGGTATGCATTTGTTTGTTGCAATTGCCTCTCTACAGCCTGGATGGCATTCAGAATGGTAGACTGCCCAACAGTGAGGGATCTCAGGAGGTCAATGGCCTCCTCACTGAGGGCAGCAGTGCTGACTGAGGCAGGGCCTGAGGTGCCTGGGGCAAAGGAGATGCCCACCCTCCTGGGTGAGCGGCCACGGGACACACGCTGAGGGGCTGCTGGGAGGGCGGTGCTGGTAGGGGGGGGTGGCGGCTGTACCTGTAGATGCGGTGGGCACAGAGGGGCCCACCACCGCAAGGGAGCTTCCATCAGAGGAGGAGTCGGTGTTGATGGTCTCTGCTCCTGTCCCCGCCTCCATCCCACTGGTGACGTCAGACTCCGTTGTCTCGCCCTCCAGGGCCATGTGTGATGCAGCTCCCTCCTGCTCCGGTGGCACTGCTCCTCCGTCTGATGATGCTAATGCACACAAGAACAGGGAGACCACAAAAAGGGGGGGGAAGAAAGAAGAAATACATGTTCAGTGCATGCAATACCGCTACCGTTGGCGGACACTACAGACACAGCAGCCCTCTGCACTACACCATGCACTTAGAGTTCCCTAATTAATCACAGGGAGATGGAGTACAAGGCCTATGCCTGATTGCTGCAAACATGGAAGTCACAGGAGCCTGACTAGGTGTAGATGGCTCTTACTACTGGTGGGGTTGAGGTGCCACATAGCCTGCCTCACAAAGGGTCCTTGCCTACAAAGCTCGCCCTGGCCTAGGGTAACCCACTGCCCACCTCCCCCAACCAGACATCTCGTAATGCTCGCAGAGTCAGATGGATGTGACAGTACTCACCCCCTTGTGGCTGCTGTGATGCCCTGAAGCGCCCATCCAAGTCCGGATAGGCCACCACCAGGATCCGGAACATCAGGAGGGTCATGGTGCGACGGGCACCCCTCCCACTTTAGGAGGCCATACCCAGCTGGGCCTCCGCTGTCTTCTTGCTCCAGCGGCGAATGTCTTCCTATCTTTTACGGCAGTGTGTGCTCCGTCTGTGGTGGACCCCCAGGGTCCAGACGTCCTTGGCAATGGCACACCAAATATCCTTCTTCTGGTGGGTGCTGACCTAGAGGAATAGTACAGGGGAAAAGCAAAAACTTTAACCGTCCGGACCGTCACAGTCATTGTCCCACATTCCCACCCTTAACTGACGCACATACTCTCACCGTCCGCTCATGCAGGCCTCAGTCCCCCCCCTGTATCTTCCATCCACACCACTCCAAACAGGCATTGCCCATACAGCATGCTCACAGTGTGCTCACCTGTTTGTCTGGAGGACCGTAGATTAGCGTCTACTGGGGGAGGACCCCATCCACTAACTTCTCCAACTACTCCGAAGTGAAGGCAGGGGCCCTTTCCCCAGACACATGAGCCATTGTCGCTTCCCGACACAGGTCACAGCAGCACTTGCAGTGTAGGTCCTCTCCTGTCGAAGGTCAGGTATCAAGTGAGCGAACAGAGAGAAAATGGTGGTCACGTCCGCGGCGGTGCGTACTGTCACCGCTGGCGTACATCGTCATTGGCTCCTGGGACCCATAGGGCCCAATGTTAACCAATGCAGGGTTGTGCTGCGGTCTTCGACCGCCTACCGCGACAGTGTACAACACCAGCACAGTTACCTCATATCCCCTTGACCCACATTACAGGTCAGGCAGCTGCCATTTCAGGGGGCCACATGGCATTATTTTTAAATGTGTCACACATATCTAGGCCTTGCATACACACAGAGACAGGCACATAGCGGATTGACAAATGTGTGCAATAAACTCTTTTTTTACTACCTCGGTGTTGGCTGACTCTGTACTCGCTGTTCTCGTCCATAGGGCACGTCTGCTGGGGCAGGTGAGGAGATGGCGGCATCCTCCGGTGTACAGACCGCTGGTTGACCTGTCGACAATGGAAGAGAGACATGTAATAGTCACCTACAGACTTGATCGTGCCACAATCCGGGAACTGTGTGTCCAGTTGGAGCCAGACCTGATTTCAGCTATCCGCCACCCCACAGGAATCCCCCTTCTAGTGCAGGTCCTGTCAGTACTCCATTTCCTGGCAAGTGGGTCTTTTCAAACAACAGTGCCCATTGCATCAGGGATGTCCCAGCCTATGTTCTCAAACTTGTTGTCCAGAGTGTTGTCTGCACTGCTGAAACAAATGCGCAGCTACATCGTTTTCCCTCATGTGGAGGATTTGCCTACAGTGAAAGGTGACTTCTATGGCCTGGGACATATCCCCAACATCATAGGTGCCATTGATGGGACACATGTGGCCTTGGTACCCCCCGCAGGAGTGAACAGGTGCACAGAAACCAGAAGAGCTACCATTCAATGAATGTGCAGATGGTGTGTTTGGCCGACCAGTACGTCTCCCATGTGAACGCCAAGTTTCCTGGCTCAGTGCATGACGCTTACATTCTGAGGAATAGCAGCATTCCTTATGTGATGGGGCAACTCCAGAAGCACTGTGTGTGGCTAATAGGTGAGGACAAGGACCCTATACCCTGTTAATAGTTGTCTTGCTCTGGGCTTGTCCCTCTGGGTTAGTGTGTGTCTAACAGTTGTCCCTCGACATTTGCAGGTGACTCTGGGTACCCCAAACTGTCATGGCTACTGACCCCAGTGAGAAATCCCAGGACAAGGGCAGAGGAATGCTACAATGAAGCACATGAGCGAACAAGGAGGATTATAGAAAGATCCTTCGGCCTCCTCAAGGCCAGGTTCCGGTGCCTCCATATGACAGGTGGTTCTCTGTACTACTCACCAAAGAACGTGTGCCAGATCATCGTGGCCTGCTGTATGCTGCACAACTTGGCTTTGCAACAACGGGTGCCTTTTCTGCAGGAGGATGGTCCAGAAGGAGGTCTTGTGGCAGCTGTGCAGCCTGTAGACAGTGAAGAAGAGCAGGCAGAAGAAGAGGATATTGACAACAGAAACAACGTGATCCAGCAATACTTCCAGTGAGACACAGGTAATAAGACATCACTGCCTCCTATATCTCATACAATTGTTAGACCTATCATATGTCTGTCACTTTCACACAGTGTAGGGACCCTGACCTGACACTTTGCATTTCCATTTCACCGATGTGGGTCCCACTGTGTGACCTCTGCTATGTTACCTCATGGACTAGAGCTGTGTGGCATTGGTATGTTGACAATACAATGGACATTGCTATTTTCCTCAGTTATTACAAATACACATTTGTGAAAGCACAGACTGACTCCAGATTGTTTTGTGATTCAAGGGTGTTTATTTGAGTGCAAATTAGCAGAGGGGGTTGTAAAATGGTCAGGAGTGATGGTGGAGGAATGTCCATGGCAGAGTCCAGTTATTTGTCACACAGGTGCATTGTCCAAAGGGGCATAGGAAGTGGAGCTAGGGCAGTTTAAGGGTGGACAGGGTGATGAAGTGGGACAGAAGGATGACATTCAGGGTGGTCTCATTTCTTGGTGTGGGTCTTGGCATTGTTCTCTGTCTTGTGCCTGGATCTCAGGGACCATTTGTGGGATGGTTCTCCATCTGCAGGGGGTGGGGTGCTGGTGTTGTGGTCCTGTGGCGGTGCATCCTGTCCACTAGCGCCGGCGGAGATGGTGGGCCGTTCATCATAGAGGCTAGTGTCAGGGGCCCCGTGTTGTGCCACAGTGTCCCTCCTGGTGTTCACAAGGTCCTTCAGCACCCCTACAATGGTGACCAGGTGTGGTGTTGATGGACTTGAGTTCCTCCCTGATCCCCAAATACTGTTCCTCCTGCAGCCGCTGGGTCTTCTGAAACTTGGCCAGTACCGTTGCCATCATCTCCTGGGAATTATGGTACACTCCCATGATGTTGAAGAGGGCTTCGTGGAGAGTGTGTTCTCTGGGCCTGTCCTCCCCCTGTAGCACAGCAGTCCTCCCAGTTCCCCTGTTTTCCTGTGCCTCTGTCCCCAGAACCGTGTGCCCACTGCCCCCAGGTCCCTGATGTTCTTGGGTTTGTGGGTTGGCCTGGGTTCCCTGTAGTGGTGTACACACTGCTGCTTGATGTGTCCTTGGGACAGAGGGATGGGCCCGCTGGGTTGGTGCTGTGCTGGTGTTTCCTGAGGGGGGAGGCTCTGTGGGGCATGTGCCAGTGTGTGGGGAACCGACTGTCCCGAGGTCCCAGATGGGCCGGGCTGGTGATCTAGATCCAGTTGTACAGAGCTGCTGTCATCACTGTGGGCCTCTTCTGTGGGGGGTGGGTGGACATGTCTGGAACCTCCTGTTGGTGACGTTGGGCAGGGGTCCTGCAGGGGTGTAAAGGCATGATTATTGCATCTCTGTGTGCCATTGTGTGCAATGGGTGGGTGACCCTGTACCCCAGTGGTTACATTCTTGTCTAGGACCTTGTGTGATATTTGGTTTGGGGATCTATGTGGGTATCTGTAGTGGACATGCTTTGGTGATGGGTGTCCATGCTTTGGTGTTGCAGCAGGGATTGGTGTTAGGATGGGTGGTTTGTGATAGTGGGACATATCTGAGGTGTTGGAGTGGTGGGGTGAGGGTGGGGGTATGTGATAGCATTCAGGTAAGGTGGGGGATGTAATAGTTAAGATTTGACTTACCAGAGTCCACTCCTCCAGCTACTCCTGTGAGGCCCTCAGGATGCAGTATAGCCAAGACCTGCTCCTCCCATGTTGTTAGTTGTGGGGGAGGAGGTGGGGGT
Source organism: Pleurodeles waltl (assembly GCF_031143425.1). Classification (NCBI taxonomy): domain Eukaryota; kingdom Metazoa; phylum Chordata; class Amphibia; order Caudata; family Salamandridae; genus Pleurodeles; species Pleurodeles waltl. The sequence continues at coordinate 394,697,427 of NC_090445.1, read as the reverse complement.
CTGCTGCCAGTCCTCTGAACTGCATTCTGGAGTCTTGAGACCACGGAACGCACCTTCCCCCGTAGGTCGTTCCACCTCTTCCTGATGTCATCCCTAGTTCTTGGATGCTGTCCAACTGCTTCGACCCTGTCCACGATTCTGCGCTATAGCTCCATCTTCCTAGCAATGGAGGTGTGCTGCACCTGTGATCCGAATAGCTGTGGCTCTACCTGGATGAATTCCTCCACCATGAACCTGAGCTCCTCCTCAGAGAACCTGGGGTGTCTTTGCGGTGCCATGGGGTGGTGTGGGTGATATGTGAGGTGGTATGTGCTGTGATGTGTGAGGGGATGTGTTTGTGTGTGTTGAGTGAGGTGCATGGATGTTGTGTGAGTGATGGTGTTGTGTGCCTGTGGATGCTAGTTTGTTGATGGTGGTGTCTCTCTCTGTGCTTCCTTCTCAATTTTTGTCATAGGGGTTTGTGGGTGATGTGGATGTGTGTTTTATATTGTAGTGGGTGTGTGGGAGTGGGTGTGTATGTGTATCAGGTGTGTGTATTTCGATTTGTCCAATGTAGTTGTGTTTTGTAAATGTGTGTGCATTTTGAGTGCGGCGGTGTGTACCGCCAATGGAATACAGCGATTGAAAGATTGGATTCGTGTGTCGTGATAGTGTGGGTGTAGTCCTGTTGGCGTGACGGTGGAGGTTTTGTTATCGCCAGTTTATCACTGACCTTTGGTGTGGCGGTCTTGTGTGGGTGTCTAGATTTTGCCGGATTCCGAGCTGTGGGTCGTAATAGCTGTAGTGGAATTCCGCCACCGCAGTAGTGTGTTGGTGGTCTTTTGCACGGCGGTAAGCGGGATTTACCGCCAGTGTTGTAATGAGGGCCTAAGTCTGGGCCCAGTGGTAGACTTCCAGGCCATCACCACTCTCCTACATGCCAGCCCGAGTGCCAGGTCAATAAATCTGTTCCTCACCTTTTTTTGGGAGAGGCCGATCAAAGATTCCCAGTAAGTAGACAAACGGACCATAATCCATCCATCTGCCTCTCCAGCGTGTGATTGAGGCAATTATTCACCTCTCTCCGGAAGTGCTACAAGTCCGGGCAGCCCCAAGTGATATGGCAGAAGTCAGCATTGTCCCGCCTACACCAGGGGCCTGCCCCTGACGTCGTGCTGTATATCCAGTTGATTCTGTACAGGGTAAGGTATGTCCTGTGTACGTAATTATACTGTATATACTTCAAGCGGGTGTTGCAAGAGATTTTGTAGGGGTAGGCCAAGATCTGAGTCCACTCAGCATCCGTCAACTGTCTCCGTAGGTCTGTGTCCCACTTACCCCTCAGTACTCCCAAGGAGCGGACTACCATCTCATTCAGGACTCTGTTATACCATGTCACCAGGTGGAAACCTCCTCCCAATGTCATCATAGCCTGCAAGATAGCGGTTGTTGTGGGTTCCTCACTTCTTCCCCCCACATGTCTCTCACAGCTTGTATAATAGCCTCATAGTTTAAGAATTGACTGTCCGGTAGGTCTGTCCGGATTGTCAAGTCACCAAACAGGATCAGCATCCCCTCCTGGAACAGGTCCCCTACCGTCATTATCCCAGCCTCCATCCAGTATTGTAGCTGTCGCGCAGTAAAGGAAGTGCAAGGGTCACCATGCAGGAGTTCCATGAGCGGGAGGGCAGGGGCATATGGCCTTGTCATGCACATTCGGCGGAGGGCTCTGCTCCAAGCCACCAGGGCCACCAACAGGGGTTCAATATTGGGGGGAGGGACTGTTTCCCCCGTAGTAGACCAGCCAGAAAAACTGCCTCTTGAGTATGAACTGTCGCGGTGGATCATAGATAAGTCCAGTCCATGGAGCCATCGCGCCAGCCATTGGAGCTGGGCCACCAAGTGGTACAGTTCGAAGTCTGGCACTCCGAGTCCCCCCCTTCCGGTGTCAAGCGGAGCATTGTCAGCGCCACTCTCTGGCGTCGCCCATCCCATAATAGCTTCCGCAGGAGCCTATTCAGAGTGCGAAACCAGGCCACCGGGATAAGCAAATGTAAGTTGGTGTAGTAGTAACGAAGCCTGCGGATCATCACCATTTTGGACACGGCTATCCGAGCCATTATGGGAAGTTTTAGTGAATGCCAAAAGGCTACTGCCATCTTCAGAGTCCTGTATGTGCCTCCCAGATTGCCCTTGCACAGGTCCTTCAGATCATGATAGATCTGGATATCCAGGTATTTAAAAGTACGGGGGCCATGGAAATCCGCAGGGCAGGAGAGCGGTTGTGGTGCCCCTGTCACCATCGGAAAAACACAAGTCTTGCGCCGGTTAAGGTGCAGCCCTGAGATGCAGCCAAAATCCTCCAGCATCTGCAGCACTCGAAGGATCACCGAGTTCCCATCCCGTAAATAAATGTGATTCTCCCCATAACGAGATATGATGTGTGGTGTTCCTTGTTTGATCACTCCCCATTCTTTGGCCTTTGCTCAGAAACTCACCGCCAGGGGCTTGATCGCAAGGGCAAATAATAGGCGTGAGAGGGGGCAGCCCTGTCTGGTTCCTCTACAAATCTCATAACTGCTTGAGATTGTGCACCCCATCTTCACTCTCACCGTAGGGCGAGTATACAGCAGAATAATCCATTGTGCCCTTCGCTGTTTCAGCCCCATCCGCAGCATCACCGCCTCCAGATCGTCCCACCACACCATGTTGAAGGCCTTCTCCTGGTCCACAGAAAATATCATAGCCGTCAGCCCAAAATGTTGCGTGTCTTCGTAAAGGAGAGAGTAGAGTCTCTGCAAGTTATGTGACGTGCTGCGCGTGGGTATAAACCCATTCTTGTCAGTGTGATGAGGGTCTGCATGTGGGGGATCAACCTAGTCACTAGTGTCTTGCTCAGCACCTTGATGTCAGTGTTGAGCATAGAGAGGGGGCAGTAATCAGCCACTGTCATACCTGTCCGCTTACCCTTGGGAAGTGGAATCATTAGGGCCTCCCTAGTCGATGGTAGTAATTCGCCTCTTTCATAAGACTCTGTGTATAGCTCTACCATCCAGGTTAGCATTATCCCAGCAAACCTCTGATAGAACTCTGGTGGGAGTCCATCAGTACCCAGCATTTATCCGGACGCCTGCGCTGAGATGGCAATTCCCACTTCCTGTTTGTCCAATCGTGCTTCCAGCTCCTCCCTGTTATGTTCCGAGACCGTCACCAACAGCATGCCCTCCAGGTAAGTCCAGAGAGAGTCCGGATCCACCTCCCATGGCACGCCATGCAGGCTTGTCTAGTAAAACTGAAATTCTTCATAGTGGAGTCCTGGTTCAAGATGTCATTTGGGTAATTGGGGTGCCCCTGCCCTCTGGTCTGACCATCTACGCCAGTAATCTCCCAGCCCTGCCCTCCTCTGCATGCAGGATTCCCAAGTATGTGTTGAGGGCCTAAGTCTATCGCCATCTGGGGTGTCACCCAGGGCAGCCCCTTGTTCAGAAGTTCCTCTGTTTCACAGATGTCAGGTGAGTAGACCCTATCTCTGTCTGAGACCAGCGACTCTGTCAGTGATGCAGCTGTCTGAATTTCCGCTCGCTGTTCCTGGGTTACTTGAAGTTGCGTGGGCCGTCTCATGCAGTCAACGGCAGGTCCGTTCTAAGAGTACCCTTATGAGCATCCTCAGCACGATCAAGTTTGCCATCTTTGTGGGACTCTAGCCATTCCCATGCTCGTCCTGCGTTTGGCAAAAGTGCGTCTTACAGTCTCCCATTATCTTCAGCTTAGAGGGGAAGAGCAGCATCTGGCAATCCCCTCGTCTGGCAATGCCTTCTTTACTGTCAAGTAGGAAGCCCGCTTTGACTGTACTGGTGCTGTGTAATCAGGGAACATATTAACTTTACCGTTCTCCACTGTAAAGGGGTCCGCCTCCCTTGCTCTTTGTAGCAGAATGTCTTGGTCCCTGTAGTGTAGCAGTGTTGTCACCACTGGCCTGGGAGACCTTCCCGGCGCCGGGGGCCTAGGGTGAACCCTGTGTGCTCTTTCCAATGAGAAAAAGGCAGTAAGCAGTTAATCGTCAATAATGGACTTCATGCCAACATGTCAGCACCGTCGGCCCCTTCCGGTAGCCCCGCTATACGGGTGATATTGCGGCGGCTGCGGCCCTCAGCATCCTCCAATCCGTATTCTCTTCTCTGCACTCTGTCCGTAAGGTGAGCTATCTGCGTCTCGTGGGATCACTTTAGGGTTACCAGACTCGTCACCTCTTCCTCTGTGGTTTTTAACCTGTCCACTAGGTTTCAGTGGTCTGCCCGCAGGTGGCCCAGCTCTGCTGCCACTTTCCTGATCTCTTGTCTAAGGACATTTTTGGAGTCTTCAACCACTTCCAGTATCTTATGGAGTGTAGCTTGCACTGGGGGAGGCTGCAGAGCCTAGTCCGGGGTAGACTCCCTATCCCCCCCAAGCACTGTCGGGGCTGAATGGTCTCTGCACTTGCAGTTTAAGGCATTGCTTTATCATCGGAAGGTTTACTGGCAGACTCTCAGCCTCAAGGACAGCTCGCCAGCGGGGCAGCCAGAGAGAGGGCCTCTTGCCACCTACATAAGCCCCCCGTCCTGGCCCGTCCCAACCACCTGGCGTGATTGTGCTCTTGCCCCTCCTCAGGGCGCAAATTTGCAGTGCTGTCCCGGTGGGGCCCATCCACTTCCGCCCCTCTGCGGCTATGTGGACCCTCCACTCATAGACACAGGGAGAGATCTTCACGGGGGCAGCAAGTACCACTTCCCTACACTGAGTGGTCCTTACAGAGGTTGGGTTTCAGCTGCAACTTTTCAAGCCCCTAGCATGACATCCGTGCTCCCTTCTGCAGCTGCAGCCAATTGGGCGTCACCGCCATAGTTGTCTCCTGGTTCCCCTTCTACTTTGTGAGGTTAGCTCCCCCTGAGCCAAGTCTTTCCTCCTTGCCTGGCTCAGTGGGGGTACAAAAGTCCAGGTGTGCAGGCCTCTCAGGTTTTTACCAGACTTTCAGAGCTGGGGGGCAGAGCTCCTCTCCATGCCCGCCCACCCTCTCCTCACCTTGACATCTGGACCACCCGGTTATGTTTGTAGCAAGCCTCCTTTAACAGCCTCTACCTGTGCATGGCCTGCTCAGCATCCTCGTTGCTGAGCAGCCACCCACTCTCTTCCTCGGCCACGCTGGGGGCTCCCGCGACCTCTCTCCTTCCTGTTGCGTGCTGCCCCTTTGTCTAATCTCTCCGGTGGTAGGAGTCCAATGTCACTAGACCATCTGTCTCTCCTTCTTCACAGTGCGCTGGTGATTCACTCCCACCTGACCCCCCATCTTAGAGGCTCCACCTCGCTGAAGCCAGACGATCGTCCTACGTACACCCGACCGTCAGTGGTGCACCTGAAGCAATGTTGATCACCCCGAGAGCCTTGCTCCCGACTGATCTGGGGGGTTCAATTCCCAGCCCTCAGTTTCTATATATCAGGATCGTTTCATGTTGGGCCAGAGCTCTCCGCTAATCGACTGTCATCTGTGGCAGTTGGCTCCGCCCCCCCCCCCCGAATTTCTCAGTTTTTTTGCGAGCAAAATCAGAACCTAACTATAATGTCCCTGTAATCTTTGTTTTTTTAAGTGAATTTTAAAGAATTTGTTTAACAACATTTCGTAACTAAAACATCACTGTAACCCATGTTTTTTTCAGTGAATTTGTATGTTTTTTGTTTAACGTAAAGTAATTTTTATCGCTATACGTTAATCCAACCCTCTCCTCAAACGCCCTTCGGCTGTGCACAGCAAGGGTTGGCCACAGTGCCTGTGGCCAATGCCCTATATCCACCTAGCCAAGTGCCACGCATGTCATTTGACCATGCATGATTGGGGTTGTGGCCAACCCTCTTAACCACCCAACCCCATGCTGTTCACAACCTTTGGTCATCTGCAGTGGGAGTTGCCCACAGGGCCTGTCTCTCTGGGAGTGAGAATAGGTGTGAGAGGGTATTTCTGGGTGTAAGAGTGGCTGTAAGAGTGTCTGTCTGGGTGTGAGAGTGGGTGTGGAGGGTCTATTGTGGGCGTGACAGTGGGTGTGAAAGTGTCTCGTTGTGTTCCACTAGATGAAAGATGAATTCACCTCCATGAAGCATTTCAGATCGTTTTTCAAAAGGGAATCGCTGTGTGAACACACTTTCTTTGTCTTCGCCTAACATAGGAGTTAGGATCATTTGTCCTTACCAGAAGTGGAGCTTCTACTGGGCCACCTGGTACGTTTATATTTGTAAATGCTTCCTGCTGTGGTTAAATTTCTATGAAATAAGCATCATGGCCAGAACAGAAGCTCACCTGATCATTTATCCAACAAGAGTCCACAGTTTTGCGCAAAGTGTCTATCCAACTGGAGCAGTTTCTACTGATTAGTTAGTACATGCTACATCTTTGGTGTGGAGAGGGGGCTCCCCCGGCTGATTTTGACTCTGGGGATCCCATACCCTGGGGCCCATTACAATTCAATTGGGTGCTGTGTGCCCCCCCTTTCCCGGCCTATCTCAGCCAGGGGGATCCCATCCCCCAGGACACCGTCTTCATTAAATGGAGGAGGGCTGCACTGCCCTCCCCCCCCCCCCCAGCTGATTTCGGCCACTGGGTCCCGATCCCCCAGGGCCCAGCATTGTAATACTATTGTTTTTTTTTGGGGGGGGGGGTTTGCACGGTCCCTCTTTCGCCTGTGGATCTCAGCCCCGGAGACCTCATCTCCTGGGGTCTGGCCATCTGTCCTGGGTGCCCTACAGGGTGCCCAATGTGAAATGGGACCACAGGGGGAGCCTGAAGGCCCCCACGGTCCCAGCTGGCTCCTCACTCCCTGCAGGAGCCAGCATTGCTTTTGCAGACAGTAACCTGCTAAAGAAGCAGTGCCCTGCCTGCAAAAACAATTGTTTCCTCTGTTACCCTGTCAGCATGTTTGTGGGCAGAGAAACAGAGAAAACCTCTGCTTCCAGCAAGCAAGACCTCTTTGACACCTCTTGTTTGGTGCAACCAGAGTGCTTGCTCTGACTTGCGGGAGCTGTCAAAGCTCCTGCCAAGTAATAATAAGCAGGTATGCCCTGGGGGTGGGCACCCTGGGACATAACATGACCTGTACGTGACGGGTGGTAGTCCCCAGGACTAATATTGGTTCCACCACCTGGCACCACTTCAACATTTGAAATTCACCCCAGGGTTGGGGTCTGTTACCGACCCTCTTCCTTATTGTTTTACCCCAAGGGAGGTGGCAGTCCCTGGGACTATGGGGGGCCATAAGGTCCCCTTAATTTAAATAAAAAGCCCCAGGGAGGTGGCGGTCCCAGGGGCTGTGGGGTGTGCACACCCCCGCCATGTAATTGAGAATTAGTCCTGGGGAGGTGGCAGTCCCTGGGACTGTGGGGGCATGCAGCCCCCACATGTAATTTAAAAGTTGCCCCTGGGGCCAGGGGGCACCCAGCTCCCCGGCATTCTTTCTTTCTTTTACCCCACGGAGGTGGGAGACCCTGGGGCTGTGGGGGAGTTCACAGGACCTCCTATTTATTTTACTAACTTTGCCCAGCGGAGTTGGTGGTCCCTGGGGTGTGGGAGCAGCGTGGTCTCCCCACATATTTGTCTGATATCGCCACAGGGAGGTGGCAGTCTAATACAAGGAAAGTGTGTTCCCTCCTTTTCAATGCCCCCAATCCCACTGAGATCTGGCATACCCGGGGACAAAATATAAATTAGTGAAGGAGTCCACCCATTTAAAAAAAAAATGTTGTAAGAATCAATAGAGCCCTTTCGCAGTCAGTAAGGGACACCTAGACCAAGGCTAGGGCCTCAGAGTGAACCTACCTTGGCCACTTTTCTTTTTTTTCACTTTTTTATGGGACTTGGCTGAAGCCAAAACTCAAGATGGCGGCCAACACTTCCTTGTTAAAGTGTAGCACCCAATCAGATATCAGCACAGGTACAATTGGATCCATGTAGGATCCGCGTCCCTAGTTATCTATATTTTTGCTCTATACTATCACTAAAACCAATGAACAGATTTACACCAAGTCACAAAACGCATACTTTCTGGACCAAGAGCTAGCTTTCTGCCACATTTGGTGTAATTCTGTTTAGCAGTTCGGGCTGTAGTTGTGTTTAAAATCCTTATGGGAAAATGAATATGGAAAATGCATTTGGAAACTCCTTTTTCTTGGTTTCCACTTGACAGATCACCCGGAGACTTTTAAGACAGAAAAATCTCTTCCTAATGAAACTAGGTCCTAACTATACCTCCTTACTGACCACCACCACTAGCTGATATATATGTATATGTATGTATATACATATATATATATATATATATATATATATATATATATATATATATATATATATAGATATATATAAATAACAGATCCATATCAGCGATCAGCTGCTGTGCTGAATCTGCTGAATAATTGATGCAGAACCTTAAAGCACATGGATGGGTGCTTGCACCTCAGTTTTCTTGTGTTTCATTGTTGCAACAAATGACCCATAACCGTTAATGGGCATTGATGCAGTCCATGAATACACATTGGTTTTTGATGATGTAAGCCGCTGTAGTGGGTGTGCATCTGTAGTTGCTTCTGGAATATTCTGGTGGCCATTTTGTCTTCGCACTAGGACAAACTTACGTTTCCATTCACTTTACAAAACATTTCCCTTCACTTTACAGACCATCACAAAGTAGTTCTCACAAAGTGGTTCTCTTTCCCACAGCCTTTACAAATCTGTACAATGACTCTAATAGCTGCATCACAGGCTGCATTCTGAGCCAAAGGAGTTCTATTGCAAACCACACCCTAAGTCAGTTATTTGGGTTTCACATTTCTCTGGAGACTCAAAACCACAGCTCCATCATCTTTCTGGCTTACCTTAAAAAGAAGAGACTTTCAATGTTAAGGATACTACTATCGAAGACAGAAGAGCAGAGTGAAGAAGAAGACTTACAACCTCTACAGAATTTCTCTGACGTTTGAAAATATTTCTTTGTCCCTTCAGGAGAAAATAAAGTTCTTCCTGGAATATATTCAATGCAATATAAACAGCAAATAACTATCAAGAGGTAGAGGGAAGAAGTATTCACATGGCATACCCTCTATTTTGAAACACCTGAAAACCATACATAGAGGGAAACATCACAAGATGATTAGAGAGAGTAAAGGTGGTGCATCAGCAGCAGCAGCTAGACCATCTGTGAGACAAATACTTCTTAACCAAATGGTTAACATCGCAGCTGCATCACAAAATACATACTATAAGCAAGTGAGTAGCTACATATTTGCTACATATTTGTTTATGTAAGTGTGTAACAGGCTGTGCAAGTGCATGAGTATGGGTGGATAAACAGGTATATGCATAGCTATACAGGTGGGTGATTGGGTGTGAGAGTGGCTGAGTGGATACGTGAGTGAGTACATCAGTGCATGTATGGGTGTCTCACTAGATGTGTAAGTAGCTATGTGGGTGTATAAATGGGTGTGTTAGTCGCTGTTTGATTTTGAAAATAGGTATGTGAGTTGCTGTACGCTTGGGTGACTGGGTGTATAACTGTGTGTATGGATGTATTTATATGTGTAACTGTCTGAGCAGCGGGTACATAAATGGCTGTATAGGTGTGTGAGTGGGTGTACCAGTGCCACATGAGTGTGTCAATGACTATGTAAATGGATGTATAGGACATAAATGGGTGTGTGGATGATTTTATTGGTTTGTGACTGAGTGTGTCAGTAATTGTGTGTAGATGACTGGTGGGTATGTCAGTGCTTTTGTAGGAGTGCAAATGGGTGTGTAAGTGCCTTCCTGACTGTATTAGTGGGTGGAATTTACATACTATTAAATCATATAGTATAAGCAGGCCCCCATAACTAATTCCAAACACATTCTTTCATACTGGCTAAATAAAATACCTATATTTTCAGTTCAGCAATTCCTTTTCCTCCTTTGATGCTCACCATTTTTACTTAACGTTCTCATTTAACCTCTCCTCTTTTTTTTCCTTTTACTGTAGTGTCTAGAAGCTACATAGGGGGTCATTCTGACCGCCGGGGCCAGGGTCGGCGGTAGCACCGCCGACAGACCGGCGGTGCACCGCAGGGCATTCTGACCGCGGCGGTTAAGCCGCGGTCAGAAAGGGTAAACCGGCGGTCTCCCGCCGGTTTACCGCTGCCCCATTGAATCCTCCATGCTCCGCCGCCATGAGGATTCAGACACCCCCTACTGCCATCCTGTTCATGGCGGGAAACCCACCATGAACAGGATGGCGGTAGGGGGTGCCGTGGGGCCCCTGGGGGCCCCTGCAGTGCCCATGCCAACGGCATGGGCACTGCAGGGGCCCCCGTAAGAGGGCCCCAAAATGTATTTCAGTGTCTGCTTTGCAGACACTGAAATACGCGACGGGTGCAACTGCACCCGTCGCACCCCTGCAACTACGCCGGCTCAATTCTGAGCCGGCGTCCTCGTTGCAGGGACATTTCCTCTGGGCCGGCGGGCGCTCTTTTGGAGAGCGCCCGCCGGCCCAGAGGAAATGTTAGAATGGCCGCCGCTGTCTTTTGACCGCAGTGCGGTCATTTGGCGGCGGTACCTTGGCGGACGGCCTCCGCCGTCCGCCAAGGTTAAAATCACCCCATAATCTTTTCATCTTATACACACTTACATGTTTTTTAATAAACTTTTTTATGGTACAACTTAATTAACATACCTGTAAATCCTCTTTGCTGTTTTCCAACTTTCATTTTAATATCTGTTAACATCTGTTTTTTACTGCAAATCTCAAGTCAGAAATATGACAATGCTCTCCACTCTCATTAGGAAAGTACCAATAGTTGCTATCCTTCCCACTGTGCTATCACCCATACTCCTGTACTTAGCAAATCACAGACTTCTTTCATCTTCTGTTTTTATTATACTACTTCTAAATAATCATTATGTTTAACCCTTGCAATGTTTTCTTTAAAGAAGCCCAATTTGGTAAGTTTTTTTTCAGATAAGCAGATCCACTACGGGGCTCAGCGTGGCCCCTATGTAGTCTGCAGATCCACACGACAGCCCTTAAAAGCATTCAACAATCTTCTATGAATACTTTTCATGAACATTTTATTTAGTAAAATATTCTCCATTGCAAGCTACACACGCCCAATTGAGCAAGTGCTGTACACCAGTCTGCTTTTCTGTTTCACACTGCTGTCTTATTTGTTCCCTTTCCCCATACTCTTAAAAGCTCCATTTCCATAGTAACCATGTTTCCAATGTTCTCTGCCTACCAGGAGGTCAAAGTTCACAAGACTTTCTCTCAACAGCATACTAGCTTAATATTAACAGTAAGAGGTGAGATGGACTGTTACAATTCCAAGGTTGTCCAAAACAACATAACTTTTATTTTATTTTTCTAAAGCCAACCAGAGTTAGTTACCATTTTCTTAAATTCTCTACCTAATTATGATTCCCTGCCCAGCTTCACCATCCAATCAAATATGTTCTTACATATTTTACTTGCTGTCCTCCATTTTAACCCTAATTGTGCTGCAACCCAAAACCTTTTCCTGTGGGCGATCCCTACTTGTCTCCAAAGTGGTCAGAATCGGGATTGTGGATCATAGTTTTGTAGACAGAGTGATAGATAGAGTGGATTTGACAGGGACCTAGGTTTACTTATTGTAGACATTACTTGGGTTGGCCAGAGAGGGTTAAAGTGGCATCAGTTGTTACCTTTGGTTGAAAGCATTGTGGATTGCCAACACACAGACCTCATGATTTTACACTGTGGTGGCAAAGACCTAAACACAATTACTGGGATAGGACTGAAAATCCTAAAGAAGGATTATGTTGCCAATTTGTGTCATCTTTCCTACACACTGCCTTGGTGTTGTCCAAAATTTGCGAAAGACAGAAGTGGAAGTGGTCAACCAAATTTTGTCAGAAGATAGACAAATCAGGAAATATGTCAATAATGCTGCATTTCTCCAAGACCACAACATGGGCTCTATGTACCATAACAACTTACGCTTTGATATGGATGGATTATATCCAAAGGACAGAGTCCATTTCATAGACGCAGGCAACAGGGTGCTCTTCAACAACTTAAAAGATTACATTCTGTTCTATGTATAGTTATGACCGACACACCATAAACAAAAAGGCTCTTTTCATAGGCAACGTTTTTCCCAAACATTGGTTAATGTTTTTCATATCTATTTTTTACAATTTCTCACTCCTGTGTGCATATGTGAATGGGTGTGTGAGTGGCTCTGTGGAGCTATGAGTGATTATGGTAGTGGTTTTATAGTTCTGAAACTGGATGTATGAGTGCAGGAATGGGTGTGTGAGTGGCTGTGTGGGTTTGAGAGTGGGTGTGGTAGTGGTTTTATAGGTCTGTGAGTTGGTGTGTGAGTGTGTGAATGAGTATGTGACTAGGTGTGTGAGTAAGGGTGTGAGTGTGTCAGTGGGTGTGTCCATGTGTGAATGAGTGTGTGAGTGGGTGTGTGAGTGGCTGTGTGGGTCTGTGGGTGAGTGTGGTTTTATGGGTATGTGAATCAGTTTGTGAGTGTGGGAATGTGTGTGCAAATGGCTGTGTTGGTCTGAAAGAAGGTGTGGTAGTGCTCTTGTTGGTCTGTGAGTAATTGTGTGTGAATGGGTATATAAGTAGGTGTGTGAGTGGCTATGTGAGTCTGTTAGTGAGTGCAGTAGTGGTTTTGTAGGTCTTTTGTAGGTCTTTGAGTGGCTTTGTGGATCTGTGAGTGGGTGTGGCCGTTATTTTTGGGTCTCTCTGCATGTGTAAGAGGGTGTTTGTATGAAAGGGTGTTTGAGTGTGTGAATGGGTGTGTGAGTGTGTCAATAGGTGTATGAGTGGCTGTGTGGGCCTGTGAGTGAGTATGGTAGTGGTTTTATGGGGCTGTGAGTGGGTGTGTGTGAGTGTGAATGAGTGTTTGAGTAGGTATGTGTTAGAAAGTGGTTTACTACTAAGGACAAATAGGTACCTACGCTTAGTAATAAGGCCAAAATCTCAAATAAGACCAAGTCAGGATCTCAATAAATTAATTTTTGCTCAACCCTTGGTAGCTTGGCTCATGAGCAGTTAAGCTTAACTTAGGAGACAGATGTATAATGCATTTCATATCAACAAGACAATAAATAAGTAGAACACAGCACACAATACAAATTTAACACCAATTTATAAAAATAGGAAATATTTGTATCTTTAAAATAACATAAAAGTGATAAAATTTCAAAGTAGGGAACCGGAGACACATTTTTGTAAAGATTAAATAAAAAATGCGCTTGTTATTGCTTAAATGCAAAAAAAGTGCCAACTGTGGACATCTGGTTGCGCCTGGCTGGTGCAACGTTACACTTTGAGTGTTAAAAGTTGGGTTTTAGTTGTGATACCGCACCCACTTTTTGCCTGGAACCTGATGTGGTTTTGAACTGTAAGTGCCCTTGGCTCCTGCTAAACAGGTCCCCAGGTCCGGATCTCTTTCCTCAGCTGTACTATATTTTGACAATTCAGCCACCCTTGTAAGTCCCTAGTAAAAGGTACCTTCCAGTACCAAGGGCATAGGTACAGAAGAGCGTCCCCCACAGCTGCAGCACCAATTTTGCCACTCTAAGAGGCACCACACTGACATCATGCAAACTGCGATTGCAAATGCATGACAAGGTGTATTAAATGTTTCAAACTCAACCTGGCACTCAACAAGACTGCCATGTCCACTAACACTGCATGCACTATAGGTTGGTCAGCCCTCCAGCAGGCATTACAGTCCTTAGGCAGCATATGCAAAAATGCATGTGAGGGTGTATGTGTGCATGAGCAAATATACACTTAATGTGTCTTTGCAAAACCTTAAGACATAGTAAGAGTACAGGGAAGCTATAGCAAATATATCTGCTGGACACTGATAATTACAAGTTTCCCAGCTTCATGATGGCCTCTCTGACTACTGGGTTGTTTGGTATAAAACAACTATGAATAATAAACCCACACTGATTCCAGTGTTGGGTTTCTTATAAAATGTACCCAGAGGGCACCTTAGAAGTTTCCCCTGCAAAACAGCCCTGGCATGGTTGCTGACTGGGGTTAGCCAGCCTGCCACCGCTAGACATAAGTCTGGACTTCTTGGGTGAGAGCCTATTTTCTCAGGAGTCAGAAGACAAAGCCTTTTGTGGGTGGAGATGATATACCTCCTCCCCTACGCAGACATCCTGAACCAGCGGTCAGCTTAAAAGGCCTTACTGCCTTTGAAATCTGACTCCTGGCTCTGCTGATAGCAGTAGATGGACTCCCACCATTTTCCCCCCACTTAGAATGGGAGAGACAGTGGGAAAACTTAGTCAGAGTAGGAGGAGTGGCCCCCAACTGTCTGCACCAACCCTCAGGTTTGGCAGCCGAGATGACAATTCCATTTTATTTTGCCCCATCTTCGATGGCAGGAAAGTAGCCAATCAGGGTTAGGAATGTGACCCCTTCTCACAGGAAGTGGTCACATAGTGGGTATAGCCACCTAAGGTACGTGGCCTATTGGCCCCTAGCACCCACTAGCACCCACTAAATGCGCTATTTAGTGGGTATCCTTAGGCCTGCAGACCAGATTTGATGGACAGAAGAAGACCAGGAAGAAAGAAGACCAGAGGCACAAAGTACATAAGTCCTGCAGCAAAAAGAAAAAGGTGCCAAACTCTGCCTGCTGCTCCAAGTAATTGACAGTCACTGCTGTGGTGTCACCTGGAAACCTGAAAGACTCTAGAATCCTCCAGAGCATCTCCGGCCTTCTGCAAATTGCCAAGGACCTCCCGCAGGGTGAAGGTATCACACGCCTGCAACCTGCAAGCAATAAACCAGTGAAGTCCAGACCAAATTCCACTTGACAGACCCGGTGGACAAACCCTGCCAGTCTGCCAAGTTTGGTGGCACTGTGACCTCCAGGGGCTGAGAATTACCATTGCCCGTAGTACTGGACCCCAAATGTCCAACACCCAGCAACAATTTCCACTCTGGACTCTCTAAGGAGCAGAAGCAAGCACCTGTCAAGGCACTTCAGGACATCCAAGAACCAGCACCCAGAGTGTTCATGTTAATCTGCAATCTACCCTCAAAGTGACCTGCATCTGACTTCAAGGACTCCAAGAAGCACAATACTTGGCTGACCTAACTGTACTGCACCTGGCCTCCCTGGCTCCTACAACACCAAACCAGCTGTGTTCTAGGGGTCCCTGACCCCTTGCAACCTCTACATTCCAAGGAGAACCACTGGACTTACCTTTAAGTCCACCTGTGCAGTGTGTTTCAAAGTGGGGACCGTTGTGCACCAGTTGCATGATGTTCAGCTGCTGCTTCTGCTTGAACCAGGAACCACCCTAACTTCTCCGGCTGGGCCATAGGGCATCTCGACAACTTCAACATAAAAAAAGAAGATGACACTTGTGAGAGCATTGCTGGATTTTTTATGCATTTTTTATGTTTTTCCCATTCATTCCAATGTTGTGTAATTACGCACAAAAAAGATTGAAAAATCATAACAAAAGAAGTCCTTACCATATATTGATGACCTTGGTCTTAAAAAAGTTATTAAAATCTGAAGTATTTTTGTAAATTAGTCTCGAGTTATTCTTCAGAATTTGCAAAAATATGCAAATATTCACAAATTATTCACGACCTCAGATATACCAATTTTGATTTTCTTTAATTTCTCGTAAACTATTGAACAGATTTACACCAAATATGCAAAAGCTTAAGTACCGAAACCTAGCTTTCTGCCAAATTTGGTGTAATTACGTCCAGTGGTTCAGACTGTAGCCTTGTTCAAAGGTCTTATGGAACTAACATGGAAACTCAACTTTTTTGACCCCCCTATTTTCTCGCCCCCCCTTAACGGATCACCCCAAAACTTTCTATGTGCATCAAGAATAATCGGGGCACTATTTGTCAAACGGAGCCACAGATATATGGAAGTCAAAAAACACTTTTTCTATGGAAATTTGGTTCTAACTTTAACTACACAGTTGCGGTTGCCACTCCATTTTTCATATATATATATATATATATACATATATATATATATATATATATATATAAAACCTAGTGGCAATCACCACTAGGTAGTTGTAGTTAGGACCATGTTTCCATAGAAAAAGCGTTTTTTGACTTGCCTATATCTTCTCAAAATTTCCCCCAGTTATTGTTGCCCATGGAAAGTTTTGGGGTGATGCACCAAGCGGGGGCCAAGAAAAGGGGGGGGGTCAAAAAAGTGTATTTCCGATGTTAATATCCATAGAACATGACTACAGCCCGAACCGCTGGACGGAATTGCACCAAATTTGGCAGAAATTTTGATTTTGTTCTGCAGATTGTGTTTTGTGTTGCTTGGTGTAAATCTATTAAGTAGTGGTTGAGAAATTTAAGGGAATCCAAATTGGTATATCTGGGCCATGGATTCTCTGTTATGACCGTGCCGAGTAACAAGCATGTACAGGGAAATGCAGAGTTCCGATTGGCTATCAACACTGCAACCAGGAAGTGTTGACAGCTATCTTGGGTCTCAGCTTCAGCCTAGTCCCATAAAATAAAAGAAGAAGAAGAAAAGGGTCAGGGTAGGAATTTCCTGACCCCCAAGCATTACTGTTGGGGTTCCAGAGGAAGAGGCACATTTGCTGCAAAAAACAAACAAGTGCGGACTGCTGTGTTTGTTTATACTGAAGCCCCCGGGTGGGCCAGGTTCCGGGGGCATGTAAACATATTTAAAATATAAAGAAGGGGGCAGACGGGGTCCTCTTCCTAGTGCTTTTACCTGCCCTGTGTACCACCACCTCACCAGTGCTTATTTAAATTATAACGGGGGGCCTTGTGTACCCCTCAGGCCCTGGGGACCACTCTCCGGAGAGATTTTTTTAATATGGAGCAGGATGGGCCACGTGGACCCCCTTGCCACAGGGTACAACACCTTTTTAAGACATAGGAAGGACATGTGGCCCCTCTCCTGGAGCCAAAAATGTCCTGAAGACCGTCACTCCCCAGAGCCAGCGCCAGATATGTCCCGGGGTGTCCACCCCTGGGACATAGCTATTTGCATTTGCTTAGCGGGCGCATTGACAGCTCCCACCCAAAAAAAGCAAACACTCCAGTTCCAGCAGGTAGGAGCTCTCAAAGTGCTCCCACCCACTGGAAGCGGAGGTTTCATCTCTTTCCCTGCTTACAGATATGCGGCAGGGAAGGAGATCAAACAATTGCCCTTGAAAACAGGGAGCTGCATCTTCAGCAGCCCCCTTTTTGCAACAGCAATGATGGCTCCTGCAGGAGGCATGGAGCTATCTTGAACCACGGGACCTTGAGGCTTCCCCTGCTGTCCCCAGCCTGCACACTGCATCCAAAGGGCACCCAGGAGACATGGCCAGGCCCCAGGGAATAAGGTCCCCAGGGCCTAAATTGACCCAGAGAGTTGGGCTGTGTGGTTCCCTCCCCTATTGAATTATGGCAGGGCCATGAAGGATGGGGTCCTCCATGCTGAAATTGGCTCAGGGAGGGGGGCATTCAGATGTGGCTGGGCCCTGGAGGATGGGGACCCCAGGGCTGTTCTGGCCATGATGTTCATTTTAGAGAAATTAAAACTCAACAGAAAGTGCTTACAAGTATAAACTTAACAGGTGTCCCTATTGAAGCTCCACTTCTGTAAAGGAGAAATGAACCTAACTCCTAGGCTTGGAAAAGGCAGAGCAGGTGTGTTTTCTCTGCAATTCCATATTGATAAATTATCTGAAATCCTTTGTGGAGTTGAATGCATCATTGATCTATTGGAGCACAACTGTGTGTGACTGTAATGAGTGGGTCCGTTTTTGTCTTCTTCTGGGTAAGAGCAGAGTCCATGGTTCTCCCTTTAAATTGCTATGAGTATTCGAATGTGCAAATCACCTGGAAGCTTCGCCTGTTAGATACTGCCCCACCCACCTTAGTATTATCTAAAGGACTTCCTGCCTTTGGCAAGAATGATGGAGAGCTTAACAAACAGCCACCAAGTGCATTACCCACCGGTTTTGGTTAGGGGTTCTCAATGCTGAGGAATATGAGTGTAAGAAAGTAGACTCTTTCTAGTATGGTTACCCTCACTTTTGGCCTCTTTGTGAGTGTGTGTCAGTGTGTTTTTACTGTGTCACTGGGATCCTGCTAGCCAGGACCCCAGCGTTCATAGATAAAAACCTATATGTCAGTATGTTTTGCCTGTCTCACTGGTATCCTGCTAGCCAGGACCCCAGTGATCATAGTTTGTGGCCTAATGTGTATGCCTGTGTAGTGCCTAACTGTGTCACTGAGGCTCTGCTAATCAGAACCTCAGTGCTTATGCTCTCTCTTCCTTTAAAATTGTCACTGTAGGCCAGTGACTTCATTTACCAATTTCAATTGGCACATTGGACCCCCCTTATAAGTCGCTAGTATATGGTACCTAGGTACCCAGGGCATTGGGGTTCCAGCAGATCCATATGAGCTGCAGCATTTCTTGTGCCACGCACAGGGATCTCAGACAAACCCTTACACAGGACTGCCATTGCAGCCTGCGTGAAATAGTGCACACACTATTTCACAGCCATTTTCACTGACTTAAGTAACTTATGAGTCACCTATATGTTTAACCTTCACTTGCTGAAGGTTAGGTGCAAAGTTACTAAGTGTGAGGGCACCCTTGCACTGGCAAAGGTGCCCCCACATAGTCCAGGGCCATTTCCTCGGACTTTGTGAGTGTGGGACGCCATTACATGTGTGCACTACATATAGGTCAATACCTATATGTAGCTTCACAATGGTAACTCCGAATGTGGCCATGTAACATGTCTAAGATCATGGAATTGTCCCCCCATTCCAAATATGGTATTGGGGAGCCAATTCCATGCATCCTGGGGGCTCCAACATGGACCCCCAGTACTGCCAAACCAGCTCTCTGAGGCTTGCACTGCAGCTACAGCTGCTGCCACCTCACAGACAGGGTTCTGCCCTCCTGGGGTGTGGGCAGCCCAGTACCAGGAAGGCAGAACAAAGCATTTCCTCTGAGAGCAGGGTGTTACACCCTCTCCCTTTAGAAATAGGTGTTACAGGCTGGGGAGAGGTAGCCTCCCACAGCCTCTGGAAATGCTTTGAAGGGCACATATTGTGCCCCCTTTGCATAAACCAGTCTACACCGCTTCAGGGACCCATTATCCCCTGCTCTGACTTGAAACTGGACTAAGGAAAGGGGAGTGACCACTCCCCTGTCCATCACCACCCCAGGGGTGGTGCCCAGAGCTCCTCCAGTGTGTCCAAAACTTCAGCCATCTTGCTTTGCAAGGTGTGGGGGCACTCTGGAGGGCTCTGAGTGGCCAGTGCCAGCAGGTGACGTCAGAGACCCCTCCTGATAGGTCCATACCCGATAAGGTAGCCAATCCCCCTCTCAGGGCTATTTAGGGTCTCTCCTGCGGGTTCTCTTCAGATTCTGCTTACAAGTTTCCTTCAGGAATCCTCTGCAACAACTTCAGACTATTCTGACCTCTGATAAATGGCAGCCTGCTCCAAGAAATGCTGTAACTTCAACAAAGTATCTACAAGGGACCTTTTCTTCAGCAACCTTAGCTCCAATCAGCAACTGCAACAGTTTCCACTGTTTGCATGCTCTGGGGACTTCCTGTCTTCATCCTGCACCAGAAGAACTGAAGAAATCTCCCTTGGGGTGACGGAGTCAATCCCCTACTCCAAGCAGACACCTTCCAAGATGATGACTGGTACCTTGGGACTCCTCCCAGAATGACGAGCTTGCTCCTAAGGACACAGAGGGTGGACATCCTCAACATAGACTGTCCTGAGGTCCAGCTGACACAATTTGGAGGAGGCAAGACCTTGCTTTCCCTGAGAACGACAGTAACCCTGTGAACTGTGTCTTCTTTGCCTTCCAAGGTCTTGGTGCATTCTTTGCAAAATTCCTTTCTGCACAGCCTGGCCCAGGTCCCCAGCACTCCATCCTGCGATGCTCAACTTGCTGAATTGTTCTCCAGCAGTGTGGGACCTTCTTTTGTTGTGCTGCATCAACCACATTTTGCACCTCCTTTGAACCCAGATCCTGCGACTCCTGGGGGTGCTGGCTGGCATTCCGAGGGCTCTTTAAACTGCTGAGGACCCCCTCTTCCTCCTCATACAGAGTTGAGGCCCCCAGGTCCCTCCTGGGTCCATCCAGCACCATTTTGAGGCACAACACACTTTTGTCATAGCCAAGGCTTGTTGGTGACTTCCAACACGAAATCTCATCTGCAGCAATCTTCACGCCATGGGACATCTTTTGCATCATGCAGAAACCTGCTGGCATCTTCCTAGGGTGCATTCCTGCAATCTTCAACTAACCGGGGACTCTTCTTTTGCACCCTGTTCTGGGCTGGCAGGGGCTCCTGTCCTTCCTGGAACTTCTTTTGACTTCTGAACTTGGTCCTCTTCCTTTGCAGGTCTCCAGGTCCAATAATCCAGCAGTTCTTCTTTGCAGACTTGGTTGGCTGCTACAAAATCCCCAAAACGATGTGTAATGTGTGCTAAGAAAACTTGCGGTACTTTACTCCTGCTTTCCTGGGCTCTGGGGTGGGATAATTTACTTATCTTTACTGTATTCTTACTCTCCCAGCGATTCTGCACACACTACACCTGTCTAGGGGGGAATCCGTGATTCACATTCCACTTTCTTAGTATATGGTTTGTGTTGCCCATAGTGCGATTTTCTCCCATTGCATTCTATAGGATTTCCTACTGTTTGCATTGTTCTATGACTATTTACTTGTCTAATTTTGGTGTCTAGTGTATACATTGTGTATAATACTTACCTCCAGAAGGAGTATTGTCTCTAAGATATTTTTGGTACTGTGTCACCCAAATAAATATTTTTATTTTTGGTAACACTTAGTATTGTCTTTGCTTGTGTATAAGTACTGTGTAACTATAAGTGGTATTGCATGAGCTTTGCATTTCTCCTAGTTCAGCCTAAGCTGCTCTGCTATAGCTATGCGTATCAGCCTAAGCTGCTAGAACACTACTGCTTCACTAATAAGGGATAACTGGACCTGGTATAAGGTGTAAGTACCCAAGGTACCCACTACAAACCAGGCCAACCTCCTACAAGGAGCACATATCCACCAAACAAAAAAGCACTTACTTCATATAGTGAAAATTAAGGTGGAGATTTACCTCTTGTTGGAGGATTGATATTATCATTTCTGGATAAAGATGCACCAGGAACAATCATACTGCCATTACACACACAAGGTCACTGGTGACATTTCCTTGGGCTCCATTATGATCTAGTTTAGGATACATACATTTATCCAAGGAGGCAGAAAGAACTCTACTTGGATAGATATTTTGTGCAAAACTATGGACTCTTGTTGGGTAAAAAGGCAGGTGAGGTTCCTTTGTGGGTGAGTCACTCACACAACTACAGACATAACCACACAGACACTCACACACCCACTCATAGACCCACTCAGACACTCACTCAGAAACTCACAGGCCCTATCAGACATTCATGCACCCACTCAAAAACCCACTCAGGCATTCATGCAACCACTCACAGACCCACTCAGGGTCACACGCCCACTCACAGACCCTCTCAGAGACTCATGCACTCACTCACAGACATACTCAGAAACTCATGCAATCATTCATAGATGCACTCAGAAACTCATGTACCTACTCACAGTTCTACCCTGACACTCACACACCCATGCACAGAGCCACTTAGACACACACACACACCTATAAACCCACTCAGACCCTCATGCACCCACTAACAGACCTACTCATGCACCCACTCACAGACCCACTCAGGCAACGATGCAACCACTCACTACCCATTCAGACCCTCAAGCACCCACTCACAGACCCACTCAGACCCTCAAGCACCCACTCACAGACCCACTCAGCCCCTCATGCACCCACTCACAGAATCACACGGGTCCTCACACACCCACTTTCACACCCAGATAGACATTCACACCCAGAGACACCCTTCTTAACCCTATTCTCACACAAATAGAGACAGACTGTTCAGCTGTGCATGCTGCAGGGTTGGTGGATATGGGGGTTGGTTGCAGGGCTTGGATTCATGTTATAGTTATTGTTAACTCAAGTGACTATAATGCGTGCCCTAAGGTAACTATAACTCACAACCTAATCATGCACTGCTAATTACCACACAAATTACAGCACTCATGGCACCTTTGATAATATTATGATAATATCAATGAAATATTTGCAGTAGATTTTTTGATGAAAAAACTGTGCATGTTGGGTGCATGAGTTATAGTTACCTTAGGGCATGAGTTACAGTTACTTGAGATAACTCTAAATATTATGTGAATTTCTATGGTTTTGTACGTTTAAAATGTTAGCCTAACTATAACGCCCCTTTAACCTTTGTTTTTTATGTGAATTTCTATGTTTTTTTAAAATTCTATTTACAGCAATAACGTCCCTGCAATCTTTGTTTTTTTCAGTGAATATATATATATATATATATATATATATATATATATATATATATGTTTTTAATGAGAGTGTAAACTTATATTCTTTCTGTTATTTTTCTACTTAACATTCCAAGTATAGGAAAACAATATTTTTGTAATTGATATTTTGACATGATATTTTTATTCTATTCTCTTGTTGGTTCTGATATCATGCTAGTGGCCCATTTATGAGCCATATCTCAAGTTTGGCAGAAGGACCTTCATTCCTCCATTGTAGCGGGATTGATCCATCTGTTATGCCAACCTTTAACCATCCAAACTATTTATGGTTTGGTCAGACAGACACTGTCTGACATGACACAGGATGGTCAGCCACTGACCTTCAATCCTAGCCTATTCATTGTCAAGGTACAGCCCTTCTGCAACGTTGGTATCCTTATCTGTGGTCAGAGTAGGATTGGGGAGACACTCAAGATGGAGGACAGCCATAGTGGGTGGGATTTCTTGTGATGGATGTATTTGTCAGCACACATCTGCTCAAAATCAACTAACCAATAATAACTTCAGCTCCCACTGCAAAAGACACTGTTCAAACCACGAAAAACATTTACCATCCAAAATAGAAAGTGCAGAGCTCCTTGTAAATGTTTTTTAAGATGTGTGAATGAAGACAACCTAGATTAAGTCTAACACTCAGCAAACAAGCTAACTGCGATTGTTGATGAAATAATTAGGTTTGAGCAGCGTTAGTTTGGAGCGTACATCCAGGCACATAAGACATTGAAGGAGAAATGAAGATCAAACTCATGTGTAAAGAAAATGCTAATTCTAATGCCATATGCCTACAGGAGGACGTCCATAAGCATTGGAATGACCTGTATATGTGTGTGTGTGTGAGGGGGGGGCTTTCTATCATTTCCACAGCAAACCAAGAGGCCCTGGAAAAGGTGGTGGGTCACCCAGACCCCTCTACCCCACACTATGGGAGGTAAAGGTGTTGTCAATATCCCATGATGAAGACATCCTGGAAATTCCAGATAGAGAATTTGCCCTCTACACAGTCTGGCATCCCTATTCCCGAGGCAAATCTCTTTGCTGGTTAGGCCTGGATAAAACATATATTACTCTGTCATGATTCTTGTAAAACCATTCTCCTTAACACAACTAAAACTGGAAATGGATTTAAACAGATGTAGCATCACATTTTAATTATTATATTCAGACGCCACATACTAACTCCAAGTAACCACTGCAAGCCATTTCAAATATAACCAGTAGTACTAGGGTGATCAGATGATTTGTTTCACTAGGTTTAAACTGTTTCAGTTCGGGGTTTTATTTTTACCATATAACTCAATTTTCAGTATTTTTGTCATGTGTTTTGCCTTTTGAAATATAAGATACAGTTCTAATGATATGTAATTAAGTGGAAGTGTGATGTCACATACTATAACTATTAGCTGTAAAATCTTTTTGAGCCACCCCCAAATACACTATCCAAAGTTGTAGGAAATTTTGCAAGATATCAAGCATATCACTTTGACTTTGAATGAACATGTAACTCATAAGTTTTGATCAACATAATATCTCCATCACACTGACTGTATGTCAATCAAAAGAAATACACAGATTTTGAAAGGGAGGCTATTCAGTAACAAGATTTCACACTATTAGGAGCCAACAGAAGATTTGTTGGATAAACTACCTACAATTTAAATAAGACCCCCTCGAATTTATCAGTATGGCAAGGAAAATTAATGATAAGGTGCCTCAAATTACAAATGTTAATTAAGAGCCAATATTGAGTAGCATGGCAAGTTATAAGTAATAACTATCAGATCAACAAGGCTACATTATGTAATTGATTATTTTTTTAAGGTGACAAACCATGGCCATAGTCAACTGCATCTACAGCACTGTTTACTTTGTTGAGGATACAAGATCAAAAGCCTTCAATGAGAGCAGCAGTCCTGCCAATGACGAATATCTTGGTGACCAACCTGGCCCATCAGGCTGGACAGTGCCCTATACTTCTCCCCACCCAAAGACACCAAACCTAGAACATCCAGTTCTGTCACTAATTACCAACATACATGCACTTGCAAGTCTCCTGTGCCCCTCAACAACTGTGGCTCCCTGTCATGGCTCTTGTTACAAACACATGATCTGATATGCAGCAGGGATACCCTTCACCTGTGACCACTAAGCCCAGTCCAGATGGTGGTTTGGAAAAGTCTGGGGAAGGCCCTGCTGCTCGGAGGGAGTGTCAGGGAGCGGTCACCAATTTTTCCACCATGAGTAGAACACTGATGGGTGTCACTACATAGCAGGATGTTCATAAGGGCTGGATTATCAAACTTCTAAGGCCCCAAAATGATATTGTAGAGTGTCACCTGAGTGTGCAAATGCTACATTTCATGATGGCTTAAGACATTGATTACAATAGAGTGTGATGAATCTGCTGCTTTCTGTAGT
Source organism: Pleurodeles waltl (assembly GCF_031143425.1). Lineage (NCBI taxonomy): Eukaryota > Metazoa > Chordata > Amphibia > Caudata > Salamandridae > Pleurodeles > Pleurodeles waltl. Next base: position 394,672,499 of record NC_090445.1, on the reverse strand, counting down.
CAAGCACCATTTGCCAGCAGCTCAGTCCCTGAAACATCACCTACTGAAGACACTACTGAAAGCACAATGCTGCAGTCCACTCAGCCTCCTGCCACCACCCCCCTGGTTCACACACTGCCCGCTTCTATGGCCCTTAGAAGATATTAGACAGTTGGTCTATTTGAGGATAACACCAATTATCCTACCACTAGGAGACACAAAATGTGATATTTTAATGGGATGTCTGAACTATTCTCATTATTCACCGCATGGCAGCACATTTCTTATACGCTTACGGACTGTTGTCAGGAAGGAGACTCTAAACAACTGCTGGATAATCATAAATTTACCACATCAAAGATAACAAATTTTCTGAAATTCATACAAGGTCTAAACTTGACAAATGTATGTATTTGAATGGAAATATACTCAATACGAAATACAAATAGTGTCTCCTTCAAAGAATGATTACACAACTATATTTTTTGTCACATGATATAAATAAGTATCCTAAAAGTTATAGACTGACAAACTTTGATGTGAAATATTATCATAAATTCTTTGATGTGATATTTTATCATACAACTAACAACAGTAACTAAACAACAACTATTTTTGTTTTTAATAAAAAAATAGGCATCCAAACATCCGCTAGGAGAAGGACGTGTCAACAAAGTTTTCAGACACTTGTCTACATACAGACCTTGCAAAGAAAAAAAAGCATAAAGAATTACAGATTTTTAAATGAAAAATGTAAGATGATTGTTCGAAACTGAAGTATGATTAGGTATAATGGAAGCTATAAAAGAAATCCACTTACATCTGGGACAACAGACTCTCTAAATGCAGAAGGAGCTGGAATCGTAGTTTTCATGAACACATTTGGCAGACCTCATGCTCTCCACAGACATTGGACTCAGATGCAGGCATAATGTACACGGACTTCCACAGAAAGAATAGAGTTATTAACATCAAGTCTGAATTCTATGCTTTGAGAGTTGAGATACACACTCAATGTTTAACCCCTTTCCCGTCACGGATGAAGTGGTTATGTCCGGTGGCGCGGGCAATTTTTTATTAGCCCTTTTCTGCCCTCCTGGGGACAGATCAGCCTATCTTAATTAGGCCGATCTGCCCCCAATGGAGGCAGAAACCACCAGGCATGTTTTTTTTTTTTACAGATGGGGAATTACCCCTTAGACAAGGGTTGCTCCCCTGGGGGGCAATTTTATTTTAGTCCATTTCTGCCCCCCTCGGGACAGATCAGCCTTTTTTCTTAGGCCAATCTGCCTCCTTATGGGCAGAAACCAATAGACACAAGGGATTTTTTTTCACAATTTCATGCAAGGGTTGCTCCCCTGGGGGGGAATTTATTTTAGGCCATTTCTACCCTCCTGTGGGGACAGATCGGCCTATTTTTGTAAGGCCCATCTGCCCCCAAGGGGGCAGAGAGCCCACCAAAGACCAAATAAGACTTTGTTTTAAAAAAAAGAGGGTTGGTGTATGGCCATACCCCAACCCAAATAAATGGGGACAAAGTTGGTCTGCCCACCCGTGGGCAGATGGGGCAATTACCCCCGATCCACGCCTTGGAGGGGGGAATAGAAAGCCTACTAGATGCCATGGAATTAAAAAACAAAAATAGTGGAGTGGTGGCTACCAACCAGTATGGGCATGGTTTTGCCCCCACCCCAACTGAAGAGGGAAACAGTCTTTCAGTTCGCTCCCCGCACAATAAAACATCTTATCCCACGGAAAGCATGAATCCATTTAATTATTTTTTGGTTTGGTTTTACATTTGGGCCATGAGAGCATGCTTAACTCTCAAAATTATCCCACTTGGAATGGTGAGGGCTGCACTTTTTGGACTTTGGGATGCTGCCATGTAGAAAAATCTCAAAGACCTAGACACATCTGAAAACTAAACATATGGGTGAGTCCAGGGTGGTGTGCTTTACATGCAACCCACACTATTTTCTTAACCACAGAGCCCTGTAAAAATCCAACCTTGCTTGAAATCACACATTTTCCCCACATTTTTGTGATGGAACCTTCCAGAATCTGCAGGAATCCACAAAATTCCTACCACCCAGCATTGTCGAATCTATACCAATAAATATTCTGCCCCACTTGTCAATGTTTTTTTTTTCAAATTGCCCTTTTGGACCCGCTTTGGTTCCCCCTCTTTTTCAACCTGTTTTTGCATCTTCCCCGTCATAGGCACTTGGCCCACCTACAAAAGTGAGATATCATTTTAATTGGGAGACTGAGGCGAACGTTGGGTGGTAGGAAATTTGTTCAGGTGAAGTGATCCCACACAGAAATGTTGGAAAATGTAGATTTTATTAGCTAAATTTGAGGTTTACTGAGGATTCTGGGTAAGAAAACACAGGGGGATCCATGCAAATCACACCTCCCTTGACACCCTCAGGTGTCTAGTTTTGAGAAATGTCTGGGTTTGGTAGGTTTCCCTAGATGGCTGCTGAGCCCAGGACCAAGAACGCAGGTCTTCCCCCGCAAAAACAGGTAGTTTTGTACTTGATAACTTTGATGTGTTTACATAGCGTTTTGGGGCATTTTCTGTCATGGCACTAGGCCTACCCACACAAGTGAGGTACCATTTTTATCGGGACACCTTGGGAAATGCTGGGTGGAAGGAAATTTGTGGCTCCTCTCAGATTCTAGAACTTTCCATGTAACATGTCTAGGATCATGGAATTGTCAACCCAATACCATTCTGGTATTGGGGGGACAATTCCATGCATCCCCGCGTCTCCACCACAGAGCCCGGGTACTGCTAAACTAACTTCCCAGGGTTTTCTCTGCAGCTACCGCTGCTGCCAACCCTCAGACAGGTTTCTGAGGCAACCCAGTCCCAGGAAGGCAGAACAAAGGATTTCCTCTGAGAGAGGGTGTTACATTCTCTCCCTTTGGTAATAGGTGTGAAGAGCCTGGAAGAAGTAACCTCCCCTGGCCTCTGGAAATGCTTTGAAGGGCACAGATGGTGCCCTCCTTGCATAAGCCAGTCTACACCAGTTCAGGGATCCCCCCAGCCCTGCACTGGCGCGAAAATGGACAAATGAAAGGGGAGTGACCACTCCCCTGACCACCACCTCCCAGGGGAGGTGCCCAGAGCTCCTCCAGTGTGTCCCAGACCTCTGCCATCTTGGATGCAGAGGTGTGAGGGCACAATGGACATCTCTGAGTGGCCAGTGCCAGCTGGTGATGTCAGAGACACCTCCTGATAGGTGCTTACCTTTCTCTGTAACCAATCCTCCTCTGAGGGCTATTTAGGGTCTCTCCTGTAGGCATCTCACCAGATAATGAATGCAACAGCTCACCAGAGTTCCTCTGCACTCCCCTCTTCGACTTCTGCCAAGGATCGACCACTGACTGCTCCAGTAGTAAGTAGCAAGAAGACTACCAGCAACATTGTAGCACCTCATCCTGCTGGCTTTCTCGACTGTTTCCTGATGGTGCATGCTCTGAGGGCTGTCTCCCTTCACCCTGCACTGGAAGCCAAGACGAAATCTCCTGTGGGTTGACGGAATCTTCCCCCTGCCAACGCAGGCACCAAACTTCTGCATCAACGGTCCTCTGGGTCCCCTCTCATCCCAACGAGCCTGGTCTGTGGAACACAGGAGCTGGGTCCAAGTGTCCCAGACAGTGCAGTGGCCTTTCTGTCCAAATTTGGTGGAGGTAAGTCCTTGCCTGCCCACGCCAGACAGTAATGCTGTATACAGCGTGAACTGCAGCTGCTAGTGCTTCTGTGCACTCTTGCAAGATTTCCTTCATGCACAGCCTAGCCCAGGTCCCCAGCACTCCATCCTGCATTGCCCAACTTGCTGAGTTGGACTCTGACTTCGTGGGACTCCCTTTTGTTGGGCTGAGTTGACCGTCATGCTCAGATCTTCTCAATGCCTGTTCAGGTGCTTTTCCAGGTGCAGCTTGCTTCTGCATGGGCTCTCTGTGTTGCTGACTGCCCCCTCTGTCTCCTGCTCCAAGGGGCGACCTCCTGGTCCTTCCTGGACCCTGGCAGCATCCAAAACCTTCAACCGCAACTCTTGCAGCTAGCAAGGCTTGTTTGTGGTCTTTCTGCGTGGAAACAACTCTGCATCCTCCAGTACGGCGTGGGACATCTTCTGACCAAAGGAGAGGTTCCTGGCACCTTCCGTTGTTGCAGAATCTTTGGCATCTTCCACCCAGAGGCAGCCCTTTTACACCTTCATCCGGGGTGTAGTGGGCTCCTGCCCCCCCTGGACACTTGTGTGACTCTTGGACTTTGTCCCCTTCCTTTACAGGTCCTCAGGTCCAGGAATCCATCTTCAGTGCTTTGCAGTCAGTTGTTGTCCTTGCAGAATCCCCTATCTCGACTTTACTGTCTTTCTAGGGTAGTAGCGTAACTTTACTCCTACTTTTGAGGGTCTTGGGTTTGGGTATCTTGGACACCCTTAGTGTTTTCTTACACTCCCAGGGACCCTCTACACACTACACTAGGCCTGGGGTCCATTTGTGGTTCGCATTCCACTTTTGGGGTATATGGTTTGTGTTGCCCCTAGGCCTCTTTCTCCCTAATGCATTCTATTGTGTTCTACAGTGTTTTCACTACTACTAGAGGTTTAGCAATTGGGAAGAATCCTACCAAAGATCTTCCCCTCAGCCTTCTCCTAGAAAGTGACCAGAAATAATCTGGCCCATCCCAGGATCAGGAGGTAGAGGAGGGGGTGCCCAGTCCCATGAGGTTGATGGGGACGGTTCTTCCAAGGACCTGTCAGCTAGAAGGCCACCTAGTGACACTGGTAGTGGGAAAGGTCACACATTAGTAGGGCACCTTTCACTCCTAAAGGCCATGTTACTAGGGTCCAGCCAGTTAGGGACAGGTCCAACTCTGCCAATTCCCACATTTCTTCTGTGTCTCACAATTCCCAAGCCTCCCACCCTGAGCATAACTTGATGGAAAGGGAACTCAGAAAGCTGAGGTTGGAAGAGGCCAGGCTGAAGCTTAAATAGCAGTTGCTGGCCTTAGACAGGGAATCACTGGATGTGGAAAGGGAAAGGCAGAGGTTGGGGTTAGTTTCCCATGTTGGCAGCAGCAGTGTTGTTGACAGTAATCCTGTTAGAGAGCAAGATTCCAGAAACCTGCATATGATAGTGCCCCCTTACAAAAAGGGAGATGACATTAACAAGTGGTTTGCTGCACTTGAGAGGGTCTGTATGGTACAGTTGGTCCCTTAAGGGCAGTGGGCTGCTATCTTGTGGCTATCTTTCACTGGTAAGGGTAGGGATAGACTCCTTACTGTCAGAGAAAGTGATGCTAATAACTACAAAGTTTTGAAGGATGCACTCTTGGATGGATTTGGCTCAACCACTGAACAATACAGGATTAAGTTCAGAGACACTAAAAAAGAGTCCTCTCAAGACTGGACAGACTTTGTAGACTGTTCAGTGAAGGCCTTGGAGGGTTTGTTACATGGCAGTAAGGTGACTGACTATGAAAGCCTGTATAATCTAATCCTGAGAGAGCATATTTTGAACAAATGTGTGTCTGATTTGTCACACCAGTACTTGGTAGACTCAGATCTGACCTCTCCCCAAGAATTGGGAAAGAAGGCAGACAAATGGGTCAGAACAAGAGTGAACAGAAAAGTTCATACAGGGAATGCCAAGGATGGCAAGAAGAAGGATGGTAAGTCTTCTGACAAGGGTGGGGACAAAGATAAAACAAATTCTGAGTCTTCATCAGGCCCACAAAAATCCTCTGGGGGTGGTGGGTCCAAATCCTCTTCTAACAATCAGAAAAAGCCTTGGTGTTATTTATGTAAAGTAAAAGGCCATTGGGCAAGTGATTCCACTTGTCCAAAGAAAAACACCAAACCTCCCACCACCACAATCCCAACTGCAACCTCTAGTGCCCCTAGTAATAGCAGTGGTGGTGGGAAGTCTACTACAAATAGCCAATCCAAGGGTGTAGCTGGGCTCACTATTGGCAGATTAGTTGGTGTTGGTCTTGTTAGGGAGACCACAGAGGCTGTTTTAGTCTTTGATGGTGGCATTGACTTTGCCATCTTGGTTGCTTGTCCCCTTAATATGGGTAAGAACAAGCAACTACGCCTAATCAACGGTGTTGAGGTTGAGGCCTATGGGACACAGAAGCCAGTGTAACTATGGTTATAGAGAAACTGGTTTACCCTGATGCACACCTACTTGGTCAGCAGTACCAAGTGACTGATGCTCACAATAACACACTTAGTCACCCCATGGCTGTTGTGAATCTCAACTGGGGGGGGGGGGTACTGGTCCAAAGAAAGTTTTGGTAGCCACTGAATTACCTGTAGATTGCTTACTATGCAATGATTTGGAGACATCAGCTTGGGCTGAAGTGGTGTTGGAGGCTCATGCAGCAATGTTGGGCATTCCTGGGCTTATTTTTGCTTTAGACCGGGCTCAGGCCAAAAAGCAAAAACAACAGGGAAACTTGGATCCTGGAACAATGGACCAAGTGCTCCCAAATACTAGGGGTAGGAAGGGTAAATCCTTGCCCACTATCCCTCTCTCTCCAGAAGATTCCCATTTTGAGGAAGAGGAATCTTCTCTCTGTGCAGAACCTACACCAGATGAGCTGGCAGCAGACACTGCTAAGCTTTTGGGAGAAGGGGGGCCTGCTGGGGAAGAGCTGAGTGTGGCACAGCAGACCTGTCTCACACTAGACGGTGTGAGACAGCAAGCTGTCAAACAGCGAAATGGGAATGTCAGTTATAGCCATAAGGTGTATTGGGAAGACAACCTCCTGTATACAGAGTCAAGGGACCCTAAACCTGGAGCTGCCAGGAGATTGGCCATCCCCTTGCAATACAGAGAGTTTCTTCTTACCTTGGCACATGACATTCCCTTGGCTGGGCATTTGGGACAAAGTAAAACTTGGGACAGGCTTGTTCCCCTGTTTCACTGGCCTCATATGTCAGAGGACACAAAAGAGTTTTGTCGCTCTTGTGTGACCTGCCAAGCCAGTGGCAAGACTGGTGGCACTCCAAAGGCCCCCTTAATTCCACTTCCTGTGGTTGGGGTGGCCTTTGAAAGGGTATGGGTTGACATAGTTGGCCCCCTTGACCCTCCAACAGCTTCAGGCAATAGGTTTATCCTGGTGGTAGTGGGCCATGCCACTAGGTACCCTGAAGCCATCCCCTTAAGGACCACTACAGCTCCTTCATTGGCAAAGGCCCTCCTGGGAATCTTTTCCAGAGTGGCCTTCCCTAAGGAAGTGGTGTCAGACAGAGGTAGTAACTTCATGTTTGCACACCTCAAAGCAACATGGAAGGAGTGTGGTGTTACTTACAAGTTCACTACCCCTTATCATCCACAAACAAATGGTCTGGTTGGGAGGTTTAATAAAACTCTCAAAGGTACGATAATGGGACTCCCTGAAAAACTCAGCAGGAGATGGGATGTCATGTTACCTTACCTCGTTTTTGCTTACAGGGAGGTACCCCAAAAAGGAGTGGGCTTTAGCCGCTTTGAACTCCTCTTTGGGCACCCTCCGAGAGGTCTCCTTCCTCTGGTTAAGAAGGGTTAGGAACAATCTTTAAAAGCTCCTAAACAGGACATTGTGGATTATGTACTTGGACTAAGATCAAGAATGGCTGAGTACATGAAAAAGGCCAGTAAAAACCTTCAGGCGAGCCAGGAGCTGCAAAAGCAATGGCATGACCAGAAGACTGTCCTGACTCAGTACCACCCAGGACAGAAGGTGTGGGTATTGGAGCCTGTGGCCCCAAGAGCTCTCCAGGACAAATGGAGTGGACCACATCTAATTGTTGAGAAAAAGGGTGAGGTTACCTACTTGGTAGACCTGGGCACAGCCAGGAGTCTCCTTACCCTGCTCATGGCAACTGATGAGGGACAGGAAGAAGAGAGTGACCCTCTCCCTGATCTCTTCTCCACCACTGAAGCTGATGGCTTAGTGGAGGGAGTAGTACTTGCAGATTGGCTTACTGCTGAGCAGAAAGATAACTGTAAAAATCTTTTAAGTCAGTTTTCTGAACTCGTCTCACTGATACCAGGTACCACTACTTGGTGTGAGCATACAATCAACACTGGAGACAGTTTACCTGTTAACAGTAAGATTTATAGGCAGCCTGACCATGTCAGGGACTGCATTAAATAAGAGGTTCAGAAAATGTTAGATTTAGGAGTGATTGAATCTTCAGAAAGCCCATGGGCTAGCCCAGTGGTGCTGGTTCCAAAACCTCACAGTAAGGATTGAAAAAGAGTGATGAGGTTTTGTGTTGACTATAGAGGGCTCAACCAAGTAACCAAGACAGATGGTCACCCTATACCCAGGGCAGATGAGATGATTGATACACTGGCTTCTGCCAAGTATCTGAGCACTTTTGACTTAACTGCAGGGTATTGGCTGATTAAGTTATCAGAAGACGCAAAACCTAAAACTGCATTCTCAATCATTGGAGGGCACTATCAATTCACTGTAATGCCCTTTTGTCTGAAGAATGCACCTGCCACTTTTCAAAGGTTAGTGAACACTGGCCTGGCTTGTAGTGGGTACCAAGGGGTACTTACACTCTGTACCAGGTCCAGTTATCCCTTATTAGTGTAAAAGAGGTGTTTCTAGCAGCTTAGGCTGATAGAAGGTAGCTATAGCAGAGCAGCTTAGGTTGAACTGGGAGACATGCAAAGCTCCTACTATACCACTGGTGTCATATGCACAATATCATAAGAAAACATAATACACAGATATACTAAAAATAAAGGTACTTTATTTTTATGACAATATGCCAAAAGTATCTCAGTGAGTACCCTCAGTATGAGGATGCCAATCATACACAAGATATATGTACACAATACCAAAAATATGCAGTAATAGCAAAAGGAAGTAATGCAAGCAGTGTAAAGTTACAATAGATTGCAATAGGAGCACATAGGTATAGGGGCAAAACAAACCATATACTCCAAAAGTGGAATGCGAACCACGAATGGACCCCAAACCTATGTGAGCTTGTAGAGGGTCGCTGGGGCTGTAAGAAAACAGTGAGGGTTAGAAAAATTGCCCACCCCAAGACCTTGTAAGGTAGGTGTAAAGTGCACCTACAACCCCCAGAGTGCACAGAAGTCATGATAGGGAGATTCTGCAAGGAAAACCAACACCAGCAAAGCAACAACAGTGGATTTCCGGATCTGAGTACCTGTGAAACAAGGGGACAAAGTCCAAGAGTTGCGACAGTGTCGAGAGTGCCAGATGAGGGTGCAAAGGAGCTGCCACCGGATGTAAGAAGCTTGGTGTTTTGCAAGAACAAAGAGGACTAGGAACTTCCCCTTTGGACGATCGATGTCCCACGTCGTGAAGAAGCTTGTAGAGGTGTTCCCATGCAGAATGACCACAAACAAGCCTTGCTAGCCACAAGAGTCGCAGTTAGGGTTTTTGGATGCTGCTGTGGCCCAGGAGGGACCAGGATGTCGCCACTTGGATGAGGAGACAGAGGGGGCGCCCAGCAAGTCAGGGAGCCCTCACAGAAGCAGGCAGCACCCACAGAAGTACCGGAACAGGCACTTAGAAGAGGAGTGAAACAGAGTCCACCCGAAGTCACAAAAGGGAGTCCCACGACGCCGGAGGACAACTCAGAAGGTTGTGCACTGCAGGTTAGATTATCAGGCCCCAGACTTGGCTGTGCACATAGGAAATCCTGGAAGAGTGCACCGGAGCCGGAGCAGCTGCAAATCACGCTGTACCCAGCAATGCAGTCTAGCGTGGGGAGGCAAGGACTTACCTCCACCAAACTTGGACTGAAGAGTCAATGGACTGTGGGAGTCACTTGGAAAGAGTTGCTGAGTTCCAGGGACCACGCTCGTCGTGCTGAGAGGGGACCCAGAGAACCGGTGATGCAGTCTTTTGTTGCCTGCGGTTACAGGGGGAAGATTCCGTCGACCCACAGGAGATTTCTTCAGAGCTCCTGGTGCAAGAAGGAGGCAGGCTAACCCCAGAGCATGCACCACCAGGAAACAGGCGAGAAAAACGGCAGGATGAAGCGATACAAGGTTGCAGTAGTCGTCTTTGCTACTTTGTTGCGGTTTTGCAGGCAGTCAGCCGTCGATCCTTTGGCAGAAGGTGAAGAGGGAGATGCAGAGGAACTCTGGTGAGCTCTTGCATTCGGTATCTGAAGAATTCCCCAAAGCAGAGACCCTAAATAGCCAGAAAAGGAGGTTTGGCTACCTGCGAAAGAGGATAGGCTAGTAAGAAAGGTAAGAGCCTATCAGAAGGAGTCTCTGACGTCACCTGATGGCACTGGCCACTCAGAGCAGTCCAGTGTGCCAGCAACACCTCTGTTTCCAAGATGGCAGAGGTCTGGGGCACACTGGAGGAGCTCTGGGCACCTCCCCTGGGAGGTGCAGGTCAGGGGAGTGGTCACTCCCCTTTCCTTTGTCAACTCTGCCAACCTTCAGACAGGTTTCTGCCCCCCTGGTGCCTGGGCAGCCCAGTCCCAGGAAGCCAGAACAAAGGATTTCATCTGAGAGAGGGTGTTACACCCTCTCCCTTTGATAATACAGTAGGTGTGAAGGGCCTGGGAGGAGTAGCCTCCCCTGGCCTCTGGAAATGCTTTGAAGGGCACAGATGATGTCCTCCTTGCATAAGCCAGTCTACACCGGTTCAGGGATCCCACCAGCCCTGCTCTTACCTGAAACTGGACAAAGGAAAGGGGATTTACCCAGAGCTCCTCCAGTGTGTCCCAGACCTCTGCCATCTTGGATGCAGAAGTGTGAGGGCACAATGGACAGCTCTGAGTGGCCAGCGCCAGCAGGTGACATCAGAGACCCCTCCTGATATGTGCTTACCTTTCTCTGTAGCCAATCCTCCTCTGAGGGCTATTTAGCGTCTCTCCTGTGGGCATCTCACCAGATAATGAATGCAAGAGCTCACCAGAGTTCCTATGCACTTCCCTCTTCGACTTCTGCCAAGGATCGACCACTGACTGCTCCAGGACACCTGCAAAGCCGCAACAAAGTAGCAAGAAGACTACCAGCAACATTGTAGCACCTCATCCTGCTGGCTTTCTCAACTGTTTCCTGGTGGTGCATGCTCTGAGGACTGTCTGCCTTCACCCTGCACTGGAAGCCAGGAAGAAATCTCCTGTGGGTCGACGGAATCTTCCCCCTGCCAACGCAGGCACCAAACTTCTGCATCACCGGTCCTCTGGGTTCCCTCTCATCCTGACGAGCATGGTCCTTGGAACACAGGAGCTGGGCCCAAGTGTCACCGGCAGTCCAGTGACCCTTCTGTCCAAATTTGGTGGAGGTAAGTCCTTGCCTCCCCATGCCAGAAAGTAGTCCTGTGTACTGCGTGAACTGCAGCTGCTAGGGCGTCTGTGCACTTTTGCAAGATTTCCTTCATGCACACCCTAACCCAGGTCCATAGTACTCTGTCCTGCATTGCCCAACTCGCTGAGTTGGACTCTGACTTCGTGGGACTCCCTTTTGTTGTGCTGAGTCGACCGTCATGCTCAGATCTTCTGAATGCCTGTTCAGGTGCTTCTGTGGGTGCTGCCTGCTTCTGCATGGGCGCTCTGTATTGCTGAGCGCCTCCTCTGTCTCCTCCTCCAAGGGGCGACCTCCTGGTACTTCATGGACCCTGGCAGCACCCAACACCTTCAGCAGTGACTCTTGCAGCTAGCAAGGCTTGTTTGCGGTTTTTCTGCATGGAAACAACTCTGCATCCTCCAGTACGCCATGTAACATCTTCTGACCAAAGGAGAAGTTCCTGGCACCATCTGTTGTTGCAGAATCTTTGGCTTCTTCCACCCAGTGGCAGCCCTTTTGCACCATCATCCGGGGTTTAGTAGGCTCCTGCCCCCCCTGGACACTTTTGTGACTCTTGGACCTGGCACAAGGTGTTAGTACCACAAGGTACCCACTATAAGCCAGGCCAGTCTCCTGCATCCTCTCAGATTCCAGAACTTCCTGTCACTGAATGGTGAGGACAAAGGGGCTTATTCTAACTTTGGAGGAGGTGTTAATCCGTCCCAAAAGTGACGGAAAAGTGACAGATTTACCACCAGCCGTATTACGAGTCCATTATATCCTATGGAACTCGTAATACGGCTGGTGGTATATCCATCACTTTACCGTCACTTTTGGGACGGATTAACACTCCTCCAAAGTTAGAATAACCCCCAAAATGTTTTCTTTGCCAGATTTTGAGGTTTGCAAAGGATTCTGGGTAACAGAACCTGGTGAGAGCCCCACAAGTTATCCCATCTTGGAATCCCCTAGGTGTCTAGTTTTAGAAAATGTATAGGTTTGCTAGGTTTCCCTAAGTGCCGACTGAGCTTAAGGCCAAAATCCACAGATAGACACTTTCCAAAAAACACGTCAGATTTCAATTGTTGCATTTCCTGTAGCAGGCATTAGGCCTACCCACGCAAGTGAAGTACCATTTTCATCGGGAGACCTGGGGAAATACCGAATTGAAGAACAAGTGTTATTGCCACTTGTCTATCTCTAAATTTTTTCCTTCGAAATGTAAGACAGTGTTTAAAAAACACAACTATTTGAGAAATGTCCTGTAATTCACATGCTAGTATGTGGACACAGGAATTCAGAGATGTGCAAATGACCACTGCTTCTCAACATCTTATCCTGTGGTCATTTTGGAAATACAAAGGTTTCCTTGATACCTATTTTTTACTCTTTATATTTAACCAAAGGATTTGCTGTATACCCGGTATACAATGAAAACCCACTGCAAGGTGCAGCTCATTTATTGCTTCTGGATTCCTAGAGTTCTTGATGAATCTACAAGCCCTATATATCCCCGGAAACAGAAGAGTCCAGCAGACGAAACAGTATATTGCTTTTGAAAATTTGCTGTTTTTTCACCTCATTCAAATTTTTGTTTTTTATTTCAGCTGTTATTTTCAGTAGGAAACCCTTGTAGAATCTACACAAATGACCCCTTGCTGAATTCAGAATTGTATCTAATTTTCAGAAACGCTTGGCTGTCTGGGATCCAGTATTGGTTTCACACCCATTTCTGTCACTAACTGGAAGGAGGCTTAAAGCACTACAAATAGTACAGATTGGGTATGTCCCAGTAAAATGCCAAAATTGTGTTGAAAAATTGTTTTTTCTGATTCAGGTTCAAGTCTGCCTGTTCCTGTTCCTGAATGCTGGGAAGATGGTGATTTTATCACCACAAACCCTTTGTTGATGCCATTTTCAGGGGAAAAAACATAAGCCTTCTTGTGCAGCCCTTTTATCCCATTGTTTTAAAAAAAAAGAAAAAAAACATTTTGTTGTATAATTTACTGTATATTTACTAATGTCTTGGTCTTCTCCCAGGGAACCCACAAACTCTGCATACCTCTAGAATCCCTAGGATGTTGGAAAATAAAGGGCACAAATTTGGTGTGGGTAGCTTCTGTGGACAAAGAGTTATGAGGGCCAAAGCACAAAGTGCCCCAAATAGCCAAAAAAAGACTTGGCACCTGAGGGGGAAAAGGTCTGCCAGTGAAATGGTTAAGGTACCTTTGAGGAAACTGATGTACATTGTCTGAGAGAAAGTGTAGCACAAAATGAATCACCTCAAGGGTTAGGCAACTTACACTGCAGGGATCTCCAAAACCATAATCTGTGAAACACTCAAAAATATGCATGTTTGATCCGCTATATTATATAAGGCACCTAGATCTTGGCCACACCACTAATCAGAGAGCAAAACAAGTGTGGTGTTTGTGAAAGTTTTCACTTGATCCTATAGGACTGTGCACTCTTTTTTGCATCTGCTTAAACCCTGGAATCCTCACATTTGGAAAGACTTTCTGCATTGAAATTTTATGACACAATAGTGCTAAACTCATTCTCAAAAAGAAAAGTTAATTTCATTTTAGAATATGTAAATTGTATGCTGCAAGTAACCATGTGTTCCAAATTAAGAGTGCAAAACATTGCAGTACCAGTGTTAAGAATGAAACTGTCACCTCGGTTAGTGATGTTTTACCACCCATTATCAGAAGGAGACTGAAAAGGGTGATTTTCATGTTAGAACTTAAACGTCTGCTAACAGAGAACCCATATTGGGTCCATCATAACACATATATACTAACTGTCTGGGTTACTAGCAATTTTTCCTCCAATTGTTTTCCACTGTGTGTAGCAGTGTAAGGTCTCTGTGTGCTACAGCCAAAGGTACGTGTGCCAAGCAACTGACCATTCATGCAAGTGCAGCCCACAATGGCTAAAATTAGTGCCATTTGCTGTTGCATTGCCTGAATAATTAAAGTACACAAAGACAGAAAGGACATGTTATACATGATTACAGGCTTGTTACTGTAAATTCTCGCTGAGGTATTACATCTAGGCCTTTGCGTACTCCTAAAATATGATCAAATGGCTGGTATTCTTTCCCTTGAAAAACTGGCAACCCAACCTTTCAATAGGAAAGGGGAACATAAAAAACAGCAGTTACAAGAGAAGGAGAAAGTTAACACATAGGTTTACCATCTTTCCAGGGGAAAATACATGCCTTTTGTTTGCAGACTATTAGTTTTCTGTCTGCTTACTTGAATTATTAGTCAGGGATTATTAACACAACCATAGAACAATAGGATGATATATATGTGCTATAGAACTTTATCATTGATCCCTGAATTAACACATAACTTAAACAAAGTCAGAAAAGTCATGTTAAAACACCTGTGAAGTTTGCCACCTATCCAAGAGAGAACTACAAGCCATTGGTATGCAAAGGCCCTTAACATCTCTGTAAGCCTTTCTAAATGAACGTTCCACCTGTGTTTACATTAACTATTAGACAGAGATCACTATCTCAGCCCTAGAGCAATACACGATAAGAAACATTATTAAAAAGCACATTTAAATATAATCCAGAACTGCGTTAATAGAATCTGACTAATAAAGTAAACAAAGACAGAAATATAACGGTAACAAAATATGCTACATTGGATTTGTTACAAAATTAAATAACCCCGGATAGATAAAACAGCCAAACCATCTAATATCTGTTGGCAAAGCAAGAGGTGATCAGCAGTGATTGTCTGTAAAACGGACTCTCCTGGAATGTCGTTCAGCAACCACAAAAATAACAGAGCAAGTGGCATATGTGGGAGCTGCCTGTCCAAAACTCTGTGACCCCCTGAAACTGGGAAGCCTGGAAGGACACTTTCCTGCTGCAATGTGCTAGTGGTCTCTTCAGTTCCAATACGTGCCCTGCTCTGCTACGAAGAGTGACTGTTTATTTCATGCTTTCTTTTAAATGAAGCACTGATAATGGATTCACACTCCTGCATAATGGAGGCAGTGAAGAGCACGTTAGAAGTAGTGTCTGAGCTCTGGGGAAAGGTCGGGTGCCGGCGCAAATGCGTGCACCTTAAGGGAACGCTGGTGTGAGAAGGTGCTTCTGACCATCTCATCTGCCTGGAATTTGTTCTTTTTAATCCCTTGGTTTTTGACCTTTTACTGTGAGGGAGCCTCAGAACCTGGGACTCAGCCACAATAAAATCATGGTAAAATAGACCACATGTGTTTACCAGCTGTGTCTGCCTTTAAGATAAGGCCTCTGTGGTGCAGCAAGGATAAGAGGCACTTGGTTGGTTACACGTGAACACATATGCATGGGCGTGTGCACACATGTGAGGGCTGTGTGAAGGAGAATCCTGATGTGCACAGCCGGATAACTGAGCACAGGTAGCCTGGAACAGAAGGGACTATGCAGGGGTGGATAGTGACCTGGACTAGGTCTTATAATGTGGTGTACATATGTAGGGAAAGTCAGTCTGGTTTACTGTCTTGACTGCAGTGACACTCAATTATACTCCTATGGGAAAGGCTGTCCTAGGACGCAGCTCCAGTTCTCTGGGGTCCACAAACTCCAGAGTCGCAACAATGTACGCTGTATCCTGTGTGAAAAGAACCATTCTGTGAAGTGCAAAAGCATACCTGTACAGCTTATGGGTCATCCAGGACTGTCATATTTCTCTAACTCAGCTCAGGATCAGAGCCCAGGCCTTTTGTGACCGTGCTAGGCTAGGTTAATTACTTTTTTCTCCAGCTGCAGGAACACATACCTTACCCATCAGAGGAAGCAATTAACAGTGCTTAAGTCAGCTGTGAAACAGGAACGGATTGGGTGAATTGTTCTGCATCAATCAGCCAGCTGTCATCCTGTGCTTGGAAGAGAGCCTGCTGCAGGCCACTCAACAAAGGAGGGAGTCCAGACCTCTAGAGTCAAGCCAGGGGAGGGAGGCGGCTCCTTTGAAGATTTGCTGGGTGAAGGCCCTGGCAGTGATGTGAGTGAGGGGTGGAGCTGAGACCTTCAGAGCACATGTGGCAAGTAACTCCTGGGTGACACCATTTTGAGCTATCCCAGAAGACTGTGCTGGGAAGTTGGGACAGAGGTGATGTAGCACATCAGGATAAGCCAGAGGCGCAGCCCTGACGGGCACTCCTGCTCATACTAAAAGGTTCCGGTGCAAGGAAGAGAGGTCTCTCTTGGTTGTGCTTTTCTT
Organism: Pleurodeles waltl; assembly: GCF_031143425.1. NCBI lineage: Eukaryota > Metazoa > Chordata > Amphibia > Caudata > Salamandridae > Pleurodeles > Pleurodeles waltl. The sequence continues at coordinate 394,655,991 of NC_090445.1, read as the reverse complement.
TGAAACACTGGTACTGGAGGCTGGTGCCATAGACAATTGGAAATAGGAACCCCCTGACTGCCATCTGGATTACGGACTCTACCTTTGATTGAACCCAGGACCAGTGGGCACACCCCATGGTGAGGAATGCTGGTCCCCAAACATCTCCTGAGGACCAGCTGTAGAAAAGACTGGGTTCTGCGCAAGGAGAAGGAAAGGCCCAGAGACAACAAAGTGAAAGTGTGATGCAGAGAGGCAGTGCAATCTGCTCCCTACAAAGTTGTGGTTTGAAGGCTAAGAGGCCTACAGAAGTGCTCCAGATTGTAAGGGCTCACCATCAGGGGTAAAATTAGACAAAGATCATCTAAATTGGCCCAACTGGGCCAGAGATATTGGCATTCAAATTTGGGCAACGTTTGACCTTTGTTCCTAGTGGCGACAAAGCATGTGTAACTCTGTCATAATTTTCAGTCTTGACAACGGGGTTGACCATGGCCTGCGAGCTGCCCCTGAGAATCCAGAAACGAAGGGGGATCGCTGTTGAGCTTTCCCCATCTGATTAGAAGGGGGCTTATGACCACATCACCTGCCCCAAGAAGCTGTAGGCCCGAGGACGCTCCATCATGCTCCCCCTACAAAGCCAGAACGGGTGCTCAGGACCCCACGTGTCCCCAAAGTGGAGAAGGATGAGGGAGTAGCATCAAACCCACCCCCGTGACGATAGGTAGTGGCCCTGGACCCTGGGACCGCAGATGAGTAACAAAAGGGGGACCACCGTTGCGCTTCCCCAGAGGTGAGAGGGGTACCAGTACCTCATCCCTAGGCCCTGAGGGTCAGAGTACAGGGAGTACCACCACGCAGCAGCTCGTTCTGACTGCTGGAGCAAGTAGACCGGGTAGAATTGTTGTCTCCCCCGGCTGCATGCAAGATTGCATGTTGTATGTGAAAATGTTTCCCTCGAATTACATAGTCGTCGTTTCATTATAATGTAAATATGTTTATCGTTAATATTGGTTTGTGTTTTCTATCGAAACATTTTGGAGGAATTTCCTTTTTCTCAATAAAGACTATTTTTATCACGTTTTAAACTATTATGTTTCGAAATATTTTATGTTCATGCTTGTGAGGCAGCAGTTTAAAATGTTGAGTCAGATCAACTGTAATTCTTCCTGGAATGCAGAAGAGGGAGCAGTGCCACAAGACTTGAGCTAGCTCCCTAAATCAGGCAAAAGGCAAAGTTAACCATTTGGGAATGTGTAGCAACGATCAAGGAAGAGCACTGTCACAAAGAAATAAACGAAAAGCTGCTCTTTTTCTTCAACAATATTGAAACATACAGCAAACATGATTTTCTTTGAGGCATAGCCTTCAAATGAACTCTTACCTGGTATTCTTTTCAGCACATAAATTCTATGTTACTAGAAAATTACAGAAACTGTAAAAAATAAATCTGTGTAAAACAGCCACATTTCTACTTTCCTCCATGTGGAAATTCGAAATCCTCTGGGTTTTTTTTCTCAGGGAAGTTTGCTACTTCAGGACTGTGATCCAGACAGGCAAACGCCCCCATGCAGCATCTGCCTTCTAAAATGGTGGATGCTGCTTGTGAACTTTAACATTTGTCCAGTTTACCAATAAATTGAGATCTGTTTCTAGTGCCATTTTTTAAGCTAAGCATGTTACACCTGTTATTTTAGTTTCTAATGATTTTGTTCACAGTTACATGTCCCCTTGCGTTTTTTATTTAAATGCATTTAATGTTTCCTCTAATTTTCACATTTGTGGTGTTTCGTTATAATTCACTTTCCTTAAGTAAGAACGTTCAAGACTTTGTTTCCCCAAATATGTTTTCAATGTTTTTTTATTTTTATTTTTATATGAAGTGACCTACTACCTGGAGTGCAGTCTGAGCCAGGAGCTGGCTCGGGGCATCCCAGTGACGTCCCACTACGAGGGATCCACGTGGGGTGCCAGGGTGGCACAAGGGGCCCTAAACAAAAGTGGAGTGGCCCGAGGCCGCCGAAGACGGAAACTAGCAATTCAAATCAAGTCTCCTCAGCGCATCAGATCTTCTGCTGAGATATGCACACAGCAAGCACAAGGAGCATCCCATAATGCGCACCTGGCAAAATTTTTTGGGTCGAGCCTGAGTCACATGCGTTTGCGCATGCGTATCGCTAGAAAGACGCTTTCAGAATTAGAAAAGAGCTCGGAGCACCGTCCACAACACGTCAGTGTCTTTCATTGGTTCGTGGGCTTGCCTGTTAGAATCTGCTTGCTTTCATTAGTGGAAGGCATGGATACGTCATGCCTTTTCCAGTGGTTAGCCCTCCTCGAGCGCAGCGACCAAGTACAGAAAACATGCGAAGCTCGCTGTTTCCCATCAGGTTTGTAGACTATTTTTTCTCTATTTTCGCAACACGTTCTCACTTGGCAGAAATCGAGCGCTTTGCATAATATCGACCCTGTTACACAGTTAAATCACTTTTGCCAGTTACTACATAATTGCTCCTTTGCCGATAGGTTTCATTACGAGTGAACTGTAGCAGCACGATCCCGCTGTTTTTTCTTTTAACGTGGCAAGAAAAGTCCGGTTGGGAGTTTACAACTGGTGATACCTGTAACTCGGACAAATGTGAGACCCTAATGCATTGCAAATGCTTGTTTATGAAGAGTCACTTGTTGTCTGCATTGTGGTGGCCCCAGGACAGCGGGGCCATCACCACAATTTCACTAAAGTGCAGATGGAGCTCCAGGAGGAGTGCAGCCTCCCCTCAAAAGAATTCAAATGTCTCCACCCTCAGTTTCAGGGGACTAAAGTAGAATAAACGCTCAAGGTTTTTGATGGATTTTTAAACACTACTAAGGCTGTAACTTTTGCTCTTCAATTCTGCGATCTCTAGTTGCAGAGACTATGGGCCTGATTACAACTTTGGAGGAGGTGTTAATCCGTCCCAAATGTTCCATAGGATGTTCCATAGGATATAATGGACTCGTAATACGGCTGGTGGTATATCCGTCACTTTTGGGACGGATTAACACCTTCCTCCAAAGTTGTAATCAGGCCCTATGGCTTTAGTCTTTGTGGCTTATAAGGGTTGATGTAAAGTTTATGTTGACAAACACCCTCTAGGGCTAAAAGGTGATATTGCACATTTGTGTATACAGTATACAAATTGATAACTTTAGGGACTATGTTTAAAGTGTAGTAGTTTATATATATATATATATAATCTTTTTTAGTTTAAAACTTTTATTAAGAATATAAGGCGGTACATACAGTATATAAATAGACTGTTAACTTTCAAAGCGTTGTTTTTTTTTTTTTACCACAATTATTTCCATTATGGACATATGAGCTCATACAGTCAGGCAAACAAAAATTCCTAATTGTATAGATGAAATTTGTATCCTTATTTTTTGGAAGAAGGCAGGAGGGGGGGTAAGGGAGAAAGGAACAAGGGTAGGGTAGTATGGAGGGGTTGATCTTGGAATAAGGAAGAGATGGAGATATCGTGTGAAAATGTTGTGGAGGGTTGTTAGAAGGAGAGACTGGGGTATAAATAGGAAGGCCTTGAATCCTGAAGCTAGCCTGGCCGTACCGAGGGTAGGTCGTTCTGTAGCTCCCCGTCTGTAATAAGTTACTACCTAGGGGTAGGTAGTGTGCCTGTTAGGTATGGTGAGGTCAATTAAAGAATGGGTACTTCTTATATGTGTTAGTTTCTCAGTCGTTGTTTGTGTTAGAGAGCAATGTGCAGTATTAGATCGGTTAGTCCAAAGTCCCAAGCATATGTCAAGGTGAGGGGTCTAGGGGGTAATAAAGATAGAAGAAAAGGGGGGGGGAGAAAAGATAATTAGAGATAGGGAAAGGGGACAATAGGGGAATAAATATGTTCCAAGGTTCTAAGGTTCTAAGAGGGTAGTTGATGTTACTTAGCCATTGGTCATTGACCATTGGCCATCCACCAGCTGCTTCATGGTCTCGTCAGGAATGGGCGCCAGACTTCCGCAAATAGCTCTGCTTGGTCCTGTAGGTTATAAATCAATCGTTCATGGGTGGCAGTTTGGTACATGGTCGTCATCCATTCTGTCGGTTTGGGGGCAATACTGGATCTCCAATGCCGGAGTATGCATATTTTGGCCTTGGCAAGTGCCGTATGGAGTAATCGTTTATGCGCCCGTGATAGGGAGGGGTACGAGCGAGTATCGTGTAGGACAATAAGTGATGGCGGGGTCGGTTTTGGTATCTGTATGAGGGCAAAGCGTACCGCATCCCATAGGGACTGTATCGTCGGACAATGACATAGGATATGGAGTTGGTCACAGTAGGATTCTGTGCATCTCCAGCAGTTCGCGTGCGATATCAACCCTGCCCTAAGAAGTTTAGCGGGGGTCCAGTTCCATTCTTGAAGGATTTTGAATAGGCAAAATTTCAGGCATGCTTCGCGTACTCCCCTGTCGGGGGCTTCTAGTATGTCTGGCCATTCTTCGTCCGTATAGGTTATCTCAAGTTTGTCCTGCCATTTTAAGCGTAGTCGTTCAAGAAGAAGTTGCGAGTAGAGGTGGTTTGTTAATTCGTCATAGAGGCCAGCCATGACGCCTCTGTGTTCGCCCCATTTCTGAAGATAGGTGACGATGGGCGAGGTTTTAAGCGGGGGGGCTCCTAATGTTCTACGCATACAATGTTTAAGCTGTAGATATCGCCACTCCTGGTTACTGTGGATACCGAACTCTTCCTGGAGAGAGGCGAATGTGCGGAAGCTATCTCCATCTATAATGTGAGATATATTGTGGATACCTGCCTCGAGCCATTGGGGCCATCTGAGAGTATTCCCTCCTATTTTTATGCTTTTGTTCCCTGCTATGGGAGCCTGGGTGTGCAGGGAGGGGTGTACTCCTAACAGTCGATGGGCTCTGCGCCATGCTGTGTTTGTAGCCTTGAGGATGGGGTTAGCTAAGGGAATATGGTCAGCGTATATCCCTCCCATCTCCGTATGCTGCCCATTTACGAGTTTCTCTGTGACCACCCATTGCGTTGGGTCGGGTGTATCTGGGAGTGTGTATATTAGCTGTGAGAGTTGTAGGGCTAGTGAGTATTGTTCTACTGAGGGTAGTCCTAATCCTCCGTAGGGCCGTGGTGCCAGTATAATTGCAGGTTTCAGTCTTGGGCGTGAGGAGCCCCATACGAAGGTCCTTATGGATGCGTCGATCAAACGGAGTGAGGAAAGGGGTATCTGTAGAGGGAGCATACCTAGCACATATGTAAAACGTGGCAGGGTGACCATTCTGACCGCCTGTGTCCTGCCCTACATGGACAGGCCTAATAATGACCATTTGGAAAAGTCTTGTTTCATTTTAGATATGGGGGGGTCTAGGTTGTCCCTGACCATATATTCCAGGCCTCGGTTAATAAACGTTCCTAGGTATTTAAGGCGAGTCGGGGTCCATTTAAATTGGAGGCCATGTATCGCAGCCCTCGGCGTTATGCGGGATAGTGGTAGTGCCTCGCTTTTATACCAGTTTACCTGGTATCCGGATAAGGATGCGAAGTCCTCTATAGTAGAGAGTAGTGCTGGGAGAGAGGTTTCCAAATCGGACATTGTTAACAAAATGTCGTCTGCATAGAGATAGATTTTGGATATGCCCCGGTTATATGGATCCCTTTTATCTGGTGAGAATTCCGTATAGTGGCGGCTAGGGGTTCCATGGCCAGTAGGAAGAGAAGTGGTGACAGGGGGCAACCCTAGCGCGTGCCTCTTCCAATAGGGAACGGGTCTGACAAGATACCCCCACAATTAACCTGTGCCGTGGGGTGGTCATATAATAAACGTACTTTGGAGATAAATTGTTCCTCAAGGCCAAAATGCTTCATGGTAGTGAATAGATAGGACCACTCAATGCGGTCGAATGCTTTCTCCGCGTCTAGGGACAGGGCTAGGGCTTCTTCAGGTAATTGCAGGGATTCTAACAGCGTATGGCAAGGAGTACGCATATGATTTCTGGAGGTGCGGCCCGGTACGAACCACACTTGAGCATTATGAATCAATGATGGTATCACCTTGCGGAGCCGTGCTGCTAAAACACTGGCTAGAAGTTTAACATCCCCGTTCAGAAGGGAGATAGGGCGGTAACTGCCACAGAGGAGGGGGTCCCTCCCTGGCTTAGGCAAGATGACAATTGTGGCCTTGTTGGATAGAGCGACCAGGGTGCCTTCCTGACATGCTTCCGTCAGTGCTTCATGTACTGCGGTGATTGTCTCTTCCCCGGCCCATTTATAGAATTCCGCAGGGAATCCATCTTCTTCTGGAGATTTATGATAGGGGAGGTTTGTTATAACTTGAGTTATCTCTTCTTTGCTTATATCACCATCTAAGAGAGCCCTACCTGCTTCCGACAAACGAGGTAGGTTGGCCGCGTTAAGGAATATCTCCATTTGTATCTGATCGGTCGTTGTTTCAGGAGTGTTCAGATGTCGGTAGTACTTGGCAAATTCATTTACAATATCTTGCGGACGAGTTAGCACTGTTCCTGAGGAAGAAGTTATGGCTGCGATGGCAGAAGCTGCCTCTCTTTGTCGGAGCTGTGCCGCTAGGAGACGTCCTGCTTTTTCTCCTTGTTCGTAATGGCGGCCTCACAATTTTTGCAGTGCGTATTCCGCCTGAGATGCACAGAGTTCGTTGTGTGCCATGCGGGCCTGTTCTAGGGAGCGGTGTAGCCTAGGGGACGGTTGGACGGTATATTGTTTAGTGAGGTCCTGGATTGTGGTCTCTAAGGTGGTTTGGCGGGCTATTCTGTCTTTATTGTCCAATGCTGCATCTCGCATCATGTTCCCTCTCAGGGTCACTTTTGCCGCCGCCCATAGGATCCTTTTGGGGGACACTGTGCCTGTATTCTCGGCCATGTATGTAGATACGTGGGCTTTTGATTGTTCCTTCCCTTGGGGGGAGCGGTATCTGTGTACAGCGAGGCGCCATGGTTTTCGACCAGGAGGGGATAGTCCTACCTGGATCAGGATTAGTATTGGAGAGTGATCTGAGAGGCAGCTGTCTAGGATGCAGGTGTCTTGCATATGAGGAATTACAGTGTGTGATACCAAGAAATAGTCCAGGCGCGACTGGGTGCCATGGACGGTGGATAGAAAAGTATGTTCCTTATCTTTCAGGTGTTGTATTCTCCAGCAATCCACTAGTCTGACGTCCGTAGTCAGGTCCGTCAAGAGCGCCCTGTCGTGATTGTTACATACATCAATGGGCCCAGTCCTGTCCATTATGGCATCTTGGGCGAGATTCCAGTCTCCCCCGATTATGTATCGAGTAGTTCCGATTTCTGTCAAGAGACGATTTAGCTGTAGAAGGAATGGGCGTTTTGGGCCGGTTGGTGCATAGATGTAGCCCACGCATAAGAAGGTATTCCCTATTTTTAGTTTAGCAAATATATATCTTCCTTCCGTATCGTTCAAGGTTTTAATGATAGTGACCGGAAGGGATTTACGCACTAGTATCGCCACTCCACATTTGCGGGGCCCGCTGCTTCCAGATTCCTGATTCACTGGGCAGCAGCTGAAGGCAACCCTCCCTACCCAATCTCGTTTAAGTTTACTGGATTCCAGAATGTCAAGGTGAGTCTCTTGGATCAGAGCGATATCTGTTTTTTTGGATTGGAGATAGGACAGTATATTTTTCCGCTTAACATAGCTCGTCATGCCATGTACATTCCAGGAGAGTATCCGCAATGGTCGTGTCGCTTGAGGGGGGTTCATCGACATCTTGGATAGGTGTGAATAATCACCCTTATACCGTGATTAGCACTGGTGGGGGGGAGGGAGGATGGGAGATACTGACTTATTTGCTAGTGTGGGAGTTGTGTTTTGTTATGATACAGTGTTGTATACAGGGGGGGTGGCAGCTGGTGAAGGCCAAGGGTGTCCTCTGCAAAAGGAAGAGAAAGGGAAGGAGGGGGTGGAGGGAGAGAAAGCAGTACAGATAGGACAAGAGCCGGATGGGGGAGGGATATGGAGGGAAAAGTAGACAAGGAGAAAGAAAAGAAAAAGAAAAGAAAAGAGTGGGGGAGTGAGGGGATGGATGTGTGTGCTGAGTTTGAAATTGAGAGTATAGCGAGGAAGCGTGCAATTGGGGGGGAGTGGAGGAGGGAAGGGAAGAGGGAAGCTAGGAGCCCAACCTCCTTCGTTAGGTCTGTAAACGGCGGGTCCGATTTCTTTCAGAGCTCACGTGCCGTCGGAGCGATCTCTGTTGGGGGGGGGGGGGGGGGGTGAGGGGAGAGATAACAGACAGCCAGCTGTCGATATGTCGGTGGCAAGGAGGGATGGGAAGTGCATGGTTGTGTTTATGTTTCGAGAGGCGGGTCTATTCGTCGACGGTTGATGGCAATTATAATATTTATATAGTTAAAGTGTGTACTGGTAGGAATAAGGAGTGGTTGATAGCCATCATGCCTGGGCCATACTATCGTGAAGTGTTGCTGATCATCCAGGAGAGTCAGCAGGGGGGAAAGAAAGAAAGAAAGAAAGAAAGGAGGGGGAAGGTGTTGATGGAGGGTGGTACTTAAGGTGTTATGCCTAATACTTGATGTTGTGTGGTATCGGAGGGAATTTTATGGGCTCATAAGATAGAATCGTAAAGTAAAGACATGATAGATGAAAAGACAGAGGTCAGTTGGTGAAGAAAGGTCAGGGCGAAGGATGGGGGTGCAGACAGGGCAATTCTCGTACACGCAAGGGTACATAAAGGTACCAATATATAATATAATACATCTTGAATATTTCTTTTCAACTATAACACTACTTCGTCACGCATTACAAAATTTCTGTGATCTATTGTGTCAATCAACATAACACATCCTAGTGTCCTATCGCATTATCATATTATAAGCCATTATACTAGGTGTCACGCTATTTATCGTAGGATAGGTAATGGGTGCTGCTGAGCCCCGGGTTGTGCGAGGGCAATGCGTATCTCACCCCGTTGTGAATTTCTTGCCGTGTATTATTACATCTTAATACTGACAAGAAAGGGATATGCATGTATTGCCAGGGTCTTAGCTTGGTATGCACCACCGTCATGGTCGTTCTGTTTTAGATGGTAGTTACGGGTAGTAACAACTGACGTGCGGGGGAGGGACAGCTAAAAGTTTACATTATGATGCTATAATGTGGTGTGGCAGTGTAAGATATCATATTGTTTCGCTTTGTTATGTGGTGTTGTATTATATTATGTCTTTTTGTTCTATTTTTTAATTTTATTATAGTAAAGTAAAGTAATGGGGGCGTTAATATGCCTCAGGTTGTGTCGTGTTGTGTGTCCCAGGGTTGGGGTTAATTTATCTTTATGTGGTCTAGTCCCGTCCCTTGGGGTAATAATGGGGGTTAGGTGGCTCTATTGTCGGCGCTAGTCGTATGTGGTGTGTGTTAGGATGGGTCCGTGTACCATGTTGTTTGCTGCTGTGAGATATTTTGTAGTGTGTGGAACACGGGTCATTTTCTATAATAGTTGATTATTGTTTGTTATCTGTTATTTATTATTTAATGCCCCTGTTACATTGTTATAGGGTCTGGACTGGGCCCTTACTTAGCTTACAGGGAGACGGTGGGGGCTGGTCCCTGTTCTGGTGATTATCCCCTGTCGTTCCCTGGGGACAGATAACAATTTGCTGGTAGTTTCACATTATAGGGCCTCGGGTCTAATCGTGGAGAACGTGGACTTTTTAATCACCTGGTGTTAACATCGGTCCTAGCAATCTTAGCCAGTTATAATAATGATACACATATGATCTGGAAAGGTACTCATCCGTCCTCAAGGTCTACAGCTATTGTTTTCGACTTTCGAGCGATAGTCCATCATATCGCCGCATCGCGACGGCTTGTCAAGAAGATCCAGTCGTTGGCTTTAAGGGGAAGCGGGATTTGTCTCTCTCCGATAGTTGGGTGTAGGTTACTACTGCGTGTAAGACCTGGCCCCTGTCATCATATGGGTGGGAGAAACTACTACGTGAGCTACAATACTGATATATGATCTGAAGATCGGATAATCTTCAGAAGTAACGCCCTATAGGGACTGATAGATGAATGGATGAAGGTTGATAGATTGGGATCATTAAGGGAAATAATGCCAGACTGCTAGACCAAATCGAATAATAACACAGAAAAACTGAAAACAAAATCACAACAAGAAAAACTTTAATGAAATGCTATAAATACGTACATAATAATGAAATGAAAGAATTATAAATTTATAAACCCTAATATTCTAATTCAGACACACCGCAATCAGACTAGACAACAATGAACAATATACTCAAATCAAAATTTTCTTGCACATATAACAACATTAATAGGCCAATACATAGAAAGTACAATAAATACAGACATATAAAACCATACTCAGAGAGTAGATAAATACATATATATCAATGATGATCTAATACAAAAATAATCTATGTTAAGAAGAGAGTAAATCAAGTGAATATCACTACAGCAAAGATATGCTGTGGGAAACAACGGCCTACGCGCGTTTCGGTGTTCCTAATGGTTATAGGTCACCTTCCTCAGGGCCATTCCCATTGATAAAAGACGAAAAAGGAATTTTTTGAATTCTAGCAGCCAGGTTCTTAGATTGATTGATCAAGCTTTGGATAATTGATGTGCTGAGATCACATAGTCATGTCATCTAGCTTACTTCAATTGTCTATGTTAGTAGTTCTAACAATGCTATAATCACTCATTGTTCCGGACCTCTATGTGGGCATAGTCACATCTAGTATGACGGAGAAAGTTGGTTTACTCGAGTTTCGGTGTTCCTAATGGTTATAGGTCACCTTCTTCAGGGCCATTCCCATTGATAAAAGACGAAAAAGGAATTTTTTGAGTTCTAGCAGCCAGGTTCTTAGATTGATTGATCAAGCTTTGGATAATTGATGTGCTGAGATCACATAGTCATGTCATTTCAATTGTCTATGTTGGTAGTTCTAACAATGCTGTAATCACTCATTGTTCCGGACCTCTATGTGGGCATAGTCACATCTAGTATGACAGAGAAAGTTGGTTTGGCAAAGCTAGAAATATATTTCGAGTCGATGTCTTGTGTTTGATGGTCTCTGTTGAAATTTCAAGCTGATAAGACTTCAAAAAGAAAAGTCAGTTTCGCCGATACGCTCTCTGAAAAATGATAAACCATTATCATTTTTCAGAGAGCGTTCAAAAAATTCCTTTTTCGTCTTTTATCAATGGGAATGGCCCTGAGGAAGGTGACCTATAACCATTAGGAACACCGAAACGCGCGTAGGCGTTGGTTCCCACAGCATATCTTTGCTGTAGTGATATTCACTTGATTTACTCTCTTCTTAACATAGATTATTTTTGTATTAGATCATCATCACCCATATTTTTCCCTGATTGAGCTACTAGCATCTCCTTAGGGAACCCCTTTATTGTTTTTCACCCCCCTGTCATCATATGATCTGGCTAGTCTCTCAATGTCTCTACCTCTGTGACTGGCTTCAGCGTCATATAAAGCCGTATTCGTCTCCTCCTTTCCTAGGTGGAGGGTTCCGGCACCTTCACTGTCCCCTACTATGCCATGCATGTAGTCTGTGCTGGTAGAGTCCATAGGCTGAGATTGGAAAGAATCAAGGAAGAGTCTCAGTTCGTCGGGGTTGTAAAAGTCCTTGGATACTCCATTTTTGATAACCCACATTCTTGCAGGGTCAAAAAGGCCGTATTTCATCTCTAGTTGGCAAGCCGGGGTCGTAGAGCTAGGAAAGCCTTTCTACGTTCATTGGTCTCCTTGGAATAATCGGCAGTTATTCGGATCTCGTGCTGATCTATTCGGAAAGGGCCGTGGGTGCACGCCACTTGGAGTATTTGACGGGTTTGATTATGCTGCAGCAAGCATGCGATGATTGGATGGGGCCTTGAAGAGTTGTCAGAACGTTTTGGGCCTGTCCTGTATGCCCGTTGAAATTCTAGCAGAGGGTCAAAATTCAACGAAGTCAATTTTGGGAGAGTGGAGCTCAGAAAAGCCTGCATATCCGAGCCTTCTTCATTTTCCGGGATCCCAAATAAGAGGATATTGTCTCTCCAGCTCCTATCCTCCATATCCTTTAGTTTGCTCCTGAGGTAGAGGAAATCTTCTTCTCGCTCCTGAGACATATTAACCTGCGTCTCTATTGATCCCATGCGCTGCTCCAGCCCCGTCACTCTAGATTGAAAGCCTGCTATGTCAGATCGCATGGATTTCGTTTCTATTGTTGGCGAGGTTATAGAGGCATCCATCCCCTCTATGCGGCGGCTGACAGTGGTGATCTCCTGTATTATCCGGTCCATAGTTGTGGAGTGATCTTTATCAGACATTGTGGTAGACTCGTTTGAAGGTGGCGATGTTTGAGGGTTTGTCTTTGTGGGGGTTAGGCATTTGTGATGTAACGCTCTGAAAATAATAGTTGTCGTGCAGGTTTGCTGGCGGGTTTGTGATTCGGTTTGTTACCGGGCATCGCCTCAACTGTCTGCAGAGTCAATCTACGTAGGGCCCGGATCTCCCTTCGCGAGATCCGATAAGGATATAGATTTTCTGTGCCAGCCAATTCTCGTATTTATTCTGTCTCTTCCCGTTTTTTGGTCCTTGATTGTTGGTGTTTGCTTCTTGATTTCTTTCTTTCCCCCTCCTGTCTCTGCGTCCGTTTATTTATTGTTCTCTACTTTCCTTTTTCCCTCGTTTTCTTTAGTGTATCCCCCTAGCGCTTATTGCAAATTGTGAAGGCCTGTCATTGTCTATGGGGCGGAAAAGGGTGTACACAAGGAGAGGTCAGATGCCAATTGGTCGATGTAGAGCCTACCATGGCCCTTAGTGTTGAGAGACCATGTCCTGCATCTGCTGAGACTGATTCTTCAGTAGTTGACGTTGATTGCAGTGAGTAGTAGGGGGGAGAGGAGAGGGGCTGGTTTACTTTCCTCCGGGTTTTTTGCCGGCTATCTAATCTGGCTAATCTGGGTGGGGGTATGTATGGCTCTTCAGCTGTCCTCACCAGTTTCCCCCTGGTGAGTGTGGGTGGCGGTGAGGGCGTTGGTCTCTACATTGGAGCCTATTTGGCCTGAGGGGAGGGAGGGACGTAACCTTCTCTTCAGTGTATCGTTTCGCGTTTGGTGCCTTGTCTTTCTCTTATTGTTGTTCCACTTTGACTTTGGGCTATCTTATTTTGGGGTGTCCTTCCCGTGTTCTCTGGCCCGTTCTTGTGGGGAGGAGGGTATATGGTATTTGTCCCTCTCTGGGTATAGTGGATTTTCTCGTCCCTTCTCCTCTCTTCTCTTCTCTCCTATATCTCTGCTCCTCTGGCCACCCCTCACCTCCGCGTCTCCTCCGGTCACTCACCCTCCTCACCTCTCCATCTCCTCGTCCCCACTCCGCTCCGCTCTGTTCTCCCACCTCTCCCTCTCCCCCTCTTGCCACTCCACTCTCCCTCCTCCTCTTCTGTTTTCATTAATAATAGCTGTTTTGTTGGCGGGAGGGGGAGGAGGATTTGGTATGGTGTCCCAGTGGGGGGGTTTTGCTGTCCCTCGGCGGTAGAAGAGAGGGAGGGGAAGTCGTACCTCTGCCACCGGTGATGTACTCCTGCCGTGTTGGTTGCTCCATTCTGTTTTTGAGAGTCACAGTCCCGCCTCTCTGGCTGAGTTCCTCTCCCAGCCGTCGGAGAGTCCGTGCCTCTTAGCTGTGTCTCCCCGCGGGGGGCCGAAGGTCCGCGGGTGCTTCCGAAGGTTGTAGGCAGGCTGGCGCGGGTCGTCAAAGCTCCCGCAGCCCTCGCGGCCCGCTTGGCTGCTTCCTTGCCGCTGCGGGCACGCCGTCCCCGGCTTCCTGAAGACGCGACTCCGCCCCTTTCGCCAGGCCTTATCGGCCTGGGGCGAGTCGCGAGTTTCCTGCCCTCCGTCCTCCTCCTGCAGAGTCTCAGGGCATAAATCTGCATCACCGCTGTTGCGGATATAGAGGGTTCCGGACACGATGGGTTGTCCGGCTGTCCTCACGCCCCTGTCGCCCCCCAGGATCGTCGCGGCTCGGAGCACTCGCTCTAAGCGGCCATCTTGTTTTGTGGCCCGGCCACGCCCCCGTAGTAGTTTATATTACATTTTATTAAGGATGCTGATGCAAGCATTCTCCAGTGGTGACGCGCTATGCAGTGATCCAGTTATAAATGTGTTCCCCTCTAGGGGCTGTGGTTAGCTTGCTTATTTCATGCTAAAAATCATGTTGATAGCTGCAATCATTCAGGCATGCCTATACCTTTTACTTGCACCTGTTTTAGCAGAGTAATGAGGCCGATAGCCATTGTAGGAATGTAACATCTTGCCTGGCATGTTACCCCCATTTTCACTGTATGTATGTTTGTTTTTGCCTATGTGTCACTGAGATCCTGCTAGGCAGGACCCCAGTGTTTGTGTTCATAATATATGCTCTGTATGTGTTCCCTTTGTGGTGCCTAACTGGATCACTGAGGCTCTGGTAACCAGAACCTCAGTGTGCATGCTCTCTCTGCTTTTAAAATAGTCACTGCAGGCTAGTGACTAATTTTACCAATTCTCATTGGCACACTGGAACACCCTTACAATTTCCTTGTATATGGTACCTAGGTACCCAGGGTATTGGGGTTCCAGGAGATCCCTATGAGCTGCCGCATTTATTTTGCCCCCCATAGGGAGCTCAGAACATTCTTACACAGGACTGCCAATGCAGCGTGAGTGAAAACATCCACGTTATTTCACAGCCATTTTCACTGCACATAAGTAATTTATAAGTCACCTATATGTCTAACCCTCACTTGGTGAAGGTTAGGTGCAAAGTTACTTAGTGTGTGGGCACCCTGGCACTAGCCAAGGCGCCCCCACATTGTTCAGGGCAATTTCCCCAGACCTTGTGAGTGAGGGGACACCATTACACGCGTGCACTACATATAGGTCACTACTTATATGTAGCGTCACAATGGTAACTCTGAACATGGCCATGTAACATGTCTAGGATCATGGAACTGTCACCCCAATACCATTCTGGTATTGGGGGGACAATTCCATGCATCCCCGGGTCTCTAGCACAGAACCCGGGTACTGCCAAACTGCCTTTCCGGGGTCTCCACAGCAGCTGCTGCTGCTGCCAACCCATCAGACATGTTTCTGCTCCCCTGGGGCCTGGGCAGCCTGGTCCCAGGAAGGCAGAACAAAGGATGTCCTCTGAGAGAGGGTGTTACACCCTCTCCCTTTGGAAATAGGTGTGAAGGGCTGGGGAGGAGTAACCTCCCCCAGCCTCTGGAAATGCTTTGATGGGCACAGATGGTGCCCATCTCTGCATAAGCCAGTCTTCACCGGTTCAGGGATCCCTCAGCCCTGCTCTGGTACGAAACTGGACAAAGGAAAGGGGAGTGACCACTCCCCTGACCAGCACCTCCCAGGGGAGGTGCCCAGAGCTCCTCCAGTGTGTGCCAGACCTCTGCCATGT
This sequence comes from Pleurodeles waltl, assembly GCF_031143425.1. Lineage (NCBI taxonomy): Eukaryota > Metazoa > Chordata > Amphibia > Caudata > Salamandridae > Pleurodeles > Pleurodeles waltl. The sequence continues at coordinate 394,640,524 of NC_090445.1, read as the reverse complement.
TGGATACAGAGGTGTTGGGGCACAATGGACAGCTCTGAGTGGCCAGTGCCAGCAGGCGACGTCAGAGACCCCCTCTGATAGGTGCTTACCTTTCTAAGTAGCCAATCCTCCTTTTTGGGCTATTTAGGGTCTCTCCTCTGGGATATGCCTCAGATAACGAATGCAAGAGCTCACCACAGTTCCTCTGCACTTCCCTCTTCGACTTCTGCCAAGCATCGACCACTGACTGCTCCAGGACATCTGCAAAACCGCAACAAAGTAGCAAGAAGACTAACAGCAACATTGTAGCGCCTCATGCTGCTGGCTTTCTCAACTGTTTCCTGGTGGTGCATGCAATGAGGGCTGTCTGCCTTCACCCTGCACTGGAAGCCAAGAAGAAATCCCCTGTGGGTCGACGGAATCTTCCCCCTGCCAACACAGGCACCAAACTTCTGCATCACCGGTCCTCTGTTCCCCCTTTCATCCTGATGAGCATGGTCCCTGGAACACAAGAGCTGGGTCTCCCACAGTCCAATGGCCCTTTTGTCCAAATTTGGTGGAGGTAAGTCCTTGCCTCCCATGCCAGACAGTAATCCTGTGTACTGCATGATCGGCAGCTGCTCCGGCTTCTGTGCACCTTTACAGGATTACTTTGTGTACTGCCTAGCCTGGGTCCCCAGAACTCCGTCCTGCATTGCCCAACTTGCTGAGTTGGACTCCGACGTCGTGGGTCTCTCCTTTGTGACTCTGAGTCAACCGCTGTCCTTGGATCTTCTAAGTGTCTGTTCCAGTACTTCTGCGGGTGCTGCCTGCTTCTGTATGGGCTCTCTGAGTTGCTGAGCGCCCCCTCTGTCTCCTCCTCCAAGAGGCGACATCCTGGTCCTTCCTGGTCCCCAGCAGCACCCAAAATCATCAACCGCAACCCTTGCAGCTAGCAAGGCTTGTTTGCGGTAGTTATGCATGGAAACAACTCTGCATCCTCCAGCACGCCGTGGGACATCTTCTGACTAAAGGAGACATTCCTGGCACCTTCTGTTGTTGCAGAATCTTTGGCTTCTTCCACCCAGAGGCAGCCCTTTTGCACCTTCATCCGGGGTTTAGTGGGCTCTTGCCCCCCCCCCCGGACACTTGCGTGACTCTTGGACTTGGTCCCCTTCCTTTACAGGTCCTCAGGTCCAGGACTCCATCTTCAATGTTTTGCTGGCAGTTGTTGTTCTTGCAGAATCCCCCATCTCGACTATATTGTCTTTCTGGGGTACTAGGGTAACTTTACCCCTACTTTCATGGTCTTGGGTTTGGGTATCTTGGACACCCTTAGTGTTTTCTAATGGTCCCAGAGACCCTCTACATTCTACCATAGGCCTGGGGTCCATTCGTGATTCACATTCCACTTTTGGAGTATATGGTTTGTGTTGCCCCTAGGCCGATTTCTATTGCATTCTATTGTGATTCTATATTGTTTTCACTACTTTTCTTACTGTTACTTACCTGATTTTGGTTGTGTACATATAATTTGTGTATATTACTTACCTCCTAAGTGAGGGTATCCTCTGAGATACTTTTGGCATATTGTCACTAAAATAAAGTACCTTTATTTTTAGTAACTCTGAGTATTGTGTTTTCATGTGATATAGTGCTATATGAGATAAGTGGTGTAGTAGGAGCTTTGCATGTCTCCTAGTTCAGTCTAAGCTGCTCTGCTATAGCTACCTCTATCAACCTAAGCTGCTAGAAACACCTCTATTCTACTAATAAGGGATGACTGGACCTGGCACAAGGTGTAAGTACCACAAGTTACCCACTATAAGCCAGGCCAGCCTCCTACATTGGTGGTGCAACGGTGGGACAAGTACTTGTAACTGCTTTATCACTTTGTCATTTGGTGCTTTTCATAAGAAAAACATATACCAAATAGTTCAATATATGTACATTAAACCAAAACAGTTTACTGTTCTGCTCTAAAACCTTCTACTAAGTTTCAGAAAAGTTCTGAAAACTTTAAAAAGTTTTCAAAACGTTTGAATACGTTTTTTCTCTGTGCTTTCTTAAATTCTAAAAGTTTGTCTCTCTCTGTCTTAAACCTTTTCTATCATGTCTGCAGTAGAGCCCATTCCCAAAATTATTCAAGCAACCTATGAGATATTAAACTACAAATGTTTGCAGGGTATCTGCTTAGAAAGAGGTTTAAGCATTGGTAAGAATCCTACAAAAGAGTTTCTCTTTAACCTGCTCTTAGAAAGTGACCAGAACCAGTCTGGCCCATCTGAGGAGAAAGAGGTAGGAGGGGAAGCTGCCCAGTCAGATTCACAGGAGTTCCCTGAAGATGCTGGGGAGGGTTCTTACAAAGACCTGATATCTAGCAGGCCACCTAGTGACACTGGTAGTGGGAGAGGTTCACACATTAGTAGGGCATCCTTCACTCCTAGAAGCCAGGTTACTAGGATCCAGCCAGTTAGGGACAGGTCTCTCTGTGCCAATTCCCAAATCTCCTCTGTGTCCAAACATTCCCAAGCCTCATACCCTGAGGATAACGTAATAGAAAGGGAACTCAGAAAGCTGAGGTTGGAAGAGACCAGAATGAAGCTTAAACAGCAGCAGCTGGCCTTAGACAGGGAATCCCTGGATATAGAGAGGGAAAGACGGAGATTGGGGTTAGTTCCCCATGGTGGCAGCAGAAGTGTTTCAGATAGTAATCCTGTTGGAGAGCAAGATTCCAGAAACCTGCATAAGATAGTCCCCCCTTACAAGGAGGGGGATGACATTAATAGGTGGTTTGCTGCACTTGAGAGGGCCTGTATGGTAAAGTTGGTCCCTCAAAGGCAGCGGGCTGCTATCTTGTGACTATCTTTCACTGGAATGGGTAGGGATTGACTCCTTACTGACAGAGAATGTGATGCCAATAACTGCAAAGTTTTGAAGGATGCACTCTTGGATGGATTTGGCTTAACCACTGAAGAGTACAGGATTAAGCTCAGAGACACCAGAAAAGAGTCCTCTCAAGACTGGACAGATTTTGTTGACTGTTCAGTGAAGGCCTTGGAGGGTTGGTTGCATGGCAGTAAAGTATCTAACTATGAAAGCCTGTATAATCTGATCCTGAGAGAGCATAGTCTTAACAATTGTGTGTCTGATTTGTTGCACCAGTACTTGGTAGACTCAGATCTGGGAAAGAAGGCAGACAAATGGGTCAGAACAAGAGTGAACAGAAAAGTTCATACAGGGGGTGACAAGGATGGCAAGAAGAAGGATGGTAAGTCTTCTGACAAGGGTGGGGACAAAAGTAAGCATTCTGAGTCTTCATCAGGCCCACAAAACTCCTCTGGGTGTGGTGGGTCCAAATCCTCTTCAAACAATCAGAAAAAGCCTTGGTGTTATGTATGTAAAGTAAAAGGCCATTGGGCAAGTGATTCCACGTGTCCAAAGAAAAACACCAAACCTCCCACCACCACAACCCCAACTGCAACCTCTAGTGCCCCTAGTAATAGCAGTGGTGGTGGGAAGTCTACTACTAATAGCCAATCCAAGGGTGTAGCTGAGCTCACTATTGGCAATGTAGTTGGGGTTGGTCTTGTTAGGGAGACCACAGAGGCTGTTTTAGTCTCTGATGGTGGCATTGACTTTGCCACCTTGGTTGCTTGCCCCCTTAATATGGGTAAATACAAGCAACTGCCCCTAATCAACGGTGTTGAGGTTGAGGCCTACAGGGACACAGGAGCCAGTGTAACTATGGTGATAGAAAAACTGCTCCACCCTGATCAACACCTACTTGGTCAGCAGTACCAAGTGATTGATGCTCATAACAACACTCTTAGTCTTTGATGGTGGCATTGACTTTGCCACCTTGGTTGCTTGTCCCCTTAATATGGGTAAGAACAAGCAACTACCCCTAATCAACGGTTTTGAGGTTGAGGCCTATAGGGACACAGGAGCCAGTGTAACTATGGTTATAGAGAAACTGGTTTACCCGGATCCACACCTACTTGGTCAGCAGTACCAAGTGATTGATGCTCACAATAACACACTTAGCCACCCCATGGCTGTTGTAAATCTTAACTGGGGGGGGGAGGGTTACTGGTCCAAAGAATGTTGTGGTGGCCACTGAATTACCTGTCGATTGCTTACTGGGCAATGATTTGGAAACATCAGCTTGGGCAGAAGTGGAGTTGGAAGCACATGCAGCAGTGCTGGGCATTCCTGGGCATATTTTTGCTTTAACAAGGGCTTAAGCCAAAAAGCAAAAAGGACAGGGAAACTTGGATCCTGGAACAATGGACCAAGTGCTCCCAAAAGCTAGGGGTAGAAAGGGTAAATCCCTGCCCACTATCCCTCCCTCTACAGAAGATTCCCCTTTTGAGGAAGAGGAATCCTCTCCCTGTGCAGAACCTACACCAGAGGAGCTGGCAGCAGACACTGCTGAGCTTTTGGGTGCAGGGGGGCCTGCTAGGGAAGAGCTGAGTGTGGCACAGCAGACCTGTCCCACAATGGAGGGTTTAAGACATCAAGCTGCCAAACAGCAGAATGGGGATGTCAGTGATAGCCATAAGGTATATTGGGAAGATAACCTCTTGTACACTGAGTCAAGGGACACTAAACCTGGAGCTGCCAGGAGATTGGTCATCCCTTTGCAATACGGAGAGTTTCTCCTTACCTTGGCAAATGATATTCCTTTGGCTGGGCATTTGGGCGAAACTAAAACTTGGGAAAGACTTGTCCCCCTGTTTCACTGGCCTCATATGTCAGAGGACACTAAAGAGTTTTGTCGCTCTTGTGTGACCTACCAAGCCAGTGGCAAGACTAGTGCCACTCCAAAGGCCCCCTTAATTCCACTTCCAGTGGTTGGGGTGCCATTTGAAAGGGTAGGGGTTGACAAAGTTGACCCCCTTGACCATCCAAGAGCTTCAGGCAATAGATTCATCTTTGTGGTAGTGGACCATGACATTGGGTATCCTAAAGCCATCCCCTTAAGGACTACTACAGCTCCTGCAGTGGCAAAAGCCCTCCTGGGAATCTTTTCCAGAGTGGGTTTCCCTAAGGAAGTGGTGTCAGACAGGGGTAGTAACTTCATGCCTGCATACCTAAAAGCAATGTGGAAGGATTGTGGTGTAACTTACAAGTTCACAACTCCTTACCATCCACAAACAAATGGTCTGGTTGTGAGGTTTAATAAAACTCTCAAAAGTATGATAATGGGACTCCCTGAAAAACTCAGAAGGAGATGGGATGTCCTGTTACCTTGCCTCCTTTTTGCTTACAGGGAGGTACCCCAAAATGAGTGGGCTTCAGCCCATTGGAACTCCTCTTTGGGAACCCTGTGAGAGGTCCCCTTGCTCTTGTGAAGGAGGGTTGGGAAAACCTTTAAAAGCTCCTAAACAGGACATAGTGGACTATGTACTTGGCCTAAGATCAAGAATGGCTGATTATATGAAAAAGGACGATAAAAACCTTCAGGTCAACCAGGAGCTGCAAAAGCAATGGCATGACCAGAAGGCTGTCCTGACTCAGTACCACCCAGGACAGAAGTTGTGGGTATTGGAGCCTGTGGCCCTAAGACCACTCCAGGACAAATGGAGTGGACCCCATCTAATTGTTGAAAAAATCAGTGAGGTTACCTATTTGGTAGACCTAGCACTGCAAGGAGTCCCCTTAGGGTGATTTATGTCAACCGCGTAAGACCCTACTATGACAGGGCTGATCTCACCCTGCGCATGGCAACAGATGAGGGACAGGAAGAAGAGCGTGACTCTCTCCCTGATCTCTTCTCCACAACTGAAGCTGATGGCTTAGTGGAGGGAGTGGTCTTAGCAGATTGTCTTACTGCTGAACAGAAAGCCAACTGTCAATCTTCTAAGTCAGTTTTCTGAACTATTTTCATTTATACCAGGTACAACTACTTGGTGTGAACATACAATTGATACTGGAGACAGCCTGCCTGTCAAAAGTAAAATTTATCGGCAGCCTGACCACGTCAGGGACTGCATTAAACAAGAGGTACAGAAAATGTTGCACCTAAGGGTGATTGAGCCTTCACAAAGCCCCTGGGCTAGCCCAGCTGTGCTTGTCCCAAAACCTCACACCAAAAATGGAAAAAGAGAGATGAGGTTTTGTGTTGATTATAGAGGGCTCAACCAAGTAACCAAGACAGATGTTCACTCTATACCCAGGGCAGATGAGCTCATAGATACACTGGCTTCTGCCAAGTATCTAAGCACTTTTGATCTAACTGCAGGGTATTGGCAGATTAGGTTATCAGAAGATGCTAAATCCAAGACTCCATTTTCAACAATTGGATGGCACTATCAATTCACAGTAATGCCCTTTGGTTTGAAAAATGCACCTGCCACTTTTCAAAGGTTGGTAAACACAGTCCTGCAAGGCTTGGAAGCTTTTAGTGCAGCATATCTAGATGATATTGCTGTCTTTAGCTCAACCTGGGATGATCACCTGGTCCACCTATGTAAGGTTTTGGAGGCCCTGCAAAAGGCAGGCCTCACTATCAAGGCCTCAAAGTGCCAGACAGGGCAGGGGAAAGTGGTTTATCTAGGCCACCTGGTAGGTGGAGGACAGATTGCACCACTACAGGGGAAGATCAAGACTATTATGGATTGGGCTCCCCCTACAACTCAAACCCAAGGGAGAGCCTTTTTAGGCCTCACAGGGTACTATAGGAGATTAATCAAGAATTATGGCTCCATAGCAGCCCCTCTTAATGATCTCAGTAGCAAGAAGATGCCTAAGATGGTATTGTGGACAGCTAGCTGTCAAAAAGCTTTTGAGGAGCTCAAACAGGCCATGTGTTCTGCACCTGTCCTAAAAAGCCCCTGTTACGTCAAGGAATTCATTGTACAGACTGATGCATCTCAATTAGGGGTTGGGGCAGTGCTATCACAGCTGAATACTGAGGGTCAGGATCAACCTGTTGCTTTTATCAGCAGGAGGTTGACCCCTAGAGAAAAGTGTTGGTCTGCCACAGAGAGGGAGGCCTTTGCTGTGGTCTGGGCACTGAAAAAGGTGAGACCATACCTGTTTGGTACTCACTTTATTGTTCAGAAAGACCACAAACCTCTACTTTGGCTAAAACAAATGAAAGGTGAAAACCCTAAATTGCTCAGGTGGTCCATGTCCCTACAGGGAATGGACTATACAGTGGAACATAGACCTGGGAGTACCCACTCTAATGCAGATGGACTCTCCAGATAGTTCCACTTAGACAATGAAGACTCATCTGGGCAAGGTTAGCCTTATTGTCCTTCGTTTGGGGGGGGGGGGTGGTTGTGTAGGAAAGTACCATCTTGCCTAGCATGTTACCCCCATTTTCACTGTATGTATGTTTGTTTTTGCCTATGTGTCACTGGGATCCTGCTAGGCAGGACCCCAGTGCTCATAATGTATGCCCTGCATGTGTTCCCTGTGTGGTGCCTAACCGTATCACTGAGGCTCTGGTAACCAGAACCTCAGTGTTTATGCTTTCTCTGCTTTTAAAATTGTCACTGCAGGCTAGTGACTAATTTTACTAATTCTCATTGGCACATTGGAACACCCTTATAATTCCCTTGTATATGGTACCTAGGTTCCCAGGGTATTGGGGTTCCAGGAGATCCCTATGGGCTGCAGCATTTCTTTTGCCGCCCATAGGGAGCTCAGACAATTCTTACATAGGACTGCCACTGCAGCCTGAGTGAAATAACATCCACGTTATTTCACAGCCATTTTCACTGCACATAAGTAACTTATAAGTCACCTATATGTCTAACTCTCACTTGGTGAAGTTTAGGTGCAAAGTTACTTAGTGTGTGGGCACCCTGGCACTAGCCAAGGTGCCCCCACATTGTTCAGGGCGAATTCCCCGGACTTTGTCAGTGCTGGGACACCATTACACGTGTGCACTACATATAGGTCACTACCTATGTGTAGTGTCTTAATGGTAACTCTGAACATGTCCATGTAACATGTCTAGAATCATGGGATTGTCAACCCAATACCATTCTGGTATTGGGGGGACAATTCCATGCATCCACGGGTCTCTAGCACAGAACCCGGGTACTGCCAAACTGCCTTCTCTGGGTCTCCACTGCAGCTGCTGCTGCTGCCAACCCCTCAGACAGGTTTCTGCCCCCCCTGGGGCCTGGGCAACCTGGTCCCATGAAGGCAGAACAAAGGACTTCCTCTGAGAGAGGGTGCTACACCCTCTCCCTTTGGAAATAGGTGTGAAGGGCTGGGGAGGAGTAGCCTCCCCAGCCTCTGGAAATGCTTTGATGGGCACAGATGGTGCCCATCTCTGCATAAGCCAGTCTACACCGGATCAGGGATCCCCCAGCCCTTCTCTGGCATGAAACTGGACAAAGGAAAAGGGAGCGACAACTCCCTTGACCGGCACCTCCCAGGGGAGGTGCACAGAGCTCCTACAGTGTGTCCCAGACCTCTGCCATCTTGGATACAGAGGTGCTGGGGCACAATGGACAGCTCTGAGTGGCCAGTGCCAGCAGGTGACGTCAGAGACCCCCTCTGATAGGTGCTTACCTTTCTAAGTAGCCAATCCTCCTTTTTGGGCTATTTAAGGTCTCTCCTCTGGGCTATTCCTCAAATAACGAATGCAAGAGCTCACCAGAGTTCCTCTGCACTTCCCTCTTGGACTTCTGCCAAGCATCGACCACTGACTGCTCCAGGACGCCTGCAAAACCACAACAAAGTAGCAAGAAGACTACCAGCAACACTGTAGCGCCTCATCCTGCCATCTTTCTTGACTGTTTCCTGGTGGTGCATGCTCTGAGGGCTGTCTGCCTTCACCCTGCACTGGCAGCCAAGAAGAAATCTCCCGTGGGTAGACAGAATTTTCCCCCTGCCAATGCAGGCACCAAAATTCTGCATCACCGGTCCTCTGGGTCCCCTCTCATCCTGACGAGCGTGGTCCCTGGAACACAGGAGCTGGGTCCAAGTGTCTCCCACAGTCCAGTGGCCCTTCTGTCCAAAGTTGGTGGAGGTAAGTCCTTGCCTCCCTATGCCAGACAGTAATCCTGTGTACTGCGTGATCAGCAGATGCTCTGGCTTCTGTGCACTTTTCCAAGGATTCCTAGCCTGGGTCTCCAGTGCTCCGTCCTGCATTGCCCAACTCGCTGAGTTGGACTCTGACATTGTGGGCCCCTCCTTTGTGACTCTGAGTCGACCGGTGTCCTCATATCTTCTAAGTGCCTGTTCCAGTACTTCTGCGGGTGCTGCCTGCTTCTGCAGGGGCTCTCTGAGTTGCTGAGTGCCTCCTCTGTCTCCTCCTCCAAGGGGAAACATCCTGGTCCTTCCTGGTCCCCAGGAGCACCCAAAATCCTCTAACGCGACCCTTGCAGCTAGCAAGGCTTGTTTTCAGTATTTCTGCGTGGAAACAATTCTGCATCCTCCAGCACACCGTGGGCCATCTTCTGACCAAAGGTGTGTTCCTGGCACCTTCCGTTGTTGCAGAATCTTCAGCTTCTTCCACCCGGAGGCAGCCTTTTTGCACCTTCATCCGGGGTTTAGTGGGTTCCTGCCCTCCCTGGACACTTGCTTGACTCTTGGACTTGGTCCCCTTCCTTTACAGGTCCTCAGGTCCAGGAATCTGTCTTCAGTATTTTGCTGGCAGTTGTTGTTCTTGCAGAATCCCCTATCTTGACTATACTGTCTTTCTGGGGTAGTAGGGTAACTTTACTCCTACTTTTCATGGTCTTGGGGTTGGGTATCTTGGACACCCTTAGTGTTTTATAATAGTCCCAGTGACCATCTACAACCTACCATAGGCCTGGGGTCCATTCGTGATTCGCATTCCACTTTTGGACTATATGGTTTGTGTTGCCCCTAGGCCTATTTCTCACTACTGCATTATATTGTGATTCTATATTGTTTGCACTACTTTTCTTACTGTTACTTAGCTGATTTTGGTTTGTGTGTATACTTTGTGTATTTTACCTACCTCCTAAGGGAGTATATCCTCTGAGATATTTTTGGCACCTTGTCACTAAAATAAAGTACCTTTATTTTTAGTAACTCTGAGTATTGTGTTTTCTTGTGAAATAGTGCAATATGATATAAGTGGTATATTAGGAGCTTTGCATGTCTCCTAGTTCAGCCTAAGCTGCTCTGCTATAGCTACCTCTATCAGCCTAAGCTGCTAGAAACACCTCGAATCTACTAATAAGGGATAACTGGACCTGGCACAAGGTGTAAATACCACAAGACACCCACTATAAACCAGGCCAGCCTCCTACAGCCATTCCGTATCAAAGATTGCATACTTTATTGCAAGTATTTAGTGGATTCACTCAAAGTTATGCTCCAGTATTGCAGCTAAACACAAGCAAATGTTTTTGATATTTGATTTGTTGGTCTACATCTCCCTTGGGAGAATGGTTATTTTAATCAGCTTGTGTATATTTGTAAATTGTTGCATAGTATTGAGTAGTGTGTGTGTGTACAATAAATGTATTTTTTCATTTTTCAAAAGAAAAATAACAGACTGGATGTAGGAGGCTGGCCTGGCTTGTAGTGGGTACCAGAGGTACGTACACCTTGTGCCAGGTCCAGTTATCCCTTATTAGTGTAGAAGAGGTGTTTCTAGCAGCTAAGGCTGATAGAAGGTAGCTATAGCAAAGCAGCTTAAGCTGAACTAGGAGACATGTAAAGCTCCTACTATACCACTGGTGTCATATGCACAATATCATAAGAAAACACAATACACAGATATACTAAAAATAAAGGTACTTTATTTTTTATGACAATATGCCAAAAGTATATCAGTGAGTACCCTCAGTATGAGGATGAGAAATATACACAAGATATATGTAAACAATACCAAAATTATGCAGTAATAGCAAAAGGAAGTAATGCAAGCAGTGTAAAGTTACAATAGATTGCAATAGGAGCACATAGGTATAGGGGCAACACAAACCATATACTCCAAAAGTGGAATGCGGACCACAAATGGACCCCAAACCTATGTGAGCTTGTAGAGGGTCGCTGGGACTGTAAGAAAACAGTGAGGGTTAGAAAAATAGCCCACCCCAAGACCATGTAAGGTAGGTGTAAAGTGCACCTACAACCCCCAGAGAGCACAGAAGTCGTGATAGGGGGATTCTGCAAGGAAGACCAACACCAGCAATGCAACAACAGTAGATTTCTGGACCTGAGTACCTGTAAGACAAGTGGACCAAATCCAAGAGTTGCGACAGTGTCGAGAGTGGGCAGGAGCCCAGGAAATGCCAGCTGAGGGTGCAAGGAAGCTGCCACCGGATGGAAGAAGCTTGGTGTTTTGCAAGAACGAAGAGGACTAGGAATGTCCCCTTTGGAGGATGGAAGTCCGACGTCGTGAAGAAGCTTGCAGAGGTGTTCCGACACAGAAAGACCACAAACAAGCCTTGCTAGCTGCAAGGTTTGTGGTTAGGGTTTTTGGATGCTGCTGTGGCCCAGGAGGGACCAGGATGTCGCCACTTGGATGAGAAGACAGAGGGAGTGACCAGCAAGTCAGGGCGCCCTCAAAGAAGCAGGCAGCACCCGCAGAAATACCGGAACAGGCACTTAGAAGAGGAGTGACCCGGAGTCCACCCGAAGTCACAAAAGGGAGTCCCACAACGCCGGAGAACAACTCAGAAGGTTGTGCACTGCAGGTTAGAGTGTCGGGGACCCAGGCTTGGCTGTGCACGAAGGAAATCCTGGAAGAGTGCACAGGAGCCAGAGAAGCTGCAAATCACGTGGTACCCAGCAATGCAGTCTAGCGTGGGGAGGCCAGGACTTACCTACAACAAACTTGGACTGAAGAGTCACTGGACTGTGGGAGTCACTTGGACAGAATTGCTGAGTTCCAGGGACCACGCTCGCCGTGCTGAGAGGGGACCCAGAGGACCTGGGATACAGTCTTTTGTTGCCTGCGGTTGCAAGGGGAAGATTCCGTTGACCCACGGGAGATTTCTTCAGAGCTCCTGGTGCAGAAAGGAAGCAGGCTACCCCCAGTGCATGCACCACCAGGAAACAGGCGAGAAAGCCGGCAGGATGAAGCAATACAAGGTTGCAGTAGTCGTCTTTGCTACTTTGTTGCGGTTTTGCAGGCGTCCTGAGCAGTCAGCGGTCAATCCTTTGGCAGAAGGTGAAGAGGGAGATGCAGAGGAACTCTGGTGAGCTCTTGTATTCGGTATCTGAAGAATTCCCCAGAGCAGAGACCCTAAATAGTCAGAAAAGGAGGTTTGGCTACCTAGGAAGGAGGATAGGCTAGTAAGAAAGGTAAGAGCCTATCAGAAGGAGTCTCTGACGTCACCTGCTGGCACTGGCCACTCAGAGCAGTCCAGTGTGCCAGCAACACCTCTGTTTCCAAGATGGCAGAGGTCTGGGGCACACTGGAGGAGCTCTGGGCACCTCCCCTGGGAGGTGCAGGTCAGGGGAGTGGTCACTCCCCTTTCCTTTGTCCAGTTTCACGCCAGAGCAGGGCTGGGGGATCCCTAACCCGGTGTAGACTGGCTTATGCAGAGATGGGCAGCATCTGTGCCCATCAAAGCATTTCCAGAGGCTGGGGAAGGCTACTCCTCCCCAGCCTTCACACCTATTTCCAAAGGGAGACGGTGTTACACCCTCTCTTAGAGGAAATCCTTTGTTCTGCCTTCCTGGGCCAGGGCTGCCTGGACCCCAGGAGGGCAGAAACCTGTCTGAGGGGTTGGCAGCAGCAGCAGCTGCCGTGGAGACCCCGGAAAGGCAGTTTGGCAGTACCCGGGTTCTGTGCTAGAGACCCGGGGGATCATGGAATTGTCACCCCAATGCCAGAATGGCATTGGGGTGACAATTCCATGATCCTAGACATGTTACATGGCCATGTTCAGAGTTACCATTGTGACGCTATACATAGGTAGTGACCTATTTATAGTGAACGCGTGTAATGGTGTCCCCGCACTCACAAAGTCTGGGGAATTTGCCCTGAACGATGTGGGGGCACATTGGCTAGTGCCAGGGTGCCCACAAACTAAGTAACTTTGCACCTAACCTTCACCAGGTAAAGGTTAGACATATAGGTGACTTATAAGTTACTTAAGTGCAGTGGTAAATGGCTGTGAAATAACGTGGACGTTATTTCACTCAGGCTGCACTGGCAGGCCTGTGTAATAATTGTCAGATCTCCCTATGGGTGGCAAAAGAAGTGCTGCAGCCCATAGGGATCTCCTGGAACCCCAATACCCTGGGTACCTTAGTACCATATACTAGGGAATTATAAGGGTGTTCCAGTATGCCAATGTGAATTGGTGAAATTGGTCAATAGCCTGTTAGTGACAATTTGGAAAGCAGAGAGAGCATAACCACTGAGGTTCTGGTTAGCAGAGCCTCAGTGAGACAGTTAGTCATCACACAGGAAACACATACAGGGCACACTTATGAGCACTGGGGTCCTGGCTAGCAGGGTCCCAGTGACACGGAGACTAAAACAACATATATACAGTGAAATATGGGGGTAACACGCCAGGCAAGATGGTACTTTCCTACACAACCCCCCCCCCCAAACGAAGGACAATAAGACTAGCCATGACCTGATGAGTCTTCATTGTCTAAGTGGAAATATCTGGAGAGTCCATCTGCATTGGATTGGGTACTCCCAGGTCTATGTTCCACGGTATAGTCCATTCCCTGTAGAGATATGGACCACCTCAACAATTTAGAGTTTTCACCTTTCATTTGTTTTAGCCAAAGTAGAGGTTTGTGGTCTGTCTGAACAATGAAGTGAGTGCCAAACAGGTATGGCCTCAACTTCTTCAGTGCCCACAGCAAAAGCCTCCCTCTCTATGGCAGACCAATGCTTTTCTCTAGGGGTCAACCTCCTGCTGATAAAAGCAACAGGTTGATCCTGGCCCTCAGAATTGAGTTGTGATAAGACTGCCCCTACCCCTAATTCAGATGCATCAGTTTGAACAATGAATTTCTTGGAGTAACATGGGCTTTTTAGGACAGGTGCAGTGCACATGGCCTGTTTGAGCTCCTCAAAAGCTTTCTGACAGCTAGCTGTCCACAATACCTTTTTAGGCATCTTCTTGCTAGTGAGATCATTAAGAGGGGCTGCAATGGAGCCAAAGTTTTTAATGAATCTCCTGTAATACCCAGTGGGGCCTAGGAAGGCTCTCACCTGGGTCTGTGTTGTAGGGGGAACCCAATCCATGATTGTTTGGATTTTCCCCTGAAGTGGTGCAATCTGTTCTCCGCCTACCAGGTGTCCCAGATAAACCACTTTCCCCTGCCCTATCTGACACTTTGAAGCCTTGATAGTGAGGCCTGCCTTTTGCAGGGCCTCCAAAACTTTCCACAGGTGGACCAGGTGATCATCCCAGGTGGAGCTAAAGACAGCTATATCGTCTAGATATGTTGCACTAAAAGCCTCCAACCCTTGCAGGTCTGTGGCAGCTGCATTTTTCAAACCAAAGGGCATTACTGTGAATTGGTTGTGCCCTCCAATAGTCGAAAATGCAGTTTTTGCTTTAGCATCCTCTGATAATTTGATCTGCCGATACCCTGCAGCCAAATCAAAGGTGCTTAGATACTTGGCAGATGCCAGTGTATCTATGAGCTCATCTGCCATGGGTATAGGGTTAGCATCAGTTTTTGTTACCTGGTTGAGACCTCTGTAATCTACACAAAACCTTATCTCCCTTTTTCCATCTTTTGAGTGAGGCTTTGGTACAAGCACCACAGGAGAGGCCCATGGGCTTTCAGAATGTTCAACCACTCCTAGCTCAAGCATTTTCTGAACTTCTTGCTTTATGCAGTCCCTGACATGGTCAGGCTGCCTATAGATTTTACTCTTGACAGGCATGCTGTCTCCAGTATCAATTGTGTGTTCACACCAAGATGTGGTGCCTGGTACAGTTGAAAAGAGTTCAGAAAACTGACCTAGGAGATTTATGCAGTTGTCTTTCTGCTCAGCAGTAAGACAGTCTGCCAAAACTACACCTTCCACTAAAGCATCATTTTCAGTGGAAGAGAAGAGATCAGGGAGAGGGTCACTCTCTTCTTCCTGTCCTTCATCTGTTGCCATGAGCAGGGTTCGATCAGCCTTGTCATAGTAGGGTTTTAGGCGGTTGACATGGAGCACCCTAAGGGGACTCCTGGCAGTGCCCAGGTCAACCAAGTAGGTGACCTCGCCCTTCTTTTCAACAATGAAATGGGGTCCACTCCATTTGTCTTGGAGTGCTCTTGGGGCCACGGGCTCCAATACCCACACCTTCTGTCGTGGTTGGTACTGAATCAGAACAGCCTTCTGGTCCTGCCATTGGTTTTGGAGGACTTGGCTGGCCTGAAGGTTTTTACTGGCCTTTTTCATGTACTCCGCCATTCTGGATCTTAGGCCAAGTACATAGTCCACTATATCTTGCTTAGGAGCTTTTAAAGGTTGTTCCCAACCCTCCTTCACAAGTGTTGGAGGACCTCTTACAGGGTGCCCAAATAGGAGTTCAAAGGGGCTGAAGCCCACTCCTTTCTGGGGTACCTCCCTGTAAGCAAAAAGGAGGCAAGGTAACAGGACATCCCATCTCCTCCTGAGTTTTTCAGGGAGTCCCATTATCATTTCTTTTAGAGTTTTATTAAACTTCTCTACCAGTCCATTTGTCTGTGGATGATAAGGTGTGGTGAATTTGTATGTTACACCACATTCCTTCCACATAGCCTTCAAGTATGCAGACATAAAGTTGCTACCCCTGTCTGATACAACCTCATTTGGAAAACCCACCCTGGAAAAGATTCCCAGGAGGGCTTTTGCCACTGCAGGTGCTGTAGTGGTCCTTAGAGGAATTGCTTCAGGATATCTTGTGGCATGGTCCACTACCACCAAGATAAACCTATTGCCTCAAGCAGTAGGAGGGTCAAGGGGGCCAACTATGTCAACCCCTACCCTTTCAAAGGGAACCCCAACCACAGGTAGTGGAATAAGGGGAGCTTTTAGAGTGCCACCAGTTTTGCCACTGGCTTGGCAGGTCACACAAGATTGACAAAAATCTTTTGTGTCCTCTGGCATCCTAGGCCAGTGAAAAATGGGGACAAGCCTTTCCCATGTTTTAATCTGACCCAAATGTCCAGCCAAAGGAATGGCATGTGCCAGAGTTAGGAGGAACTCTCTGTACTGCAGGGGAATGACCAATCTCCTGGCTGCTCCAGGTTTTGGGTCCCTTGCCTCTGTGTACAATAGATTGTTCTCCCAGTAAACTCTATGTGAGTCACTGACATCCCCATTTTGCTGCTTGACAGCTTGCTGTCTGAGACCCTCTAATGTGGGACAGGATTGCTGTGCCACACTCAGCTCTTCCCTGGCAGGCCCCCCTCCACCAAAAAGCTCAGCAGTGTCTGCTGCCAGCTCATCTGGTGAAGTTTCTGCACAGGGAGGAAATTCTTCTTCCTCAGAAGGAGAATCATCTGTAGAGGGAGGGATAGTGGGTAGGGATTTACCCTTGCTACCCCTAGCTTTAGGGAACACTTGGTCCATTGTTCCAGGATCCAAGTCACCCTGTCCTTTTTGCTTTTTGGCCTGAGCCCTTGTTAAAGCAAAAATATGCCCAGGAAAGACCAGCATTGCTGCATGAGCCTCCAACTCCACTTCTGCCCAAGCTGATGTCTCTAAATCATTCCCTAGTAGACAGTCTACAGGTAAATCTGAGGCAATCCCAACATTCTTTGGACCAGTAACCCCCCCCCCCCCAGTTGAGATTCACAACAGCCATGGGGTGGCTAAGAGTGTTGTTATGAGCGTCTGTCACTTGGTACTGGTGACCAAGTAGGTGTTATTCAGGGTGTACCAGTTTCTCTATCACCACGGTAACACTGGCACCTGTGTCCCTGTAGGCCTGAACCTCAACACCATTTATTAGGGGAAGTTGCCTGTACTTATCCATATTAAGGGGACAAGTAACCAAGGTGGCCAAATCAATGGCACCTTCAGAGACTAACGCAGCCTCTGTGGTCTCCCTAACAAGACCAACCCCAACTAAATTATCAAAAGTGAGCCCAGCTACTCCCTTGGATTAGTTATTAGTAGGTTTGCTCCCACCACCACTGCTATTACTAGGGGTGCTAGAGGTTGCAGTAGGGGTTGTGGTAGTGGGAGGTTTGGTGTTTTTCTTTGGACAACTGACATCAGTTGTCCAATGGCCTTTTACTTTACATAAATAACACCAAGGCTTTTTTACTTGATTTGAAGAGGATTTGGACCCACCACCCCCACCAGAGTGTTTTTGTGGGCCTGATGATGACTCATTTTTAGATTTGTCCCCACCCTTGTCAGAAGACTTACCATCCTTCTTCTTGCCATCCTTGTCACCACCTGTATGAACTTTTCTGTTCACTCTTGTTCTGACCCATTTGTCTGCCTTCTTTCCCAATTCTTGGGGAGAGGTCAGATCTGAGTCCACTAGATATTGGTGTAACAAATCAGACACACAGTTATTCAGAATATGCTCTCTCAGGATCAGATTGTATAGGCTTTCCTAGTCAGAAACTTTAATGCCATGTAACCACCCCTCCAAGGCCTTCACTGAACAGTCAACAAAGTCTATCCAGTCTTGTGAGGACTCTTTTATGGTGTCTCTGAATTTAATCCTGTATTGTTCAATGGTTAAGCCAAATCCATCCAAGAGTGCATCCTTCAAAACTGCAAAATTATTGGCATCACTTTCTCTAACAGTAAGGAGCCTATCCCTACCCTTTCCATTGAAAGATAGCCATAGAATAGCAGCCCACTGCCTTTGAGGGACCCCCTGTACCATACAGGCCCTCTCAAGTGCAGCAAACCACTTGTTAATCTCATCCCCCTCCTTGTAAGAGGGAACTATCTTCTGCAGATTCATGGAATCATGCTCTCTCAAAGGATTGCTATCAGGAATACTGCTGCTGCCACCATGGGGTCCAAACCCCAATCTCTGTCTCTCCTCCAGGTATAGGGATTCCCGGTCTAGAGCCAGCTGTTGCTGTTTAAGCTTTAGCCTGGTCTCTTCCGCTCTCAACTTTTTGATTTCCCTTTCTAACATGTTGTCTTCAGGGTGGGTGGGATGGGAATGCTTGGACACTGAGGATATGTTGGAATTAACAGAGGGAGATCTGTCCCTAACAGTTTGAACTCTAACAACCTGGCCTTCAGGAACAAAAACATCCCTACTGTGATGGGAGCTTCTATTACTACCAGCATTGCTAGGAGGTCTGCTAAGGGGCAGATTTGGAAGAGAATCCTGTACACCTCCCTAAATGGGTTCCCCTGAGTCAGAGTGTGAGTGATCTACTAACTTCTCAGATGAAGTGCCAGCTAGGGACTTATCATTCTCAATGAGCATGTTAAACAGAAATTCTCTAGAAGGGTTCTATCCTACCACTAAACCTCTATCAATGCAGAGACTCCTTAGGCTCTTAAAGTTAAGATTGTCATATGTTGTATTGACCATTTTAAGAGAAGTTCCTACATCAGACATGATAGAAAAAGGTTTAGGGACAGTGTGAAGAGAAAAAAAGTTTCAGGACTTTTTTAAAGAACAGGAAAAAAAACTTTTTGAAACTTTTAGAAAGTTTAGGAGTACTTTTCAGCACTTAGCAGAAAGTGTAAGAGAAGAAAAGCAAAACTTTTTGGTTAGGTGTACATACACTGAAATTTTTTTGTATATTTTTCTCTTATGAAAAGTACAATGTGACAAAGTGGTAAGTAGTTACAAGTATTTATCCCACCGCTGCCCAACCAGTGTAGGAGGCTGGCCTGGCTTGTAGTGGGTACCAGAGGTACTTACACTTTGTGCCAGGTCTAGTTATCCCTTATTAGTGTAGAAGAGGTGTTTCTAGCAGCTAAGGCTGATAGAAGGTAGCTATAGCAAAGCAGCTTAGGCTGAACTAGGAGACATGTAAAGGTCCTACTATACCACTGGTGGCATATGCACAATATCATAAGAAAACACAATACACAGATATACTAAAAATAAAGGTACTTTATTTTTATGACAATATGCCAAAAGTATATCAGTGAGTACCCTCAGTATGAGGATGAGAAATATACACAAGATATATATACACAATACTAAAATTATGCAGTAATAGCAAAAGGAAGTAATGCAAGCAGTGTAAAGTTACAATAGCTTGCAATAGGAGCACATAGGTATAGGGGCAACACAAACCATATACTCCAAAAGTGGAATGCGAACCACGAATGGACCCCAAACCTATGTGAGCTTGTAGAGGGTCGCTGGGACTGTAAGAAAACAGTGAGGGTTAGAAAAATAGCCCACCCCAAGACCATGTAAGGTAGGTGTAAAGTGCACCTACAACCCCCAGAGAGCACAGAAGTCGTGATAGGGGGATTCTGCAAGGAAGACCAACACCAGCAATGCAACAACAGTGGATTTCCAGACCTGAGTACCTGTAAGACAAGGGTACCAAGTCCAAGAGTCGCGACAGTGTCGAGAGTGGCCAGGAGCCCACGAAATGCCAGCTGAGGGTGCAAGGAAGCTGCCACCGGATGGAAGAAGCTTGGTGTTTTGCAAGAACGAAGAGGACTAGGAATGTCCCCTTTAGAGGATGGATGTCCCACGTTGTGAAGAAGCTTGCAGACATGTTCCCACGCAGAAAGACTGCAAAAAAAGCCTTGCTAGCTGCAAGGGTCGCGGTTAGGGTTTTTGGATGCTGCTGTGGCCCAGGAGGGACCAGGATGTCGCCACTTGGATGAGGAGACAGAGGGAGCGCCCAGCAAGTCAGGGAGCCCTCACAGAAGCAGGTAGCACCTGCAGAAGTACCGGAACAGGCACTTAGAAGAGGAGTGAACCGGAATCTACCCGAAGTCACAAAAGGGAGTCCCACGATGCTGAAGGGCAACTCAGGAGGTTGTGCACTGTAGGTTAGAGTGTCAGGGACCCAGGTTTGGCTGTGCACGAAGGAAATCCTGGAAGAGTGCACAGGAGCCGGAGCAGCTGCAAATCATGCGATACCCAGCAATGCAGTCTAGCGTGGGGAAGCCAGGACTTACCTCCACCAAACTTGGACTGAAGAGTCACTGGACTGTGGGAGTCACTTGGACAGAGTTGCTGAGTTCCAGGGACCACGTTCGTCGTGCTGAGAGGGGACCCAGAGGACCGGTGATGCAGACTTTTGTTGCCTGCGGTTGCAGGGGAAGATTCCGTCGACCCACAGGAGATTTCTTCAGAGCTCCTGGTGCAGAAAGGAGGCAGGCTACCCCCAGAGCATGCACCACCAGGAAACAGGCGAGAAAGCCGGCAGGATGAAGCGATACAAGGTTGCAGTAGTCGTCTTTGCTACTTTGTTGCGGTTTTGCAGGCGCCCTGAGCAGTCAGCAGTCGATCCTTTGACAGAAGGTGAAGAGGGAGATGCAGAGGAAGTCTGGTGAGCTCTTGCATTCTGTATCTGAAGAATTCCCCAAAGCAGAGACCCTAAATAGCCAGAAAAGGAGGTTTGGCTACCTAGGAAGGAGGATAGGCTAGTAAGAAAGGTAAGAGCCTATCAGAAGGAGTCTCTGACGTCACCTGCTGGCACTGGCCACTCAGAGCAGCCCAGTGGGCCAGCAACACCTCTGTTTCCAAGATGGCAGAGGTCTGGGGCACACTGGAGGAGCTCTGGGCACCTCCCCTGGGAGGGGCAGGTCAGGGGAGTGGTCACTCCCCTTTCCTTTGTCCCGCTTCGCGCCAGAGCAGGGCTGGGGGATCCCTAAACTGGTGTAGAGTGGCTTATGCAGAGATGGGCAGCATCTGTGCCCATCAATGCATTTCCAGAGGCTGGGGGAGGCTACTCCTCCCCTGCCTTCACACCTATTTCCAAAGGGAGAGGGTGTTACACCCTCTCTCAGAGGAAATCCTTTGTTCTGCCTTCCTGGGCCAGGGCTGCCTGGACCCCAGGAGGGCAGAAACCTGTCTGAGGTGTTGGCAGCAGCAGCAGCTGCAGTGGAGACTCCGGAAAGGCAGTTTGGCAGTACCCGGGTTTGTGGTTCTAAAAATTCTGGACCCATGTAATTTACTTTGCCACAGCAGTACGATTTTAGCATCAAAAGACCGATAATGACTAGTAGACTAAGCATGAGCATTTTCGCTCAATTCCAGCAGTGTTTACACCTCGAAATCGCCATTTTCGTCCTGCACTCGTGGCTCCCATTTTATACACGGCAGCCATTGTTAAAAGTTGCCCTCACATAGGCTTATAATACAGCCAGATTTGATTCCAAGGACACGTACACCTTGATTGACTTTTCTCTGACCTGGGCAAGCTGGAACCATTGCCTCAGGCCAAACCTGTTTGATCAGTCCCTCTCCCAGTGGCCGAATCAGATAGCATCAAGGCACACCATGCCATAAAACCATTATTATCGCTCACACACCCTGCCTAATCTTGCTCACACCTGCACCTGCTCTTTTCTTCTTCTTACTTTACGAGGGGGAGGTGCCCGTTTTTATTGGGGGCCCACACTTATCTGATGTAAAATACTAGGCCTTGCCGGGTAATTTATTATGGGTTGGATGGCATGAAATATGAGGTTTCATCATGACACTGTTTTTTCCTTTGTAGTGAAAACATGTGAATGACCAACCAAAATGTCAAGAATGTTTGCCTGAAGCTTAAAAAACTGTATATAAGGAAACCTGACTTTGCATTGAAGAACAGTCTCCTGAGAACATACAAACCATGCTGTTGTACTTCTAGGACGCTTGTTACTTGGTTGCAGCCAATAAATAAGGATCTTTGACTTCACCTAGAAGACTCTGAGTTTCTGTGGTCTGAATCAGGAAAGTATCCAAGGTCTTTGGGTGTACCCTGGCACCGCTGGGTTACCGGAACAGTACCGGTTCTGAAAAACCCAGTACCTCAGTTGGCGCCGAACGTGGGGCGATACCAGCGGTACCGGTCCAAGCCTGAGGTCCGTGAGGAGCTTCGTGTGAAAATTCTGGAGCAAGGCCACCACTTCATCGACCCCTGCATGTCGACGTGGTCCGAAAGTCTTTGCTGCGAGGTTCCCCGCTTCCCGAAGGCTACGAAGGACTGCTGCCCTGGCTATCGCCCTGATTTGGACCCTTGATGTTTGGTAGAGCGAAACGATAAGACGAGGCTTCTGGTGACGTCATCGATATTTTCAGTTAAGTATAAGTGGAGCGTCTCCCAGTCCTTAGTTGGACACTTGGTTTGGTCCTTAGTTGGACATTTGGTTTGGTATCCCTTTGGGATCACTTTGATTTGGAACTTGCAAGTACCAAAGCCGAAGGACTCGTGTATTCACGAGACTATTGTAAACGATAATCCTTTGAAGTTTGAAGCTAGACTAGTGAGCGAAGATGCCTGGTCTTAGTAGACTTGGAAATTTGTTTTGTTTTGGTTGTAAAAGGGACTCCCGGTTGGAGGACTCATGTCCGGTTCCTCCGATTGGAACTCCAACCTATGAACTATATGTGAAGCACGGAGTAGGCCCCATCACATATAATGAAGTATGGATCCGCTACACCAGAAAAGATGGTGTTTTAAAATGGCCCCAAAATGGGAGCTTTGACCCAGAAATCTTAGATAACCTCGAAGTTAGACTTTTTAAGAAGAAAGCACGGCCGGCAATGTTTGATTTTTTCCGCTTATGGCGTAAGGAAGCCAAGCAAAAGGAAATTAAATTAGCTTAGAAAAATAAGAGAGAAAAAGGTATTTCGATTATGCAAGCTGCTATACAGTTTAAAGATAACGAAGTAGAACAGTTGAATGAGCAGTTGCATAGGCGACATAAAATTACAGTAGATAAATGCTATCCAGTTTTGCCGCCTCTTCAGCAAGATGCAGCAAAAGACTCTGAAAAAGATCCCCTAATGTCGCATTTGCTAAGTTCACCACCACCCTATGCGCAGAATGCCACGGCACCTCCGCAACCTCTAGTTGCACAACCAGTGGTTGCATTGCCTCCTGCTCCTCCACAGCACCCACCAGCTATTCTTCAGTTGGTTCCTATTCCTCCGGTGCAGCCTCCTCAAGGGCCACCGGCTTTGACATCTGCTCTGCCCTTACTTCCTACAACTTTGACTACTATAGCGACTACCACTCCTGGTATTGTTTCTGACACTGCTTCTGTCTCTGCCTTGTCTCATTCTGTTTTTCCTCCTGTTCTTTTGTCAACCTCTCCCTCTGTCCGTCAGAGAATGACAAACACTGTGACTAGTCTTTTATCCCCTCTCTTTGGGTCATTGGCTACGACCCCAGTTTCAGAGCGTAAACAATTGCGTAGCCAATTACCTGATGGTAGGGAGAAAGAAACACTGAATTATTTGGCGCATAAATGGGTTACTGAACCAGCAAGATATGAACTAGAGTTTGTTATGGATGTCTTCCATCAGTGGGAAGAACCGAAACAGAGATACGTTTTTGAGAAAATGTGTACTTTTCTTTCTGAGGATTTAGAGGAAAATGGTTTGGAGCCCAATCCGCCTAAGTTGTGTTGTGTATGGTTCGATTTTGCGACAGGTTTGATTGTGGGTTCAGATGTCGAGAAAGCAGTTGCGATGTTATTGTCGTTTAGGACTGAAGGTGTTTCCAGGTTATTGTTTAAATATGATTCTTCTGCTAAAAAGAAAGGGAAACAGTACCCCATGAGAGAAGTTCCCCCACAATGGAGGGAAGGGGACCCAAATGCTAATCCACCTGTCCTGCCTCATTTCCAGCGTGTATGGGTACACGTTCCATGGAAGCGAGCTGAAGTTTTAGCCCTTAAGCAGACATTGCCTGATCCCCGTAAGAATCCTACAGGTTATTACAAGGAATTGTCACAGACTGCGGGGTCTTGCATTATGAATTTAGCTGACATAGACATGTTGTTTGGGAATGTTGTTCCACAGCCTTTATGGGGAAAGATTCGCCATACAGACCATGCTCAGGAGTTAGGTGACACATGGGCTAATATTGCTGCTGCAGATGCCCGACAAATTGGTGGTGCTAAACCTGAGCCTTTAGTGACAGAGCTTCCTGGTAGGATTATTGATTACATGAAAACTATAATGCCTGCGAAGCGTGTAAACTGGGATAAATTGTCTGCATGTAAGCAAAAGAAAGAAGAAACTGTATCAGATTTCTTCACCAGGTTTGAAGAAACGTTTGTGGACCACAGTGGTCAAGATATGAGCACGGAAGGTGGTCAACGTTTGTTCGTCGATAAATTTGTGCATAATCTGCTTCCTGAGTTGTGTAAAAAGTTAAAAGATTCAGAAAGTTCTTGGGCAGTTTCCTCTTCAGCGCAGATATTGGCTACTGCACAGTACTACGAAAATAGAGATAAAGATGAGAGAGATAGAGTAGAGAAGAAAACTAAAGAATTAAAAACGAAGGTTCTGTTACAACAAGCGTACCCGCCACGTGGTGGTCAAAATAGTGGTGCACAGAACAACTATCAGAATAGCTATCAGCCCCAACCGTTTCAGAGAAACTCGCAAAGAGCCGAGTATGGTCAATCACGTATCCCAGTAGGTCCCAATCAGTGTTCATACTGCAAGGAAGAGGGTCATTTCAAGTATAGTTGCCCTGCTTTGCTACAGCGCGCAAATGGTACTTCTGGTTTAAGAGGTCGAGGTGTTCCACAAGCACCTAGAGGAAGAGGACGTGGATATGTTCCCCAGAGCGCGCGCCCATTCCCCCCTCAAAACTCAATGAACAGATTTGATCAGCAGGTAATGCATCTGGTAGGACGGCTCAGTACTATACTGATGATTACTATACAGAGGATGAGCATTTGGACAGTAATGATTGCTAGGACAGCCATAGACAAAGAGAGGGAGTTGTTTCAGTTCCAGTAGATCAGAGTGGACCTTATGTTAAGGTGATTGGATCAGGTGTGTCAGAACCTTTTCTGTTGGATACTGGTGCTACCAAGAGTTCTATTATGCACTCAAAACTCCCTGGCGCTCCTTTGTCTGGTGAAACAAATGTATCAGGAGGTTTTTCCGGCGCCCCAGTTAGAAATCCGATTTCTAACCCTATATCTCTTTCTGTTGGACCTTGTAAATTTGAAACACCCCTTATTTTGACAACAGGTTGTGGCGAGAACTTGTTAGGATTAGATCTGGTAAAGAGATTGTATGCAACATTGTATTGCTCTCCTTCTGGAGTGCAACTCACATTGGGTAAGAAAGTGGTTTCACCAATGTATTTGTCAAAGGACAGATTTCCACCAGAATTTTCGTCTCTTCCTAATACTCTTTGGGCTACTGGACCTAATGATGTAGGTCTTTTGGAAATTCAGCCATATGTGATAACATTAAAAGCCAATGTTAAAATGCCACGTATTCCCCAATACAAGATCTCTAGTGAAGGGGAAAAAGCGTTGTTAGCAATTATTTGTGATCTGATTGAGAAGGATGTAATTGAAGAGACAAGAGGCAACGTTTGCAATAGTTCTGTTTTGCCTGTCTTGAAGCATACTGACCCTACTCAGCCACCTGTTTATAGGTTTGTAATTGATCTTAGAGAGGTGAACAAAATAGTTGTGCCACAGTTTCCAGTCGTCACTGCATTGTTGACAATGATTCCAGCTTCAGCCACTTGGTTTTCAGTGATAGACCTGAAAAATGCTTTCTTCAGCATCCCTATTGCCGAAGAGAGCAGGGACATTTTTGGCTTCAATTTGGGAGGACGAAGCTTCAGATTTAAGAGAGCTCCTCAAGGCTATTGTGAAAGTCCATCTATCTATAGTCAGGCTTTGAAAGCACAGCTTGACACTCTTATGTTACCTGATGGCGCCACTCTCATTCAATATGTCGATGATTTGCTAGTTGCTGCAGATACTAAGGAGATCTGCAAAGAAGCAACATTGTCATTATTGCGTCATTTGTCTGATTTACACCACAAAGTGTCCCTTTCAAAGTTACAGTATTGTCAAAAAGAAGTGACCTATTTAGGTCATCTCTTTTCGAAGGAGGGAAGGCAACTGACCCCAGAGAGAATCAGGGCTGTTGCAGCAATGAGTGTGCCAAGAACACAGAGAGAAGTGCGTGCTTTCTTCGGTATTACATCATATTGCAGACAATGGATACCTATTTTTTCGTTAATAGCCAAACCCTTGGTGGCATTAACCTGTAAAAATACACCAAATCCCGTCCCATGGTCTGAAGATTGTCAGAAAAGTTTTGTCAAATTACGTGATGCATTATGTTCAGCTCCTGTGTTGGGTACCCCCAACTACAGCAAGCCTTTTACATTGTATGTCCATGAGAAAGAAGGTTGTGCGTTAGCAGTTTTGACACAACAGTTTGGAGACAGGGAGCGTCCATGCGCCTATTTCTCTTCAACCTTAGACCCAGTAGCTAAGACACTACCGAGCTGCTTAAGAGCGGCAGCGGCAGCTGCTGTTTCTATCCGACAGTCTGCTGGTTTAGTGATGAATAACACATTAATCGTAATGGTTCCACATGCAGTGGACACGTTGTTAAACAGAACCAAGACACAGCATTTAACTAGTGCTCGATTGTCAGGTTACGAGTTGACATTGTTAGCAAGCCATGTACATATAAAGAGATGCACTACAATTAACCCAGCTACGTTATTGCCAATTGTGACAGAGTTAGATACTTCTGAACAACATGATTGTCTCCATAGAACAGAAGAAGAAACGAAAGGGAGAATAGACCTTCTGGACACTCTCCTTGCAAAGAGTGATGGTACTTTGTGGGTGGATGGTTCATGCTTTAAGCTCCTGAATGGTGACACGACTGCGGCGTATGCTGTGACAACTTTGTGTACGATTGTTGAAGCTGCACGTATCCCACACAATTCAGCCCAAGCAGCTGAGTTAATAGCCCAAACAAGAGCATGTACAGTATCAAAAGGAATGAAAGTGACTATCTACACCGATAGCCAATATGCGTTTGGTGTGGCCCATAGTTTTGGGCGTTTGTGGAAGGAACGTGGGTTCCTGACCTCGCATGGAACTAAAATACAGCATGGTCAGTTGGTAAATGAGCTCCTTGATTCACTTACTTTACCGTTGCAAGTTGCAATTGTGAAGTGTAGCGCACATAAAAAGGTGACTGATGATGTTGGTCGTGGGAATGCATTTGCTGACGAGGTCGCAAAAGAGACGGCAAGGAATGTGATGAGCCGAATGTATGTTGCGGGCCCTGCAAGATGGATTGGTGATTTTGGAATGTGTGAAGACACGATAGAAAGCGTGAAATCGATTCAAGCTGAAGCCACAGAGAGAGAATTGAGTGTGTGGAGAGAAAGTACGGGTAAATTGGATGCGAATGGTTGTTGGGTCGAGTTGTCAGAACATCAGAGATGGTTGCTACCCGATGCGTATGTGCTTGCAGTGGTTACAATGGCTCATGGAATGGCTCACATCAGTGTGAAAGGGATTTGTAAGTTGTTGGTCCCAGTATGGCAAAATGCAGGAATTCCCAAGTGCGCAGAAAATTTGGATAAAAATTGCATGGTATGCCTGAAACACAACCCTGGTAGAGGAACCCCAACTCCAGCTGGTCATTTTGCACCTCCCACGTATCCGTTTGAGGTTTTGCAGCTAGATTTCATCCACATGGAGAGGTGCAACAACTTAAAATACGTACTCGTTGTTGTTTGTGCCTTTTCAAGATGGAGGGAAGCCTATCCCCTAAAAGACAATACTGCGCTATCCACAGCCAAAGCTCTTGTGAAAGAGTTCTTCCCTAGATTCGGAATGCCGAGAATGATCTGGAGTGACAATGGAAGTGAATTTGTGGGTCAAGTGATGAAGAAAGTATGCGAAGGGCTAGGCATAAACCAAAAGTTTCACGCTGCAAATCACCCCCAATCAGCTGGATTAGTGGAGTGCTATAATGGCACTCTAAAGCTAAAATTGGCCAAGATACAAGCGAGCTCTGGTCTTAAATGGCCTGACGCTCTACCCTTAGCACTCCTATCAACCAGAATGACTGTGCATTCACGAGTGAAACTTAGTCCTTATGAAATAGTCTTTGGCCGCCCGGCCAATATATGGGGAGTGCCCATGCCCAAGAAGTTTAGCGAGATAGAGCATCCTGTTTTGCTTGACTATCTGTATGAATTGACGGCTAAATTGCGTGTTTTACATCAACAGGTCCACAACACCCTGCCTCCGGTCTCTGAATCTCCAGGTCATCCCATTGAGCCTGGATCCTGGGTTTTAATTAAGAACTTTCAGCGAACCAAAAACGAGCAGCCCAGGTGGACCGGACCGCACCTCGTTCTTCTCTCCACAAGATCAGCTGTTCGAGTGGAAGGGAAGAAACACTGGATCCATGGGACCCATTGCAAAAGGGTACCCCTACCTTTGCCATATGACCGGTGGGTCCAGGAAGGTGTCGCCGACTCAGAGACTGAAACCGTGCCACGTTTTCTGCCTTTCAGCGATGCACGGATAAAAGGAACACTCACTGAGAAAGAAAGTGATGACATTTTACAATCAGCAGTATCACCGTCAGTTCGATTGGACACTACAGAACCTGATCTCCTTTTTCAGGACCACACGATACCTGGGACTAACCGTTATAATCTATGACCAAGAATAAAGGACAAATACAACAGTTTACTTTTCTTCCCTTTAGCAAAGTTCTCCAATATGGAAAATTATTTTTGAATGACTTTTTGTTTTTTGTGTTTTTCGAACCTCCATCCGGGTTCAGCTGTAGGATCGTGGCTGAAAAGACTTAGGGGGGTAGCCTGTGGACACAAGGTCTACAGGTCTAGTTTGTTCTAGGGCGGCCTGGAACATTCAGAACACTCCTAAGTGAAGTAAACCAACCGCCACGAATGGCAACGGTTAGAGGATGGAATCTTTCCAAAATGGAGAACATGTTGAAAGACTGAGTTTCAAGAAGAGAATATGTGAAACGATAACCAGGAAACTGTTTTTGCTGCTGTGCATTTTTATGTTATTTAGTATACTTATGTTTTTTATAGGATATGTTTTATTCTGTTTTAACGTGATATTGGCACCCACTACCTCGTCTACACCTCCTCCTTCCACTGTTTCCCCACATTCTTTTCAACTCCTCCCTAAACATGAATCTGCTAGGAGACTAGAGTTCATTAATAACTCCTTCATCCAGCTTTTGCACCAACACCAACTAGTGGTAAATACAACTAACTGTTGGGTGTGTGGCCTTATGCCCCACACAGCAGATAAAGGTATCCCTTATCTGATCCTGCCTTTCAGCCACAATGGTTCTGTGTGGGCATTCAGAACGATATTCATCTATGCACACTACCCCCTACGTTTTGCGGAAGACAACCCTAAGAAAAATGCTTTAGTTAAGGGTATCATAGACATGATGAAGGACAATATCTTCTACGAGACTATCCCCAGAGATGAGACAATAGCATATATAGGATGGAACATGACCGGATATGAAGCCACAATGAGTGAGAAACAGCAAGCTAAGATATCTTCCCTGATTCGGGTTGTACCCCATCAGGGTCACCTGTGTCTGCAAGGTACTAGCAAGAATCCCAGAGCTCAGCTAGGGGAAAGGGTCTGCACTGAGACATATGTCTTCGCATCTCAGACCTCCCCCCCGCTCTTGGCAGCTAAGGGTACCTATTTCATCTGCCATGATAGAGCCTTTACATGGTTGCCCCCTGACTTTTCGGGCACTTGCTTCGTTTCGTTCCTGTTGCCCCCTACCTACACAGCAGCGGCAGATTACCACAAGACAAGGATAGTTAGAGGCGTCATCAGTGAAGAAGACACTGCAGGACAAGAATTTGGGGACTTCGTAAAGGGTTTTCTGCCGTTCTGGGGACAAATAAGTAACAGCAGGAGCATAAGGCAATTGATAAGAGTGGTTGAATCCACTGTGGCTGAAACCGCTGGTGCCCTTGGTAACTTGACTGCTGAGCTCCAGTCGGATCGTCTTATGACCCTTCAGAACAGGGTCACATTAGATGTCATACTTGCAGACCGTGGTGGAGTATGTACATTGATCCAATCAAGTTGCTGTGTTTTTGTCCCAGATAACGCTCCAACAGTATACCAGGCCATCTCCAAACTGCATAGAATTTCCGAATCTATTCATTTAGATAGAGGAGATTGGTCATTAATGGGATGGTTCTGGGAACTGATATCAGCATGGGGATGGAATATTCTGATGGTCATTGGGATGATCTTGGCCATTCTTTTCCTGTTCTGTCTATGCGTGCAGTGTGCTCCTGCGATATGTGGCCTCTGTGTTACATCATGCATAAGGAAACCTGCACCAAGAGACGTGCTAAATACTAGGATGATGTTACAGCAACATCTCAATGACTTTAGAAACATAGACCTGGACTCAGATTAGCATGAGAATAGGTTTATTGCCTATGTAAGGGCAAAAGGAGGGTTTGTGGTTCTAAAAATTCTGGACCCATGTAATTTACTTTGCCACAGCAGTACGATTTTAGTATCAAAAGATCGATAATGACTAGTACACTAAGCATGAGCATTTTCACTCAATTCCAGCAGTGTTTACACCTTGAAATCGCCATTTTCGTCCTGCACTCGTGGCTCCCATTTTATACACGGCAGCCATTGTTAAAAGTTGCCCTCATATAGGCTTAAAACACAGCCAGATTTGATTCCAAGGACACGTACACCTTGATTGACTTTTCTCTGACCTGGGCAAGCTGGAACCATTGCCTCAGGCAAACCTGTTTGATCAGTCCCTCTCCCAGTGGCCGAATCAGATAGCATCAAGGCACACCATGCCATAAAACCCTTATTATCGCTCACACACCCTGCCTAATCTTGCTCACACCTGCACCTGCTCTTTTCTTCTTCTTACTTTACGAGGGGGAGGTGCCTGTTTTTATTGGGGGCCCACACTTATCTGATGTAAAATACTAGGCCTTGCCGGGTAATTTATTATGGGTTGGATGACATGAAATATGAGGTTTCATCATGACACTGTTTTTTCCTTTGTAGTGAAAACATGTGAATGACCAACCAAAATGTCAAGAATGTTTGCCTGAAGCTTAAAAAACTGTATATAAGGAAACCTGACTTTGCATTGAAGAACAGTATCCTGAGAACATACAAACCGTGCTGTTGTACTTCTAGGACGCTTGTTACTTGGTTGCAGCCAATAAATAAGGATCTTTGACTTCACCTAGAAGACTCTGAGTTTCTGTGGTCTGAATCAGGAAAGTACCCGAGGTCTTTGGGTGTACCCTGGCACCGCTGGGTTACCGGAACAGTACCGGTTCTGAAAAACCCATTACCTCAGGTTCTGTGCTAGAGACCCGGGGGATCATGGAATTGTCTCCCCAATGCCAGAATGATCTTAGACATGTTACATGGCCATGTTCGGAGTTACCATTGTGACTCTATACATAGGTAGTGACCTATGTATAGTGCACGCGTGTAATGGTGTCCCCGCACTCACAAAGTCTGGGGAATTTGCCCTGAACGATGTGGGGGCACCTTGGCTACTGCCAGGGTGCCCACACACTAAGTAACTTTGCACCTAACCTTCACCAGGTGAAGGTTAGACATATAGGTGACTTATAAATTACTGAAGTGCAGTGGGAAATTTTCTGTGAAATAACGTGGACGTTATTTCTCTCAGGCTGCACTGGCAGGACTGTGTAATAATTGTCAGATCTCCCTATGGGTGGCAAAAGAAATGCTACAGCCCATAGGGATCTCCTGGAACCCCAATGCCCTGGGTACCTTAGTACCATATACTAGGGAATTATAAGGGTGTTCCAGTATGCCAATGTGAATTGGTGAAATTGGTCGCTAGCCTGTTAGTGACAATTTGGAAAGCAGAGAGAGCATAACCACTGAGGTTCTGGTTAGCTGAGCCTCAGTGAGACAGTCATCACACAGGGAACACATACAGGGCACACGTATGAGCACTGGGGCCCTGCCTGGCAGGGTCCCAGTGACACATAGACTAAAACAACATATATACAGTGAAATATGGGTGTAACATGCCAGGCAAGATGGTACAATCCTACACTGGACAATCATTTATTAAGTGTTATTACTGTGTATCTGTGAATGGCAATTACATGCCCACACCACCTCCCTTGAATAGGCTTTGGCCTGCTCTGCTTCCCTACCCTGTGAGAGTCAAGCAATGGCGTGTTTGGTTCCCAGTGGAAGACAAATGTGGAGACATTACCTGTGCAGGCTACACAGCTAATGACTCACTTTCTAAAAACTGTTTAATAATATTTTTTAGTTGAATGGGTCCTGATATGTGTTAAACTGATTTGAACAATTTCTCAATGTATTTTCTGTGTGTGCTCTTTTAGCTGCATTTTATTTTATTGTAGAAATGTTCCTCCTTCCCAGCACAATTTCTTTAAAAGCATGTTTCACTTTCTCATTCCTTATACTAAAAATGAATGGAACAAGCACTGGGGTCACAAAAATTGTCAGAACACTAACAACCTTGTTGCATTCCAGTGAGTTATCTTGTTTTGGTGTCACATAAATGAATATTGTGGCACCATATCCCAAGCCTACTGTGGTGATGTGGGATGCACAGGTGGAGAAGGTCCGTTGACGACCAGTCACTGATGGGATCCGGAGAATAGTGACTATTATACAAACATATGACACCAATGTCATTATCAGTGAACTGAAGGTTACCAGGGAGAACAACATAAAATCAAATAACTCAATAGGTTTTGTGTTTGTACATGCAAGCTTGATCAGTGGTACTGCATCACAAAAGAAATGGTTAATCCTGTTGGGTCCACAGAATGGCAGGCTGAATTTCAAAGTTGCAGGCATGGATGTGGACAATAAAGCTCCAGTCCAACAAGTGAGGATTAGATAGATGCATGTTCTCCATCTCATAATTGTTGTGTAACGTAAGGGATTACAAATAGCCACATACCGATCTAAAGACATGATTGCCAGCAGAAGAAGTTCAACTGTCCCCAGCAAAAAGTAAAAGTAACACTGAGTTAGGCAGCCTGAAAACGAGATCTTTATATCTTGAGATACCAAGATTGCAAGTACTTTTGGGACTATAACGGTTGATATCATAATCTCCATGAAAGAAAAATTAGCGAGGAAAAAATACATTGGAATGTGAAGCCGATAGTCTAGAAAGATCAAGGCTATTATCAGAAAGTTCCCCATCAATATTGTCATGTAGATTAGGAGAATACATAAAAACAGTAACCATTTTACTTGAGGCATAGAGGGAATTCCGATCAAGAGAAATTCAGTCACTTTAGTTTGGTTGTCTTCTATCATCTGTGAATGTTATCTGCAAGAAGGTTGATATTCAAATCACTGCAAAATACATTGAAGATAAAATACATCAATTGAAGCACAAATCGATGAAAAGTTGCAAAATACATTGTTTGTTACCAAGGTGACTGCCTATCTATCTATTTTTTCCTAATGTTTTTTCACGGTACTACGTAAAATATGAATACATAGGTAAAATGTGTATCAGGAAAAAAGTTAAATTACTGATTCAGATTTGGCACCTTATTTGATATATTTTATATGCTGAAAAAATACTGAAAATATTACTCAAGCCCTCTACAAAAGACATTATATTGTGGTAATTTTAGTATTCTGCCCACAGAAAGAAAGGTTTATTGATTGCCACTCATGTGGTGAGACATGATGCGTTCTCCAACTGATCTAAGTGAGGAGTGTGTGTTTTTCAAATCTTCCAATTTTCTTATTATTTATTTTCATACATGCTCACAATATGCTGTTGTGTCTGATCAACCAATTAATTTACCATTACAATCCATAGTCCTCAAGGTGCCTCACTAGTTTACCTCGATCTAAGCACCTAAGTACCTAACGTCGTGAGCCAATTGAATGGATTGACCTTTTACTAATTAGGAAAACATTCTTATCTTTGTATGATCTTAAATAATTACCATAGGCTTACCTTTAAAACATTGTGGTCTAAATCTTTTCTCTGCAGCATTGCATAGACATAGTGTAATTTCTATATAGGAGCCTTTCAATAATAGTGTTTATTCTACTGAGCCTTCTTACTAATAGGAGATTACAATATGCATTTATTTGTTATCATGGGTGGCATTTAAGCATGCACAGTAGTAATCAAGCCAGTCTACGTCCACAAAAAAGCTAACTATGATAGTTGATGAGTTAATTAGGTTTGAGCATCAGTTGTTTGGAGCACAGATTCAGACAACTTCCATGAGACAGAGAAGGAGAAACGTGGACCACAGTCATGGATAAGGAAAATTCTAATTACAATGTCAGATGCTTACAGGAGGACATGCACAAACAATGGAATGACACGTGGGGGAGGCGACCTTTCCCTCACTTTCACCAAGAGGCCATGGAAAAGGTAGTGGGCCTCCTAAGTCCACCTGCCAAAAACTAGGGGAGGAGAAGGTGTTGTCCATACTCAATGCTGAAGACATCCTGGGAATTCCAGGTAGAAAATTTACCTTCTACACTCTCTGGCACCCCTATTCCCTAATGCAAATCTCTGTTCTAGTTAGGCTTGGATAAAATATAAAATACACTGGCATAATTTTCCTAAAAAGTGACACACAATGCATCTTGTTTTAAAAATATAGCATGAAGTGACAGATTTACATTTCATATAAGGTGTAATAACTTGTGATGTAATGTAATACATGAAAGCAAACTATGCAAAATTTGCACACCCCTAGTTCGTATCTCAGCCTAGTCACAGACGTATGCTATGTAATGCTTTTCACAGTTTATTAGTTTCCCAATGGAGTCACAATCCATTTCATCATTTTGTCACACGTTTCTACATAACACAATTCATATTGGAAATTGATTTGAACAGATGTTGCATCGCATTTCAATTATTATATTCCAGTAGCACATACTAACTCTCAGAGGTCACTGCAATGCCATCTCAAAAAATAGGCAGTAGTATTAGGGTGACCAGATGAATCCATGTCACTAGAATTAAACTGTTCCAGGTCAGGATTTTGGGGGTGATTCTAACCCTGGCGGACGGTGATAAAGCGGCGGCCAACCCGCCAACAGGCCGGCGGTCCAAAAAATGGAATTCTGACCCTGGCGGGAACCGCCAACAGAGACCGCCACATTAACACTCCGACCGCCCCGGTGGTACAGACAAACAGCGCGGTGGTCACCGCCAACAGGCAGGCGGCAGACAATGTACCACCCACACTATCATAACTCACCAATCCGCCACCTTTTCCGGGGCGGGAGCACCGCCGATAAAAACACGGCGGAAACCGACCACGAACGGGAAAACGCTCACCTCTATGCACTCCACGAGGAAGGAGGACATCATGGAACCCGAATTAAACATCCTACCTGCTCTCGTCTACCTGCTCATCTACCACGAGTACGAACGCCGGCGCAGACGACAACGGTGAGTACTGCACCTACGACACACAGGAGGGGGGAGGAGGAAAGGTTTCGGCCACACACATATGCGACCCCCACCCCCCCAAATATGTACACACCAATGCAGAGCAACAAGTCACAGTGACACCACCCAAACCCCCCGGAAAAATGCAAAGACAAAATTAAATAGTGAATAAAAATTTATGTAAAAAATAGGCTCTGAAAAATATAGGTCAACTATGCAAAATATCCATACCAAAATAATTCTATATACACTGCAATGGATAACCAAGGCAATTAGTCTTGTACATCAAAAGTAAATCGAAGTGTCCGTGGGCCAAAGTGTAACAACACAAGGGCAAAGCCCACACAGGAGACCTGAGTCCTTTGGAGAGAACACTGCAGGGGCATCTGATGAAAAAACTACAGGCACCTCAGGGGGAAGGGAAGGAGGGGACACCACAGCCACATGAGTCCACGACGCCAGATCCACGAAGGGGCCACCATGCCCACTGTGCCATCCTGGGGAGTGCAAAGCCACAGTCTCTCAAGTCTCTACAGGGGGTGGGCTGCCCACTGTGCCATCCTGGGGAGTGCAAAGCCACAGTCTCTCAAGTCCCTACAGTGGGTGGGCTGCCCACTGTGCCATCCTGGGGAGTGCAAAGCCACAGTCTCTCAAGTCTCTACAGTGGGTGGGCTGCCCACTGTGCCATCCTGGGGAGTGCAAAGCCACAGTCTCTCAAGTCTCTACAGTGGGTGGTTTGCCCACTGTGCCATCCTGGGGAGTGCAAAGCCACAGTCTCTCAAGTCTCTACAGTGGGTGGGCTGCCCACTGTGCCATCCTGGGGATTGCAAAGCCACAGTCTCTCAAGTCCCTACAGAGGGTGGGCTGCCCACTGTGCCATCCTGGGGAGTGCAAAGCCACAGTCCATCAGGTGGATTACAGTCTCCACTGGTCAAGGAGGAGGCATGGTGGGCACAGTGAACCGTTAACAGTGCTTGACAGGAAGGGCAGAGCGGAGCGGTGCTTGACAGGAAGGGCCCAGCGGAGCGGTGCTTGAGACGGCGGTTCCCAGCGGAGCGGTGCTTGACAGGAAGGGCCCAGCGGAGCGGTGCTTGACAGGAAGGGCCCAGCGGAGCGGTGCTTGAGACGGCGGTGCCCAGCGGAGCGGTGCTTGACAGGAAGGGCCCAGCGGAGCGGTGCTTGAGAGGAAGGGCCCAGCGGAGCGGTGCTTGAGACGGCGGTGCCCAGCGGAGCGGTGCTTGAGACGGCGGTGCCCAGCGGAGCGGTGCTTGACAGGAAGGGCCCAGCGGAGCGGTGCTTGACAGGAAGGGCCCAGCGGAGCGGTGCTTGAGACGGCGGTGCCCAGCGGAGCGGTGCTTGCCAGGAAGGGCCCAGCGGAGCGGTGCTTGACAGGAAGGGCCCAGCGGAGCAGTGCTTGAGACGGCGGTGCCCAGCGGAGCTGTGCTTGAGACGGCGGTGCCCAGCGGAGCGGTGCTTGAGACGGCGGTGCCCAGCGGAGCGGTGCTTGACAGGAAGGGCCCAGCGGAGCGGTGCTTGAGACGGCGGTGCCCAGCGGAGCGGTGCTTGAGACGGCGGTGCCCAGCGGAGCGGTGCTTGACAGGAAGGGCCCAGCGGAGCGGTGCTTGACAGGAAGGGCCCAGCGGAGCGGTGCTTGAGACGGCGGTGCCCAGCGGAGCGGTGCTTGACAGGAAGGGCCCAGCGGAGCGGTGCTTGACAAGAAGGGCCCAGCGGAGCGGTGCTTGAGATGGCGGGGCCCTGTTCAGCGGTGCTCTTCTGCACGGCAGGCCCTGTTCAGCGGTGCCTATCTTCACGGCGGGGCCCTGTTCAGTGGTGCCTATCTTCACGGCGGGGCCCTGTTCAGCGGTGCCTATCTTCACGGTGGGGCCCTGTTCAGCGGTGCCTATCTTCACGGCGGGGCCCTGTTCAGCGGTGCCTATCTTCACGGCGGGGCCCTGTTCAGCGGTGCTCTTCTGCACGGCGGGGCCCTGTTCAGCGATGCTCTTCTGCACAGCGGGGCCCTGTTTAGCGGTGCTCTTCTGCACGGCGGGCCCTGTTCAGCGGTGCCTATCTTCACGGCGGGGCCCTGTTCAGCGGTGCCTATCTTCACGGCGGGGCCCTGTTCAGCGGTGCCTATCTTCACGGCGGGGCCCTGTTCAGCGGTGCCTATCTTCACAGCGGGGCCCTGTTCAGCGGTGCTCTTCTGCACAGCGGGGCCCTGTTCAGCGGTGCTCTTCTGCACGGCGGGGCCCTGTTCAGCGGTGCCTATCTTCACGGCGGGGCCCTGTTCAGCGGTGCTCTTCTGCACGGCGGGGCCCTGTTCAGCGGTGCCTATCTTCACGGCAGGCCCTGTTCAGCGGTGCTCTTCTGCACGGCGGGGCCCTGTTCAGCGGTGCTCTTCTGCACGGCGGGCCCTGTTCAGCGGTGCCTATCTTCACGGCGGGGCCCTGTTCAGCGGTGCTCTTCTGCACGGCGGGGCCCTGTTCAGCGGTGCTCTTCTGCACGGCGGGCCCTGTTCAGCGGTGCCTATCTTCACGGCGGGGCCCTGTTCAGCGGTGCCTATCTTCACGGCGGGGCCCTGTTCAGCGGTGCCTATCTTCACGGCGGGGCCCTGTTCAGCGGTGCTCTTCTGCACAGCGGGCCCTGTTCAGCGGTGCCTATCTTCAAGGCGGGGCCCTGTTCAGCGGTGCTCTTCTGCACAGCGGGCCCTGTTCAGCGGTGCTCTTCTGCACGGCGGGGCCCTGTTCAGCGGTGCCTATCTTCACGGCGGGGCCCTGTTCAGCGGTGCTCTTCTGCACGGCGGGGCCCTGTTCAGCGGTGCTCTTCTGCACGGCGGGCCCTGTTCAGCGGTGCCTATGTTCACGGCGGGGCCCTGTTCAGCGGTGCTCTTCTGCACGGCGGGGCCCTGTTCAGCGGTGCTCTTCTGCACTGCGGGCCCTGTTCAGCGGTGCCTATCTTCACGGCGGGGCCCTGTTCAGCGGTGCCTATCTTCACAGCGGGGCCCTGTTCAGCGGTGCCTATCTTCACGGCGGGGCCCTGTTCAGCGGTGCCTATCTTCACAGCGGGGCCCTGTTCAGCGGTGCCTATCTTCACGGCGGGGCCCTGTTCAGCGGTGCTCTTCTGCACGGCGGGCCCTGTTCAGCGGTGCCTATCTTCACGGCGGGGCCCTGTTCAGCGGTGCCTATCTTCACGGCGGGGCCCTGTTCAGCGGTGCTCTTATGCACGGCGGGGCCCTGTTCAGCGGTGCCTATCTTCACGGTGGGGCCCTGTTCAGCGGTGCTCTTCTGCACGGCGGGCCCTGTTCAGCGGTGCTCTTCTGCACGGCGGGCCCTGTTCAGCAGTGCTCATCCAGTAAGTCAAGGGAGCCAGACCTGGCCTGGACTCCCTGCTCAGTCGCCCTCCGACCGTGATGTTTCTGGACCCTTCGGTGACGGAGTCCTGGGCCCTTTGGTGTCCTCCCTTACAGCTGGGATGTGGCATGTGGGGCCCACCTGCTCCGCGCTCCTGCTGCCTGACTTCTCCGCCCTGCTGCCCTTTCGCTCCTTAGATGTGGCTCTCGGGCCCTTGCCTCCCCTAGATGTTGTGGCAGGTGAAGTGGGCGAACTTTGCTCCTTGGGGGCAGCCGTGTCAGTCCTCTCACGGCGGCCCTTTTGTTTCCTGGTCCTCTTGCCTGGGGGGGGCTGGATGTGTCCTTGCTGCTGATTGAAGTGTCACTGCTGGCAAAGGGTGGACTCCAGAACCCATGCACAACAGTGACACTCGAAGCTGGGCTGGTGGTGGCTGAGGTGCTCTTGGGACTCTTTGCAGATGGAGGGGGTGGGTCATCGGAGGGAAAGAGGTTAAGATTAGCGAGGAAAAGTTTTTTAGGACCAAGGTAAAGGGTAGGAGAAGTGGTGATGGGAGTGGAGGAAGAGGATGAGGTTGTAGGAGAGTCAGGTGTGCTGTCATTGGGTGAAGGTGCTGGTGCTGTAGGCTGTCGTGAGGTGGATGGCTGTTGGGTGGGTGGCTGCCTGCGTTTGTGTGTCTTGGAAGAGGGGGTGACAGACACAGTGGGAGAGGACACAGGGGACGTGTAAATGGCAGTGGGGGTGGTGACTGCACGCGTGCGGACTGTACTGGAGGGTGTGGTGGTGATGGAAGCACTGGCTGATGTTGGTGTGCATGCAGGTGTGAGTGTAGACGTCACAGGGAGGGAGGAGGGAGACGAGGAGGAGGGGGAAACAGAGGTGGTAGTGACTGTTGGAATGTCTGCATCTGGGTGTTGCTTGGGTGAGTGTTTGTGGGATCTGTGGTGCTTGTGTCTGGATGAGCTGCCCTTGGGTGTTGAGGTGTGTGCAGGCTGGTCAGATGGTGTGGATGGGATAGGCTGAGGAACAGGAGACAGAGACAGGGTGGAGGCAGTCAGAAGAGGGAGGCTGGAAACAGGGACAATGGCTTCCGTAAGTGCTGAGGCCAGAGCATTGAACGATCGTTGATGGGCAGCCTGACCCGAATTAATGCCCTCCAGGTAGGCATTGCTCCGATGCACCTCCCCTTCTACCCCCTGGATGGCATTCAAAAGGGTAGTCTGCCCAACAATGAGCGTCCTCAGGAGGTCACTGAGCTCCGCACTGAGGGCAGCAGGGGTGACACGGGCAGGGGCTGAGGTGCCTGGGGCGAAGGAGACGCCCGCCTTCCTGGGCGAGCGGGCACGGAGCGTAGGCTGAGGGGCTGCTGGGAGGGCGGGGCTGGTGCGCTGGGTGGCGGCTGTACCTGTAGAGGCGGGGGCATGGATGTTGCCGCCACCGCTAGGGAGCACCCATCCGAGGACGCGTCTGTGTCGCTGGTCTCACCACCGGTCCCCGTTGTGGTGCTCCCCTCGCCCTCCGGATCACTGGTGCCCTCGGTGTCTGTTCCTGGGCCCACCGGGGCCTTGTGACTTGCAGCTCCCTCGTGCTCCGATGCCAAATCTCCTCCGCCTGATGATGCTAATGCACACATGCACAAGAAGATGAAGAAGAAGGGTGGGGGGAGAAAAACGAAGACCAGGTTGAGTGCATGCAATGTCAACACCGTTGGCGGAGAGGACAGACACAGGAGCCTCATGCACTAAGCCGCGCATTCGGGGTACACTACTCAGTACTTCTGACTAGGACAACAGGTCTAGAGACGACAAACGCGCACATGTGTGATGCTGGACCATCAATAGCTGTACTTGTCACCCTACAGAGGTGGGGGCCGGGAGCACAGGGCCATGCCTAAGGGAGAGGACTACACTACAGAAAGCGCCCTGGCCTAATGTCACCCACAACCCTCCTCCCCCACCCAGACGCCTCCACTGCGCAGAAAGATAGGAGAATGTGCTGATACTCACCCCCTTGTGTCTGCTGTGATGTCCTCAAGCGCCCATCCAAATCAGGGTAGGCCACCGCCAGGATCCAGGACATCAGGGGGGTCATGGTACGACTGGCACCCCTCCTAGGTTGGGAGGCCATCCCCAGCAGTGACTCGGCGGTCTTCCTGGTCCCGCGGCGGATGTCCTCCCACCTCTTGCGGCAGTGGGTGCCCCGTCTATTGTGGACCCCCAGGGTCCGGACTTCCTTGGCGATGGCACGCCAAATGTCGACTTTCTGATGGGCGCTGACCTATTTGACATGTACAGGGTGGGAAGGAAACATTCATCAATGAACTGCATCTTAGATGTGATTGGCCCCCCCTCACCAACTTTGCCATATGGCACATGCTCTCATCTGTTGTGCGTTGCACTCCTCATTCGCCCCCCACCCCACCAACTTACATCCACCCCACTCCACACAGGCATCGCCCATTCCATGTGCACCCGGTGTACTTACCTGTTGGTCTGGAGGACCGTAGAGTAACGCATACTGGGGGAGGACCCCATCCACGAGCTTCTCCAACTCTTCAGACGTGAAGGCAGGGGCCCTTTCCCCAGTCGCAGCAGCCATTGTCACTTCCAGACCGAGGTCACAGCAGCACTTGCAGTATAGGTCCTCTCCTGTGGATGATCAGGTCTCGAGTGATTAAGCAGATAGAAAATGGCGGTCACGCCCGCGGCGGTGCGTACCGCGGCGGCGCGTACCGCGACCGCCGGCGCACCTCGTCATTGGCTCCTGAAACCCATAGGCTTCAATGTTAACCAATGCGGCTTCGTACAGCGGTCTTCGACCGCCTACCGCCACGGTGTGCCACGCCAGCGCATTGACCTCACATCCCATTGTCCCACTTCACAGGTCAGGCAGCCGCCATTTCAAGGGCCCACATGGCATAATTTGTACTGCGTCACACAGGCCTAGGCCTTGCATTGCCACACATACACGCCTTTCAATACATAGATAACCGTGTGCTATGCAAGCGGTGGTGAACGTACCTGTGATTTGCTTGACTCTGTGCTCCATGTTGTCCTTCCTAGGCACCGTCCGCTGGCATTTGCGAGGAGAAGGATGAATCCTCGCGTGTACCGACCGCTGGTGGACCTGTCGACAATGGAAGAACGCCACATCATACTACGATACCGACTTGACCGTGCCACTATCCATGAACTGTGTGCCCAGCTGGAGCCAGCCCTGATGTCCCCCATCCGCCAACCCACAGGAATTCCCCCTCTAGTGCAGGTTCTGTCAGTCCTCCATTTTCTTGCAAGTGGCTCATTCCAGACAACAGTGGCCATGTCATCTGGAATGTCTCAGCCCATGTTTTCAAAAATTTTGTCTAGAGTGTTGTCTGCCCTGACGAAACACATGCGGAGTTACATTCTATTCCCTGAGGAGGTTGATTTGGCCACTGTGAAGGGTGATTTTTATGCCCTTGGACATATTCCCAACATAATTGGTGCCATTGATGGGACCCATGTGGCCTTAGTACCCCCAAAAGACGATGAGCAGGTGTACAGAAACAGGAAAAATTACCATTCTATGAACGTCCAGGTGGTCTGTTTGGCTGACCAGTACATCTCCCATGTGAATGCCAAGTTCCCTGGTTCAGTGCATGACGCGTATGTGATGCGTAATAGCAGCATCCCTTATGTGATGGAACAGCTACAGAGACACCGTGTGTGGCTAATAGGTGACTCTGGTTACCCCAACCTGCCTTGGCTATTGACCCCAGTGAGGAATCCCCGGACCAGGGCAGAGGAACGGTACAATGAGGCCCATGGGCGAACTAGGAGGATCATAGAAAGGACCTTTGGCCTCCTGAAGGCCAGGTTTAGGTGCCTGCATATGACAGGGGGATCCCTGATGTATTCACCAAAGAAGGTGTGCCAGATCATCGTGGCCTGCTGTATGCTTCACAATCTGGCATTGCGACGTCAGGTGCCTTTCCTGCAGGAGGATGGTCCAGATGGTGGTGTTGAAGCAGCTTTGGAGCCTGCGGAGAGTGAAGAGGAGGAAGACTCAGAGGACGACACAGACAACAGGGACAGAGTTATCCAACAGTATTTTCAGTAGCAAACAGGTAAGAATCACCCACGCCATTTGGCATTGACTTAAAGCCTCCTGCATCTCTACTTTGTGTATTTCCCCCCAGTTCTTTTAAACTAATGTTTGATTTTCCCTTCCCTTTTCAGTGCTGTATGACCCACTGCGTGACTTCTGCTTGGTTAGCTCATGGACTAATGCTTATTGACCTCGGTATGTTTTCAACACAAAGTTAACAGAACATAATTGATCTGTAATGTGTTATACATTTGTAAATAATACAGGCTGACTCCTGATTGATTTCAGTGCAATGAGTGATTTATTTTTAGTGCTAGATAATGGTACATGATATTAAAACGGTGATGGGTGAGGGTGGAGTTATGTCCATGGCAGAGCCCAGTTCTCAGTCCACAGGTGCTTATTCCATGTGCCTGTTGAAGGATGGAACAGGGGCAGTTCAAGGTTGGACAGGGTGACACTGTGGGACAGTGGGATGACATCAGGGGGTATCTTATGCTGGCGGGGGTCTTGGCATCCTACTCTGTCTTCCTTTGTGATCTCAGGTTCCTCTTGCGGGGTGGTTGATCTTCAGCAGGAGGTGGGGTTCTGGTGGCCTGTCGTTCTGTGGGGGCCTCCTGACCACTAGCGCCGGCGGAGGTGGTAGGCAGTTCCTGGCTAGTGTCAGGGGCCCTTTGTGGTGCCACATGGTCCCGCAATGTGTTTTCTATCCGGTTGAGGGCCTGGACTATGGTCCCCATAGCGGTACAGATGTTCGTGAGTTCATTGCTGAACCCCATGTAGCGTTCCTCCTGCTGTGCCTGGATCTCGGTGAACCTGGCCAGTACCGTCGCCATCATCTCCTGGGAGTGGTGGTAT
This sequence comes from Pleurodeles waltl, assembly GCF_031143425.1. Lineage (NCBI taxonomy): Eukaryota > Metazoa > Chordata > Amphibia > Caudata > Salamandridae > Pleurodeles > Pleurodeles waltl. Next base: position 394,596,969 of record NC_090445.1, on the reverse strand, counting down.
GCTCCCATGATGGTGGTGAGGGCCTCTTGGAGAGTGGGTTCCCTGGGCCTCTCCTCCACCCCCTGTCGCACAGCAGCCCTCCCAGTTGCCCTGTTTCCCCGGGCCTCTGTCCCCTGGACGGTGTGCCCACTACCACTGCCCCCAGGTCCCTGTTGTCGTTGGGGTGTTGGGTCAGCCTGGGTGCCCTGTAGTGGCGGACACACCGCTGATTGACTCGTCCTGGAGACAGAGGCATGGGCCCGCTGGGTGGGAGCTGTGCTGGTGTTCCCAGAGGGGGTTAGGTCTGCTGTGGCCTGTGTCTGTGTGTGGGGAGCCGACTGTCCAGAGGTCCCCGATGGTCCGGGCTGGTCATCAGGTTCTAGGTCGACAGAGCTGCTGTCCTCACTGGGGGCCTGTTCTGGGGGTGGGATGGACAAATCTGGACCCTCCGTGGCGGTTTGTTGGCGTTCGGGCCCTGCAGGGGTAAAGGAGTATGGTTATTGTTTTTGTGTGTGCCATAGTGTGCATTTTGTGTGCCCTTGTCCCCCAGTGCTGGCATTCCCTTGTGGGAGGTGTTGTGGGGGTGGTGGGGGGGTATGGGTATGTGCAATGGTCATGCTTTGGTGGTGGCTGTCTATGGTTTGTGTTGGCATTCAGGGGTTGGTGTTATTTAGGGTGGGTTGTGCTGGTGAGACATTGGCAAGGAGGTTATGTGCTGGGGGGTTGAGATTGGGGGTGAGGGGATGGGTGGGGGGGTTGGCATGCTGGTGTTTGGGGGGGTGAAGTAGTTGAGATTCGACTTACCAGAGTCCATTCCTCCGTGTACTCCAGCGAGGCCATCAGGATGCAGGATGTTTACTACCTCTTGCTCCCATGCTGTGAATTGGGGTGGAGTGGGTGGGGGTCCGCCGCCAGTCTTCTGCACAGCGATGTTGTGTCGCGACACCATCGAGCGCACCTTCCCCCGTAGGTCGTTCTATCGCTTTCTGATATCTTCCCGATTTCTGGGATGCTGTCCCACAGCGTTGACCCTGTCTACGATCCTTTGCCATAGCTCCGCCTTCCTTGCTATAGTGGTGTGCTGCACCTGTGTGCCGAAGAGCTGGGGCTCAACCCTTATGATTTCCTCTACCATGACCCTGAGTTCTTGGTCCGAGAACCTGGGGTGTCTTTGGGGTGCAATGGGGTGGTGTGGATGAGGTGTGGGGTGGTGTTTGTGGTGATGTGCGTGGTGATATGTGGTGATGTGTGCGTAAATGTGGTGTGGGTGATGAGGTTGGGTTCCTGTGTGTGTTGGGGTTTTCAATTGCTGTGCTCGCTCTCTCTATCTCTATCTCTATCGCCTTCTCTCCGATTTCCAACTAGTGGGGGTTTGTGGGTGATGTGGGTGTGTGTTTTATATTGTATTGGATGTGTGGGAGTGGTGTTTGTATGTGTATCAGGTGTGTGTATTTCAAATTGTCCAATGTGGCTGTGTTTTGTATATGTGTGTGTATTTTGAGCGCGGCGGTGTTTACCGCCTATGGAATACCGCGGTTGAAGGACCGCCGCATGGATTCGTGGGTCAGAATGTCATGGGCGTGTTTGTGTTGGCGTGGCGGTGGAGGTTTGGTCATCTCCAGTTTTCCGCGGCCCGCTGATGAGGCGGCCTTCCTTGGTTGTCGGGTTTTTGGCGGTTTCACAGTTTGTGGTCAGAATGACCGTGGCGGTTTACCGCGGCCGCAGCGGTAGAATGGCGGACTTCTGACCGATGGTAAGGGCCTTTTACCGCCGAGGTCAGAATGACCCCCTTTATTTTTTTCGATTTTATTTAGCCTTTTGAAATATCAGACTTGCTTCTAATGATACATAAATCAAAGTCAAGAAATGGAAAGGGGGTGTCACATTGACAGTGATCTATTTTGTCATTTGAGAAACACATTCCAGTGCACATATGATCCACATCCATAACAGAGACTCGGTAAGGGTTTAAAACCTGCATGGAGAACCCACATACATCAGCCTACGTAGACTGAACTAGAAGAGTGGTATATTTATGTAATGTTCCCCCTGAAACACTGCAATGTGACCTGTCCTTACTGACCAGATCGGTACAGATATGTCACTCAGTTGTGACATTTCATACCCTCTAGTAACAGCACCCTGTAAGTGGAAGGAAAAACATGCCCTGCTGATGCCCAGAGACTGGCAGAGCGTCTGTTGTAAAAATACAGTTACAGGTACTTTGTGAGAACTGAGGGGTAGTGCTGCACCTGCATTCCGTATCTTGTATAAGACACCCAACACTACAAAAGGGGGTAGGGTGAGTCATGGGAATCAATAGCCCTATATATCTTCCCATCACACCTGTTATTTTTCCTAGCTTATCTGTAATAGTGTTTTATATTGACATAAAGTACTCAATTTTCCTCAAGGAGAAGAGTTAGGGTGTATAATTTTAGTGCACTTTTGGCTGTATATTGGAATCTGAGTTTGCAGTGTGCCCACTGTAACCTCCGTGAGAAGTCTAGGATTGTTCACTTTTGTTACTACTGAGAGTCAAGTGCTGGAGAGATTTTGCTTGGCACAGTTTTGGTAATACATAGTAAGGGGGACCCTGGGAGAGGACTACCAAACAACTCTATGCTCCATGGTGGAAGGCCAGTAGCCCAGACTTGCCATGTGGACCCTGAAGTGGGATTTCACAATGGGTAACACTGCAAGCTGTGATATAAATTAAATTGTAACAATCAGTACACGACAAGCTTCCTAAAAAAGTATGTGGTTATGTATTTGACAAGACCAAGCAACTTATTATGCTACATCAACAACAAAACACACATCAGCAAAAAATGATTAAAAAAAAGAATATTTTCCAATTCTGTGCCTGAAAAATTGTCTCCCTGACCTCATATGTGGAAGGTCCATGAGTAGTTGGCTACACATGTAGCAGCACAACATTCACAGCTAGATCAGCAAATGTAAGGAGCACAATAGGCCACAGCCACCATTGAACAGTAACTGTATCTTGTAGCAAAATAAAATACATGTGCCAAAGCAGTATGCTAAAAATAAAACATCAGAAAATTACACATAAAATATATTTTAAATATATTAAACATCAGGACAAATCCCATTAGAACTATTATCTGTAAAGTTGGCTGAAATCACTCCCAAATGCCCAATGAAAGTTGATGGAAATTTATCAAGATATCAGGTCTATCACATAGACCCTCATTTTGACCTCAGCGGTCTTTTTTAAAGACCGCAGAGGTACCTCCGCGGTGAAGACCGCCAGTGCAGGCGGTTTTCCATGCAGCGTATTACGACTGCTGGCAGCCCTCCATCCTTTTTCGGACAGAGAGCCACCAGAAGCCATACTGGCGGTTGGTGGGGAAGTGGAGGCTGCTCCACCGCCCCGTCATCAGAACACCGCCCACGGAATCACGTCCCATGATTCAGCGTGACGGTGTTCTGGTGACGTGGAGCAGGCGGCGGAGCAGCCCCCATGGATCCCGTCCCCTCCCAGAGGATCAACGGACAAGGTAAGTTGATCATCCGTTAGGGGAGGGGTGTGGTGGGGTGTTGTGTGTTGTGTGCATGCATTGGGGTGTGAGTATGTAGAGGAGGTGTGTGAGTGTGTGTATGCATGCGGAGGGTGTGTTGTGTGTATGGGAATTGTGTGCAGTCTCTGTGCATGTCTGTTTGTATGTGTGCTGGTATGTGTTGTAGTGTATGTGTGTGTGTAGGGGTGTGTGTATGTGCATGTTGGGGCGGGGGTGGGGAGGCGGTGTGTGTATGTGCATGTTGGGGGTGGGGGTGGGGAGGGGGGTCCTGCCACCTTTGGCGGGTGGCAGGAGGGTCAGCGGTGTGGGGGGAGGACTTGGGGTGGGGGTGGGGGTGGCAGGAGACCACTATCAGTGCCAGGCAAGGAATTCCCTGGCACTGATAGTGCCTACCGCCATGGATTTTGTGGCAGTTCCAAACCACCCGAAATCCATGGCGGTCTGCAGGATCCTGATACCGCCGGCGGTCTGGTGACGGCCGCCGGGCTGGAGACCGAAGTCTCCAGCCCCGCAGTCATCACTGACCTGGCAGTCGGAGTGGAGAAGTGGCGGTTTGGCATGGCGGTAACCGCCATGGTCATAATTCCATTTTTTCTGCCCGCCTGTTGCCGGTTTTACCGCCACTTCTCCCCCGTCCACCAGGGTCATAATGAGGGCCTTAGACTTTGAATAAAAATCTAACTGACAACAAATAAGGATCAACATAATATCTCCATCACACTAACTGTATGTCCATAAAAAAAAATACACAGGTTATGAAAGGGAGGACATTAAGGCCCTCATTACAACCCTGCCGGTCGGTGTTAAAGCGGCGGTAATACTGCTAACAGGCCCGCAGTGAAAAAAATGTAATTACGACCACAGCGGAAACCACCAACACAGAAAGCCACTTTAACACTCCGACCGCCACGGCGGTAGCAACAAACACCGCGGTGGTAGCCGCCAACAGACAGGTGGAAGTCAATGTACCACTCACCCCATTACAACCCATCCATCCACCAGCTTTTCTGGGGTGGTACCAACGCCATCAAAAGCACGGCGGAAACAGTACACAGAAGGGAAAGCACTCACCTCTCGACACTCAACGAAGAACCAGGACGTTATGGAGCCTGAGCTGCACTTCCTGTCCATGCTGGTCTATCTTCTCATATACCAGGATTACGAACGGTAGCGACGACGACCACAGTGAGTACTGCACACATGGGAGAGGGGAGGAAAAAGAGAGTGACACACACATGCAACATGCAACACCACCCTCCCCAGCGTCACCCCCAACACCATACACACAAACACATGCATCAACATTACATTTACACCCTGTAACCCTCTGGAAGAACGCATGGACAAAAGGAATTGAGTCAAATTAGTGATATATTAGAAATAGTCAGATATACTTAATAACTTGAAAAACAGTATTTACAAAAATATACAATATGTACATAAGGTGGTACATTGTCCACTCAAAATGTCCAATGGCCACTGGGCCAAAACTCATAGGCCAAGCCTACACTTGACTCCTACCTCAATACGGAGAGAACACTGCAGGGGCATCAGGTCGAAAACACACAGGCACTTCAGGGGGAAGGGAAATGGGGGGCACCTCAGCTGGAAGATGGGAGAACGCCACTGCTCCTCAAGGGGGCTCCATGCAAACAGCAATGTTCTGGAGAGCGCAAGGCCACAGTCTCTCAAGTCCCTCAACAGAGCGTAGGCTCTCATTATTCTAATGAGACTACTGGATTTTGAGCGGCAGAATCGCCCGCTGTGTGGGAGACTAAGGGGGTCATTACGATCCTGGTGGCCTGCGGTAAGGTGACGGTAACACCGTCAACAGGCTGGCGGTATTCCGCCAGCAATTATGACCATGGCGCAATAGCCACAGCCATACCGCCGGCCCCTCCAACATACCGCCAGGCTTCAGCCTGGCGGTCATAATCGCCAGGGCAGAGACCCCGACCACCAGCCTGTCCGTGGCGGTAAACACCGCCATGGAACGGCTGGCGGTAAGGGGACTTGGGGTGCCCCTGGGGGCCCCTGCACTGCCCATGCGCTTGGCATGGGCAGTGCAGCGGCCCCCAGGCATAGCCCCGTCGCGCGTTTCACTTCCCGAATTTCGGGCAGTGAAATGCGCGACGGGTGCTACTGCACCCGCTGCACATCAGCATTGCCGCCGGCTCTATTACGAGCCGGCAGCAATGATGATGTCACTTTTCCGCTGGGCCAGCGGACGGGAACACTGTTACGCAATGGCGGTATTCTGTCTCCCACAGCCTCTTTTTGCAAGACCGCCGAGGTTGTAAAAACCCCCTAAGTCTTACCCACTGCGGGTGACACCTTTCGCTCCAATCCGGGTTTTGCTCTGGCTAAGTAGCAGTGCCTCATCCCTACCAACAGATAGCGATGATTTGGCAGCCGATCGCGTGATATACTTCTCAGGGAAGTTGTGGTCACTCAGGTCTCATCCGGTTCTCTCATTTACAATTCAATCTCATATATAAATGACAAACAGAAGATGTATATGTTTCAATAATGAGTATAATAAAACAACTGCATCTTAGATAGCAAAGCGTGAGCTGCAATAACCAGGATGACACAACATGACAGTAATAGAATTGTAACCCGAAGAGTGAAGCATAAAAACAACACTATCATATTCTCACTATAATCAGTGGACTAATTCCTGCCTAAGCTATGCTAGAGCACAGCATGTTAAGCTCTAATTCTGCCCTTCAGGTTCCCCTGGGAAGACATCAACCCCCATACCTGAGCAAAGGCCTACGGTCTGCGTTAACATCTATAGCAATGCATTCAGCAATCAGCATACAGTCGTGGTTCCCTGGCTGGAATCTCCCTCTAATGTTTAAGGGACAAGGAAGTGTTTTTTTAATAACACAGCTGATGTTCTGAGAAAATGTCCCTACGTAAGGATGTGTGTTTTCTACGAATATTGGAGACTAAACTCCTACCATGTTCACCGGCAAAAGTACTGTGCTGTAGCCTTGGAAGAAGGACAGAGTGATCAAGAATGTCTTGTTTGAAAACAGAGTGCTGGCCTAGGCAAAAACAGTTAAATAGGCAGAAATAAAACAAGACCATAAAAATGGTTGTTGTAATAATAATAAGACGAGGCTAAATAAAATATATCTAGGTTAAAGTGCACAGCGGCCTAGTGTGTTAAAATAACGTGGATGGAGCTGTAACTAAAATGGCTTCACAACACTTGGTCATGGGGAGTGCAAAGCCACATTCTCTCAAGTCTCTCAAGTGGGTGGTTTGCCCACTGCTTGGTCCAGGGGAGTGCAAAGCCACAGTCTTTTCAAGTCTCTCAAGTGGGTGGGCTGCCCACTGCTTGGTCCTGGGGAGTTCAAAACCACAGTCTTTCTAGTGCCCAGTGTGCTTCATCCTGCTAAGGATAGGTTGAGTGGATGCATTTCTCCACTGGTTCTGGAAAGGTCTTGGTGCCCAGTGTGCTTCATCCTGTCAAGGATAAGGTGAGTGGATGCATTTCTCCGCTGGTTCTGGAGGGGACTTGGTGCCCAATGATGCAACACTTGGGGGATGGCAGTACACAGTCCCTCACCTGGGTGTCTGAGGTACGAGATTTGCATGGACCAGGATGCATGATAGTCCATGGAGGCAGGGCTAGAGTTCATCTGGCGGCAGCTATGGCTGCAAACTGGTGGTAGTGCCGGTGCTGGTGGGAGTGCTGCCGGTGGTGGAGGGAGGCTCCAGCCCCTCTCCTGCAGCCTCGCACGGCTGCCCACTGGGGTTGCTGGTAGTGGTGCTACTGTCAGCGGTGCAGGTGGCGGTGCAGGTGATGGTGCTTTCGGCGGTGCATGTGGCGGTGCTGCCCGCGGTGCAGGTGCAGGTGCCGGTGCTGCCAGTGGTGGGGGAAGACTCCAGCCCTTCTCCTGCAGCCTCGGACGGCTGGCCACTGGGGCTGCTGCTGCTGACAGTAGTGGTGCTAGCGGCGGTGCAGGTGGCAGTGCTTGCAGCGGTGCTAGCGGCGATGCTGGTGGCGGTGCTGGCCGCAGTGCTGGTGGCGGTGCTGGCAGCGGTGCAGGTGGCGGTGCTGGCGGTTGTGCTTGTAGCCACCAGGCCTTCATCTGCAGCCTGGGATGGCTGAAGTGCCTTGGCTGGTGTTTTGTGCCCCTTCCTGGCCTTGGCAGATGGTGGTGTCACCTTGAGTCTGGCAGCTGAAGTCTTTGAGGTTGCCTTGCAGGGTGGTTGTGGCTTCTTATCCGTACTGGATGCTGTCCCCTTCTTCACCTTGCCAGGTGGTGGGGGGTTGGGGTAGGGAACATGTCATTGTTTGCAAGGAAAAGCTTCTTAGGGACATTGGTGCGGGAAGAGGGAGAAGGTTTGGGAGTGGAGGAAGAGGGAGTGGTTGTAGGAGGTGTCTGTCTGCTGAGTTTGGGTGTAGGTGCATGAGCTGGATGCTGTTGTGAGGTGGATGGCTGTTGGGTGGGTGGGTGCTTGCGTTTGTGTACTCTGGGAGGAGTGGTGACAGACACAGTGGTAGAGGACACAGGGGACGTGTGCATGGATGTGGGGGCAGTGACTGCCAGTGAGGGGTGTGTAGTGATGGGCGTGCTGGTGATGGAGGTAGTGGATAAGGATGTAGTGCATGCCAATATGAGTGGAGACGCTACTGGGAGGGAGGTGGCTGACAAGGAGGGGGATAGAGTGGATGCAGTGGATGTTGGTGTGTCTGCATGGGGATGGTGCTTGTGTGAGTGCCTGTGAGATGAAGTGTGGTACTTGTGTTTGCTTGAGCCACTTCTGTGTGTTGATTGGGGTGAACGCAGGTCTAAAGGGCTGCTTGGGATAAGCTGGGATTGAGGGGATAAGGTCTGGGTAGAGAAAGTTGGAGGAAGGAGGCTAGAGACAGGGACAATGGCTGCTATCAGTGCAGAGGACAGAGCCTGAAATGCTCTCTGTTGGGCCGCCACGCCAGTTTGGATGCTCTCCAGGTATGCATGTGTTTGTTGCAAATGCCTCTGGACACCCTGGATGGCATTCAGAATGGTTGACTGCCCAACAGTGAGGGATCTCAGGAGGTCAATAGCCTCCTCACTGAGGACAGTAGGGCTGACTGGGGCAGGGCCTGAGGTGCCTGGGGCAAAGGAGATGCCCACCCTCCTGGGTGAACGGGCATGGGAAACAGGCTGAGGGGCTGCTGGGAGGGCAGTGCTGGTAAGGGGGGTGGCGGCTGTACCTGTTGTTGGGGTGGGCACAGAGGTGTCCGTCACCACAGGGAGCTTCCATTGGAGGAGTAGTCGCTGATGCTGGTATCCCCTCCTGTCCCTGTCGTGGTGCTCCCCTCACCCTCCGTCCCACTGGTGCCCTCACCGTCAGTAGATTCGGCCTCAAGGCCCAAGTGGGATGCAGCTCCCTCCGTCGCCTGTGCCTCTGCTCCTCCACCAGATGATGCAAATGCACACAAGGACATGGTGACAAAAAAAAAGGGGAGGGAGACAGAGGATACATTTGGTCTAAGCCAGCAATAACACTACCATTGGCGTACACAACTCAAAGGGAACAGCCCTATGCACCAGGCCATGCACTATCAGTTACAATGCTAGTCACCAACCCATGCGGTACAGTGCCCAACGCCATCAGCTGCACACCTGAAACAAACAGGGCCTGCCCAGTAGTAAATGCCCACTAACACTATTGGGGTTGGAGTGCTTCAGAGCCTGCCCAACAAGGAACCTACCCTGCCATGTTCGCCCTGGCCTAGGGGCACCCACAGGCCACATCCCCACCCAGGTCAACCCTTAACGTAATGAATCTGAATTTGTACTCACCCCCTTGTGGCTGCTGTGATGCCCTCAAGCACCCATCCAACTCCGGACAGGCCACCACCAGGATGCGGAACATCGAGGGGGTCAGGGTACGGCGGGCACCCCTTCCTTGTTGGGAGGCCATCCCCACCTTGGCCTCCGCCGTCTTCCTTGCCCTTGTCCTGTTTGCGACAGTGGGTGCTCTGCCGCTCGTAAATGCCCAGGGTCACACGTCCTTGGCAATGGCACGCCATATACCCTTTATCTGATGGGCACTGACCTGCAGGAAAAGAAACAGAAACAAGGTTTCAGTCATACCATCTGGCCCACCATAGCCCCCACATCCCCTTACGCACAGACATTGCCCATCATACATGCACCTGTAGGAGGCTGGACTGGCTTATAGTGGGTACCTGATGGTACTTACACCTTGTGCCAGGTCCAGTTATCCCTTATTTGTATATTAGTAGTGTTCTAGCAGCTTAGGCTGATAGAGGTAGCTATAGCACAGCAGCTTAGGCTGAACTAGTAGACATGCAAAGCTCCTACTATACCACTTATAACATATAGGTACTGTATCATAAGAAACACAATACTCAGGGTTACTGAAAATAAAGGTACTATATTTAAGTGACAATGTGCCAAAAATATCTCAGAAGATATACTCCCTTAGGAGGTAAGTAAAATACTCAAAATATACACACAAACCAAAATCAGGTAAGTAAAACAGTCAGAAAGTAGTGCAAACACTGAATAATACAATAGGATGCAATAGGCCTAGGGGCAAAACAAATCATATACTAAGAAAGTGGAATGCAAACCACAAATGGACCCCTAGTCTAGAGTAGTGTGTAGAGTGTCACTGGGAGAGTAAGACAACACTAAGGGTGTCCAAGATACCACAAACCAAGACCCTGAAAAGTAGGAGTAAAGTGCTACTACTTCCCCAGAAGCACACTAAACTTGTGATAGAGGATTCTGCAAAGACCACAACAGACTGCAAAGCACTGAAGACGGATTCCTGGACCTGAGGACCTTAAAAGAATGGGGGCCAATTCCAAGAGTCGTGAAAGCGTCTGAGGGGGCTGGAGCCCACCAAAATCCGAATGAAGGTGCAAAATGGCTGCCTCTGGATGGAAGAAGCTGAAGATTCTGCAACAACGAAAGGTGCTAAGAACTTCTCCTTTGTGCAGAATATGTCCCACTGACTGCTGGAGGATGCAGAGTTGTTTCCTTGGAGAAAGACCGTAAACAAGCCTTGCTAGCTGCAAAGGTCACAGTTGACAAAAAAGTGTGCTTCCCAGGCCCAGGAAGGACCAGGATGTCTCCACTTGGGAGAGGAGACAGAGGGGACCCTCAACAACACAGAGAGTCCACGCACAAAAAGGCAGCACCCGCAGAAGTTCTTGAACATGGGTTCAAGAAGACTGAGCATGGCAGTTGTCTCAACACTACAAAAGAGGGTCCCACGAAGCCGGAGGTCAACTCAGCGAGTGGAGCAATGCAGGACAGAGTGCTGGGGACCTGGGCTAGGAAGTGCACATAGGATTCCTTGCAAAAATGCACAGAAGCCCTAGCAGCTGCAGTTCATGCGGTACACAGGATTACTGTCTCGAGACGGGAGGCAAGGACTTACCTCCTCAAAATTTGGACAGTTGGACCACTGGACAGTCTGGGTCACTTGGGTCTACCACCTGTGTTCCAGGGGCCACGCTTGTCAGGCTGAGAGGGGTACCAGAATACCGGTGACGCTGAAGTTTGGTGCCTGTTGGAGCACGGAGAAGATTTCGTCAACCCACAGGAGATTTCTTTGTGGCTTCCAGTGCAGGATGAAGGGAGGCAGCCCCCAAAGCATGCACCACCAGGAAACAGTTGAGAAAGCCAGCAGGATAAGGTGCTACAATGTCACTGGTAGTCTTCTTGCTACTTTGTTGCAGTTTTGCAGGCGTCCTGGAGCAGTCAGCGGTCGATCCTTGGCAAAAGTAAAAGAGGGAGGTGCAGAGGAACTGTAGTAAATTCTTGCAAGTCGTTATCTGAGGAAAAGCCCACAGGAGAGACCCTAAATAGTCCTCAGAGGAGCATTAGCCACCTAGTCTGGTAAGCATCTATCAAGAAGGGGGTCTATGATGCCACCTGCTGGCACTGGCCACTCAGAGGTCTCCAGTGTGCCCCCACACCTCAGGATTCAAGATGGCAGAGGTCTAGGACACACTGGAGGAGCTCTGGGCACCACCCCAGGGGTGGTGATGGACAGGGGAGTGGTCACTCCCCTTTCCTTTGTCCAGTTTCGTGCCAGAGCAGGGACTCAGGATTCCCTGAACCGGTGTAGACTGGCTTATGCAAGGAGGGCACCATCTGTGCCCTTCAAAGCATTTCTAGAGGCTCGGGGAGGCACCTATTTCCAAAGAGAGAGAGTGTAACACCCTCTCTCAGAGGAAATTCTTTGTTCTGCCTTCCTGGGACTGGGCTGCCCAGTTCCCAGGAGGTCAGAACCCTGTCTGTGGGTTGGCAGCAGTGGTAGCTACTAAGAAAACCCCAGAGAGCTGGTTTGGCAGTAACCGGATTCCATAGTGGAGTCTTGGGGATGCATGGGATTGACACCCCAATACCAGATTTGGCATGGGGGGACAATTCTATGATCTTAGACATGTTACATGGGAAAATTCAGAGTTACCATTGTGATGCTACATTTAGGTATAGACCTATATGTAGTGCACGCATGTAATGGTGTCCCCACACTCACAAATACCGGGGAAATTGCCCTGAACTTTGTGGGGGCACCTTTGCTAGTGCAAGGGTGCCCTCACACTTAGTAACTTTGCACCTAACCTTCACTAAGTGAAGGTTAGGCATATAGGTGGCTAATAAGTTACTTAAGTGCAGTGAAAAATGGCTGTGAAATAATGTGTGTGTTATTTCACTCAGGCTGCAGTGGCAGTCCTGTGTAAGAATTGTCTGAGCTCCCTATGGGTAGCAAAATAAATTATGCAGCCCATAGGGATCTCCTGGAACCCCAATACCCTGGGTACCTAGGTACCATATACTAGGGAATTATAATGGTGTTCCAGTGTGCCAATTAGAATTGGTGAAAATGGTCACTAGCCTATAGTGACAATTTTTAAAGACAGAGAGAGCATAAGCACTGAGGTTCTGTTTAGCAGTGCCTCAGTGACACAGTTAGGCACTATACAGGTATACACATTCAGGCAACAAACAATGAGCACTGGGGTCCTGGCTAGCAGAGTCCCAGTGAGACATATAAAAAACACTGACAAATAGGGTTTTCACTATGAGCACTGTGACCCTGGGTAGCAGGATCCCAGTGAGATAGTAAAAACACTATGACATATACTCACGAACAGGAGAAAAGTGGGAGTAACAATGATAGAAAGAGACTACCTTCCTACACAACCCCCCCCCCCAAACTAAGGATAATAAGGCCAACCTTGGCCAGTTGAGTCTTTATTGCCTAAGTGGTGATAAGTGGAGAGTAGCTCTGCAATAGATTGGTTACTCCCTTTATCCTCCACTGTATGGTAACTTTCTTGTTGGGATGTGTACCACCCTGTTTGGAGTTTTTAGCTAAAAAACAATGTGAGGTTATATTCTCAGAGTTCCTATTAGTATGTTTTAGTTTAGAGCAGTGGGAATGGTCCACTGGGCCTATATTGAGTGATGACAATGCCAGACAGGGATGCTGTCTCAATAACGCCATAGCTGGACAAAATGTTTGTCCACATGGCTCAAAGAGGGAACAGGGTTGCTGCTTCTCTTGATTTGGAGCAGGGCAGGGCTTCTGCCCTATAAGCTCCACACTAGGGCAGGGCTGCTGTCCTAAGTGTTTTGAGGTAGTGCAGGGCTGCTGCACTAAAATTTCTCTGGGAGGGTTGGAGGGATGCTCCATGTTAACTAAAGTGATGCAATTTTTCACATCAGGATTAGTTACCCCACAGAGAGGTACTTTTACCTCAGGGAGTGCAGCTGTGATAGCTGATGGTTTCCTTTGTACAGGTTCCACCCCAGGAGAGTTGTCTCACACCACAGGAATGGTATCCCTAATGGCAGGGTGGGCAGGGGATACTTTGATGCCCTTTTTACCTGTTCTTGGAGAAGGATCATGAGATTTCAGGCCTTTTTCCCTCTTTTGCTTTTTCATTTCAGCTGAAATGAGAGGAAGCAATTCCTCAGGGATACCCAGCATTGAAGCATGGGTCCTAAACTCTACCTCAGCTCAACCTGAGGCCTCTAGGTGATTACCTAAGAGACAATCTACAGGTAAGCTAGGTGATACCACTACCTGCTTTGGGCCAGTAACTCCACCCCAACTAAACTGATCTATAGCTAAGGGGAGGAACGGAGTGGAGTTATGGACATCAATAATCTGGTACTGTTGTCCAATGAGGGGTTCTGCAGGAGACACCAGGTTTTCAGTCACCAAAGTGATACTGGCACATGTGTCCCTGTAGGCCTGGGCCTGAACACCATTTATTGAAATTAACTGCCTGTACTTATCCATTGAAAGGGGACAAGCAGCCAATGCCACCAGGTGTGACAGAAACTGCCTTGGGACTGACTACCCCAGTTTCTATTATGGACCCAAAAGTGAACCCAACAACACCCTTATTTTGACTCTTGCCAGCAGTCCCACCACTATTACCACTACTGCTAGGGGCACTAGAGTTTGATGTATTAGTGTTGGTAGGCTCAGGGGCTTTACCTGGGCAGGACTTATCCCCTGGCCAATGGTCTTTATTTTTACAAACAAAGCATCAAGACTTTTTAGTGTGTGTGGATTGTGAAGAAGAGGAAGAAGATAATTTATCCCCACCCCTTGAAGAGTGTTTAGGATGTGAAGACGGATCTTTGTTTTTACCTTTATCCCCTTGCTTATCCTGAGAGCTTTCACCATCTTTTTTCTTGCCATCCTTGTCACCCTCTGTATGAGCTTTTCTGTTTACTCTTGTTCTGACCCATTTATTTGCTTTCTTTCCCAATTCTTGGGGAGAGGTCAGATCTGAGTCCATCACATACTGGTGCAAAGAGTCAGACACACAATTATTCAAAATATGCTCTCTCAAAATAAGATTATATAGGCTTTCATAGTCAGTCACCTTACTACCATGCAACCAACCCTCCAAGGCCTTCACTGAACAGTCTACAAAGTCTGTCAAGTCTTAAGAGGACTCTTTTCTGGTATCTCTGAACTTTATCCTGTATTGTTTAGTGGTTAAGCCAAATCCATCTAAAAGTACATCTTTCAAAACTTTGTAGTTGTTGGCATCACTCTCCCTGACAGTAAGGAGCCTATCCCTACCCTTGCCAATGAAAAATAGCCACACAATAGCATCCCACTGCTTTTGAGGGACCAACTGTACCATAATGGCCCTCTCAAGTCCAGCAAGCCACTTGTTTATGTCATCCCCCTCCTTGTAAGGGGGGACAATTTTGTGCAGGTTTCTTGAATATGTTTCTCTTACAGGATGACTATCAAGAACATTGCTGCTGCCACCATGGGAAACTAACCCCAACTTCTGTCTCTCCCTCTCTACATCTAGAGACTCCCTGTCTAAGCCTAACTTCTGCTGTCTGAGCCTCAGTCTAGCCTCTTCCAACCTCATTTTTCTGAGTTCCCAGGTTGGGAAGTTTGGGAATTCTCTTACACAGAGGTGATGTGGGAATTGGCAGAAGTGGACCCGTCTCTAACTGCCTGAAATCTAGTTACCTGGCCTTTTGGAGTGAAAGGTGCCCTACTGATGTGTGACCCCCTCTCACTACCTGCTTCACTAGATGGCCTGTTAGCTGACAGGTCTTTGGAGGAACCATCCCCAGAATCCTCAGGGCCCTCTCCTGATTCTACCTGGGTACCCTCCTCCTCTACCTTCTGATCCTGGGATGGGCCAGACTGCTTCTGGTCACTTTCTAGGAGAAGGCTAAGGAGAAGATCGCTGGTAGGGTTCTTAACAATGCTTAATCTTCTCTCTATGCAGAGACCCTTCAAACTTTTAAAGTTTAAATTGCCATACTTTGTCTGGACAACTTTGGGAGTGGCCTCTACTACAGACATAGTTGCAAGAAAGAGTGTAGGATAGAGAGAAAAAACTTTAGAAAGTTTTAAAGAAAAGAGAAAAAACTTTTTCAAACTTTTCAAAACATTTAGAAACTTTTTACAAAGTTTTCAGAAAGCGAGTTAGACTGTTTAGGTTAACTGTGTATACTTTTAAGTATTTGGAATATGGTTTTCTCATGAAAAGCACCAATGACAAAGTGGTAAAGCACTTATCCCACCGGTGCACCACCAATGTAGGAGACTGACCTGCCTTATAGTGGGTAACTGATGGTACTTACACCTTGTGCCAGGTCCATTTATCCGTTATTAGTAGATTAGTAGTGTTCTAGCAGCATTGGCTGATAGAGGTAGCTATAGCAGAGCAGCTTAGGCTAAACTAGGAGACATCCAAAGCTCCTACTATACCACTTATATCATATAGGTACTGTATCATAAGAAACACAATACTCAGGCTTACTAAAAATAAAGGTACTTTATTTTAGTGACTGTTGGACTTTTGGCCTTACGCTGGGTCATCCGCAGTCTTTTTGCCTCCTTCCTCCTGGTTTTTCTGACCTCTCGCTGTTGGCTCTAGTACTCTGAGCACTTTATCACTGCTGACCAGTGCTAAAGTGCAGGTGCTCTCCCATCTAAAGTTGGTATGATTGGCTTATACCTAATTGGAATATTTAATTTACCTATAAGTCCCTTGTACAGTGGTATCTCTATACCCAGGTCCTGTAAATTAAATACTACTAGTGGGCCTGCAGCACTGTTTGCGCCACCCACTGAAGTAGACTTTCAAACCTGTCTCAGGCCTGCTAGCGCAGGGCCTGTGTGCGCAGTTGTCTGCCACAGGGACCTGGCATCTAAACTTACTTGCCAGGCCCAGAACTCCCCTTTTACTACATGTAAGTCACCCCTAAGGTACGCCCTAGCTAGCCCTATGGGCAGGGTGCCATGTATGTAGAGAGGCAGGACATGTGCCATATTGCATGGCCTGTCCTAGTAGTGACAAACAGCCTAACTTAGTGTCTCACTGCTGTGAGTGCTGCTGTCTCATAGGATTGCATTAGAAATGCCCTGCCTTATATGTAAAGGGTATTGTCTGATTTATGAGTGGTAGCGTAGGCGTGTTTGGTATGGTTGTGATGGTGATAATAAATAATGCTTACTGGTGTGGGTGTATTTTTTATTACTATCACAGAAATGCCACTTCTAGAAAGTGCTCATTTATCTGTGCTTATGACTCTGGTGTTTTGCAGCTTGACTCCAATCCACGTCTGGGCAGAGTGACAGTTGGGGCTTTGTGCATACTTTTCAGACAGCCTGCAACAGGGAGGGTGGAGGTGTCACAGAGGTGCGTCTGCATACTGAATAGTCTTCCTGGGCTGAGAGAAGGGAGAGACGGGGCACACCTACATTTGTAAAGGCTGTGCCCTGGCCTCACACAATAGGGTCGTTCACCCCCACTGATGTTTGGAGCCTGTGCTGAAAGGAGAGAGGGGGCACTCCCAGAACCAGTTGTAAGTGTCTGGAACCTCCTCTCCCTACCATTGTAAAACACTGTAAGAACTGACTATAAGTACAGGGGAATTTTCCCCACAATTTGAACTCTCATGGAAATTGAACCTGGACACAAGAAGCTGCTGAATGGACTCACCAGGAAACCGCCTTGGACTGCTGCTGCTGTGCTAACCTGTGACCTGCCTGGTCACTAGGAGGAACTGCCATCATCTGCACCCCTTGTGCTGGCCTGTAGCTGGACCCACCAGCCTTGTGCTCCTTCCTGCTTCATTGTTCCCAGGGGCAGGGTGCCGTGGGCTTCTGTGCGCTCAGGCACCTCGAGGCACCTGTTTCATGCTGAAATCACCGCCGCGACCCGGGCGCCGCATTTTGCCTTTAGTGCGAGGATCGCGCTGTTGTAAGTGCCCCCGGGGCACCCAGAAAGGAAGACAGGAACGAGCGCGCACCAAACAGTGCCCCCGGGGCACTTGCAGGCACCATCCTCGGTGACGGCTCCTCGCACCAGCCCAGGTCAGGCTGTGAAGCAGCGCGCGCACCAAATCGGGTGCGGCCGCTGGTAGGAGCAGGAGGAAAGCCTCATCGGAGGCCCCTGCTTCCTTTCTCCTGTTTTGGGCAGCCGCACCGTGGATGAGGGCGGCTGCCTATCCCAAAGCAGGACATCCCTGATTCTTCGTGGCTCTTGGGCCCCCCCTTTGGGTGAGGGCTAGTAGAGGCCCAGGGGGGCCCGTCCCCACACTGCAGCGAGGGCGCTGTTCGCCCCTCTCTACCCAGGAGCACCACGTGGCCCCCGTTTCACGCAGGGGAGTGCCGGGGGCCCCTCGTTCCTCTTTTAGGCACTGGGAGTGCCTCTACTACAGAGACCAGGTACTTTTTAGGGAATATGGGCTCCAGGAGCCTAGTATAGACCTCTGGATGTTTTGAGATTTCCTACCTGTTTTCTGTCACTACATATATGTGCTGATGTTCCTTTTATGGGCATGACATGCTGATATGTATTTTCTAACTTGCCATATGTTTTCTAATGTTCCTACTATGGGCGTTTTATGATATTCTTATGACAAGTGTTCTAATGTGATAACGTGTTTCCTGACTACTGCTTATGTTGCAGAATACTGAGTAACCTGTGTGTTATGTGTGACTACTGCTAATTTGCAGAGTAACTAATGTGTAACGTTCTGACAACTGCTAAGGTAGCAGGATAGTACTGATATGTGATGTTTGGTCTGATAATTGCGTTGTGTACAATACAGTATATTTTCATATAATCTGGTGTTGTGTTTCCTTTGTGGTGGGGATATTGCGTCACATGTGTTGTGTGTGTTGTGCA
This sequence comes from Pleurodeles waltl, assembly GCF_031143425.1. Taxonomy (NCBI): domain Eukaryota; kingdom Metazoa; phylum Chordata; class Amphibia; order Caudata; family Salamandridae; genus Pleurodeles; species Pleurodeles waltl. The sequence goes on along the minus strand of NC_090445.1, from coordinate 394,578,759 downwards.
AATGCTTTACACATTGCCTCCGGGTTAAGCCTGACTGCTCGTGCCAAGCTACCAAGGGGGTGAGCAGGGGTTATCTTGGACGTGTAACTCCCTTGCCCTGACTAGAGTGGGTAAGTTCTGCCTGGCTGAGGTGCATACCCTAGCCAACCAGAAACCCCATTCCTAACAGTGACAATGTGCCAAAAATATCTCAGAGGATATACTCCCTTAGGAGGTAAGCAAAATCCACAAAATATACACACAAACCAAAATCAGGTAAGTAAAACAGTCAGAAAGTAGAGAAAACACTGTAGAATACAATAGAATGCAACAGGCCTAGGGGCAAAACAAACCATATACTAAGAAAGTGGAATGCGAACCACAAATGGACCCCTAGGCTAGTGTAGTGTATAGAGGGTTGCTGTGAGTGTAAGAAAACACTAAGGGTGTCCAAGATACCCCACCCCAAGACCCTGAAAAGTTGGAGTAAAGTGCTACTACTTCCCCAGAAACACACTAAACTTGTTATAGAGGATTCTGCAAAGACCACAACAGACTGCAAAGCAGTGAAGACAGATTCCTGGACCTGAGAACCTACAAAGAAAGGGGACTAAGTCCAAGAGTTGTGAAAGTGTCCGGGGGTGCCGGAGCCCACTAAACCCTGGCTGAAGGTGCTAAATGGCTGCCTTCGGATGGAAGAAGCTGAAGATTCTGCAACAACGTAAAGTGGTAGGAACTTCTCCTTTGTGCAGAATATGTCCCACAGAGTGCTGGAGGATGCAGAGTTGTTTCGTTGGAGAAAGACTGCAAACAAGCCTTGCTAGCTGCAAAGTTCACGGTTGAGGGAAAAGGGTGCTGCCCGAGCCCAGGAAGGACCAGGATATTGTCTTGAACACAGGTTCAAGGAATGGGCTTCCAAGACCCCAGGAGGGCAGAACCCTGTCTGTGGGTTGGCAGCAGCAGTAGCTGCAGAGAAAACCCCAGAGAGCTGGTTTGGCAGTACCCAGGGTCCATAGTGGAGCTCCGGGGATTCATGGGATTGGCACCCCAAAACATGATTTGGCATGGGGGGCCAAATCTTAGACATGTTACATGGCCGTATTCAGAGTTACCATTGTGAAGCTACATATAGGTATTGATCTATATGTAGTGCACACATGTAATGGTGTCTCCGCACTCACAAAGTCCAGGGAAATGGCCCTGAACTATGTGGGGGCACCTTTGCTAGTGCAAGGGTGCCCTCACACTTAGTAACTTTGCACCTAACCTTCACTAAGTGAAGGTTAGACATATTGGTGACTTATAAGTTACTTAAGTGCAGTGTAAAGTGGCGGTGAAATAACATGTGCGTTATTTCACTCAGGCTGCAGTGGCAGTCCTGTGTAACATTCGTCTGAACTCCCTATGGGTGGCAAAAGAAATGCTGTAGCCCATAGGGATCTCCTGGAATCCCAATACCCTGGGTACCAAGGTGCCATATACTAGGGAATTATAATGGTTTTCCAGTGTGCCAATTAGAATTGGTGTAAATGGTCACTAGCCTATAGTGACAATTTTAAAAGGCAGAGAGAGCATAAGCACTGAGGTTCTGGTTAGCAGAGTCTCAGTGACACAGTTAGACACTACACAAGTATACACATACAGGCCACAAACTATGAGCACTGGGGTCCTGGCCAGCAGGGTCCCAGTGAGACATATAAAACACACTGACAAATAGGGTTTTCACTATGAGCACTGTGACCCTGGGTAGCAGGATCCCAGTGAGATAGTAAAAACACTATGACATATACTCACAAACAGGCCAAACGTGGGGGTAACAATGCTAGAAAGAGGCTACCTTCCTACAGCAGCACGCTGCGCAATAACCTTCCACCAACCCCTCCCCCTACACGAGGCCCTCACAAAAAGCACTTCATGCATCCATGCCCCTTGCATCGTGCTCCCAGTGTACTCCCCTGTTGGTCTGGAGGCCCATACATCATTCCATAATTGGGAGGACCCCATCCCCGCAGCGGTGAAGGCTGGAGACCTTTCCCCAGTGACACGAGCCATTGTCCATTCCAGACACAGGTCACAGCAGCACTTGCATTGTAGGTCCTCTCCTGTTGAAGGTAAGGTAGCAAGTGAGTAAATAGATAGAAAATGGCAATCACGTCCACAACGGTGAGTACTGTCACCGCCGGCGTACACCACCATTGGCCACAGAAACCCATAGGGCCCAATTAGAACCAATGAGTAGTTGCACTGCAATACTTGACCGCCTCCCGCAACGGCGCACAATGTTGGCGGAATTACCCCATTTCCATATGTCCATCCACACAGGACATGTGGATGCCATTTCAGGGGGGGGGCAGGCTATGGCACCTAATTGCGTCACAGTACACCTAAGCACCATTTGGGCCTGTACAACAAAATACTGTGACAGTCACAACATGCAAAGCAGTGTAGTGTTTGGAAATGTGGAATGCTGACAAGCTGCTCACCGTTTTGCCCCCTAGATCACAACCGTTGCTGTTGTATAGGAGATGGAGACATTCTCCCATGTACAGACCCCTGGTGGACTTGGCAATGATGGAGGACAGGCACATTAGCCTCACCTATAGACTTGAAAGGGCCACAATCACTGAGCTGTGTGCCCAATTGGAGCCTGACCTGATATCTGCAGTCCGTCACCCCACTGAGATCACCCCTCTTGTGCAAGTCCTATCTGTGCTCCATTTCTTGACAACTGGCTCCTTCCAAGTGACAGTGGGCTTGGCAGCAGGAATGTCACAGCTAATGTTTTCACTAGTGCTGACCAGAGTGTTGTCTTCCCTGATTAAACACATGCACAACTACATCGTTTTACCCCAGGTTGAGGATTTGGCCACAGTGAAAGCTGATTTCTATGCAATGGGACATATCCCCATTATTGGGGTTATTGATGGTACACATACTGCATTTGTCTCCTCCCCGGAGAAATGAATAGGTGTTCAGAAATCAAAAGAACTTTCACGCGATGATTGTCCATATAGTGTGCCTGGCAGACCAGTACATCTTCCATGTCAATGCAAAGTATCCTGACAGGTGGATCCCTGTACTACTCGCCCAAAAAGGTGTGCCAAATCATCGTGGCATGCTGCATGTTGCATAACCTTGCTTTGAGATGCCAGGTGCCTTTTCTGCAGGAAGATGAGGCTGGAGATGGCTGTGTGGCAGCTGTGGACCCTGTGGACAGTGAAGATGAGGAGGCAGAGGATGAGGTTGAGAACAGGACAGCTATTATATGACAATACTTCCAGTGACACACAGGTAAGACACTGTAACTTCACTTTGCATTGACAGTTTTGTGTTTGACATTGTACATGGCAGGCAGATTCTCCCACTTCTTTGTCCACTTACTGTACCCTTCGGTATCTCTATTCTCAGATATCTGTGCCCCACTATCGCTCCTGGTGTGTAGACTGCAGCCAACTACAGGTCATTCCTATGAATACATTACTGTACAGTTGTATTGCAGTGTTTAAAGCTTGTTAAACAAATACATAGTTCAATCATTTGACAGACTCCATACTTACTTTTTTCCCAAGGGTGTTTATTTAAGTGCTAATAAGTAGAGGGGGGTGTGGAATGGTCGGGGTGATGATGGAGGAAAGTCCAGGGTATAGTGCCAGTCTATTTGTAGCACAAGTGCATTGTCCAAGGGGGCATAGGAAGTGGAGCAATGGCATTTGAAGGTGGACAGGGTGACAGAGTGGGACATAAGGGTGACAATCAGGAGAGTCTTATTTCCTGGTGGGGGTCTAGGCAATATTCTCTGGCTTCTGCCTAAATCGCAGGGACCGTTTGAGGGGTAGTTCTCCTTCTGTAAGGGGAGGGGTTCTGGTGGCCTGTTGTTCCTGTGGTGGGGTCCTGTCTACTAAAGACAGTGGAGGAGGAGGGCTGTTCATCTGTGTGGCTAGTGTCAGGGGCCCGTTGGTGTGCCACTGCCTCCCTCATGGTGTTTGCCATGCCTGCCATCCCCCCTGCAGTGTTGCCCAGGGTAGTGTGGATGTCCTTCGGGTCCTCCCTGAAACCCAGGTACTGTTTCTCCTGCAGCAATTGGGTCTCCTGCAACTTGTCCAATATCTGTCCTATCGTCTCCTGGGAATGGTGGTATGCTCCTACGATGTTGGTGAGTGCCTCGTGGAGAGTCAGTTCCCTGGTACTGCCCTTCCTCTGTCACACAGCAGTCCTCCTAGTTTCCCTGTTGTCCTGTTCCTCTGTCCCCTGAACAGTTTGCCCACTGCCAGTGACCCCAGGTCCCTGATCGTCCTGTATTTGTGGGGTTCATGTGGTTCCTGTAGTGGTGGACACACTGCTGATTGATGTGTCCTGGGAACAGAGGTATGGGCCCGCTGGGTGGGTGCTGTGCTGGTGTTTCCTGAGGGGGGAGGCTGTGCGGTGGTATGGGACTGTGCCTGGGTAACCGACCGGCAAAAAATGCCTGATTGGCCAGGTTTGTCTTCTAGATCCAGGCGACTAGAAGTGCTGTCATCACTGTGGGCCTCTTCTGTGGGGGGACTGGATGTTGCTGGCACCTCCTCTCCGGTGATGGGACCTGTGGGGATGTAAATGCAATGGTATTGTTTGCATGTGACATCTTGTGCATGGGTGTGTTGGCCTCTATCGTTGTGAGTGCCCTGTCAGCTTTGCCTTGTGTTATTTTGTGGTCTAGGTGATTCTATGTAGTGTGCATGCTGTGGTGATCGGTGTCCATGCAGGGCTGTGAGTGGTGTGCATGAATTGGTGGTGCATGCATGGCTTGGCACTAGTATGAGTGGGTTGTGTTGGTGGGGTGTGTGGGAAGTGGTGGAAGTGGTGGAGTGATGGGAGTGAGGGTGAGGGTATGTGATGGCATGCAGGTAGGGGGGTGTAAGTAATAGAGAGTTGAGTTATCAGAGTCCAGTCCTCCTGCTACTCCTACCATTCCCTCAGGATGCATGATTGCCAATACTTGCTCCTCCCATGTTGTTAGTTGTGGGGGAGGAGGTGGGGGTCCACCTCCAGTCCTCTGTACTGCTATCTAGTGTCTTGCTACCATAGAATGCACCTTTCCCAGTAGGTCGTTCCACCTCTTCCTGATGTCATCCCTAGTTCTTAGGTGCTGTCCCACGGCATTGACCCAGTCCACGATCCTCCGCATGGCGCCATCTTCCTTGCAATGGATGGCTGCTGCACCTGTGCTCCAAATAGCTGTGGCTCTACCCAGATGATTTCCTCTACCATGACCCTTAGCTCCTCCTTTGAGCACCTGGGGTGACTTTTTTATGGTGCCATGGGTGTAGTGTGTGTGATGTGTGTGAGTTTTTATGGGGTTATGTTTTGGGGTGTGTGCTGTAAGGTGTGTGGATGGTGTATGGGTGATGGTGTTCTGTGGCTCTGGTTCTGTGGGTGTTCTTGGTGTGTCTCTCTCTCAGTTGTCAATTGTTTTGAGTCGTAAAGGGTTGTGGCTAATGTGGGTGTGTGGTTTATAGTGGTGTGTGTGAGTGGTGTGTATATGCGTGTCAGGAGTGTGCAGTTTGAAATGTCCAGTGTAGTGTTGTTTTGTTAGGTTGTGTGTGTTTTGAGCACTGCAGTATGTACCACCAATGGTTTACCGTGTTTGAATGTCCGCGGTGATTCATGGTCCATAATGCTGTGGACGTAATTCTGTTGGCGTAACAGTGTGGGTTTTGGTACCGTCAGTTTATTACTGACCTTTGGGATGGAGGATTTGTGTGTGTGGCTGTATAGTGACGGATTGCTATGTGTGTGGCATAATATGGGTAGCGGTAAACCTCCACGGTATGTTGGCGGCAATCAGCATGGCGGTAAGCGGCACTTACCGCCAATGTCATAATGAGGGCCTTAGTCTTGTACACAGGGGCATCTCAGCTAGTAGGTCCCAGGAGGAACAAATCAAAGAGTGGGAAGGAATGTAACGCCTGTTGTACCTGCACACATTTCTTCCAGATGCAATATGGTCAATGTAGTGCATCTGACTCACAAGTTTTAAAGCGTTCGCCATTTTGTCTCAGCTAAATCTAAGTATCTCTGGATACTTTCTTCAGAAATTTTATCCTACGTCAGTAACTTGTTGATTTAGGAGTGATTTAAAATGCTGCTCAAAGTGTTTTCTGGTTATGCACCACTCTGACAGAGCTCGTGAATCCACAGGGGCTTATCAGCCAGCAACTCCAAAAGCATACAGCAATGAAATATAAAACTGATTTGATCTTATCAATAGGTAGAAGGCAGTCTGAATTCTGATAATTGTACTTGTTGTTCATGGTGTTGTGGTTAAGTGTTGACTTCTTAATGATGTGTCTTTCCTCCATGGACTGTAGATCAGCGCATAGTCTGTACACACAATCATCATGTTGACATATCATTTTCCTTCTTTCCTGGGGTGGATAATCAATATCTGCAATAAATATATGTCGAATATATAAATGGTATAGGTGTACACAAGTTAGATTTACAGTTGTTAAATTATAAAGTTAAAGAAATGTGTAAATCTGAAATATACAATTTGCTGACAATGTGAGTTCTGTTTCCTATGTGATTGACACACTCGAAAATATATCATATTCATATTCATATTCATATTCAACAGAAATAACATGGCAGACTGTGTACATATTTTTTTCCGTAGGGATTTTGTGGTTGTTATTGGAGAAAGCAAAGTATTGAATGACAGAATGATAAAAACACCACTCTGTCCGGTGTATGTTAGAGGAGATTCCAGACAGATGACCAAACTGTATGCTGATTGCAGAACACTTTGCTAAAGCTTCTTATGTAGACTACAGGCCTCTTGCTCAGGAATGAGGGATGATGTCTTCGCAGGGGAATCTGAAAGGCAGAAATAGAGCTTAACATACTGTGCTCTAACATAGACTAGATAGAAATCATTTTAATGATTTTAGTGACAATACGGTAGCGTTATTTTTATGCTTCACTCTCCTTGTCACAATTTTAATCCAGTCATGCTTTATCGTCCTGGTTATTGCAGTACATGCTTTATTATCTAAGATGCAGTTGCTTCATTAAAACCTTATTGAAACATATACTGCCTCTGATTGTCCTTGTATATGTGAGACTAATGTAACTGAGAGAAACGGATGCAATCTGAGTGACCACAATTTCCCTAAGGAATCAATTGTGTCATGCACTCAGCTGCCCAATCATCCCTGCTCTTGGTTGGAGATGAGGCACTGCTAGTAAAGCCAGAGCAAAACCCGGATTAGGCCGACAGGTATCACTTGTAGTGGGTTCAGACTCAGTCCCCCACAGTGCAAGTGATTCTGCCACCCAAATCCAGTAGTCTCATTTGAATAATGAGAGCCTGTACAACACTGTGTGGCTACAGACACACAAAAAGCTATGAGTCCTTTTCCTACAACTCTCAGTTGACTACTTTCAACTGGACATCATCTGGACCTTTGCTGCTGGCCTTTGTGGGAGTGTGTTCTGTTCCTGAAGTGTTGTTCCTGAGGTCATGGATAGCCTGGCTGTGACTAACTAGGATTCTTCTTACATCTCTTAAGACCCATATTTTAAAACATTTTTGGACTTTAAGACCTCTGGAGGACTGGGGCAAATCTGCCATGCGGATTCACCCAAGGTGTAACCTTGCTGGTCTTAACAAATATCATTCCCCCATTCAGAGCATTTCTGTAGCATGACATCTGTTTCAGTGGGACCTCGGCGAGAATGTTATCTAGCCTTGTGGAGCCTGAAACCTAGCCGCGCTGGAGGATTCAGAACTCCAAAAAAGCAATTAAGTGTGACATTGAAATCGTTACCAGAAAAATGCTCCATAAGCATCTAGCTGACAAAGGGAAATTTCTTGGCATGATATTTGAACTTCTCTCACTCTGAGCTTTTCCTGCCAAAACCAACTCCTTCACCAAGACCTTGTCAAAGACCTGTTAGGTGTGTGGAACCCTCCTTATGTTCCCCCTACTGCTTTGTACCCGCTGAACTTTTTTTACTTCCAGAAAAAAAAATACTAAGGGCCTCATTACGAGTTTGGCAGGTGGACAGCTAGACCGCCATGTTGGCTGTCCTAAAAAGACCGGCATGTTGGTGGTCTTGCAGACCACCGTATTACAACTCAAACAGGTAGTACTGCCGACTGCCAACCAAAAAAGCCAGTCAAAGGGGTGGACATAGGCAGTCTGACTCCCAGCCCTGACAGCACAGTGACCACCCATTGACTGTATTACAAGTCCAAAGTCATAGTAAAAGGCACCCATGAGGGTTAGCCAATGGCAGTCTGAACCATGGTGGTCTACAACTAATACACAATGGCACATTGAATGAAATTGAAAGCAACACAGCTGACACATTGCCACACTCAACACATTTGCAAAGGACACTATAGAACACACCCCTTCACAAATCACTATCCTTTACATTTACACTGCAAGACATCAAAGCATGAGCAACTTTATTTCATAGAGTGCATAGATTAGGCACCCCTTTTACCAACATCACATTGAATACCCTTCCCCCAACTTTTGTCCATTCATACCCTATTGCACTTCCCCTCTTTAGCTACTCACTCTCACCCCTTTCTTTTAGTTCCATCATGTCATGTTCCAAAAATCCCCATTTCTCTGAAGATGGGTTAAGAGTCATGGTGGATGTTTAGACTAACTGTGAATATTTGTACAACACAATGGAAAAATATTCTCTCATTCCTGCATACGCAACCACCAGAAAGATCAAACTAGCAGTAATGTATGTTTAATTTTAACTAGAAAAATTAGAATGAAAAATGGTAGCCATAGTTACAATTGATAGTTTAGGAAAATGTTTTCAGAATTGTTTGGAAAACCAAAGAGAAAAACATGACAAAAAAAGTAAAATATGATAATGTAACGAAATGCAAAAGTAAGATATAATGCTGGGGATGCATCAGCAAAATAGGCGATGCACTGTGCCTAAATCCTTTGCAGCAGCCGCAATGTGCTGGTGTTCACAGCAATATGTGGCCTCCATCCTCGCAGCAGTGGTGATGCATGACTTTTGGCAGTTGCAGCACTTTATAACCACTTTCAAGGTCCCAGGACTGGATTGGCACCACTTAATAGGGTAAGACTCCCTGATGAGAGAGTCCACATACTGTAGCTGATGATTTGGAAGTATTTTGTTTCCCTGAGATGTCAGATGAACAGGAGGCAAGCCAGAAAGGCCTTGGCATCAGTCCGGTTCTGAGTTCAAGTGATGTGAGTCTATTCCTTCTTACCCTGCCAAGTAGGGCAGCAGGTCAGCAAAGCAAGAAAGCTGCTCCTAAAGTGTAACAGCTCGGCAGAGTAGCAGTCCTTGAAGCAGCACAGTAGTCCTTTGTCCTGGCAGAGTATCCACACATCCAGAAGTGTAATGAGTTAGTTGGGTAAGAAGTCCAGTGTTTATACCCAGTGGTACCTCTGAAGTGGGAGAGACGTCATAGAAGGATTTTGAAGTGCACAGAAGTCCTCTATTTCTGCCTCAGGTTTAGCCTCACTACATGTGGTTTAGCAGTTCTCTGTTTGAGCTTATTCATGTGTAAGTTTGAGGCCTACTGCTCCTACAGGATAACAATGGGGATTCCTTATTTTTTTTTATAAGCTGTACTTTATAATAGGGAATGTCATGTTAGATGTGTTTGGAATTGTACTAAAACCCTATTTTATTGTAAAGTCAGGCTTTTATTACAATTTTGAAAATGCCACTTTTAGAAATTTGCCATTTTTCTGCCCTTATGCCTTTGTGCCTGCAACCTGTCTTGGGTCACATGACTGGGTGTAACTGACAGACTTTGCAAATTCCTCCCAGACAGTCACACAATAGAGGGATTAGATGTGCATGAATGTGCCATCTACTAGCAGGATGGGGGCGGAGCTGAGCACAGCTCCACTTGAAACTGAATAGGGAATGCTCTGCCTTCACTCAGAGGACCTATACCCTCCAATTTTCACTGCACCAGCTGGGAGCCAGGGCAGGAAGGTCAGGAAATTCCATGCACTTCAAATGAACTATCTAGAACTATCTAAAAGCTTCTCCCACCTTCAGGAAGGAGGGCACAATGCTTTACAAAATATAATCTCTGACACCGACTCTTCAGTTCACTCCTGGACCTACTTAAGGACTCTAAGAGGACTGTCTGCTGCTGCGACCTTCTGCACACTCTACAAGCCTGCTCGGCTGTACCTTAAAGTATTGCCTTGCTGCCTGGAAACTGCCTTTACACTCAGAGGCCAGCCCCTGCTGTGGATTCCTGCGCCTTCAACTTAACCAAAGACTACCAGAGTGACTCCAAGGGCTTGTTTTCTCGGCTATCTTCCCAAGGTGCATCAGGGGTTGGATTGACTTTGCAGCTTCTCCCGGTATATTATTTTCTGCTGGAGCAAATCCTGTTAAGCGGTCCATCACCAAACTGGGTACCAAGCCTTCTGGAACTGTCTTTGGCCAGAGCCCTCTGCTTTGTCCTGCTGGAGATTTTTAACTTTAAAAAAAATGGCTAAGTCCGAAAGGAAAAGTCTTCACCGTGGCTACAACTTATGGTTCCCTGATGATGATGCTCTCTCTTCAGACACCACCTGCAGCTTTACCCTGCTGAACTTTACCTTTTCAGAACATTTTTCTCCAAATTTCTTCTAAGTCCAAAGGCAAGCACTGACCTGGCCCAATCCACTTCTTGTATCCTGACTGTGCTCTGTCTCGGCCAGGCATGTTGTTTTACTTTGACCTGGTCATGCCAGACTAGATGTTTGACATTGGCACTATGATCTAGATCTTTTATTTGCTAGTTTAAAAAAAATGTTTTGGTGTCAATCAATTTATTAAAATTTACTTGGTTTTCTAAATTGATGTGGGATATTTTTCTGTTGTGTTTTCACATTATTACTGTTTGAGTGCTGCATAAAAACTTTACAGATTGCCTCTAAGTTAAGCCTGACTGTTTTTTGTGCCAAGCTACCCAGGGTTCAGCAAGTGTTAATTTAGTAACTTTTTGTGATTTACCATGCAATTGATTGTAACTGTTAGACCTGACAGCCTTAGGGTGGTCATCCCTTAACTTTTTGCCTGCCTCCCTCTATTTACCTGAGCCTGTTTTTGCTGTTTTTAGGACTCTACACACGTTACCACAGCTGACCACTGCTAAAGTGCATGGTTCTCTCCCCTAGACATGATAACATTGGCTCCTACCCAGTTGTCATATATAATGTACCTGTAAGTTCCTAGTAAAGTGAACTAGAGGTACCCAGGGCCTGTAAATTAAATGCTACTAGGAGGCCTGTAGCACTGATTGTGACACCCACATATGTAGCCCCTTAACCATGTATCAGGCCTGCCATTGCAAGGCCTGTGTGTGCAGTTTCACTGCCACTTCGACTGGGCATTTAAAACTAATTGCCAAGCCTTAAACTTCCCCTTTTCTACATATAAGCTAGCCCTAAGGTAGTCCCTAGGTAACCCATAGGGCAGGGTGCTGTTTATGTAAAAGGCAGGACAGGTGCTTATGCGTTTTACATGTCCTGGTAGTGGAAAACTCAGACATTCATTTTCCACTACTGTGAAGCCTTCTCCTCTTATAGGCCAGCATTAGAACTACCCTTATATATGTTTAAGTGGTAGATTGTGATCTGAAAGGAGTAACCCTGTCATGTTTAGATTGGACAGATTTGTAATAGAAAAACCTGCTTACTGGTGAAGTTGGATTTAATATCACTATTTTAGAAATGCCACTTTTAGAAAGTGGGCATTTCTTTGAAATGACTGCCATCTGTGCCTTACAGCTTGTGTCCGATCCACATCTGGGCTATGCTGGTTGACAGCTTCCCTTGTACAGTCCACCCAGACAACCATGAATACAGGATACTCAGTTACATCTGCATTCATCTGCATACTGAATGGGTCTCCCTGGGCAGGAAGGGTGGAGGGGCTCTCCCTTACATTTAAAAGGCCAGTGGCCTGCCCTCACACAAAGTACTGATAATCCCCCAAAGGAATCCTGGCGGACAGGATTGGGCTGAAAGGGGAACACGTGCACTTCAAAACCACTTTTTGAAATTTCCCCCACTTCAATGGCATTTTTTGGAACACACTGTCAGAGGGGCTGCCTGGCTGCCAAAGGACCCTTCTGGATTGCTTTGCTGAAAAGGACTGCTGCCTGCTGACCCCTGACTTTTCTGGAAGGACTCTGCCTTCCCATCAAGTGCTCTCCAAGGGCTTAGATTAAGCTTGCCTCCTGTTCTGAAGTCTCAGGGCGCAAAGACTTCACTAAAGAGTAGAAAATCCCTGTGCATCGGAAAATCAATGCAACACCTGCAGAAATTGATGCAGTGCTTTCTCCTTCTTACCAGCGTTTCAAGAATTTTGAATGCATCATCCCTGGGCGTCAAAATATCCTTGCATCACAGTAAGGAACCAAGTCTGTGCTCCTGTAAATCTACGCATCCCCTTGCAGCATGGAAAGAAACGATGCCTGGAAAATCAGTGGAAAATTCAATGCAGCAGCTTATTTTTTTACACATCTCCTCCTCTGCAACCCCATGCCTCATTATTTTTGATGCATCCCAAGCACTGTGTGTTACTAGGATACAACCACTGATTCTTAAGGATAGAGACTCATTTAACCCTTTAAAAAATGATATCTTGACTTCTGCATATTGGATTTGTGTTGTTTTGGTCCTATTTTATTCAGATAAACGTTATCTATTTTCCTAAACTGTGTGGAGTACTTTTTGTGGTGTTTTCACTGTCTTACAGTATGAGTTGTTGCACAAATACTTTACACATTGTCTTCTAAGTTTAGCCTGCCTGCTCTGTGCCAAGCTACCAGAGGATGAACCTAGGATAATATAGACTGTGTTGTGACTTTCCCAGACTAAGATTGTGGTCCCTACTTCGATAAGGGTGTATACCTCTGCCAACTAGAGACCTAATTTCTAATAGTGGCTTTACCAGATCAGCTCACACCCCAGTCAAAAACAACCCAATTTCTCACAAGGTTAATCTGTATTCACTGTGCAAAATCATGAATCCTAAGAAGGTCAGTTGAGTAGTCTCAAAAATAGATTTGCTTGCTATTTTAGTCCACTCAAACCTTATAAAATCCCTAATGCATAAATAAGTATTTGTAATGCCCATACTTGTTATGATAGGCCATCTTGAATATCACAATCAGAAAATATCTTAGTTTTGTTTTTACCTAATTAAGAAAAGAGATACCATCAAAAGTTGATATTAATTGTGAATGGTGATTACATTTAACTCTTTCTAATCCGTGCAAGGCAGGTAATTTCCATCCAGATTCAGAATAACAAGAAAATATGAGCTCCAACAATTGGGAACGAATGCATAATATTATTTCTATAAGCTTTCCTCCAAATACTTCTTTGATTAAGCAGACACATCTGACCATGCCCAATGTTAGCACTTTTAGGAGATCAATAAAACAGTCATATACCCAGTGTTGTGAATGTTCATTAACTCAGTTTTCGCTAAACACATTTTTAAAGAAGTTATAATCCACTTTTATGAAGGGCTCCTTCATTCATATTTTGCAGTGCAAATCGTAGCAGTGGCTGTTGAATATGCCTAATGTTTCTCAGCCAAAAGCTCTCCTGACAATGCTAAGAAGATAGGATCATAATTTTCTCTTGCTAATTCATCAATAAGATTAAGAGTTAGAAGCTATATTTTAGCAAGAACTATATAGAACATTCAAGAGGTTATTTCATCAAAATATAAGGATTATTTTTGTCTATTCTGTAGTGCTATCTGTATAGGACATGTTTCCCTACATAAATTCCCATAAATCCCCAAGGCTAATCGAGCTCCATCAGTTTCCTAACTGGCTTTTGCGAAAATCTTTTCTGCAAAGGAAAATTCAGTTGGACTCAAAATTAAAGCACCTGAAGGCCCTGTTGCTGTCCAGAGACCTCACAACATGGCAATGCAGACTTGTAAATGGCAATGATTCTTTTTGTTGGCAGCACTTGCTCTTCTGTACTTCTTTTTTCTACAGGAACTTCCATCTGATATAATTGTGCAAATCACTTACCCATAGCCTTTTACTCTCTAGAGTTCTTTGCTGAGAATGAATGCAAGGCCTATTAATGGGTCACTTTTTGTTGGTTGATCATCCACTAGTGATAAAACATCCTTTAGCTGCTGCCACTGAGTCTGCTCCCGGTCAGAGTTGTTGAAATATACTAATATGCTGCACAGTGTCTTCTTTAACTTGAGGTAAGGACAATAATCTCATATGAGCAACATGATCTGTTTGTCTTTAGTCAAATACCCCTGAAAAACAAATCAGGAACTCAGACTATTTAAAGAGCTTAGACCTATCACTGGTAATTTAAACAGTATCCCACATGAGAGTGTCCTTTATAAGATATGATAAAAGAAACACAATCTTTTTTGCAGCATTTTGAAATACTTGTGGTAATAGGGGAAATATTTACTGTGGTTCCTGGATTATGAGGTTATTAGTTGCATCCTAACTCAGCTAACTTGTTTAAAACATTGCTCCCATTGTGCCTCTTCAAGTCTTCCCTGATTTTTGTAATTGATTGGGAATTATCACGTACAGGATTAACATCAGAATCCATGTCACAAGAAAAGACGGACATATTTGTCACAAAGCAAGCTCATCAAGTAATGTTGTGACAAAAGATTACTGATGATAATCCATCAATCTCCGATCTTATTAATGGAGATAGGATGTAGCCAATTTTTGATCATCCTGCAACTTTCACTCCAGTTGCAAAAGAGGGTGGGAAGGGAGATGGAGAAAGAGAATTGGAATTTGAGTAATCTGGTGTACACTATCAATAACAACTGTGATTTCCTCAAAGTAGGCCAGGCCACCTAGTCACTTGAGGAGCTTAACTGGAGATGTTCCTTTGATTGAACACTAAAGGAAATACCTTTACTGATCTAAGGTGACATGAACAAGGTCAAGGTACAGTTGAGAAGAGGTAATATTAAAGCTTTTCATTATACTTTACCATAGGGAGATCACCACAAGGCAGAGCTCTACCTACGCTAAAGTACGGTGAAAACTCAAAAAGTTTATTAAACTTTGTAAATTAACAATATATCTTGATTTTAAATATAGAAGCAAAACATAAAAACATTCTACAGCACTATTAAATTAACTTCAATGTACAATGTCATTCTTATGAATGTATGACATGTAATTAAAATAGTTTTTTCTAAAAACAATTATACTTAATTTAAAAAACGAATATTTTTCTTAATTTTTAATACTTCTTAAAAGAGGTATGTAGCCCTAACTAAAATAAAGTATTTATATTTTAATAAATATGACTGCTACATTATTCTTAATTCAAAACCTACAAAATTATGCAAAATACAACTAAAATTGTTTTATTTTTAGATTATTTTTGAACATTAAATACAATTATTTACATTTCTATCTTTCAAACAAGTTATTTTTTAAAGTAACATTATTTAATGAGGGGTCCCTACCGCTAATATTTTCTATGGGAGGGATTAGCAGGTTCAGTGGTTGACCATGTATGGTGCTGAACTTACTACTGCTCATTTTTTAGCAGTAGTACATTTGCACTCATAAATTTGAATCCATCACCTGCTTCAGAGTGAGGAGGTATGTATATTTATACTTTTGAGTAACTCTGATTTATTGACTAGCCCAAAGTGGAGTAAAATGGAATGGAATAGAACTTACATAGCACACGTTCACCCATAACATGGGTATCCTGGCATAAAAACCCAAACAAAATTGTAGACCATACTGAATAAAGCATCATGACAGAATAAAAAAATAGATAAGCAACAAAGAATAGATGTAAAGCTTTCCTAAGTGACAGATAAAAACCAATTGATTTGATCCCAATAGGAAATTGATTCCATGATAAAGGTACAAGTTAGGACAAAGTTCTGTCTCAATAAATTTCTAATGATTGGCACCGATAACAATGTGAAGGTGACTGGATAGAACAAAGGTGCCTGGATGATTTATACAGATGGAATCTATTAGCTAAAGGAGAATTTTCTAGGTAAAAAAATGTGTTCGGTAAACAAAGAGCTTTCTTTCACAGGCAGCCAATATAAAGAAACCCTGGCATATAAAACTTGTTTGTATTTTCTCATCCCACTTTCCACACTGAGTGGCAAATTTTTAATTCTTTGTAACGACTGAGGGAAGCCTAAATAGAGTAAAGTACAGTCTGGATAGTACAATTAGAAAATATTAGGAAATAACTGATATGTATATCGTGAATAAGCCCATCCCAGGACTGTCTGTCTCACTATATTCTTAAAGGACTGTGGTCCCTCTACCTGTTTACTTATTACACATAGAGAGAGACAAAGAAGGTTATAGCCCCCATACTGCCTCCCAAAATCAAAAACCATGTACACAAAAAGTATGGGGGGGAGCCAAAGAACAGACCCGCAGGACCTGTTGAACCTGTGACAGAACCACTCTCTTCCATGATCCAGTCAAAATTACACTTGATTGTAATAACCTTGTCTTTGGGACCTATCTCTGGGGTTCCTCCTTACGGAATACGTGGTCTCACACACTTCATAGTGTCATGCTTCATCATTTTGCCACCTATCCCCACCCGGGTAGGACAATACAACCTGGGCGGACTCAACCTCGTGGTTAAAAGAACCCCGAGGGAGTGCTAAAATTATGTTTTTCTGGATAATATAGTGATCCAGTTGTACAAATAAAAGGAGTGGTTCTATCACAGGTTGAACAGGTCCGGCGGGTCTGTTGTTCAGCTTCCCCCATAGTTTTTGAGTACATGGTACTTCTACCTGCCACAAGGTTTATATTCATGTTTCAATTGCACAATCACTCACCAGTATTGATATTCCCATTGATGTCACCACTCACCTTGAGAAAACCCCAGGTTTCTGTACCATGAAGGGGGCGAAACACATGTTGGCTGTTGATGTCTAGGGGATTCCAAATCTATGGCATGTGTTTGGGATCCCCTTGCATATTAATAAATACAGTACAAATTTTGCATCACTTCAGCACTGTGTTTCAATGCTCTGCAATATTCTGATTTAACTCATCATTTATTCATGAGATACAGATCAGTTATGTACTTATATTTTCTAATCTATAATGTATAAATGGGTTTCCCATTCCTGAGGATAAACTGAATAGTTGACCTTACCCTACTCTATAGGAGTGGCAACACCTGAGATTTCAACCCTCTCTTTTCTCCCGGGTAATACTATTGGAGACATCTGCTGAGCACAAAAGGATTTAGGGAGAAATTGAAGTATTTTCAAAAATTTTAAGCTGGAAGAAGCAGGTTGACAAGACCACCTTAACTTGCTGTTTAAAAGAAAGATTTTCATCAAAATAAAAACCCACAGATTTTACAGTTAGAAGGAATGGGAGCAGGGCCTAGAAAACTGGGCCAGATGAAATTATACCCTTTTACCACATCATTGCGTAACAACAGTAACTCCCTATTGACAGGATTAAGCAGAAGAAATGTAACCAACATCCACAACCCTCAGGCTATAAGACAAGGTGGAAAATGTTGTGCTGGGATTTAGTGCAAACCATTCAAGATTTGGACACAGGCCCTACGTCCAATGCCCTGCTGACCTCAGGCAAAGGCCATACACGACATATGGGTTCATTGCCTGTGGGTTGGCCTTGTGTGGCATGGGGTTGACTGTCTTTGAGGGGTTGGTCACAGGGACTAGAGGTGCACTATGTAGGGTTAGTGTTCCATATGGTAATTAAACTCTGAAAATTCAATGGCAAAAACAAAGGTTAAAGTGACATTATAGTTATGTATGCTAATGATATATTATTTGCAATACAAAATCCTTAGAAAGTCCCTGAAAAAACAAATGTTAAAGGGACATTTTAGTCAGGTGGAAATTTCAGTGAAAACCATCTGTTTGAAACAAACAAAACAGCTGAAATCCACCAGTTATAGTTATATCGAGTAACTGTAACTCATGGCCTTAAAAAACTATAACTCATGCTCTCGCCATGCACTACTAATTACCTTCCACACAATATCACTTATGGTATGTTCTATGACATCATCAATAACATAACTGTAACTTCTGAAATGGCATGACTGGTGACAACCCTGTGCATGGCTGGCGAGGGTGTGAGTAACACTTTCTCAATACAAGCCAACTACGCAGAATACTATAGAGAGCCACTTAGAAAAATATGAGTGGCATAAAATTGATCAAAAATAGGACCGAAATAAAAAGACTGGAATAAATCATCCCCATATGTGTGAAAATCAGAACAGAGAAAAAAGTCCGCTTTAGTCATAGTTTTTCTTTTACCAGGCCTCAAAAGCCAGTGAAATCGTTTTTCTGAAGTTCCTCGTCTTTGGAAATTGTCACATCGGGTGCACCAAGTATGCAAAATGTATCAGATAGTGCATCCTTAGAAAAGTTTGTATTTCCAGCAAAGAGCAACCAGTTTGAAGAACAAAAATGTCTACCATTGACGTCACAATTACATCCTTTATTAACAACACTGACACTAATTGGCTGATCTTGACAGCATGTATGTTTTCGGTTTGAATTCTAGGCCAAGGGACACCTCAAGAAGACTGTTAGGTGAGGGACTGACTGTTATTCCATATAAGTGGGTTTTTACAACTGTATAAACTAATAAAGACATCTTTGTCTTCATTTTGGAGTCTGTATTCAAAAGGGTATTTCTGAGGAACTGAACATGAACTCTTTTAACCCATTCCAAGGACTTGTACTTTTTACAATCATGAAAATGACTTGTTGAAAGGGGTATTGAAATCAAGCCAGGCAAAATCGGCATTGTAGATGGGGTGCCTGCCACTGGTAATTGTCTTTGTTCTTTGTTCTAACTCTTCCATGTTTTATAAAGTGCCTGTCAGCTCTTTCTTTGCCCTGTTTCCCTGTGGAACTGTTAAACTATATGGTTGAAAAATGTCTAAAACATTCAGAAGATGCCAAGCAACACTTACCGCATGCATCATTTGTAATGCCCAATGCAATTGAAGTATGGCCCGTAATTGAGCTTGGCCATGTTGTAATATACCTAAGTCAACTTGTAGTAGATCAAATGCAGAAGACATTATTTTATTTAAGGAATGCACACGTACTTATATTCATACCATTTTCTACCATCTGTAATGTGTTTTCTAAGTTTTCCTCATCAATTTGTTTAATCCTTTCCACGGTAACTTGCTGCAAAACCTTACATAGCTCCCTTTATTCTGCATAACAGATGCTTTTGGGTCTGGGAGAAAGTGAACATAAAAAAGGGTCGTAAATATTCATGTTTTCTTTCAGTAGTGACATTTTCTGTTCCACAGTCTCCAGACGGACAAACTACAACCATTGTTGACATAGTTTAGCCACACTGTATGTAGCAACTATTACAGGACATGTCCATGATCATATCTCGCATCTAGATGGTTTGTCTTGAGACCAGTGGATTTGAAAAAGGAAACACTTCATGCATTCATTTGTATCTGTTGCCCATACAGCCCTACTTTCTGGGTGAACTGTAGGTGTTTTTTTTCTTTTAATCATGACATATATTGTGACATCAGACATATTTACTTTCTGCCCTCAATCCAAAAATCGGGTTGCTTTGAGAATGGAGGATTCTCATGTTCTTCATACTACTAAACTCTAAACAGGTAGTTTGCTTTATCATTTTATTCAGAAATATAGTTTACCTTGGTATAACACATATTCTGAATAGGGCCGCTCTGCCTTGCCTTTGCCAGAAGGTTGTACCCCATTGACATTTTTTTAAATCAATAGTTTCTTTGTATGTTTAACTTCCTATTGAACTCATCAGAATTAATCAGTCTAGTGTTTGTCATAATGTGTGTATAGTGCCCATTTAACCCTAACTGTACTGCAGCTGTCATCATAAACAAGGTAATTAAGAAAACACTCCTGTAGCAATCCAGAGCACCATGGTAGTCTCAAATATGTGTTACAAAACCAATTCCATAGTGCAAACATTTTCAGATGTGTTGTGATTGAGGAATTTGAAAATCAGCTAATTTCAAGGTACCTGGATTCAGTCTCACCAAAAGTTCTGAATCTAATTGGTTGTATCTCCATAGATGTTGTCTCCACACAGGGTTCATAATATTTCATGGCATTCAATTGTGCCATTGATCCTGTTGAAACATTGCATGTAGAGTGTTTCAAATCCTGGTGGTCTTCATCTGGGAATGCAGACTTTCTTGGTCAATTAGTTCATTAGGAAGACTCTCCTGCACGATAGGGAAAGGATTAGAGGTTCTATCGTGATTCTTCCTTTGTTTTAACTGTATGACATGACAGCAGAAAATCGGCCACATCTTGCTTTTTAACATACTGAATTGATACTTGTCTGTTCTTTCATGAGCCAGGCAGAGGAGGCAAGGCTACAGTTTGTGTGCCTTTTATTCATGACACAGGTAGTAGATATGTCGGTCCAAACACTCGTTAATGTGGAATTTTCTTTTGAATCAGATCTCCACCTTTATAGATTCACCCATCTGTAACTGGCAAAACCTTCTCTCCGATGGTTGGAGAAGCAGAATGATTGATACTCAAAAGCTTGTCTCTGACTCCCTATATTTTCTACAGTACATTCAAAAGCTGGACTACGTCAAAGGGAATTTTATATGCCACTTTTCTAGAGTTGTCCTGGCCTGGAATATACATATAGTTATTTCAAACAGTACGTTGTATGGAGTATGCCCTCCCAAATCTCCCTTTGGCAAGTTATTTAATGCTGTCTTGTCTCTATGCAGATGGTGAACTCAACTAAGTATTTTATTTACCACCAGGGCCATTAGGGCTTGCCTAAGCTTCTAGTTTGCATGTTCTACTAACCCATTTGTGTTACTTTTGAATGACTTACTGAATTGGAGAGACACCCTCATTGAACTCATGGCATCTTTGTAAGCCTTTGAGGCAAATGTCAGACCACTATCTGAACGAAATTTGTTTACCGGCCTGTGGCAATCCAATATCACAAATCCATCTCAAGCATCAAGAGATCTTTCAGTCTATACCAATAGAAACTTAGATAATGAAGTGAGTGCTGCTAAAATATATTTAAAGTGGTTATTAGACTATAAGAGACCACATTGGTGCAGGTCCAAATTTAGAACGGTTTATTTGCTATCAAAAAAGGAGTTGGTTCTGGACTTGTGATGGTGGAATGTTTTATCTGCTGACATAAGTTGCATTTCTTTATGTAGTCCTTAGTTTCTTTAGGTAAGCCAGGCAATTAGTACCTTTGTTGAAATAGTGAGCTACTGACTCTCATTCCAACATGTACGGATGCAAAACCATCATGGGCTGCCCTAATTAAATCTATATGGACAGTTTTAATTAAGGATATAGGAATATTTATGAGGAAATCCTTCCAGAGTTTCTTCACCCTTTGTGGTTTCCTCAATGGTGGCCAGTATGTCCTTGTCAATTCTTGTCTAAGGTTGGGTCTCTGCAGCTTTTTTACACTCTGCACCACTGCTTTAGCTGCTAAGTCCGCTCTAGAGATCCCTAAAGCATGAATTTCAGGCTTGTGTCCTAATGTGTGCCTCACATGGAACAGTGAAAGTGTATCTTTTAAGATGGCCACCTTTCTCCTGAACTGTTTATTTTTATTTGTTTTCCCTTTTGAGCCCCTAAATCCATTCACTGTCCAATGTGGCAAATCCAAATTGTAGGCTGGCACACAAAAGGAAGAGTATGATATTTCTGATGTGTGCACACATCTGGTTGTGCTGAACCATCTGTATAAGTAGACCTCTTATATTTCTTAATCAGTAATGTTTCTGGAGTTAGAGAAATGTTTTGCTCATATTGTAAAAAAATAGTATCTTCTTAGTATAGGATCATATTGAAACTGCATATTGTGGCATTACAAAATGAGTCCCATTGAATCCAGAACCAAAACAGTATGGCTATTCACCTTGGCAACAACAAACAAATTTAAATTTATTCTTGTTGGGGTTGAGTATGGGGATGCTCTACATCCCAGGAGAGCAAAGATTTTCGGGGTTTAGGGATCGGGGTGCTGCCTGATGCTAGGAAGGGGGGGGTCCACATCTATTGATTTTCAAACATCCCTGTAACCTAGTACGTTTTCTGCTCCTTCGTGTAGATTGAGGAAGAAGAAAACTGCTAGAGTTATAAGAGTGAGGGCTTGCTGAAAAAAATATCCCCACTGTCATTTGAGCTTTCTGTCCAACTGGGGGTATAGGACACATTGGGGTAGACCCACCTAATCTGTGCCCCCAGAGGAAAAGAATCACTGTTGCAGCATGGCTGGCACCTGGACTCACCCCTTTTTATTTATTTGTTTGTTTGTTTATTAATTTACCGTTTGTCTCAGCTGTTTAGAAGGCCTTCTGTTCCCCCCAGGCAGATTTGAGTAACCCCCAAACTGCTTCCAGAATGGCAAAAATACCAATTTTTTTTTTCTTGGCTTGGGACATGGCCAAATCCAGTTTTGGATTCACTCACTCTTTTTTTGTATGATCTGTGCCCATGTCTAGTGGCCTTCCTTCTCTGAAGGAGGATTGTCGGTAAACCCCTCAATTCTATCCTGAGGAGGGGCAGAAAACTGTCCCTTATTTGCTGGGTGATCTGCCCCAACCCTTTACTTTGATGAAAAATATAACCCTGGCACAAGTGGGCTTTCTGCACCCCTGGGGAGACAGCATTGGGGGAAACCTCCTAAGAGTTGGGAAAACCCCTTAATCCTTCAACCAAAGGGGCAGGAAAGACTAATGGTGCCATGCCATTGTTGTAATTCAAGGTGGCATAATGGTATGATTTTGGGAAATTCAAGTAAGAAGCTTAACATTAAAGTCACAAAATTACTCAACTTACATTGAAGTAGTTAACATTTTGCCTGTTTTGTTCCGTGAGACCTCTTGCCTGTTGTGAGAACCTCCTTTCAACCTTTCAAAGAAAATCCCTAGTTTCTAGTGTAACTTTTTGTTAGAAATGGGGTCTTTGGTTGGCAGTCAGGTTACCACCTGTCCAAGCAAGGACCCTCACTCTAGTTAGGGTAAAAGGGTTTCACCCTCAGCTAACCCCTGCTTACCTCCTGGGTAGCTTGGCACCAGCAGTAGGCTTAACGTCAGAGTGCTAGGTGTAAAGTATTTGTACCAACACACACAGTAACTTATTGAAAACACTACAAAATGACACAACACAGGTTTAGAAAAATAGAAAACATTTATCTAAACAAAAAAAAACAAAAAAAATCCACAATACACAAGTCAAGTTATCAATGAAAAAGCAAAAAGAGTCTTCATTTAGTTTTAAACACAGACACTAACACTGTTAACGTGAAAATGTACCTTGGGTGCATCAAAAATAACCCAGCACGGACGAGTGTGCGTCAAAAAGGGCTTGTGATGCGTTGATTTCACTCATGAGCGAATCCTTGCTTCGTTTCTCCTTTCATCGGGTCAAGCGCATTTTTTTTTCTCTCCACAGGAGAGCGATGTGTCAATCCGATCAGCACTAATGGGTCCAGGCAGGCCTTGAGTCGTTTTTACATGCCCATCGGTGTTTGCGTCAGAAATCCAACGGCATGATGATCTGAAAACCACATAGTGCGGATTGCGATCTTACCAACCTCTGCCAGCAGTGCTGTGCGTCGTTTCTCCAGCCCTGGGCATCGATCTTAGGGTCACGTTGCAGGCGAGCATCGATTTTCAGCTGCGAAGCTGGTGGCATGTCGGTTTTCCAGCCGCAGATCAGAGTTGCTTCAATCCATTCCCCGCACGGCGTTGTGTGGGTAGATTTCTTCCTGTTAGGCTGCCAGCTTCTCCTTTCAGAGTCCTAGGAATTGGATGGGCATCACTTGGCTTGGTAGGAGTCTCTCCAGAGACTCCAGGTGCTGGCAGAGAGAAGTCTTTGCTGTCCCTGAGACTTCAAACAACAGGAGGTAAGCTCTAAATCAAGCCCTTGGAGATATTCACAAGATGGAAGGCACACAAAGTTCAGTATTTGCCCTTTTACTCTGGCAGAAGCAGCAATTGCAGGATAGCTCCACAAACCACAGTCACAGGCAGGGCAGCTCTTCTTCCTGAGCTCTTCAGCTCTTCTCCAGGCAGAGGTTCCTCTTGGTTTCCAGAAGTGTTCTAAAGTCTGTGGTTTTGGGTGCCCTTCTTATACCCAATTTCTACCTTGAGGTAGGCCTACCTCAAAGCAAAGTCTCTTCTGAATGTGAAATCTTGCCTTGCCTGGGCCAGGCTCCAGACACTCACCAGGGGGTTGGAAACAGACGGCTCATCGGGAAATGTGGACTACACCCCAGCTCCTTTTGTGTCACTGTCTAGTGTGAGGTGCAACCAGCCCAACTGTCAAACTGACCCAGACATGGAATCCACAAACAGGCAGAGTTACAGAAATGGTATAAGCAAGAAAATGCTCACTTTCTAAAAGTGGCATTTTCAAACACACAGGTGGTCATTATGAACACGGCGGAAACAACCGCCATGTTCATGCTGGCGGTCAAAACACTGACGGCCAGCGACCCCGGAACCCCGCCGGCCAGATAATAAACTTTTCGGTGAGCCGGCGGGTGGAAACATTGTTTCCGGCCGCCGGCTCACAGAAAGGCTTGGCCGGGACAATGGAGCCGCCGTCAATGCCTCTGTGCGGCAGGTGCAGTTGCACCCGTAACGCAGATCACTGCCTGAAAATCAGGCAGTGACCTGCGAGATGGGGCTCTGCACCGGGGCCCCTGCACTGCCCATGCAAACTGCATGGGCAGTGCAGGGGCACCCCCTCCACCAGGCTGGCAGGAAATGAAAAATTATCCACAGGGTAGCACAGCTACCCTGGCGGATGGTGCTTTAACTCGCCGCCAGGCTGCTTGGTGGCGGGAGCCTGGCAGTGGGCGACGGCTGCCTCCGGAGGCCCTCACCTTGTTCGTGATATGGTGGTTTGGCACCGCCACTGCCGGCATGGCGGGCCAAACCGCCATGATCATAATGAGGGCCACAATGTTAAAATCAACTTTACTAAAAGATGTATTTTTAAATTGTGAGCTCATAGACCCCAGACTCCACATGTCCATCCACTCCCAAAGGGAATCTACACTTTAATCAGATTTAAAGGTAGCCCCATGTTAACCTATAAGAGTGATAGGCTTTGCAACAGTGAAAACAAATTTAGCAATACTTCACTGTCAGAACATATAAAAGACATTGATATATATCCTACCTTAACCATACAGTGCACCCTGCCATTGGGGCTACCTAGGGCCTACCTTAGGGGTGCCTTACATGTAAGAAAAAGGAAGGTTTAGGCCTGGCAAGTGGGTACACTTGCCAAGTTGAATTCATAGTTAAAAACTGCAAACACATACACTGCAGTGGCAAGTCTGAGACATGATTACAGAGCTACTAATGTGGGTGGCACAACCAATGCTGCAGGCCCACTAGTAGCATTTGTTTTACAGGCCCTGGCACATCTAGTGCACTTTACAAGGGCCTTACTAGTAAATCAAATATGCCAATACAATTTACACAGAGAGCATATGAACTTTAGCACTGGTTAGCAGTGGTAAAGTGTTCTGAGTTCAAAAACCAACAACAACAGGTCGGAAAAAATTGGAGGAAGGAGGAAAAAAGGACTGGGGATGACCCTGCAAAAGGGCACTATCCAACACTTTTACTCCCTCCCTTTGAGGGAGATTGGGAGCAAATACCCCAACTGCTTCTTAGAGAGGGTAAAAAAAATTATGGGGACATTTTGGGGTATGAGCATGCATCAGAACTTTTTAGGGTAAAAATATCTTCTT
Organism: Pleurodeles waltl; assembly: GCF_031143425.1. Taxonomy (NCBI): domain Eukaryota; kingdom Metazoa; phylum Chordata; class Amphibia; order Caudata; family Salamandridae; genus Pleurodeles; species Pleurodeles waltl. The sequence goes on along the minus strand of NC_090445.1, from coordinate 394,552,961 downwards.
GGTGCCTAAAGGAATTTTTGCTACTCCCAGTGGACAGTTGCATTTTAAATCGCCCCATCAACCCATTATATCGGGGCAGAAAGTCTGTTGTACTTTGGACGGAGTGCTTGCCCATGAATATAAACATAATCCCCCTCAACAAAAAACAGATTTCCCTGTTCCTACTAGACAAATTCTAGCTTGGAGACTGTGGTCCAAGTGTATGTTGCATGTCACAGCACAGTAAAACAATCTCAGGTTGCAATGGAGGTTCTGCCCTCTTAACTCACCTTTCTTTTTAAAAGAAAAAAAGTCTGGTGCTTGCATAGGAAGCATTTTCCATTCTAATGTGATGTACCAGGTGATGTACACTGCACTATAGGTATGATTCAGCCAATGGCAATGGGCCATCCACAGCTTTAAACAGGTTATAAATAGGGGTGAGAAATGTGCTTACTTTGCTTTCACATGATTATGAAAATTATGCAAAATCACCCATAATTATGTGTAATGCAAATCAGTTATTTAGAGCTGTACTCTACCGTGAAATGTGTTCATGTGTATATTGCTGACACATGGAACCACATTTTGTGCTAAAATAAATTTAAAAGAAATCAAGGGCCAGATGTAGCAAAGCTTTAGCGAGTCGCAAACGGTGAAAATCGCCGTTTGCGAGTCACTAAAGCCACTTTGCTATGTAGAAATGCATTTTGGAAGTCGGCACCGACTCGCAAAATGCATTTTCGACTCGCAAATAGGAAGGGGTGTTCCGTGATTGCGGTCGCAAATGAAAGCGCAGTTACCATCCACTTGAAGTGGATGGTAACCCAGGTGCAAACGGGAAGGGGTCCCCATGGGACCCCTTCCCCTTTGTGTCTGGCAAAAAAAAAAAAATTTCAGGGCAGGCAGTGGTCCAAGGGACCACTACCTGCCCTGAAAAATACAGAAACAAAAGGTTTCGGTTTATTTTTCAAAGTGCAGCTCATTTTCCTTTAAGGAAAACGAGTTGCACTTTGAAAAAAAAAACTGCTTTATTTAAAAGCAGTCACGGACATGGTGGTATGCTGTTCCCAGCAAGCCACCATCCCCGTGAGTGCCCTGACTCTCTATGGGGTCGCAAATTGCGACCCACCTCATTAATATTAATGAGGTGGGTCTTTGCGACCCCATAGAGAGTCGCAGAAGGTGTCTGAGACACCTTTCTGCATTCCAAATTGCGAGTTGCAATTTGCGAGTCGCTGGGACTCGCAAATTGCAACTCACAATTTGGAATCTTCCTACATCTGGCCCCAAATGCTGTAAACAACAGATGCCCGCATTCCGATGGTGTGCTCCAGGACTATAATTCTGCTCTAAACTTCTGTGTAATTATGCAAAGTGCCATAATCCCATACATTCAGAAAAATAAAAAGAAGTAATTTCACCCAGACCTGGTTCTAGACAGTAAGACTGACAACATTCACTTAAAAATGCACAACTGAATCATACGTATACCTAATGCCTTGCATATTTTGACCATTAGTGGGTTGCAAAATTGTCCCCTGCATGGCTCTGAAGAGTATGCATCCTTGCCTCACATTTACTGTAGCAAGTTATGACCCATTCCTCAAAAGACATTACAACCATGCTTGTGTTCTGAGGAATTTTTGTCATATTGAGTGAGATCCTCATTTTCTGAGTGCAACTACTGTTGCCTCACTGTGCTGTGGTGGACAGGGATGGCAGTAATATCAATTCTAGTCAGCAGAGCAGGACTTATTTTGTGTTGTCTGATAGAGAGTGGGCCTAGAGACAGCTTTTGTGTTTTTCAGTTGTCTACCACTACACTGTAGCTGAGTCCTCAGTGAAGGGCCATAGATGTTGATCTTTGTATAGTATACATGTGGAAAATGTGTGGGGTACATGTGATGCTGGAGAACATGGCAATGCAATCTTCCATTTTATGTGATAAATAAGATGAAGGATTGAGGAAAGGCATGGATATCATATGCGATTTACAGGACTCTCCTCAGACATCCTAGAAGTCAGTATAGTGGGTCAGGCATGAGGCTCTTTAGGAGAGGAGATTGCACCGAGGGAGTTTAAACACTGACCTTTGCTGGCCCATTTTTCCCCAGAAGGGCTACTACTTACGGGTTAACATATAGTTAAATAGGTCAGCTTGCATGTCTTTTGTGCTCTCTTTAAGGGTCTGTTCTTCTTGTTCCACTCCAACTTTACACTCACACTTTTTACAAAGATCATGGGTAGACTGCGAACTACGCAGAACAAGTCAGAACTGCTTGGATATTCAAAATATATCTGCAGTGAAATGGCTGCCTCAGCGTAGAGCTCCAAGACTTGAGGGGAGAAGGATTACCCAAACAGCTGTCAAAAAGCCTCCTTGGAGCCAGAAGGAAAGGAAATATACATGTGATAACAGCGACATAACTCTGAAGTTATTTCAGAAGTGTGAGATGACAGTTAAAACTGAGTTTTTAATTGAAGCCCTGAAGCCCAGCTACAGATCACCTGAACACGGCCTCTCAGCTGAGCAAAGAACAACATTTTCTGTCAGGAAACAGAGTCAGCTGCTGAAGAGATAAGGGGATTTCTTCTGTTTAAACTGGGAGGCAGCACCAGGGGAATTAAATTACTGTTGACCTTTGGTTGAACTCTCCACACAGCACAGCCTCTGACAACTCTCAACTCTGAGGTATTTTCTCTTCATTTAACTGTTCATACTCCATTACATGAATATGTGGGCACAGGAATTTCTTGTCAGCAGAGTGTGTGGAGCAAATGTAGTTCAGAAAGTAAGTGTTCTACACCATTTCTGCAGCTGAGAGAGTCTGAGAAAGTTACTCATTCTGTCAGGAAATACAGCCAGTTTCTTAACAGATAAGTGGAATTCCCTTTTTTGAAAGTTGAAAGGCTGCTGTAGGGGAAACATATGAACTTTCACTTCTGAAGTATTTCTCTTCATTTGACAAGTTTAGAGTCTGCTATGCAATTAAGTAAATGCTGGAATTCCCATCAGCAGAGGGTGTAAAGCAAATTTGGATAGGCAGGCAAAAGATGTGAGCTATTCCTGATGTACTGGTTCTCAGGGACACCTGTATGAAAGCATTCAGTTATTACTTTTTAAAATTCTAGAAGTCTGTGGCAAAGACTAATTCTGTCAGGAAACACAGCCAGCTGCTAATGAGATAAGTGAAAAGGCTGCTGTAAGAGAAGACTCTGACAACTCTCAACTCTGAGGTATTTCTCTTCACTTAACTGTTCAGAATCCATTACGTGATTATGTAAGCACAGGAATTTCTTGTCTATATGTGTGTGGCGTAAATACAGTTTGGCAAGTGAGTGTTGTACACCGTTCCTACAGCTGAGAGAGTTTGTGAAAATAACTCATTCTATCAGGAAACACAGACAGTTTCTGGAGAGATATGTGAAATTCCTTTCCTTGAATGTTGAAAGGCTGCTGTATGAGAAGCATATAAACTTTCACTTCTGAGGTATTTCTCTAAATTTGACAACTTAGACTCTACTACGAAATTAGGTAAATGCTGGAATTCCTATCAGCAGAGGGGGTAAAGTGAACTTGGGTAGGCAGGCGAAAACTGTACATTTCTGATGCACTGTTTTTCATAGACTCCCGCTTGAAAACATATAACCATAATTTTAAATTCCCAGATGTCTGTCACCATTTGCAGTGTTAATATCTACCTACTTTGTGAGTCAATTGGATATCATATTTGATTACTAAGATGTACTTATTTATTGTCTTCTCTAACATTCAAGTATAACAGTATGGCCAGTGGCAAATCTAATAGAAAGCCTTTGTTTACACAAATAGTAGGGAACACTGTACCTCCAGGCACGTCTACTATTGTCCCACAAGACATTGCTTCTATGGACCTCATTTTAAAAGAGATTTCGTCCATGGGGCAAGGATTGGGATCTATGGATGTAAACATTTCAGATCTTGCAACAGAAATGAAGACAATACGGATGGATCTAAATGCTTTTCATACCAAAGTGGAAATTTTAGATAAAAGAACTACTTTTTTAGAAGAGAAATTAGATAATGCAAAAGTTATAGATTTGGAAGACAGGGCCGGAAGAGATAACATTCGTATTTATGGAATTCCAGAAAAAATGGAAGTCAATAATGATGTAAAGAACTTGCTACTGATGTTAATACCACGGCTACTGAACATATCTTTTGAGCATCCCCTTGAGTTGCAGAGAGCTCACAGAATTTGATCAAGAACTTCAACTTCAACTCTTGAATCTAGACCTAGACCGATTATGGCATGCCTCTTACATCATGAACAGGTCCGCCAAATATTAACAGCTGCTCGTAAACATGTTCTGTATGACTTGGAAGGCCATAAAGTATTTATTGCTGCAGACTTCTCCACTAAAACCAATGCCAAACGAAAAGCATTACTGCAACTTAGGCTAAGACTTCTCAAATGGGATATCAAGTATGGTCTTTTAGAACCTGCTACAATGTGGATCACAATGGATGGGAAATCAAGGGATTACATAGAGCCTGAGGATTTGGTACGCTTCCTGGACAGTTTGGATGACCAACATATGGACTCAACACCACCACCCCTGAACAAAACATCTATGAATAGTCTGCTTCAATTACAGAATGATCCACAAAGCCATTGTACCGGTAGATTACAAGTCTGTACCTTTAAGAAACAGTTTGACAGAGATAAAGCAGTCCACTGCATAAAGGTATTCACACAGGAAAATCCCAGAAACAGATCGAGATCACCTCTAAAGACATCCATGTCTTTTAATAAAGTAACTGATGCCCAACCTTCCACTATCACTTCTTCCAGCTAGATGAGTATATTTATACATGCTCTTAATATTATTACTGTTTTACTGCAGTTATTCATTCTGATAGATATGATTCATTTCCTGTCCTCATATATTGTTGTTCAATAACCATGTGCATTTCCTACTGTATTTGTAAAAGCAGATTTTCTCTTGGATAGATTTTATAACTCCATGGAGTGTTTTTTCTTATAATCTATTCACCATGAGTGGTTTTCCTTTCCTCTTCTGCAGAGTCTGGGTTTTGAATTGAGGTTTAGGCCCACAGATGAAAGATACATATTCTTTGATCTGCAGTGGTCTTTTACATTCTAGAACTTAGAACGGTTTACTTACACCATTTAGAGTTTAGTGTTAACAATATTTTATGATTATAGTTCCACATATTGGTTTTAGGTTTACTATACTTCAGATAGTTTTTTTTTCTTTCCCTCCAGTAAGTTCCCATTATCACATTACCATATAATGTATCTACTTCCTTTTCCCTTTTTTGGCATTTTGACCCAGTTTCACACAGTACAAATATACTCTAACATTTCCAGTCAGCATCATGACAGCAAGTCCTATGCAAATTGTCTCTCTCAATGTCAATGGCTTTACTAATTACATTAAAAGGAAGAATATTCTTCCCTATTTAGCCTCCAAACATGCTGACATTGCTCTCATCCAGGAGACTCATCTATCTGATATAGAATCAGAAACATTACAATGATATTGGGTAGGCCAGATTCTTTACAGCTGCAAATACCCTTCTCACATATCAGGAGATGATATATCCCACACTACTACTAGGAATGTTGGTGTAGCCATTCTAATACGGAAAACACTGTAATGCCAAATACAACAGTCATGGTCAGATGAGGATGGTAGATTTGTTTTAGCCAAGCTTAAAGTTGGTAATATATTAGGAGTGGGTTCCATTTATGCCCTGTTGGGACTAAAGCCCCCTTTTTCCTTAATCTAAATAGAATTCTAACAGAAATGGGAATCTCCATAATAGTTTTGGGAGGCGATTGGAATCTTGTGCCAGGTGTGATCTTGGACAGAACAGGTCCTCTGGACACAACTCATGGTAGAGATAGAGCCATACTGGGAGACATCAGAGAAAATCATGGTTTGCTCGATATCTGGCGTTTACTACATCCACCAGATAAGGGATTTCCATATCACTCAACAGTACATGATTCCCAATCCAGAATAGATTACTTCCTTATTTCACATTCCATTACACCACAAGTACTAGATTGTGATATTTTAGAAATTGCACTGTCAGATCACGCTCCTGTCAGTCTCCAGCTTCATTGGGGTCTGGAACGCCCTTGTAAGAAACCATGGCGATTAAGCATATCTCCATACAAAATACCATCAGAAAAGTCACAATTACAATCACATTTGACTACTTATATGAAAGATAACAAAGGCTTAGTTTATTGTCCACAAATCTTATGGGCAGCCGCAAAAGCCACTATTAGGGGGCAAATTATGAGGGATTCTGCCATAACAAAAAAAAACGCAGAATAGAACAACAGGCCATTTTGGAAAATGATATCAAAACACTGACACATACTGATTTTAGTAATCCAACTGAAACTTCTGGATACAGATTGAAAAAAGCTAAGATGGAACTTAATACACTATGGGGGTCATTCTAACCCTGGCGGTAAAAACCGCCAGGGCGAATGACCGCGGTAGCACCGCCAACAGGCTGGCGGTGCACCGCCGGGCATTCTGACCGCGGCGGTACAGCCGCGGCCAGAAGCGGAAAGTCGTCGGGCTCCCGCCGACTTACCGCTGCCCGGGAGAATCCTCCATGGCGGCGGAGCGCGCTCCGCTGCCATGGGGATTCTGACACCCCCTACCGCCATCCTGTTCCTGGCGGGTCTCCCGCCAGGAACAGGATGGCGGTAGGGGGTGCCGCAGGGGCCCCCGTAAGAGGGCCCCACAAAGTATTTCAGTGTCTGCTCAGCAGACACTGAAATACGCGACGGGTGCAACTGCACCCGTTGCACCTTCCCACTCCGCCGGCTCAATTCTGAGCCGGCGTCCTCGTGGGAAGGGTGTTTCCCACTGGGCTGGCGGGCGGCCTTTTGGCGGTCGCCCGCCAGCCCCGTGGGAAACCCAGAATGACCGCCGCGGTCTTTTGACCGCGGTACGGTCTTCTGGCGGTTCCCGCTTGGCGGGCGGCTCCCGCCGCCCGCCAAGCTCAGAATCACCCCCTATATACTTCCAAAGCAGAATATATGTTATATAGACTTAAGGCTTGCAATTATGAAAAAGGAGAAAAAGCAGGCCGTTTACTAGCGGCACGATTAAAACAGCGAAAAGCTATGACAGCTATTTCAGCTACATATAACCCTGAGGGTAAACTAAGAACTGAAACTCAAGCAATAGCTAATATGTTTGCAGATTATTATACCAAGTTATGTAGTTCAGAAGTTGATGATGACCTCCTCAAAGAACAGGAATTCTTTGATAAAATAACACTCCCCAGTGTCAATGAACAGGACCGGCTCATACTGGCGGGTGAAATAACAAAGGATGAAATTGCTCAAGCAATCTCCAGTCTCCCATGCAATAAAGCACCGGGAGAAGATGGTTTTCCTGGGGAATTTTACCGTTGGGTAAAACCAGAAGCAATAGATGTCCTTTATGAGGCTTATATAGAAGCAGAGGAAACTGGTAGTCTCTCCTCACAAAAAGCTATTATAAATGTCCTTCCCAAACCTGATAAAGATCCATTATACTGCAGTAACTATCGTCCAATTTCTCTTCTGAATACAGATTTCAAAGCTTTTAGCCACAATTCGTGCCAAAAGACTCAAACAAGTTATCTCTAAACTCATACATAATTCTCAAGTTGGATTCATGCCAGGCAGAAACTCTCGTAGCCATCTCCACACTTTAGCTTACATACTTTGGTTTTCCAAGGATGCTGGAGAAAACAGAGTATCATTATCCTTAGATGCTGAGAAGGCCTTTGACCGCATTGAATGGAGCTATATGTTCCGTACATTGAATAGGTTGGGATTAGGTAATGACTCTATCTCTAAGGTTAAATGGTTATACGAGACACCATCTGCACAAGTGAATTGTGGGGGTTTCCTTTCAAAAACCTTTTTAGTGCAAAGAGGTACTCGCCAAGGTTGTTCCTTATCGCCGCTCTTATTTCTTCTTGCACTTGAACCACTGGCTGCAGCAATAAGACATTGTTCACAAATAGTAGGCATTCCTACACCAGCAGGCATCTCAAAACTATTTCTATACGCGGATGACATATTACTCACACTTACGGATCTACCTACTTCACTCTTTGCACTCATGTCTACTATTTCTCGCTTCTCAAACATTTCTGGATACAAAGTCAATTGGAATAAGAGTGAAGCTCTCCCATTGCCCGAGGGCACAACAAAAGCAGCTATCTTAGGCTACAATTTTCAATGGAAAGCGGATCGCCTGAAGTATCTAGGTATCTATGTCAACACAGGTTTAGAATGTATGATTCAAGACAACTCAGATCCACTCATTGCTAAAACGAAGTCAGAATATGAAAAATGGTCCCATCTTAACCTGTCCTTTTGGGGTAGAGTCCAGGCAGTGAAGATGATTATAGTGCCTCATTTCACTTATGTTTTAGGTATGTTACCTTTGACAGTTAAAATATCAATATTGCGAGACATTGACAAAGGTATTAAAACCTTTATTTGGGATCTCTGAGACCTAGACTTAAAATCACCAAACTGATTGCTCATAGGCGATCTGGTGGCCTTAGTTTACCATGAATTGAACATTACTATACAGCCCTCCATTTATTTCAATTGGTTTTTCTATGGCCTAGACAGGATGACCCCCCACTATGGGTTCTTATTGAAAGGCAATCTCTACAGGCATCTTCAGGTTTGGAAATGTCTTATACTCATAAATCGTCTGCTTTACAAACTTCTATCCCCATTATTCAGTATATGCTTAAGATTTGGATACGCACTCACAAACTCTTTAAGAGTAATCCAAGGCTACATAATAAGGTTCCCAGATGGCATAACACTGATATTAGAATAGGGAAACAGACAATTTCCTGGGATACATGGGAGAGAGCAGGTCTTCTAATGCTGGATCATTTATTCACTTTAGAAGGCGAGCTTAAAACCTTTACGATGCTTCAGATAGAATTTTAACTCCCTAGCTCTCAAAAGGGGAAATACTTACAATTGAAACAAGCTCTACTTAGTAGACTAGGACCATTTCCGTAGATACCTGAGGATTCCCCAGTCGTACAATACTTAAAAACTTGGGGGAAATTGAAAGGAGCGGTCTCTGGATTTTATAATCTCATTGTGCATAAACTACACTCATCAACATTACTAGCACAACTCCATGTCAAATGGCAAGGGTTACTTAATGTAGCGTATTCCAATGAGGACTGGACGGATGTTCTTATGAACATGGATAAAGGAATCAGAGAGGCAAGAATTAAATGTGCTCTTTTCAAAATTCTTCATAATTGGTACTGGTCACCACAAACACTCAAGGCAGCAGTTTTACTACACCAATGTACCTGTTGGAGGTGTCCTCATGAGGATTGTGATATACTACACATTTTATTTAGATGTCCAGTTTTGACGGAATACTGGTCTTCTATAACTTCCTCTTTACACAGAGCTATAAATGCGCCAATTCCTTTAATAGAAAAATTAGTTATATTACATGATGTTACTGATCTCCCAAATCTAACAAACCATACAAGACGATTGGTGGCTGTAGGAGGCTGGCCTGGCTTGTAGTGGGTAAGAAGGGGTACTTACACTCTGTACCAGGTCCAGTTATCCCTTATTAGTGTAGAAGAGGTATTTCTAGCAGCTTAGGCTGATAGAAGGTAGCTATAGCAGAGCAGCTTAGGCTGAAGTAGGAGACATGCAAAGCTCCTACTATACCACTGGTGTCATATGCACAATATCATAAGAAAACACAATACACAGATATACTAAAAATAAAGGTACTTTATTTTTATGACAATATGCCAAAAGTATCTCAGTGAGTACCCTCAGTATGAGGATGCCAAATATACAAAAGATATATGTACACAATACCAAAAATATGCAGTAATAGCAAAAGGAAGTAATGCAAGCAATGTAAAGTTACAGTAGATTGCAATAGGAGCACATAGGTATAGGGGCAACACAAACCATATACTCCAAAAGTGGAATGCGAACCACGAATGGACCCCAAACCTATGTGAGCTTGTAGAGGGTCGCTGGGACTGTAAGAAAACAGTGAGGGTTAGAAAAATAGCCCACCCCAAGACCCTGAAAAGTAGGTGTAAAGTGCACCTATATTCCCCAGAGAGCACAGAAGTTGTGATAGGGGAATTCTGCAAGGAAGACCAACACCAGCAATGCAACCAAAGTGGATTTCTGGACGAGAGTACCTGTGGAACAAGGGGACCAAGTCCAAGAGTCGCGACAAAGTTGAGATTGGGCGGATGCCCAGGAAATGCCAGCTGAGGGTGCAAAGAAGCTGCCACCGGATGGTAGAAGCTGTGGATTCTGCAAGAACGAAGAGGGCTATAAACTTCCCCTTTGGAGGATGGATGTCCCACGTCGAGAAGAACCTTGCAGAGGTGTTCCCATGCAGAAAGACCGCAAACAAGCCTTGCTAGCTGCAAGGTCGCGGTTAGGGTTTTTGGATGCTGCTGTGGCCCAGGAGAGACCAGGATGTCACCACTTGGATGAGGAGACAGAGGGGGCACCCAGCAAGTCAAGGAGCCCTCACAGAAGCAGGCAGCACCCGCAGAAGTACCGGAACAGGCACTTGGAAGAGGAGTGAACAGGAGCTCACCCGAAGACACAAAAGGGAGTCCCAGGACGCCGGAGGACAACTCATGAGGTTGTGCACTGCAGGTTAGAGTGTCGGGGACCCAGGCTTGGCTGTGCACAAAGGAAATCCTGGAAGAGTGCACAGGAGCCGGAGCAGCTGCAAATCACGCGGTACCCAGCAATGCAGTCTAGTGTGGAGAGGCAAGGACTTACCTCCACCAAACTTGGACTGAAGAGTCACTGGATGGTGGGAGTCACTTGGACAGAGTTGCTGAGTTCCAGGGACCACGCTCATCGTGCTGAGAGGGGACCCAGAGGACCGGTGATGCAGTCTTTTGTTGCCTGCGGTTGCAGGGGGAAGATTCCGTCGTCCCACTGGAGATTTCTTCAGAGCTCCTGGTGCAAGAAGGAGGCAGGCTACCCCCAGAGCATGCACCACCAGTAAACAGGCGAGAAAGCGGCAGGATCAGCGATACAAGGTTGCAGTAGTCGTCTTTGCTACTTTGTTGCGGTTTTGCAGGCGTTCTGAGCAGTCAGCTGTCGATCCTTTGGCAGAAGGTTAAGAGAGAGATGCAGAGGAACTCTGATGAGCTCTTGCATTCGTTATCTAAAGAATTCCCCAAAGCAGAGACCCTAGATATCCAGAAAAGGAGGTTTGGCCACCTAGGAAGGAGGATAGGCTAGCAACACAGGTAAGAGCCTATCAGAAGGAGTCTCTAACTTCACCTGCTGTCAATGGCCGCTCAGAGCAGTCCAGTGTGCCAGCAGCATCTCTGTTTCCAAGATGGCAGAGGTCTGGAGCACACTGGAGGAGCTCTGGGCACCTCCCCTGGGAGGTGCAGGTCCGGGGAGTGGTAACTCCCCTTTCCTTTGTCCAGTTTCGCGCCAGAGCAGGGCTGGGGGATCCCTGAACCGGTGTAGACTGGCTTATGCAGAGATGGGCACCATCTGTGCCCATCAAAGCATTTCCAGAGGCTGGGGGAGGCTACTCCTCCCCAGCCCTGACACCTTTTTCCAAAGGGAGAGGGTGTAACACCCTCTCTCTGAGGAAGTCCTTTGTTCTGCCTTCCTGGGACAAGCCTGGCTGGGCCCCAGGAGGGCAGAAACCTGTCTGAGGGGTTGGCAGCAGCAGCAGCTGCAGCGAAACCCCGGGAAAGGCAGTTTGGCAGTACCCTGGTCTGTGCTAGAGACTCGGGGGATCATGGAATTGTCTCCCCAATGCCAGGATGGCATTGGGGTGACAATTCCATGATCTTAGACATGTTACATGGCCATGTTCGGAGTTACCATTGTGACGCTGTACATAGGTAGCGACCTATGCCCAGTGCACGCTTGTAATGGTGTCCCCGCACTCACAAAGTCCGGGGAATTTGCCCTGAACGATGTGGGGGCACCTTGGCTAGTGCCAGGGTGTCCACACACTAAGTAACTTAGCACCCAACCTTCACCAGGTGAAGGTTAGACATATAGGTGACTTATAAGTTACTTAAGTGCAGTGGTAAATGGCTGTGAAATAACGTGGACGTTATTTCACTCAGGCTGCAGTGGCAGGCCTGTGTAAGAATTGTCAGAGCTCCCTATGGGTGGCAAAAGAAATGCTGCAGCCCATAGGGATCTCCTGGAACCCCAATACCCTGGGTACCTTAGTACCATATACTAGGGAATTATAAGGGTGTTCCAGTATGCCAATGTGAATTGGTAAAATTGCTCACTAGCCTGTTAGTGACAATTTAGAAAGCAGAGAGAGCATAACCACTGAGGTTCTGGTTAGCAGAGCCTCAGTGAGACAGTTAGTCATCACACAGGGAACACATACAGGGCACACTTATGAGCACTGGGGCCCTGGCTGGCAGGGTCCCATTGACACATACACTAAAACAACATATATACAGTGAAATATGGGGGTAACATGCCAGGCAAGATGGTACTTTCCTACAGTGCCTATCACACTCACTGTAGCAAAAATGTGTATATTATGACATTGGAGAACCCCACAATGTCCTACACATGATGAATGGCTTATTGAAATGTATAACATGGCATCCTATGAAAAGCTGATTTACAGATTGCAAGATAATGTTGGGATTTTCATCTAAATTTGGAACCCCTTTCTAGCTAATACATATTCTATTAATATTCACACTTAAATGTTTTCTCCTTCTTTGTTTCCTATCCTTGTACATTTGTATTATTGTTCTGAGTCATGCTGTTAATATTAGGACAATTGACACTTCACCCTTTAACACTATTATCTTAAGTAGAACTTACTGCTTACCAATTTAACACTGTTGAATTGGCAGGAATATCTCCATTTGAAATGTTATATATGTGGATTTGTATGATATTACTATCTTGACTATCTTCTAACAACCTATAATATATGGTTTAATGCATATTGCATAATTCTTTCTTTCCAGATTTTCGTTTATAGGTCTACTTCTAAGAGTTAATGCACAGATGGATTCCTTATCAATACTGTCATATATTGCATTTATTCATATATGTATAATGTTTTTTTGTGTTTAGAAATCTGAGAAGTTAATATTTCATAATATTTTTCATATATGGCCATAATTTGATTTATTGTTTCTCTATTTAACACAGTTTGTATATTGACATGTACTTCTCAATAAACATATACTGTATATATATATATATATATATATATAAATATATATACATACATATATATATATATATATATATGCAACTTGTATATAAAAATGGACCCAAACCTCTTGTCAGTGTGTCAAGATTTCATAACCAGAAGAATTTGCTACTGCAACCCGTGGTGGGCACCTGTGTGCCAGGGTGGTAGGTGGGATTATTTGGAGTATGGGCCCATGGAAAACTCAAGGGAAAAGATCCCAAAACAGAGAGCTTAGTAAAACCTGCCAAACCTCCTGAAGACTTGTGCTGGCACTGCGTTGACTTGCAAGTGTTTGTGGATGACTATGGTTAAATGTGAGGTTTTACCTCCATCAGCTGGACTGAGGCCATAAAAGTGGGATCACCACCTGAAGTGCTGTGTTGCAAGAAACCACGGCTGCAGGTCTGTCCCTATTCACAACAATGTGCATGTGTACTCCCTGCGCAAGGAACTTCACAAACATTTCAACCAGGATGTTAGTAAATGCCCTTTTTACATGTACACGTGCATTTTACACTGATGTTTATTGCTTGTTGAGACTCTGCACACTTGGACATTACTATCCAATACCTAGTGTGTGTCCTCATACCTCTAAAACATGCATACATTGGATAATCCGTGACTACCTTATTTAACTTTTCTATAAGGCCATAGTATATGCTGTGGAAATGCACCTTTGACATTAAAACTTAAATGCCATCTGTGGCCTGAAACATTTATTGTGCCATCCACTTGTGTGACAAAGAAAGACATGGCTACATGCCTGACACTGTAGACTGACTGCTGCAGTGTCAAACGTAAGCTAAGAACCCTTTGTAGCAGGTAAAAACATCCCTTTGATAATAGTAAGGCAGCCCTATGTTAATCTTGTAGCGCACAAGATAGGGAGCATGGTATTTAAAAGTGGGATAAGTAGAAAATGAATGTTTTCATCTCCCTGCACTGATTAGACCCTAAAAGCTATTTTCACTGTGGCAGGTCTACCTGTCCTATGTAGAGTACCAGAGTACAGTTCAAAATACTAATATTGGTATCTTGAGAATGTGAATGCTGGTAAAATAACTGAGCCAATATATTTAACAGATATTGAAAATCTAATTCAAGGATGAAGTCAGATTTTTAATAATTAAAAGGAGAAAATAGTTTTCAGAAAGTTATCCTTAACTTTTACCGAACTGTCAGAAATCTTATAAGCCTACGCCTCTATCAGCTCACAGCCTGTGCTCAAGCCCAGGAACAGTTAGGTGTGAAACGTCTCACAGGAGCAAACAATAGGCTGACCTAACTGTGCAGAGACAAAGCCTCTGAACTCTACACAATATACTGAGTCAGGGTTTTGGGCATCATGTTGGACCCACACCCTAAATCTGGCTTGAATGGTCTGTTGAGCCTCATACAATAACACTTGGGGCACTTAAAAGGGAGACAACAGGATGCCAAGACAAGTTGTCTGTATCCCCGGTCTGTTTGCTGAAAGACCCTGCCTTTGTCCTAACTGATGTCTGTCTCTTGGTTTGTTATGCACATGGTGCCTGCTTCAATTTAGATTTTAGTGTTAGATGTAGAAGGGTATTGGTAATTTCCTCATGACAGTTTCACACACATTCTCGAGCCCTCAGATACTTAAGTTTAGTGTGGCCCAAAACTGTTGCCATCTTGAAAATGCACTGGTACATAGAATTTTCACCCTGTTTGCAGTAAAACAACAGGAAATACTAACATTGGGTAGGTTACCCACATAACTTTAACCCCCATTGGTGAGGGAGTGCTGGGTTTCATCCCCACCCACTAGCTTCCATGCTCATGCACATATTATGCTATCTAACATCATAAATGAGAATACAAATATTAGGCCACAAACCATACCTGCTTATATTTTATTATTCTTTTACATTTTTAGGTACTTTACTAAAATAACAGTTTCTCCCTTTCGCATGTGGAGTCTCAAGCCTGGATGCAGTGTTTTTTCTATGCACACATTGTAAAGACCAAGCGCTAGAGGCAGAGACTCCTCCTACTGCAAATAAACAGGACATGGTATACAGGAACGATTGGACCATTTTGTTTGTATTCTGAGTCATCCTCTCCTCCAAGAAGCATCCTACTCCATCCTGTTGTTTCTGGCACAATCTTGCACCCACATGGCTGAAGGATTTGACAACAAGCCCCCCCTTTTTCCCAAAGTAAATTGGTTATCATCATAGTGGGAGTCATTGCCGCATACCCTCAGCTTTATAGGAGACATCACCAAGTGCTGCAGTGAAGTGTGTCCGCGTCCTGTGGGGGAAACTGTGCTGCAAGTCCTGGGAGGACCTTGGTTGCTCATATTGTTTATGGCCCAGGACAGTATAGGCTTTTCCTCCCCACCTCACACACAGCACTCTGGCGTGACATCACTGTACCGAAGGTTCCAGAATTACAATATATGCAATTAAGGGTTGATTAATTGACAAGCCTATTATATATCAATGACTGCTTTGGAGATCCCTGCCAGGACAACTGCTAAATCTGAGTCTGATATTGGTATTGGCAATCTATGTATGTCATCCTCACCTCAAATGCAAATACATTAGAGAGACATACAGGAGCCCATGCACTACAGTGGTTTAAATCAATAAACATTTAATATACTAACAAAAAAGAGGAAATACATGCTAGTGAATGCATAAATGATAAATTATAAGTGATGAAATGTATAAGTTAAAATCATAGGTTCCCAGACTTACTTGATAAATGGATGAGAAAAGGCCTAATTGCTCCTGCCAGAATGGTGTCCAAGCTGTTTGAATGGAGCTGTTGCTTGACAGAAGCTGACAGGAGAAAGAGAGAGAGAGAGAGAGAGAGAGAGAGACACACGTAGCAATAGAGTCGAGACTGATTTGCATATGGCTGACAGCAACTGAGGATCTATGGTGTGCAAAATATTGATGAACTGGAATGTGGTCCAAGTAATTAACTGTGGCTGAGATAAATTAAATCATTCCCACACTTTTTTGTATACTTCAAATAAGGTTTCCATTCCCACTGTGCCTCTGTAACCTAGCTAAACTAGACTGTTAAGGCCTAACAATGGTGAAACCTACCTTGGAATGATTCTGTTTTGCTTCATGGAGTACCTGACTGGAATACCTGGCCTTGTAGTTTGGGCTATGCTGTTCCTTTTGGAGCAGGGTGGAGACTAATTTGCAAATGGCTGGGTCCCAACTGAGGAGGATGTGTGTAAAACATTATGATGTGATAGGATGCGATCCTGAGTAATTACCAGTGGCTGAGAATAATTCCAGCATTCTATTAATCATGTTTTGTTTACTTCAATACATAGGGAGTAAGTCATTGTAAATTAAAGCAGATGCTAGCAATTTGTTTCAACTTCCCAGTTTGAAAGACACAGATTCATTTTGTGGTGGTTAACACAAGGCTACTATATTATAGTGCTACCTCTACATTGGCAAATTTCAGGGCCAATTTCGATGTCACTAAAATATGTAAAAGAATATGCTGGCATATTGAACATGAAGCCAAAAGGCATTTGTGAGAAAAGGGATGTCTTGAAGGTGGAGCAGTCTGTGAGCTGCCTGCTGGGGCACCATTTCCCTTCTCCTCACTTGCAGTTGAGTTTTGTGGATCTGTTGAGTTTGTTGTGTTTGATAGGTGTGGCTCATTCAACGCAGTTGGTGATCCAGGTGGAGAAGTTCTTTATAGCCTGTTCTAAGTTGGATGCAGTGTCAGGTTGGGAAATGTTGAGGTTAATGGTTCTCTGACACTTGGTCCCAGCTTGATGTGAGGTCCTGGGCAGCTTGGTGGTGGTGCCAGGGGATCCTGTGATAGTGAAGAGGGTGATGGCCTGGTCTGTCAAGATGAGCTTGTAACTGTACTTGACTTTGTCACTGGCAGTGAAGATAGGGTTGAGCACGTGTCCTGCAATGTGTGTGAGGTTAGTGACTAGTTGGGTGATGCCAATGTTGTTCATACTTTCAAGGAAGTTGGCAGTGTTGGTGTCGTTGAGGTCATGAAGGTAGAAATTGAGATCTCCAAGGAACATGTAGTTTTAGATTAAATTTCAAGCAGAGTGATGAAGTCAAGGATGGCGTTGCAGAAATGTGGGCATAGTCCTGGAGATCTTTTGATGAGGATACCCCTGATGGTTGTTTTGCTGTTGGTTTCGAGTTTGAAATTGACGTGTTCCGTGATTGTGGTGAAGTGGTCCGTGGTGGTGGTGCAGTCGATGGTTTCACTTTAGATGATGGTGATTCCTCCTCTGTGTTTGTTGATGCAGCCCCAGTGTGCCATCTTGTAACCATCTGGAGTTGCTGAGGCAATGAAGGTCTCTGTGTGGAAGATGACGTTGAGTGAAAGGGAGGTGATGGTGTCTCAGGCCTCAGTGGCATGCTGGTATACTGATTGTGTGTTTCACAGCATGCAGTACAGTTGTTCCTAAACAGGCGTGCATATGGGTGCTACAGTGTTGCACGAGAAGAGACAGTGCTTGCAGGTCCATCCATAGATCATAGAACAATGTGGCAGCAGTAGATGTTGCTGAGTCTGGGGTCCAGGGCTCGGAGCATCGTGGAGGTGTCTCTGCAGAGACAGGGTTCCTGGCGATGGACGCAGTCCAGGCAGGGACCGTAGACGGGCACAAGCGGGCTTGCTTTTGGTGTGCTGACATGGTGCCCATTAAGTAGGTCCTGGGAGGAAGGAAGCTGGGTGGCAGAGCAGGTTAGAGGAAAGAAGTGAGAGGGAAATGGCAGGAAAAACAGGCAGGATGGTGGTGCAAAATACAGAAAGCAAGAAGGAAAAGTACAGAAATACAGATAGAAATACAAAAGAGGAAACCCAAATACTAAAGTCTAGAGCAGTGGTGTAACAGAATTACGCTAAACAATATTACCCACCCGAAACTGAGTCAAGTCCTTACAAAACTGACTCACGAAGTGATTAAACAGGCAGGCTAATGGTAAAAGCTATGCAAAACCAAGGAAGGCAGTAGGAGATGGTAGGTACGAATGGCTGTTTGCACAACAGCAAGGAGGAGCTGGAATGAGATAAAATATTTCCATGTATATTTGTACTGACATGCATGAGAAGGTTAAATTTGAGTGCATTGAAAGACATCCCAAACATCGTTTATTTTGGATACAAAAAAAAACAAGTGAGAAAAATTCTCTATATGCTGTTCTTAAAAGACATGGCAAAACATGTACTGCCATTTTTGCTTTTGAATGTGAAACACAAGTGGAAACAATGTTCTATAGACTGTTATTAAAAGACATGCCAAATCACATATTGAAATTTCTGTTTTGGATACTAAAAGCAGGTGAGAAGAATCCTCTATAGTGTGCTAGTCAACTTGTTTGAGAGGGGCATACCTGTCTGCATAGGTGGTTTGCATTGTGAGACCCGATCTGTGTGTTGCCTTGCTGCAGTGGCAGTGTCTTCTACCAAAGTTGAAACAAATCTATCTGAATATATGAAGAGTAGTATTACAACACATACACATTTTTAGAGCTAGTGCTACAAAGTGTTTATTAGAATAATATATGTGACTTTTGAGTAACAATGCTGGTATGAGTGAAGGTCAGATATAAATGATTGCATTGAGGTTTGTTTTTATAGAGTTTGTGCACATTATAGCTGTCAGGTTTTCAAGTTTCAAGGTCCATGCATGACTAGCTACGCCAATGCAAGTTCTTTCCTTGGAATTCTTAGACTTATAGTCTAAACTCAGGACTACAAGTTCCATAACTCAAAGAAAAACTGGAACTGCCTTACTATGTCACACATGGGAAACACTCCAGCTACAGAGAGAAGGGTATGGGGAGGAGGGTATAGCAAAGAAAAGGGTGTTGAAAGTGAAGAACCAATTTGGCATAGGTATAACACCAATATATGAAAAAGCTGTGCACTCGCAGGGGAGCACCCAAACCCCAAACTGAATTAACAAGTAAAACCGATAGAAAAAACATTAACATATGAGGCACTCGCTAAAGCAATGCATACATAATATGATTAGTAACAAAACTTAGTTCAACCTATCCTTTTGGAACCTTATAGGAGAGATTTTACCCTGCATGTGGAGATCTCCCATTAACTAAAATCTGCCATTTCCTCCAGGTGAGCAGAGTGTCTGCTCCAGTTGGGAGGATACCAATCACAATTTACATGTAGTAAGTATATGGTCATAATTTATGATTATTCTGAAACCATCCCCTAAACTGAGAGGGTGGAGACATGTAAGTCTACAATGTTTAATACATTTACATTCAGATTCTGTGAAGAGCCAAAAGTAATAACTTTACAGAAAAATGTAAGAGTAAATTACACAGGTAAATTTACTCATAAGTGTTAGTTCTGCTAATGCATAGAGCAAGTAGAGGAAAATTCTACAAAATAAAATTTACTACAATCATTGTAACTATGTTGACACTGAGCAGATTAATAAAAGTAAAAGTAAAAGTAAAAGTAAAGGTAAACCTGCATTGCAACAATGCTGAGTTCTTGTAAATATGCCCCAAATATAAATGACATTGGTATGATACGGATCAGTTCATTTACATCATTTGTTTAGATTTTATACACTAAGGCCCTCATTACGAGCCTGGCGGTCTGTGACCGCCAGGCTCGCGGTTGGCGGGAGCACCGCCGACAGCCTGGCGGTGCCCCTTAGGGCATTCTGACCGCGGCGCTTTGGCCGCGGTCAGTGCAGGAAAACCGGCGGTCTCCCGCCGGTTTTCCGCTGCCCGTCAGAATCCTCCAAGGCGGCGCAGCATGCTGCGCCGCCTTGGGGATTCTGACACCCCCTACCGCCATCCTGTTCCTGGCGGTTCGCCCGCCAGGAACAGGATGGCGGTAGGGGGTGTCGCGGGGCCCCTGGGGGCCCCTGCAGTGCCCATGCCAATGGCATGGGCACTGCAGGGGCCCCCGTAAGAGGGCCCCGCTTGTATTTCACTGTCTGCATAGCAGACAGTGAAATACGCGACGGGTGCAGTAGCACCCGTCGCACCTTCCCACTCCGCCGGCTCGATTCCGAGCCGGCGTCCTCGTGGGAAGGTTGTTTCCCGCTGGGCAGGCGGGCGGCCTTAAGGCGGCCGCCCGCCTGCCCAGCGGGAAACTCAGAATGCCGGCCGCGGTCTTCAGACCGCGGTGCGGTATTCCTGCGGCGCAACTTTGGCGGGCGGCCTCCGCCGCCCGTCAAAGTTGTAATGAGGGCCTAAATGTGTTAATACCTGTTTGAAATGGGGTCTTTGGTTGGCAGTCAGATTACACCCTGTCCAAGCAAGGACCCTCACTCTAGTCAGGGCAAGTCACACACAATCCAAATTATCCTGTGCCCACTCTCTGGTAGCTGGGCACTGAGTAGTTAGGCCTAACTTAGAAGGCAATGTGTGAAGTATTCATGCAATAAATCATGCAATAACACAGTATAGCACCACAAAAATACACCACACAGTATTCAGAAAAATATATAATATTTATCTGGTTAAATGCAGGTCAAAACAATCAAGATTTGATAAGTACACGTGAAATATCACTTCAGAGAATGATAAAGAGTCTTTAGTCTCTAAAAAGCAACAAGTGTCTCTTGCAAGCACAAAGTACCTGGTTTGTGATCAAATTCTCTGCAAGAAACCGCAGGGAGGTGTGTGTCGGTTTCTCTGGGTGCACACAGACGATGCGTCGATAATTTTCCATGCAGGGAAGGCTTTGCATCGATTTCCGGTGTTCGGACACGCCGGGGATGATGCAGAGAAATCCTGGGCGTGCAGGATGAAGTCACGAGAGCTGCGTCCATCCGGTGGGCGATGCAGGGAAATTTCTGTTGCATGGCAGACGCTGCATCGATTCTTCTCTCAGGAAGTTGGGCTGCATCATTCCGGCTTGGCTATGCCTTGATCCAGTGGGCTGTGCGTCGAATTTCCGGTCGCAACACTGGTGCTGCGTCGATCTCCTCTCAGGGAGCTGGGCTGTGTCGTTCTGGTTCGGCGTGCAGAGATTTTCTTACCGCAGTGCAGGTTGTGGGTCGTTTCTGGCAGGCTGTGCATTGAATTCTCGCCACACAAGGAGTTCTTTGCAGGAGGTATTTTTGGTCCTGAGACTTCAAGGAGCAGGAGGCAAGCTCTATCCAAGCCCTTGGAGAGAACTTCTCAGCAGAGCCAGAGGGCAGCAAGGAAGCAGGGCAACAGTAGGGCAGCAGTCCTTTGCAGAAAAGCAGTCACGTGAGTCCTTTGGGCAGCCAGGCAGTTCCTCTTAGCAGGTTGCTGGGTCTGGTTCAGAGTTTCTTCACCAGTAGCATCTAGTCCAGAAGTGTCTTAGTTGGTAGGGTCAGAGGTCCTGTTTAAATACCCAAATGTACCTTTGAAGTGGGGGAGACTTCAAAGAGTGGCTTAGAAGTGGGCAAGGTCCCCTTTCAGACCCTGACTCCTTTCACATCAGAATCTAACACTCAAACAGTATATGAGGGTAACCCTGATGTTAGCCTATGAAAGGAGCAGGCCTCACAGCAGTGTAAAATGAATTTGGGAGTTCTACACTACCAGTACATACACAACTACACAGGTATATGTTCTACCTTTTACCTACACATGACCGTGCCCTATGGGTTATCTAGGGCCTACCTTAGGGGTGACTTATATGTAGAAAAAGGAGAGTTTAAGGATCGGCAAGCATTTTTAAATGCCAAGTCAAAGTGGTAGTGAAACTGCACACACAGGTCATACAATGGTAGGCCTGGGTCATGGTTAAGGGGCTACTTATATGGGTGGCACAATCAGTGCTGCAAGTCCACTAGTAGCATTTAATCTACAGGCCCTGGGCACATGTAGTGCACTTTATTTGGGACGTAGAAGTAGATTAAATAAGCCAATTGGGTATGCACCAATGTCACCATGTTTTAAGGGAGAGCGCATATGCACTTTTGCACTGGTTAGCAGTGGTAAAGTGTGCAGAGTCCTAAAACCCAGCACAAACAGTGTCCAAAAGTGGAGGGAGGCAGGCAAAAAGTTAGGGGTGACCACCCTAAAGCTGTCAGGTCTAACAATGCCAAGTTGAAATTTACAGTTATGTGTATTTGTAAAGCACACTATCACCCGTGAGGGTATCCAGGGACAGTATCCATGTTACATAAAAAGTGCTGCCCTTCTATATATTTAACTGCATGTCTACATGCCATCCCAATGCATCTGTCTTTATTTTAGCAATATGTACTGTTCCAGTTCTCCACAATCTTAATTTTCTCTTCACACTCCTGAAGATTTGTTCTGATTGTCTCACTGGCCTGGATTCTAATGCTAAGGACTTCAGATTGGTCATAGTTATTATTGTTGGAGTATTTAATAGCATGTCTTTCATCATTGTAGCAGATCACACATAGGTATTCCGTTACTCTCTACTTTTGTATATGTGCTACCCACAAAAACACTGTCACATGACAAAATAAGTACATTAATTATTTCAAATTGACAAATTGCTATATAGTATAACTAGTGCCACCTTTGCTTATAAAAGTCATACAGCTTTTACCCGTACACCTAGACACTGTAACAGCCCCATATTTGAAGAAGTCTTTCACATCCTTTGACACTTGTGATGGATGCCACCCGGAAGCTGTTGTTGACCATTTTTTTGTTGACCATTTTATTGAGTAAGACAGCACTTCTTTAAACAATTGTTTGGGTAGGCATGCACAAGTAAGGTTTTCTCCTCAAGGATGTGCCAGTGCTTGTTAAAGATGTGATGAAAGTCATCACTGTCGGTGGTATAGGTAGGTATCAAGTCAATACTTCTCTCATTGTCAACCAAATCTCTGTTTTTTCATATCAAAAGTGAGTCAAGCTAGCGCAGTTGATGATACCCTGATCCTACCCCTTCAAGAAATCTTTTTTTCTTATTAGCGTTACATAGCGCTCAAGGTTTTGCTAATTTATTCATCTCCCCTGACAGAATTTCTCTCTTCTCATGTAAAGGCTGGGAACTGCCAGCTTGTAGACATGCATTACATGATATTTCTGTTCGATAAATCCTACTGTCTTTTGTCCATCTGCAAACTATTTCGAACCCAAACATATACAATGTATTGGTACTGTGTTTTATGGTAACCAGCCGTTGTACTTCTTTACTGTTTGATTTGTAATAAAATTCACCAAATTCCTCAATATTGCCAGCCCAGAGCATCTGGAACTAGTTGATGTATCCACCTCAGTACTATTTGGTTCTTACGCACATCTTCACAGATGAGTCAGAAATTCTTGTGCATCTGTTGGTGCTAACCTGATGCATTTCTGGACTAGTGTAAAAAAAATGACACCACTCAAGAAATGCGTGGAAGGCTCCCATAGGGAAAAGCCCTGCGTCAGTTTACACCTGCTATGAGCAGGCGTTAAATATTTGAGGCAGTGTAGTCTCAGAACAACACAGTGAAATATTGTAAAATGTCACTGCATCAGTTCTGTGTGTTTTCTTTTGCCTGGGAACACCTACCTTGAACATCATTGAGGGTAGCTGGCGCCCAGGGGTGCAAAGTGATGTCAGAGGTCTCTTGCATCACTTTGTGGATTTGAAGTTTTTTTTTGTGCCGCCGCAAAATTTAAAAAAGTGACGCTGAGGTGGCACAAGGGCCTTGTAAGTAAGTCCCATAGTATTTACAAACAAGATGGATGAAAATATCAGGAAGGCTGCAATATTTATTATACCACATCCTCTGGGCTAAAAAAATAAAGTTGGGGTTGTAAAGGTCAATCAAGATGTGCTTGTATTAGACCCTAAATTGACAATGCGTTAATTATTTGTGATAAGTGAAAAGTTATATTACCTCAAAAGGCTTATGTCAGAGCAGGATCATAAGGAGGGGCTATCAGATTGCATTATTACAATGATCCAAGTGTATTTCTATAGCAAAGTTTTTACATTTTTGTCCAGTGTTAGTTGGCGCACGTATGGTCATTTTTCATCCTTGATTATGACCCTTCAGTATTTGCTTCTCCACTATGATAGAGTATTGAGACTTGTGAGCAAATGTATTTACCACATGCTCCAACTCTTCTCACTAATTAATAGTATTGTCGTATTACCTTACTGCCACCAAAGGAATAGCATTGCTGAAATGAAACATCAAGAGGCATAGATCATCTATTTCAATTACTAGAAGTGCTGGGTGGTCTAGAATAAATATGTTTATATGACTCATTTATTTCAACAAGCTTTTTTTTTTTTTTTTTTCGCTTTAGAACACTTTACATGTACTTACACCTTTAAGCAGGGGCATTAAGGCCCTCATTACCTGTGGTCCCGTTACTGGTGTGATATTCATTGCATTGGAAAAAATATGCCTCTGCTGAGTTGGAATATATTGGGTCCAGTACATACCACCCAATTATGGGCCTCATTTACAGGGCCCTACTGGCACTCTGAGCCACCGGAGCATCATTTGTTTTGATGCTCCGGTGGCACAGTGTGCCAGCCCATAATTACAAGGCCACGCAAAGCCACCTTGCATGGCTTTTCATGGCCTTGTAAATATGGACCACTTTCACGCATAACACTGCGTGAAAGGGGCATCCCATGAGTGTTGCTTGGGGCTTTCCCAAACATCACCCATGCAACCCAGAGGAATCTGGCGCATTCCCATATTTACAGGTCTGATAATATGTCAGATTCCCATGCCTACTCAGGGGTAGCGTAAGAATGACACAACGGTGAGACATATCTTTATTTATCCCTGAGGGAAACACCTCTTGTGATTGCTTTATTGCTGGAAGGTATCCCAACAATGTAGACACCCGTGCACCATGGTTGAAAGGTGCCTGCATTGGCGCTAGGCAGCAATTTGTGCAGCAGTGCAAGGGGAAGGACAGAAATGTGCTGTATCTTGTAGACATGGCGAAGTTTTGCCCTTTCCAAGTGGCGCAGGGTGGCACAGCAAGGCACTTGCTGCACTGCCCTGCACCATGGGCCTCGTAAATGAGGTCCTATGTGTTTTAGGGGAGTAGGATGAGAATTATGGTACTCATTTGCCACCAAAATCCACATGTTGCAGTAAATATAAACAATTTCCCTCCATAAATATTGTCAGGTTTTATCTGCCGATATGCATCATTTTATTGAATTGCAATATTTGACCAGTAACACGAGTCACTGCAGATATTTCAGTTAACTGGCTGCTGGTAATGAGAATATAAGTGATTGGCTAGAATCATGGGATGTTGAGCTGAGGTCTAGCGCGAAGCCTGCTTCCTCATTCCCAAGTCCCTAGTTCCCATTCCCCATTTCCAAAGTCGGCGTATCCAGCCGTTACTCCACAAGTCTCCCCTCCTCCTACTTCTATTTAAATGACTATATTTTCTAGTTTAACGAAATTGCATACATTCGAGAAAATGTCCAAGATCGCAATGTTAAAGATCGGTACCAATGCTTCTGCCTTCAGTGATTAGACGGTGTGTGGTGGAGCAAGAGCTCAATTCATATGTTATAAAATCGACCGTTCAGAAAAATAGCTCACCACAGTTCTTCTGGTTTCGCAAGAAAAGTATGGAAATTGATTTTGATTCAATGTGGAATTAAATCTAGTTTACCTGATGATAAGTACGATATGCTCTTCTTACTCCCACAAATTCTCTCAAATGGCCGGTTTTTTACATCTGATCTTCTTGGGCCAGGCAGTTCTTGAGAAGCTCGTTTGGAGTGAAGTTCCACCACTGACATTGTCCACAGCTTTATTGCACGCAATCTCTGGCACCGAAAGGGGCAATGTCCCTAAAGAAATGTCTTAATTTTGTTAGTACTAAATTATTAAAGCCCATGGTGCAGGCCAGACTACGAAATGCTCATTTAGGCATTAGAGACACACAGCGTAACAAAACATTTAACACTTAATATTCACATTAATGAATTGGTTTTCCCATGAGAAACAATCATGTTATTGTTATGAAACTAACTGAGTCTTGTATCTGAATAACTTTGTGCGCCATGTAATTTTACTGATACCATAAAACTGTCAGGGGAAAAAAATTATCATTAGCTGTTTTGTTTTGTTTTTTTAAATACAGAAGTCGAACTGAAAATCTGAGGTTTGAAGAATATGAAATAAAATGCCTCTTTGACACTGAGCCTTGGATTGAGATTAAGTTTAACATACGCTTATGTCTCCTTTATGTCTTGTGATAAGAAATTCAGTCGAAAAAAGATGTAAAGTCTTCATGCAGATGCTCTCTTCATTACATCTCACAGAGAGCGCTGCGAAGTTCACACCCACATTATTGTGTCTGTGAGAAGAAAATAGAATCGCAAACTGCTAAAAATACTCATATTCGTAGCAGGGTTTGAGCCACAAATCACCAAATATCTTCTCTGTAGTCTCATTAAAAAATTAAAAAATATCTGAGATACCTTTACGATTTTTACTTGACTTTCTAATTAAGTTGTAAAGATGGGCAAATTTCAGAGGCTTTGATATTTATAGTGAGTTTAGCTGACTGACAAAGCAAGTTGTAGGGTCGGGAATGAAAAATAATCTTCCCCATGCTTACTAAATCTAAAGGTTTTATGTGGCTCATTGGTTACACTATGCTGCATATTACTCCAAATAGTTTATGTTAGCCTCCATATTATGCTTACATTTCATTACCAGGTGATTCCACGCGTCATTCCTTGTTTATCACTGAAGTGGGTCAAATTGCACCTTCACACAAGGGACAGATTTACTAAACATGCAACAGAATGCAATAAGCAGAGATGTTGTGCTGCTGTGCGTGAAAGATCAGAACAGTACCTTAACTACCGACATATGGCATTGTTTTTCTATCACGTACTGCGGCCCTTTTTAGCCTGTTATACACCAATGCTCCCTTTTTTGCACCCTGGTGCAAGGGTGAGTGCATTCTGTCAACCAAAGCTACTACCTTCTGATAGAGCGTTCCCAACCTAATAATTTACCTGTATCTGGACGCTCTTGGGTCGATGAATCTTTTGACCAAGTGGGACACTCTTCACCCGAGAGTAATCAATCAAATCAACAATCAATAATCAATAACGAACATAGGCAATACCCTGATCAACATAACACTTCACAATTAATCCAGAAAACATTTCGGCGAACCATGACCTTTCGGTCATGAATAACCACACCAGTTTATTCAAAGTTAATGAATTTATTTCCCTATATTAACAAAGCTAGCACGATATAGATGTGTCTCAACACCAAATGATATATGTAAATGAACATTAATAGCTGTCCATAACGGGGGAAAAGATGCAATCTATGCAACATTTGAATAACAATGCCTTCGATAATAGCAACACAAACCACTAAAACTACAATCTGTAATGGGCTAATTGCATACATTAGTCAGCATAACAAGGTCTCAAATTGCATCGTGCATCAAATGAAATCCTCATCTAACCTCAAATTAGCATCAGCGTGTGGGTCTTCATGCAAAACAATTTAGCAACATTAATTTAGAAAACTCCTAACTAGGGCTCTTATCAAAAATCAGCAGTTGGTTACCTAAAAAGAAAACACAATGCAATTGTACATTTTCCTTTCATATTTACCAAATTCGATCAGCATTCAAGGAAGTCTTCGTCTCACAGGTACCGATTTCAATCAGCATGGGACGGGGCAAAGGGGCAGGGTGGACGGGGCAATTGCCTCACAGCGGCAAGATAAAACTACTACTTCATGCAAAGGGCAAATCAAAGTTAAAGTCTCTAGGGCGAGAATTACTTAAAGGCTCTAGAAGATGGCAAAACGACGATGTCTGCAAGATGGGCCATAATGGCTGCAATGTCCTGCAAAATGGCGGGTATAGGGGCGATGTCTCTCGTAATGTCTGGTAAAGTTCGTAACGGGCAAAATGGCGGGCAATGGCTGTAATAGCTGCTTTCTTCTTGTGCACCTGGTTTAAATAGACAACAGTTCAAATCCAGTAGGGTCTTCCATTGGAGGGTTCATAGGTTGGCTTCAAATTGTCCAATCAAAAACAACAGTTCTCAAGCTTCTACCTAGGCATACATTATCCTTGGAGTCGGGAACGTAAGTTGCAACATATTTTACCAATTAACTCACTTTCAGAGCTTCCATTGTCCGCACCTGCAGATTGACTTTGGAGCAAAGAAGATGCCAGGCTGGCATGAAACCTTAAGATAAGCATGTGAACCGATCTCACTGGAAAAGTACAGCTTCAAGCAAGAATACACGTTTATTAGCACATTGGAAAAATACGAGCATCTAAACCGTGAGACAAGGCAACTAGGCCAAAGCCTCCACTAAAGTTATGCTAAGCTAGAACATTTCAAACAAGCAAATCATGGCACACGTTTACGATTATGTCGGATTAGTGCAATTCTAATACATCACGTTATATAAAGCACGCTTATAAATGTTGGCAAACTACTCTGAGGGCACATTTTGTCCCCGTACAATTCTTTATTAGTTCGGTTAAAGTCACACTTGATTATTGCAGCACTACGTTTATGCACTAATAAATGTAAAACCTTCATTTCTGCGTCATCACTTCCAAAGGGCACCCTCTTAAATCTATTTGGACAGTCAGATGTCCCACGTGAAATACACATTCTCACATGAACAGCAGCTCCTTTTTCAGTTTTATAGTTAGTCATGCGTAAAGAAGCTTGGTGTGGATGTCTGGTCTGGCAATACTTAAAACACCCATTTTGATGCAGTTGGGGTCAAGTTGATACAAATTAAACAAGAAAGGGCACATCAAATAGTTTGCACACTTTGGACCTATCAGTTTAAAAGATGCTATTTGCTAATGCATAGCATGCTTATGCACACTTACAGAAACCATTGTCCCTTTTTTTATTGACCGATACAGGATAGAGGACACCACTCAAATCTGTAAAAAATAATTCCACGAATACAAAAGATCTTTTGATGTTGCGAGGGGCCCAGCAGCAATCGGCAACCTACCCCCCAACCCAAAAAGTGCACCAAAACACAAAACAAAATTAAAATGCCGTGAATGGTGGGAGAACAATAGAGGGACGGGCGAAGGAAGCAGTTAAAATAAACACAGAAACAACAGCAGGTAAGAGAGGTGAGAGAGAGAGTTAGGGAACACATTCACCCTCACATCATGCTAAAAACAAAAGAAAAAAAGTAATTCTCTAAATAAGAGCAGTGGAAGGGTACAAGCCATCCTAATCAAAAGGTAGAGTTTTTAGTTAAATTTGCGTGTTCAAGTCTTTGCCATCAAGAGACTAGAATTTGCTGAAAACGGGTGATAAACACAAAATAGATCGACATAGATGACCCCAAAATATGTCTTCCTGGGGCAGCAAAAATCCCTACGATGTTTTGTCTCTATAGTTAAGGTTAGCAGTTACCTTCATAGGAATCCTATGTTTGGCTCCTGAGCAACATGATCTTTGATTAGTTTGCACTAAAATCGTGAAAAATTGCAAAGGCCAAATATATGTTCACCCGTGCCAAATTTGATGCAGATCCTTTAAACGGTTCAACAGTTATAATGGGGTCCTACGCTTTTGCTTCAATTGCCAATAAAAAGGAATTTTTATGGATTTTTTTTTCAATGTGTATCTGAACATCTAAGTGGATGGTTTTCAAACTTTTGTGGCCCAGCGGTCAGGCTCGTTTTTGGTTTGATAATATTCTGTTGAGTATATTTTAAGATAAAAAGCAAAAAGTAAGGTTACATGTCAGTTAATGTTTACAATTCGAAAATAAGGGGGCATATTTACAAGCCCCTAGCACCACTGGAAAGTCCATTTTTGTAAGGTTTTGGTGGCGCTGTGCACGGCACTATCTTTTATGGGCAGCGCTAAACGACATTTTGTGGCTTAATGCTGCCTTGTAAATATGGGCCCCTCGGGAGCAGTTTTCTAGGGCAGAGGGGCATGCAATGGGTGTTGCTGTGGGCATTCCACCACAACACCCATTGCTTTTGATGCTGCCCCAGATTTACAAGGAATCGTAAATCTGAAGCAGCACCAAAAAGTAACTCTACCCTAGGGGTGGTGTTAGCATGGCACAATGAGGAGAAATACTTTTTTTGCCCTTTTTTTTTTGCTTTATTTATGTGTGCTGCATTCTGCAGCATACATAAAAAGAGCGAAAAGCCATGAATGATTGTTTATGTGCAGGAAGGTGTCTCTTCCTGCACATAAACAGCCACTCAATAATGAGGATTTGCTACTTATATGTGTGCTGCATTCTGCAACACACATACAAGTGCCATATCACCATTGTAGATTGTTTATGTGCAGGAAGATGCACAGCAGCAGTGAAAGGGTCAGGACACGTTCCCTCCCGGATGACCACCTCAACAACCAGGTAAGGTGACTGACCGAAAGGGGAGGGAAGTGAGGAGAGTGTTGCGTGTGCGAGTGTAAGGGTGTTGTAAGTGTGAGTGAGTGTCAGGGTGTGCATGTGAATGCCTGTCTGTCAGTGCGTGGAAGTGTGTGCATTTGGGTGAATGAGTGTTTGCTGGGGGGTAAGTACGGGATGCAGGGGTCGGGGATTACTACGGTGAGCAGGGGTGGAGGTGACTGTTGTAAGGAAAGGGGATTGGGGTGTTTTTGGATGTAGAGGAGGTGGGTAGTTGTCTAAGTGTGACAGGAATGCAAATTCCTGTCACCGGTAGCCGTTCCGCCAGGGTTTTCGTGGCTGAGCTACCGCCACGAAAACCCTAGCGGAAAGGGGACTCTTAATACTGCCAGCAGTCTTAGGTGGACCGCCGGGTTGGAGATGCTTATCTCCGACCTAGTGGTCAGACCGCCCTGGCAGTAGGAATGGGAAAGTGGCAGTTTGGCACAGGCCAAACCACTGTGGAACCTCAAAGAAGGAGGAGGCGCTGAGCACCTTGGTAGAAGCCCACTCACAGAAGCATGATGAGTTTGAAGAGCAAGTGGATGGGTCTCCCGAGGAGCTGCCAACAGCAGTGGTGGATGACACCCCTGGATTTGTGACCCTGCTAAACCAGGGAGCAGTGTCCCAAGTCATGGCCTTACCGCAGAGGAAAGGAGATAGGAGAGAGAATTCAGGCTGCAGTTGGCAAGATTAAAAATGGAAGCAGAGGAGAGGAAAGCTGAGAGAAAAGCCAACCAACCTGAAGCTAAGAGAGCATTTCTAGAAAAGAAACTACGTCTGGCTCATGAACTGAGTCTAAAAGAGCTGGACCTCAAGGCTAGGCAGTCTGAATCCAGCAGTGATGGTGGCAGCATGCACACTGGACCTGCTGGAGACAAGAAGGTTCGTATACCCAAGGATTTGGTGCCAAGTTATGTTGTGTGAGATGACATTGATAAGTGTTTTTCTGCTCATGAAGTTGTACTGAGGGCATATGGGGTTCCTGAAGAGCACGGGCAGGCAGGCTTGTGCAAACATGTGGCAATATTTGGGATGGACACACTTCTGACATTAGAGGTTGGGGACTGGAACAAATACACTCCCATGAAAACAATTTTGATTGAAAAATATGGACTGACCCCTGAAAAGTATTGCTAAAGATTCAGGGACAGTAGCAAGCTCCACAACCAAACCTGGATAGACTGTATTGATTTTTCCAGTATGGCACTAA
This sequence comes from Pleurodeles waltl, assembly GCF_031143425.1. Classification (NCBI taxonomy): domain Eukaryota; kingdom Metazoa; phylum Chordata; class Amphibia; order Caudata; family Salamandridae; genus Pleurodeles; species Pleurodeles waltl. Next base: position 394,521,135 of record NC_090445.1, on the reverse strand, counting down.
ATGGCTGGGTGCAAGGCAGTAAAATCAGTGATTATGTTGGGTTGTACAATTTGATCCTGAGAGAGCATATGCTCAGTATTTGCTTTACAGTGTTGCACCAGCACCTAGTTGACAGTAGGATGACTGATCCCAGGAAGCTTGATGAGGAGGCGGACCTCTGGGCTAGTACAAGAGTGTCCAAAAAGGTACCTGGAATGAACCCAAGAAGGGTGGTTCAGGTTCCTCCCAGCAGAGTGAGGGGAGGTTAAAGATGACCGAGACAAGTCCCAGAGTAAGGGAGGAGGAAAGGGTTCCCATGCCCCATTTGAGAAACAGGGTGGTGGCCCACGGCATCCCATTTCCAACCCAGCGGCTTTGACTGCTCCCAGCTAGGACACAAGCAGGGGGACTCTGTCTGTCCAAAGAAACCACCCACTGGTGGGACCTTTACATGGGTGGCCAATGTGGCCTTAGGAGAAAGTAGTCCCTAGGGGCAGGTCATAGACCATGCCATGATGTCCCTCAGTTGGGAGATAGGCTCAGCGGGTGTGCTAGTGATCCTTGACGGTGAGAGTCATCACTTCCACCAGGTGGGAGTGAATAGGGTCCCAGTCACTGCTCTGAGGGACACCTGGGCCAGTCATATCATGATGGTGGAGAGACTACTTTCCCCAGAGCAGTACACTGGCCAGGTGTGTAGGGTGACTCCAGCCCATGGGGAGATTTTTTTTGTCCTATGGCTCTGGTATCCCTGGAGTGGTGTGGGGAAGTGACCCAGAGAAGGGTCACAGTTAGTCCCCAGATGCCAATTGACTGCATTCTGGGAAATGAGTTACCACTGGTGGCAGGATAACTGAGAAGGGTCTCCCTTAAGGGCACCCTGACAGCTCATTTCACTGGCAGTACCACTCCCAAGAGGAGGATACAGGAGCCCAGATGTAGGGGCAAGGTGATGGAGCACTCACCCCTGTCCCCTGTTCAGCCTCTGGGTACAGACCATGAGTTGATGGACCAGTGTTAGAATACCACCCCTGAACTGGCAGGCCATAAATTGGAAGTAGGCTGAAAAACCCCTGGGGCTACTGCCCCCCACTCTTTGGCACCTCAGAGGTCAGAAAAACCTCTAGAGCCTATAGGGAACTCCCTGCAAGCCCCAAGGCTGGAGGCAAAGTTTACCTAGTTGCCCCACTTAGGAATTGCACTTAGCTGTGGATGGCCTGGGGCCTGGTTCTTGACATTGACAACTGTCAGTGGGCTCTGTTGGTTATTGTTCCTATGGATAAAGTTTTCCCTGGATTAGGGACAAAAGTCAGATTCAAGGAGTGGAATAGACCACATCACTTTGTTGGCCATGGTGGTACGGTGCGCCTACTGGGATGCATCTGTGAGCAAATTAAGTTTAGGAGCTTCACAGATGGGATCCTAAGATGAGGAGAAGGGCTCCCCATGGGCCAGTTCAGTGGCCCCAGAGAGTATTGACAGAGGAGCCCCACTGAGTTCAGAGAGGCATAGAACTGGCAAGTGCCCCTGCAGTAGTAGTCCATTTTCCATCTTCAATTGCCCTAAGCAGGGAAGTACATCAAAGTATTGATTAGTCTACCCTGGCTTTAGGCTGGAAGGGGGAATATGTTGGAAAATGGCCTCTCTGAAGGGTCACCCCAAACTTTTCGCCTTTCTCCTCTTCTTTTTCTGACCTCATTTTTGCTGGCTTTAGGACTCTGGACACTTTACCACTGGTAAGCAGTGCTAAAGTGCATGTGCGCTCTCCCTAAAAACATGGTAACATTGGTTCATCTCCAATTGGCATATCTGATTTGCTTATAAGTCCCTAGTAAGGTGCAGTACATGTTCCCAGGGCCTTTAAATTAAATTCTACTAGTAGTCCTGCAGCACTGCTTGTGCCACCCACAAAAGTAGCCCCCTAACCATGTCTCAGGCTTGCAATTGCAAGGCCTGTGTGTGCAGTCTCACTGCCACTTCGACGTGGTATCTAAAAGTACTTTCCAAACCTTAAAATCCCCTTTTTCTACATATAAGCCATCCCTCATTTAGGCTCTAAATAACACACAGGGGGGGGTGCTATGTAGGTAAAAGGCAGGACATGTACATATATGTTTTATATGTCCTGGAAGTGGAAAACTCATAAATTAGTTTTTCACTACTGTGAGGCCTGTTTCTTTCATAGACTAGCATTAGGGCTACCCTCATATGCGTATTGAGTGGTAGAATCTGATCTTAAAGGGTTAACCAAGTCATAGTTAGTATGGCCAGAATGGTAATCGTGCTTATTGGTATAGTTGGCTTTAATATTACTATTTCAGAAATGCCACTTTAAGAAAGCACTTAAAACCATCTGTGCCTTACAGCTTGTCTCCAATCAATGTTTGGTCTGTGCTGGTTGACAGTTCACTTGTGCATTTCACCCAGATAACCACAAACACAGGACACTCAGTCTCATCTGCATACTGAATGGGTCTTCCTGGGCTGGAAGGGTGGAGGGCCTGACACATTTCAAAGGCCAGTCGCCTGCCCTCACACAATGGACTCATAACCCCCTACTGGGACCCTGGCAGACAGGACTGGGCTGAAAGGGGAACTTGTGCACTTCAAAACCACTCTTTGAAGTCTCTCCACTTCAAGGGCAATTTTGGGTATATAAACTGGATCTCTGACCCCACCAACTCAGACACTTCTTGACTTACACCTGCACCCTGTCAGAGAAGCTGCCTGGCTGTCCAAAGGACTCATCTGGACAGCTTTGTTGAGAAGGACTGCTGCCCTGATGTTGCCCCGTTGCCTTCTGGCCTCTGACTTTGCTTGAAGGACTGTGCCTTCCCCCAAAAGTGCTCTCCAAGGGCTTGGATTGTGCTTGTCTCCTGTTTCTGAATTCTCAGGGCAAACAAAGACTTCATCTCTTCAGGAAATTCCTTGTGCATCAAAAATCGACACAACACCTGTTGAAACTCGATGTGAAGTCTACATTGCGAACGAGAAATCACAGCACAGCCGGCTGGCATGAGGCAACCCGACTTCCTGAGGGGAAATTTGGCGCAGTGCCTGCCTTGCAACAGAAGAATTTGACACATCATTTACCGGATATATGTAGCACTAGTACCTTCTTCCAGTGTGTCAAGAATTTTCACACATCATTCCTGGGCTTCAAAATATCCCTGCATCAAAGTGAGGAACCAAGGCTGCATGCCAAAAAATGACGCAAACCCCTTGCAGTGTGGAAAAAACAATGCATCGTCTGTGCTGCGTAGAAAAATCTGACACAACACCTTATTTTTCCTCATATCTCCTCTTCTGCGGTCATTACTATTGACGCATACCAGGTACTTTGTGTAACAAAGAAACAACTATTTATTTCTAAGGATTGAGACACTTTAAGCCTTTTAAAAGTGAAATTTCAACTTGTGCTTATTTGATCTTTGTTGTTTTGAACTTATTTTATTCAGATAAACAATATCTATTTTTCTAAACTGTGTGGTGTATTTTTGTGATGTTTTCACTGTTTTACTGTATGATTTATTGCACAAATACCTAACACATTGCCTTATAAATTAAGCCTGCCTGCTCAGTGCCAACCTACCAGAGGGAGACCGCAGGATAATTTACCCTGACTAGGATTGTGGTCCCTACTTGGACCAGGGTGTATACCTCTGCCAACTAGAGACCTCATTTCTAACACTCCAGCACTATAAGTCTGCCATAAACTGCATTGTAATTATGTAATGTGCTATAATGCCTTAATTTGAGAAATTCCATGTCATACGCATAACATAATATACATGAAATTATGGAAATTACATTAGATTAATTTCAAATTCACCCTGGCATAGTTCTAGACAAAACGCCTGGTAACATTCACTCCAAAATGTACAACTGAATGATACTTATATGTAATGTCTTACATAGTTTGACCATTAGTAGGAAAGAAAATGTCCCTTGCTAGACTCTAAAGAGCGTGCATCTCTGTCTTATGTTTACTTTAGCAAGTTATGACCCCTACCCCGGGACACATTACAACCATGCTTGTACATGGATGCCCTTTTGTCTTACTGAATGAGATCTAGAGAGGGCTCTCAGTTCAGAGGGGCACACCAAGTACACCCTCATTTTTTGAGTGCAATTACTGTTGCCTCACTCGGCTGGGGTGGACAGGGATGGCAGTAATACCAATTATAGCCAGCAAACCAGGCCTTTTTACTTGTTGCCTTCTAGAGAGTGGGCCTAATGACCGTTCCTGTTTTTTTCACCAGTCTACCAGTGCCCTGTAGCTGAGTTCTTAGTGGCAGGCCATGGATGATGCATGTGTTTAATGTACATAGGTTAAACATGTGTGGGGTGCAGAAGATGCTGGAGAACATGGCCATGGTGTCTTCCATCCTATATGATAACTAATATGGAGGACTGGAGAAAGGCACAACCCATCATATGTGAATTAAAGGATTCTTCTCAGACATTCTAAAATTCAGTATAGTGGGTCAGACATCAGACTGTTTAGGAGAGGAGATTGAAGCTAGAAGTTTAAACCCTGAACTTTCCTTAGCCATTGTTCCCCAGAAGGACTACTACTTCTGGGTTCACAGCAGACAGTTAAATAGGACATCCTGCATGTCTTTTTTGCCCTTATAAAGGGCTCTCTCTCCTCCTTGTTCTACCCCACCTTTACACTCAGACATTCGATAAAGAGCATGACTAGACTTTTTTTAATATGTATTTTTTTTTTCATACAAAAACAAAATACATTAATCGGAACAAGATCATTCACCAAGTCTAACTGTACATGCACCACATATTTCATAATCGGCAGAAAACTGGATGGATACTATGAAGATGAAAAGTACATAATTACAAACGTCACATTGAAGCGCTAAATTATCAGGATAATTCAAGACACCAAAATTGTTTTGAGTTCTTGCTAGAGTGCTATGTGCAAAGAAAGCAACCTACGTTCAAATACATGAAAGTGTAATATACCTTCTTAAATACGAAAACCATATAAGCAGTCTGACAGAACATACTTGTCGGTGCTTGCAGTCTCAGGCACTGCATATCTCATAAACAGGACAAGACAAACTGAGAACAGGGAAGATAAAAAAATATATGGTTTCAGTAATCTCAATAAAGTGCATAATAATTAAAAATACCTCTGTCATTCCCATTATTTTCACTAAAATGAGTCTGACAAAGTGTCATGTGCCACGCGTGAGAAATGGAACAACCTATGGCTAGCTAGCCAAACTACCAAGAACCAGCCTGAACTGTTTGACACTCAGGGCCTGATTCTAACTTTGGAGGACGGTGTTAAACCGTCCCAAAAGTGGCGGATATACCACCTACCGTATTACGAGTTCCATAGGATATAATGGACTCGTAATACGGTAGGTGGTATATCCGCCACTTTTGGGACGGTTTAACACCGTCCTCCAAAGTTAGAATCAGGCCCTCAATCTATATCTGTAACCTCTATATAAAATTGGACCTAAACTTCTAGACAGTGTGTCAAGATTTCATGACCAGAAGCATTTGCTGCTTCAACTCATGGTGGGCACCTGTGTGTTTTGTTGATTTGTGGAGTTGTTGGAGACTGGACCCAAGGACACCTAAAGGGACAAGACTCCATAACAGCAAACTATGGGGGTCATTCTGACCCTGGTGGCCGGTGGCCGCTAGGGCCACCGACCACGGGAGCACCGCCAACAGGCTGGCGGTGCTCCAACGAGCATTCTGACCGCGGCGGTTCAGCCGCGGTCAGAAGCGGAAAGTCAGCGGTCTCCCGCTGACTTTCCGCTGCTCGTTTGAATCCTCCATGGCTGCGGAGCGCGCTCCGCAGCCATGAGGATTCTGACCCCCCCTACCGCCATCCTGTTCATGGCGGGAAAGCCGCCATGAACAGGATGGCGGTAGGGGGGGTCGCGGGGCCCCTGGGGGCCCCTGCCGTGCCCATGCCAATGGCATGGGCACGGCAGGGGCCCCCGTAAGAGGGCCCCGCAAAGTATTTCAGTGTCTGCCTTGCAGACACTGAAATACGCGACGGGTGCCACTGCACCCGTCGCACCTTCCCACTCCGCCGGCTCGATTACGAGCCGGCATCCTCGTGGGAAGGGAGTTTTTCCCTGGGCTGGCGGGCGGTCTTTATGAGACCGCCCGCCAGCCCAGGGAAAAACTCATAATACCCTCCGCGGTCTTCTGACCGCGGAGCGGTATAGTGGGGGCGGAATTCTGGCGGGCGGCCTCCGCCGCCCGCCAGAATCAGAATCACCCCCTATGTGACACTCAGCACACCTCCTAAAGACTTGTGTTGGCACTGCTGTGACTTACAAGTGTTTTTGATTGCTGATGTGCAAATGTGAAATGTGGCCTCCAGTGGCTGGATTGAGGCCAAAGGAGTGGGATCATCGCCTGACGGGCTATGCTGCGACAAATCATGGCTGCAGGTCTGTCTCTACTCACAATACTGTGCATGTGTACTCCCTGTGCCAGGAACTTCACAAACATTGCAACCAGGATGTTAATAAATGCCTTCTTTTGCATGGACACCCAAGGTTCTTGCTGACTTTTAGTGCTTGTTCAGTCTCTGAACTTGGCCATTACTGTCCAGTACCCAGTGTATGTGCTCATACCTCTAAAACAAGTAGATTGGTTAATCCCTGACTGGTTTATTTAACTTTTGTATAAGGCTGTTGTATGTGCTGCAGAAATACACCTATGACATTAAAACTTAAATGTCATCCTTTGGACTGAAGCACTTATTGTGCCATACACTACTGTGACAAAGGAACAGATGGCTACATGCCTGACACTGTAAACTGATTGCTGCAGCGTAAAACCTAGGTTACAATAGACAGTGTTAGTAGGTAAAAATGTCCCTTTTATTTTAGTAAGTCAGCCCTATGTAAACCTTGTAGCATACAAGGCAGGGAGCATGGTATTCAAAAGTAGGACATGTAAAAAATTTATAATGTCAATACACTGATAAGACCCTTTAAGCTATTTTCACAGCGACAGGCCTACTTGCCCTACATAGAATCCTAGAGTACAGCTTAAAAAACTAATACTGCTATCTTGAGAATGGGAAAGCTGGAAACACAATTAAACCACAATTTTTAATAGTTATTAAAAATCTATTTCAAGGATGAAGTTAGATGTAAAAAAAAAGTAAGGAAAAGTAACTTTCAGAAAGTTATCCTTTACTTGCCGCACCTGTCAGAAGGCAAATTAGCCTACTCCTCTGTCAGCTCACAGCCTGTGCTCAAACCGAGGAATAATTGTGAAGGAGGTGTGAAATGCCTCACAGAAGCAAACAATAGACTGACCTGAATGGGCAGAGATGAACACTCTAAACTCAAAAATATTCAGGGGCATATTTAAGAGCCCCTAGCACCATTCTGACTCCACATTTGTGTCATTTTATGATACTAATGTGGTGTTCTAAGGCCAAAAACGCCACACCATATTTACAAAATGGCGCAATGCATGCATTGCGAAAAAACGGTGCAAGGAAATCTAACAGATTTCCTTGTGTCTTTCTTTTTGGCACTTTTAGTGCCTGTTCAGGGCAGGCATTAAAACAGGGCATGCCACTGAATATAATGGGCTCCTATATACTTTGTAGGAGTAGCGCCAAATCTTTGGAATTACTCCTGCAGAGTAAATCAATGTCATAAAAAATAATGACGCAATTACCCCCTACCCTGCCTTGTTGGTCATGATGTCCCTATTCAATTGCAGGAAGTCCTCTGTGGGTAAGCTAAGGTTAGCTCTATCCCTGGTGGTGTCTGCATATAAAAACGGTTCCTCATGAACCAGGTTTTTGGCTGGGGCTGAACTTGGCAGAGTGCAAGTATTGCCAAAGGCAGAACTTGGGGGTGGGCATATTGGACCTGGTCATCTCTGCAGGGTCATTCCCAAACATTTTCCTTAACTCTTCCTATTTTAACTGAATTTGTTTTTGTTGGCATTAGGACTCTGTGTAAGCAGTGCTAAAGTGCTTGTGTAAAGTCTTTGTGCTCTCTCCTCTAAACATGATAATATTGGCCTATACCCAATTGGCATATTTAATTAACTTGTGAAGTGGCACTACCTGTGCCCAGGGCCTGTAAACTAATTGCTACTACTGGGTCTGCAGCACTGATTGTGCCACTCACTTAAGTAGCCTTTTAAACATATCTCAAGTCTGTCACTGCAGCCTGTGTGGGAACTACAATTTTAACCTAGCAAAATAAATCTTTTGCTAGTCCCTAAACTTCCTTCCTAACACATATGTCATGCCTAAGGTAAGCTCTGAACAGCCCTGGGGACAGAAGGCAGTGTATTAAAAAGGTTGGAAACGGATGTTTAAGTTTTGCATGTCCTGGCAGTGAAAAACTCCTTTTTTACTTCTGTGAGGCTTATATCTCCCACGGGCTAACATTGGGGTTAACTCATTACATATAATAAGTGAGAATTTACAAATGGGAGTAGGAAACCTGTTCATGTTTGGTGTCTTTGGAATTTTAATATAAAATCCTCTCTCATGGTGGATAGGGATTTTCAATTACAATTTTGCAAATGACACTTTTGGAAAGTTGGCACTTTTCTGCCTTAGGCATTTAGGTCCTGATTTAGAACTCAGGGATGGGTTACTCTGTCACAAAGGTGAGGGATAGCCTCTCTGTCAAAATCGAAACCCCATAGAACATAATGGGATTTAGATTTTGGCGGATGAGATATCCATCACCTTTGTGATGGTGTAACCCGTTTGCTGAGTTGTAAATCAGGCCCTTAGGGCCTGTAGCGTGCTGCTGTGTCACATGACTAGGTATAGCTGAATGTTAAGCTTTGTGTATTCCTCCTAGAGAGCCACACACAATACGATACACAGCTTAGGTGTGCCAGGATGGGCCATCGTTGGCAGGATGGGTGGGCAGTTCTGGGCCCTGCCCTACTTGCACTTAAATAGGTTGTGTCACTCTGCTGGACTGATGTCCTGTCTGCTGTGCTGACCTGCTGCCTGCTGCACTCTTGCCTGGGTGAGAAGGACCAGATCTGCATCTGTTGAACCCAGGACCCCACAGATACTCCAAAGACCAGTTGGCTGGCTTTCTGACTACAGCCCCAGGGACAGAAGGCTCCAACAACATAGAATGCAACATCTGCACTCTGCCATCTTGTTGGATTTTTGTTGTTTTGGCCCTGTTTTGTTTATTAAAATTACTCTAATTCGTTGGGGGATTCTCATGTGGTGTATGTTGACTGTGTTACTGTCTGAAGTATTGCACAAACACTTTACACATTGCCTTTGAGTTAAGCCTAACTATTCTGTGCCAAGCGACCCAAAGGTTAAGCACAGGTTAATTTAGGAATTCTTTCTGACTTCACCCTGTCTAGGAATTTGGTTCCTGACTGAGTAAAGGTTCACACCCTCAACCAGAAACCCAAATTCTTACCAGGGCAGTTAAAACAATGAGAATTGCCAAGGAAATTGTTATTTGGTTGTCACTCTTTTTTTTTAGCGAAGGAGGGCCTTTGTGAAACAATGCATATTTTTTGCATGGTCAGCCCTATTTTTGCTGAACTTTATATATATTTTTTTCACTATGCACACCTGGACTCTGTTGTCCAGTGCCCATTGTATGTGCTCTGACCAATAACTATGTAGAGATTGGCTAAACATGATTGGCTTATTTACCTTTTTTGAAATATACCTATGGCATGAAAAAGTAAGTGTCACCTGTGGACTGCTCCAGCTGGACCTCATCCAATGGCTATCTGGCTACAGGGATTTCTTCTTAGATACAGACTGGTACCTTGCCCCGCTGGAGCATTTCAAATTCCACTTCGGAGACTAAGGGCCTGATTTAGAGTTTGGTGGATGGGCGTCCTCCATTACAAATGTGATTGATATTCCGTCTGCCATATTATGATCCCATTATATCCTCTGTGAATTGTAATACAGCCAACAGGATTTCCATCATGTTTGTGACAGAGTAACCCATCCCCCAAACACTAAGGGGGTCATTACAACCCTGGCGGATGGCGGAGAACCGGGGTAAGACCGCTAACAGGCTGGCGGTCTTACCTTGGTGAATTATGACCATGGCGGTTAGCGCCATGGTCATCCACCGGTTCTCTGTCCCACCCGCCAGGGTGGAGACAACCGCCGGGCTGGAGACCTGGGTCTCCAGCCTGGCTGCCGTCAGTATTTCGCCGGCGGTATTTGGACCCGGCTTACCGCCGTGGATTTCCAGCGGTTTCAACTGCCATGAAATCATGGTAGTAAGCACTATCAGTGCCAGGGAATTCCTTCTCCTCACCACCCCCCACCCCCACCCGACTCCCTCCCCTACACCCCCCACTACCCCTGCCAACCCCCAAAGGTGGCAGGGCCCCCCTCCCCACCCGGACCCCCAACATAACATTACTCACACACACCCGACACGCATGCAGGCACCACCAACACACACACGCACACACACCGACATACATGCCTACATCCACACACACAGACACGCACACCCACATTCAGACATACACGCACACATCCATACAGCCATACCCACAGCCATAAACGCACTCATTCCCACACACACAACACCCCTCAAGCATACACGCACCCACACACCCCCTCTACATGCACACACGCACACCCCCATGCACGCACACAACACACAACACTTCCCCGCCCCCCTCCCCTAACGAACGATCAACTTACCTGGTCTGTCGATCCTCCGGGAGGGGACGGGAGCCATGGGGGCAGCTCCGCCGACACCACACCGCCAACAGAACACTGCCACGGCGAATCACAGGATGTGATTCGCTGGGCGGTGTTCTGTTGGCGTGGAGGTGGAGCAACCTCCACTTCCCCGCCGCCCGCAAGTATGGCTGTTGGCGGCTCTCCGTCGGAATAATGATGGAGAGCAGCCAACAGTCGTATTATACGCCGAGCGGCAATCCGCATGCACAGGTGGACTTCCGCGCGGCGGTCCCTCGGCGGTCTTGCAAAAAGACCGCTGAGGTCGTAATGACCCCAACCCTGGCGGATGGCGGAGACCCGGCGTTAAGACCGCCAACAGGCTGGCGGTCTTACCTTGGTGAATTATGACCATGGCGGTTACCGCCATGGTCATCCGCCGGTTCTCTGTCCCGCCTGCCAGAGCTGAGACAACCGCCGGGCTGGAGACCTGGATCTCCAGCCCAGCAGCCGTCAGTATACCGCCGGCGGTATTTGGACCCGGCTTACCGCCGTGGATTTACAGCGGTTTCAACCGCCATGAAATCATGGTGGTAAGCACTATCAGTGCCATGGAATTCCTTCCCTGGCACTGATAGGGGTCTCACCCACCCCCCAGCCCCACCCGACTCCCTCCCCTACACCCCCCACCACCCCTGCCAACCCCCAAAGGTGGCAGGGCCCCCCTCCCCACCCAGACCCCCAACATAACATTATTTACACACACCCGACACGCATGCAGGCACCACCAACACACACATGCACACACCCCGACATACATACCTACATCCACACACACAGTCAGACACGCACACCCACATTCAGACATACACGCACACATACATACAGCCATACCCACAGCCATGCACGCACTCATTCCAATATACACAATACCCCCGCAAGCATACACGCATCCACACCCCCATCTACATACACACATGCACACCCCCATGCACGCACACAACACACAACACCCCGCGCCCCCCTCCCCTAACGGACGATCGACTTACCTGGTCCGTCGATCCTCCGGGAGGGGACGGGAGCCATAGGGGCAGCTCCGCCGACACCACACCGCCAACAGAACACTGCCACAGCGAATCACAGGACGTGATTCGCTGGGCGGTGCTCTGTTGGCGTGGCGGTGGAGGTGGAGCAACCTCCACTTCCCCGCCGCCCGCAAGTATGGCTGTTGGCGGCTCTCTGTCGGAATAATGACGGAGAGCAGCCAACAGTCATAATACGCCGAGTGGCAATCCGCATGCACAGGTGGATTTCCGCGCGGCGGTCCCTCGGCGGTCTTGCAAAAAGACCGCTGAGGTCGTAATGATCCCCTAAATCAGGCCCAAAGTCCCAAAGTCAAGTCTTTGACCAGGATGAATCTGGTTGATGTATCTGTCCCATGGTCTATCACATTTAGCCTGAAATCATGCTTAGGTCCCAGTCTAGTGTAACCATGAATTATCAATAGCGCTTAGTGCTTTTTGGTATTATTCATTTTCTTAAATTCCTATCTCCTGGTTACCTTATTGGATTTGCATAATTTTGTTTATTAACCGTCACTTCATTTATATGAACTAGAGTGAGATTTTATTATGGTGTTTAATGACCTTTACTTTGACTTCAATAATTATAAATGTGTTATGATTTTTTAAAGTATAACCTGCTGCTTTGTGCCATAGGTACCAGGGGCTGAGCTCAGGTTTAAATTACTGAAACCTTGACGGGACCTAGTAAGATAGTGGTTGTATTACTACCTGAACACTAATACACACTGATGCATAAATCGCTTTCCCACGCAGCACAAAATATGATCTGTGCCATTGTTCATGAAAGGCTGAACAGAGTGCAGACTTTAATGACCCTGAATGAGCATCCTGTTGATGGTATGGTATCCAGAATAATGAAACTACACCTGTTCATTGAGTCAACATGTCAATACTCATGATTTAGATCAAAGATTATACAAAGTATTCTAAGCCACTGGTTTCCATTAATGAGTTAACCATGTGCCACCACGTAGTCATTTCTCTCATGAACATATTGCTATTAACTCAGCGGCTCCTGCCTCTAAAACTGCTGAGGTGGAAGAATCGATAACATAAATGCCTAACATGGATATCTTGTTTTTCCCTTCTCAGCTTACTCCATACTTTATACATCTTCCCCCATTGACCCTTCCTCAAAAGGAAACTCATCTGCAACTTACAAATAAGGTTGTTCACTGAATTAAGAATCACTATATATTTAATGTGTGATCTAGTGTTAGCAATAATGACATTACAATGGTGAGATGTGTGGGTTGGAAATTTAAGTAGGGAATGTTTAAATGATTCTAAAGTTATTAATTAAAGCCATCCTTGCTTAGTTGGCATCTTTAGTTGGCACAATCGAAGAAGGCTAATAATATTCATCCTATCATTAAAACTGTTCCTTTGGATTACATTTGGTTACTTGTCAAAGCCTCCTCCCCAATCCATGCTATCAACACTGTGACCCCATGGCATTGGCCCAAATCATATATTACCTGTACGCTCTATATGAATGCCCATGGAGCCTTAAAGTTCAGAACTGGCGTATAACATTAGTGTGTTCTTAATTTACTCTACGCTGTTACCACTTGCGGAGATTAAAACCAATGAAATGGTGTTCTGTGGCCCCTGCAGCATAGGCATAAATGGACTTTAGCAGCCTACTATTGTAAATGCTTGAGAGTTTACATCAGATGGCTGGCAAGCTAGATATTATTGCTATGCTCCTTAATCAAATGAAAGAACAAATAGACAAAATAAGGATCTGTTAGTGGAAGCAGAGCATAGAGTGTCTGCAGTGGAGCATGATAAAACAGATCCAAGAGACAAGGTTGCAAAGCTAACTGCAACAATACACAAGACAACAATGGCTAAGAATGAAGAAATGGAATTCAGTTCCTGATGGAACAATCTTTGCATTATTGGTGTCAGAGAATCTTCAAACAAGGGTGAAATGTAGACTTTCAAAAACCACTCCTGGGGAGGCCTTGGGCAAATAACACTTTTCTCAAAGATTTTTAGAGAGCCCATACATCCCTGGGTCACCCTTATGCTGATCCACACCCCTTTATTGCAGGGCTTTTAAACTATTGGGACGGTAATTCTGCACTATGGCTCTCAAGAAAAAAGAGGCACCTAATGTTTCATGCAATAAACTTCTCCTCCTTTGCAGACATCACATCAATGGTTTAAGAGGGCAGGAACTTCTTTGTTGAAGTTAAAAAATGCCATAAAGTTGCATGAAGTCCAGTATGCCATGCTTTATCCAGCTAAGTTGCACTTATACATGAAAGACTGCAACATATTCTTTACATCCATAAAAGATGCATCAAAACATGAAAAAACATTTAAAGACTTGAAACAATAAACAACAGAAAACACCTTGAAATCCGGACTTGTCAGACTCTGCATCAAAAGAGTTCCTCAGGAACACCAAATATCTCATTAACTATGCTGACTACAGAGGACTGATTTTACCCTTTTTGGTGCCCTGTGTCCATATGATATCCTTCTTCAATATATAATGCAGAATGCAAACAAAAGACAAGAACAATTGTGGACTCATTATTACTCTAGAGAGTCCAGAGAAAAATTAAAGTGCGAGCTAAAAGCCTATAAATCATTGATTGCCAATAATAAGAGAATTGTGCAAGGGAAATTCTTGAGGCCCTTGATGTAGAGAAATAGATCTTTTTGATTGCATGATTACTTGCTAACCTGGTGTGCGCATGTCGAACATTCACAAACTCCCTCATATTTTGCAATTGTCTTGCCAACTTTTTTGATGACAAAATTAGAATTATCATTGTTCATCTCGGATCAAATCTCATTGCTCCCAAAGCAGGTAGCATAGCAGGTATTTCACATCTAGATACCTGCATTGATAGGGATAATAAAATGGATGCTCCATACTAGTAGAATTTAAGAAGATCGACACAGACACATTTTTACAAATCACCTCTTCTGTCTCATTGGGATCTCCCTTGATTCTCTTCCTCTCAGGGGTTGGAATGTAATCTTGTCAGAACTAGGTGGCCCTCTATAGATATTCTGCAATCTCTAGCTTACTTAGGCAAAGTTCAGTAGGAGAGTAAGAAGGCCTTAGTGGCTTCATTGTTAAAAGAGCCTACAGGGATCCTGGTAACTTGTCTAACTTTAATTCCATATCTTTCTTGCTATTTCCCATCAAATGTTTGGAGAAATAGTTTAATTTGAAAAACAAATCTACCTTTATTGAATACCATCCCCTGCTAGATATGGCCCAGTGAGAGTTCCGCCCCACAAATGGTACTCAAACTTTCCTTGTACCAGTCCTGGATGACCTGAGAATGGCGGCAGCCAAAGGCCAATTTGTAGCATTAGAATTATTAGATCTGCTGCCTTTAACATAGTCAACCACAATCCTAATACCCAGGTTACTCGATACTGGAATAAGAGGAACAGCCTTGAATGGTATGAACTTTATCTCCAAAACAGAGCCCAAACCATGTACCTTCCATCTTTTATATCTGAATGTAAACTGGTGAACCAAGTGGTCAACCGAATTCCTCCTAAAGTCCAACACTGTTTAACCTCTACCTCAGACCAATTGACCATCACATGGAATTATATTCATGAACTACATTGAAGACACCTAACTAATCATATCTGTTCACCCTTCACTACCTACTAATAAGGGAACATCTCATCAATGCATGCTGGACAAAATGGCAAGGCTTTGCCAAAACTCCATTAAATTCAATGCAGATAAAACTGTAATCATGTGCTGTTCCACAGGCAGGTCCACTCTCCGTCTCAACAATAGTCTGTTACGATCCACTGGTGACTTTACTCCAAGAGTCTCTGAATTAATCTGGAACCTGGGGGTCCACCTTAACAAAGATCTATCCCTCACCAGCCATGTCAATGAACTTGTCAGGTTTTTCCCTTTTGAGGGTCCTGATGGAAATCCCTACTTAACCAGTTACTCTCAACCTCTGGTTGCAAAATCAGAAATCTTAAGTTGCTTAGACTATTGCAATGCCTTATTCTTAGGATCCCCAGAATATCTGTTGAATCCAAATGGCAGTAGGTGGATTAGTACTTTTTCTTCCCCCTCACAACTCAGGAACAGAAGCCTTGGATGCATTAATCTGGCTACTTTAAAAAAACAATAATGATGTTTAAATCTTTGTGCTTAGTGCACAAGGCTATCAATCAATTTGGGCCTTACCATGTACAAGGCAAGTTTGTACTCTGCTGCCAAGTAGATCCCTGCACTTGGTCAATCTTTTCCAGGTTGCTCGCCATTGGAAAAGCATTCTGTATGCTCGATGTGCTGCAGATAATCTGCTGTCTTTTAGGAAGCTACTAAAAACAAGCCAATATAATCAGTGACATTAGCCACTACCAGCCAGTTTTGGTAGGACTTAACTTTTTTAGCTCCAGCACCAGGACACAACACTTTAACCCCTTAACTGCTGGGGCTTTTCCATCCCCATTGCTGAGCCTTTCTTTGGCTGTTTGCTGTAGTTTGTGCTTAGGACTTCATAACTCTTATTCCACATGAGGCATCCATTGTCACAACTCACGTGCTGCTTGCGCCTGGAAACCGCAGATCTAGTGGCGTGGGTCTTGAAGGTTCGGCTTTGGCCCAGAAAGGGGCGACTCTTTCTAGCAGCCATGGTGCTGTAGGCAATGGAACCGCCAAGAACAGACCGTGCCCTTTAGAAATAGTGCCAGAGGGAAAAAAAAACCTAAAAGGGGAAAAAACCTCCAAAAAGTAGATTCCTGAAACAAGAACAAAAACCAGGAATCAAAAAGAAACAAAATACAGGTAAACACGAAATTGACAAGATTCAGAACCGAAGGCTAAGAATCAGGAGCGAAGACACAATCAGAGCAGATAGTGTTGCAGCACAAGGAAAGGGAGAAAACAGAGCCCTTAAATACCAAGAAACAGGAAATGACCAACAGGAAGTAAAAGGACACCATCTTAGATAGGGAAGAAGTACATAGGACAGAATAGAGTAGGAACCATAGAGAATAGGGAACAAGGAATGCTGGGAAGAAAAAGGTAACATGGGAAGGGGGAAAAGACATAAAGAAAGGACAAGAAAATGCCTCAAGAAGAAAAGAAGAAAAAGAAGAAAAAGAACAGGTAAGGAGGGGTCAGGGGGTACCAGGGACGCAAGGAAAAGCAGAGCGAGGCCCCAAGCAAATTCTGGGGCCTGGCGAGGTGCACAGAAGGCTCGGGGCGCGCCGCGTCCTGGGGACGCGCTGCGCGGCGCAAGCTGAATGCTCGGCTCGCGCCGCGTGGTGCAGCGCGACATCCATGACAAAATTGAGTCCTTTTTTCCAACACCATGGGGATTCTAAAAGCACCAAAGGTTTTTTGGTTGCCCATGAGGGGACTGAGAAAATAGGTAAAATATAACCACATTTTGCATTTTTGGGGAAAAATAGGAAAATTTGCTCTGAGTAAAAGTGTCTGTTTTTCCCCCTAAAAATAGCATCAACAAATGGCTTGCTGTGCTAAATTCACCATCTTCCCAGTCTTCAGGAGCATCAGAGTAGAATAATAAACATACTTTTTACCACCGTTTAATCATTTTCCAAAGAGGTAGCCTATTTTTCTACTTCTTTTGCTTTCACCTACTTCAACTTTGTGGTGGTAACCAGTGTGAAACTCACAGATAATCTAAGAAACCTAAAGATTTCTGAAAATTAGACAGAATTCAGAAATCAGCAAGGGATCATATGTGTAGAGCTCTCTCTCAAAGGTTTCCCAAATAAACCAAATGTAAAGTGGGTAGCTTTAGATTTTGGGCCACACCTCAGCTGGCAAGGGAAATGTAGCATTCCTGCCCTGGGGGAATTTGGATGGGGTAGCTTGCATGACTCACAGATTCTCTTACCCAGCATCCTTTACAACCCTCACAGTTTATCTAAAAAAAATATCTTTCCTCATATTTCTGTGATCAAAAGTTCTGAAATTTGTGGGGAGCCACAAACCTCCTTCTACCCAGCCTTTCCTGTTGCCTCTCGATAAAAAGGGCATTTCACTTGTATGAGTAGGCCTAGTGCCCATGAGAGGAAAGGGCACAAAATACCACAAGGACCACCACATTTTTCCACCCAAAACAGACTGCAACTGAGCCGGCACCTCAGGGCCTACCAAACCTGCACATTTTTGAAAACTAGACACCTGGGGGAACACCCGGATGGGGTGACTTCCGCAGCTCTCACTAGGCAATGTTACCCAGAAGCCCTTACAAATGTCATTTCTGTGATGAAAAGTTCTGGAATTTGTGGGGAGTGGGTCCAAGAGACAATGACACAAAAAGCTAGACAACCAGGGGATTCAAGAGTGGTGTGCCTTGCATAGAATCCATGAGTTATTTTGTTACCCACAATGCTCTGAAAATGTCAAACTTTGCTTGAAATCATGCATTTTTCTTACATTTCTGTGATGGAAACTTTCAGAATCCAAAGGAATCTAGAAAATTCCTACCACCCAGTATTAACCTCACTAGTGCTGATAACAACACTGTGCCACTTGTGTTTGTTGGGCTTAGTACCCGCAACTTGAACAGATCAAACTAAGGTCAAAGGGAGTCCTGTCAAAGGGCTCCCATTGACCCTGGTTTGATCTGGTGTAAGGCAATGTTGGGAGATACCCACCAAGCACACCATCCTTGACTCCACTAGGTGTCTAGTTACCAGAACTGTCTGAGTCTAGTAGATTTTCCCATGTGGCAGCCTGCCCAAACCCAAAAACTGTGACTATTCACCATTGCAAGTGGGACGATATTGAGAATTAGCCATACTCTCCTCGCACATATATAAAAACAACACCCAAAACATCAAGTGTCCCCCTGCTTGCCATCAGGATGGGATTTTTTACTTTGCAGGAAAGCAGAATCACTGTATAGGCTTTAGGTGTGAGGATGAGGTCTGATGTTAAGATGAGCCAGACTCACCCCATTATTTAAAAAAATATGTAATCCTGCCAAAAACTGTGCTTTCCGCTCCCCTAGAGGCAAATTAGTGCAAACTTCCTTTCTGTCCATAGGAAGGGCAAAAAAAACTGGTCTGTCTCCTTTTGGGGTGTGGCCTGTGCCAGAGTACAATACCCATGTCACTTTCTTTTGCCATAAAGACAAAATCACTGGTGTCCGGTGGACTATCTACACACCCACATGAGATAGAATTGGAGCATTCTCCCCAATTGTGACAAATCTCCTTTCTCCGGTGGGCCAACACAGACCCATGCCCAGAGGGGCTATTCCCAACAAAAAATGCACAGCATGAATACAGTTCCTGGTGTCTAGTGGACTTTTTGCCCCATCCACCTCAAGACGGACAGAAAGACTGTCTGTGCCCTTTTGGGGTGGAGGCATGGCCAGGCCTGTGGTTGGCAGCCCCCAGCCATGCAATTTTTTTTTCAAGATTTCTCTAATGTCTAGTTGGTTTTTCCTACCTCTTGGGGGAAAATTAGGGGTAATCACCCCATTCTTCCCAGAGGTGGGCCGAAAGACTGATGTCAAAGTTTTCAGGCCAGGACATCCCCTTGCCTGTGGTGGCAGTCCCCTCCCCTGACCATCTTCCATACAAAGTTCACCTGGTGTCTAGTGGGCTGTTTGCCCCCTCTGGAGGGGAGATTGGGATAATTAGCCCATGGTGGGCAGCCCCCACACCTACATTTTCTTTTCTTAATTTTCCCTCATGTCGTCAGAGCTTTCTCCCCCCCGGCAGGGGTACATCAGGGGTAATTACCCCATGCTAGGCAGCCCTCACCCCTAATCACACCCCTTCCACCCACTGGGGGCAGAATGACTGAAGTCACCTTTTTTGGGTTAGGGGCAATACCATGTCCATGGTGGGAGGCCCTCACGCTTGAACATTTTTTCTACAACATTTCCCTGGTGTTTAGTGGGCTTTCTTTTGCTCCCGGGAGGGGGTGAATTAGGGTAATTACCCCATAATCATACATCTGCTCTTGAGAGGAGCATAAAGACTGTGGATGCTTTATTTGGTGTTGGGGACTTGGCCACGCCCATAGTATTTTCTTTGGTATCCATGGGGTCTAGCTGGCTTTCCGTCCCCAGAGGGGGGCAGATCAGGAGTAATCCCCCCATTTTATCTCCCTGGGGTTGCAGAAAGACTGAAAAATTCAGTATGGGTGGAGCACAAGCCCTTGCACAAGGTGTGCTCCCCCATGTCCCTGGGGCCAAGTTGGTGGATCTCTTTGGTGATCACTCTCCTTCAGATATCCCCACACAGGGATCCACTGAGCAGAGGCACCATTAGAAAAGTGAGATTCTCGACTTTCCAGCGATACCTCTCTCAAAGCAGTCAGTGCTCAGGGATTTGGGGGGCTGAGGTAAGCCCGAGCACTGATACAGTGAAAGTAAAACAAACCCATCGGATCATTTTATTTTCACTTTCCAATAATGACTTCAGTACACCCTGCAAGCCAATCATGATTACTAACAAGAAAAAAACACTCAGAATGCTCAGAAAGCAATTTTCTCAAACACCCTGATGGTAAAATAAAAAAAAAAGGACTCCCTCCGTTGCAGCACAACTACGTGATACCCTGTCTAAATTCAAGAAAACATGAAGTCTATTTCACTCCTGCATGAAGATGGTCCAGCGATATGGGGATGCTCCGAGTAGATCTCCTGTCCTTCAAAGCTCATGATTGGGTGGAATGTCCACGCCTTCTGAGATAGCCACAGCTGAAGGAAATGCAGCTGATGCCTGACCCCTTCTCTTACATTCCCTGTAGACCAAAAACACACAGCTTTTATCTTGGCTGTACAGGCTGGGGCTAGCGCACATTTCTTATGCCTCCCACCAATCACTAACCCTGCATTAACCCATTGTAACAATGACACATTAAGCTTTCGTACTGTTTTGGTCAAACCCAGGTGTTTGTTGTAAGTTGATGCTATTGTAAAATATGAACCTGTGGAACCTAAATAAAGTTTTTTTAAATATTTACATGTTCAACCTTTTAATTACAATGCACCGTGCTCTCTGGGCTATCTAGGGCCTACCTTAGGGGTGATATACATGTAATAAAAAGGGTGTTCAAGGCTTTGTAAGGGGGTCATTTTGCCAAGTTGAATTGACAGTTTAAAACTGCATGCTGGCTGCAATGGAAGACCTGGGACATGTTTTAAAACGGCTACTTAAGTGGGTAACAAAATAATTAATATGGGCCTATTAGCAGTAGTTAATTTACAGACTCAGGGTGTATACTATACTATTTTTCTAAGGAATTAAAAGTAGATGACAAATGCCAAGCAGGTGTAAGCCAATGTTACTATGTTAAAGGGAGTGAGCACAAGCACTTTAGCACTGGTTAACAGTGGTAGAGTGCACAGAGGTAAAGTGCACAACGTCCTGAGGCCAACAAAAATAAGTTCAGCAAAATAGAAGGGCAAAAGGCAAACCATTTGGGGGGCGCCCATGCTAAGGCTGACACAGGTAGCAGCTACAAAGTGGAGGCTGTTTAGAAATGCTTCAGAAAATTTTTTGCTACTTTTGTCTGACTTTGCATCACATTAGAAGGTCTCATTTCATTTTTCATGAACAGCTGGTAAGGCGGAGTCTTCTATACTTTTACTGCTCTGGCCGTTATAGATGTCTAGAAACAAGGGCTCTAGGAAGCTAATGTATTTAGAGGTGATTGCTAAATGGAAGCAAAGAAGAAACATCAATAAGGATGCACCAAAACCAATGGTAATATGTCTGTTGTGGCCCCAACATATGTCTCCTATGCTCCAGACAATGAGGCAGCTTGGCCCATACACCTACAATGATTTGTATATTACATTTCCAACTGACATCTCCTAGGAGACCAATTTGCCCTATTTATTCTTTACTGACTTAAAATAGCAGCCAATAAAAATACAAATAAACAAAAAACTATACATCCCATGATGCCTCACATATAGTCACATGGTCCAATCCCCAATCATGACCTTAGTCCATAAGAATCTTGACCCTCGACGTCACTTCCTCTTTCTTTGCTGCTTCGCAGCAGATAATTAACTCAATTTATCTCCGCTTTATCTGTGATTGATTTCATTGTATTTGAAGGTTTTCGTTTTATGCACAAGCGTCACGATTTAGAGCGCATTCATTGTTTAATTAAGCGCGTCTTGCGCTGTGTGTTTTATCGGCTTTGCCGATTCTTGTATGTTCGTTTTTTATTAGTGGAGCTGGAGTGGGAGCTGAGCTGCGTGTGTTCCATGCAGTCTCTTTTCCATTTCCTTTCTGCTTGTGCAGGCGTGCGTGCATCAGAACGAGCCGTTCCTCTGTTTTATTTCTGAAGTGATCAGCTTGTCGATGTTCAGCGCCCGTGTGCCAGTATTCACCAACCCTTGATTCCTTGTGCTCCCAGACGCCCGCTATAAATATAACAGCGTGGGTTGTAAAATCCTTACAAGGCTTCTGCCTAGAGTGCTATCAGGCAGCTCCCTCCACACTTTATTTGGGCATTAGTTGTTTGGCCTGATTTGGGGTTTTTGCACTCCCCCCCGTCTTTTTAAAAAGATATTAAAGGCTATTTAAAAAAAGTTATCTGTTCCTCTATATTACTTATATATTATTAATATATATTGTCCATTGATATTTCTTATCATGGCTCAGTGGGATGAACAAGAGGCAGAATATTACACAGAAGAATTGGGCAATCAGCTGGAAGTTAATTTAGTGGAAGCCCTTGATACTAGGGTCCAGCAATCAGTGAATGATGCCCTAGTGAGAGCCTTGGGACCTTTTTCAGGTCAACTTTTTGATTACGCACGCTCCCAGGGTTGGGTGCAATGACTACAACCTCAACCCGAAGGCAAAAAGGCAAAGGCTAAAGCAAAGAAATTGGAAGAGACTCGAGCAGATGTTAGTGAGATTCACGCCGAAGCCTTCGAGAAACTTCACAAGAAGCATAGTAGAGAACATAACTATAATTCTAAAGAGGATGTCTTCTTTTCCCCTTCCTCCTCTGATAAAGATTTGTCTTCTGAGGATTCAGAAGACTTGGATGCTCCGGTTTCCAGTAAGAAATCTAAAAAAGCCGCTCCGCCTTGTCATGTTGTGGACTTTGATCCCATCGAAATTATGCACCCCAGAGCTTCCAACTGGGTTCCTCCTCCTGAGGTGGCCCAATATGTTCAGTCTAACCTTAGAAAAAGCTTTGATAAGGAGGCCCGATCTCGATTGAGAGCTGAGTGTCCCAGACCAGATTTAGAGGGTAAGGTTTCTGATACCCCAGAAACAGACCCCACTATGGTTACGTTTATGAGGAAGTTTGCGAAGGACCCTAAAACAGGTTTAGATAGATCATGGCATAATTGCCAGGACAAACTTTTGGACCTTTCCAGTCCTCTGACTCAGATTCTCGAGATGGCTTATCTGACTAAAGAATCAGGATCTCCTGTAGACACAGACGTCCTTATCGGTTGGGCCCAAAGAGCCATTTGCCAACTAGGAAACACTAATTGCGCTATTTCTTCAGAGCGCAGGAAATCCATTCTGATGCACATTGACCCTAAGCTGTTAGATTTAGCAACTTCGGAAGTGGGTCTCTCTGCCGATGGACTTCTTTTCCGGTCCTCCTTTATTAAGTATCTGGCCAAGTTCTGTTCCACTTTTTCAGCATTAGACAAAGCCCAGATGTCTCTCAAAAAAGTTTTAAGATGGGGCCTTTTTGTCAGGGCCGGCCGTTACGGAGGACGCATGCCCGGCCGAGGAACATTCAATAGTCCTCAGAACTATTACCCCAGAGGCAGAGGAGGTTGGTATGGTGAACAGGATTCCACTTTCTACCCCACTCGCCCCAGAGGAGGGCACCCTCGCTTCCGCAGAGGCTCTCGCAGAGGCTCTCGCAGAGGAACAACAAGGAGCCATACAAGACACAAGTTTCGCAGGTGAGCATTATTCATTTCTCTCAGGTCACACTTGGGGGCAGAGTGGCATTGTTTTTGGGAAATTAGAGAGGGATCACTGGAGATCCGTGGATCCTCCAAACGGTCATGGGTTTTCACCTAGAATTTATCAGTACTCCCAAACAACACAAACCGCCTATCCAGATGTGTTTTTCCCTAGCAAATCAAGATTTTATAGACAAAGAGGTTCAGGCCTTATCAGACAAAGGTGCCGTACAATTTTCCTCCCCTCACCCTTATGGTTTTTCTCAGCTTTATTTTTGTAGTAGACAAAAAAGGGGGAGGACACCGTTTAGTTTTGAACCTAAAGGATTTCAATCATTGGATTCTGTACAGGCATTTCAAGATGGAGAGCATTCACATGTTGAGAGATATTCTATTAGAAGGAGATTGGATGGTCTGGACCTAAAAGATGCTTCTCTGTCGATTCCAATTTTTCCTCCTCACGGGAGATTTCTTCAGTGGAAAGGCCAGTGTCTGGAGTTTCTTCCTCTCCCGTTCGGACTGTCATCCACCCCTTGGTGCTTCACGAACCTACTGAGACCTGTGATGGAATGGCTAAGAGCCAAGGGAGTCCGATTGATCATATACCTGGGCAATATCTTACTGATGGCTCAATCTCCCCAAGTCCTCCTGTCTCATTTGAACTGGACCATCAGCCTTCTGCAAGATTTAGGTATCCTTATCAATGTGTAGAAGTCATTGTTGAAACCGACTCAGGTGATATAATTCTAGGTTTTCGGATAGACTCAGTCCTATGTCAGCTTCTTCTTCCCTCTCAAAAGATTTGCAACATCAAGAGGGAATTGAGATCAGTTCTGGCCAGTCCAACAGTTTCTTTAGGGAACATAGCCAGGGTAGTGGGTTTGTTAGCCTCGTCTATTCAGGCGATCTTCCTAGCCCCTTTACATTACCATGCTCTACAGAGACTCAAAATCAGACATCTCCAACAGGGTCTGAGTTACTCGGAACAGATTCCATTGACTGTTGAGGTAAGATCGGAGATTCAATGGTGGCTTCATCATATGGAAGCCTGGAACGGCAGAGCGATTTTCGGGTCTCACCCAGAGGTGTTGATCGAATCTGATGCCAGCCGCTGGCGGTGGGGAGCCCGCTGCAATTCTCTAGTGACAGATGGTCAGAATGGGAACAAACATTGCATATCAATTGCCTGGAACTTCTTGCGGGTTCCTCTGCTATAAAGAGTCTTTCCCCTCAGAAGACAGACTGTTGCATACTATTACGGATGGACAATGTCTCAGCAGTGAGGTATGTCAACAAACTGGGGGGGACAAAATCCATAATTTTGGCAGAGATTGCCAAGGATTTTTGGCATTATTGTCTGACACAACGCCTAGTGGTTATAGCGGAACATCTTCCGGGGGAACAGAACATTATAGCAGACTGGAATTTCAGATACCTGACAATTTCCAGCGACTGGAAACTGGATCCAATTATTTTTTCTCAGATAGTCAAGGATTGGGGCAGTTGCAAAGTGGATCTGTTTGCCTCTCGGCTCAATATTCAGATACCAAAATTTGACAGTTGGTGCCCAGGTCCTTGTGCAATGAAGACAGATGCATTTCTCCAAGACTGGTCTCAGTTTCGGGGTTATGCCTTTCTGCCATTTCTGATGATAGCCAGGGTGTTGTCTCAGGTTCGGAGACAGAAGACAGAGATTGTTCTGGTGACACCCTTCTGGAGAGCACACCCTTGGTTCCCCATAGCTCTGCATTTATCTTGTGCCTCTCCTCTTCTCATTCCTCCTCCTCTGAATCTTCTTTTCAATCCAGAGGGCCTTCAACATCCAATGATCTCGTCAGTGAAGTTGACTCTGTTAGCCTGGTTAATTTCAGGTCACGATGAAGTACCCCAGACATTTTGCAACAAGCTGCGGACTACATTAAACAGGCCTGGGCCGGTAGTACCCATAAAAGAAATGCCTCAGCCTGGCGCAGATGGAATAGTTGGTGTGATGGAAGAGGTGCCAATCCAGTGGAAGCACATATTGAGTTGATCGTTAACTTCCTAGCAGAATTAGCAAGTTCAGGTTTAGCATATCGACGATCAATAATTTTAGATCAGCCATTTCAGCGGGCATTCCCATTTTGAAGGTAAACCTGTTGGAGAACATCCTTTAATTTGTAAACTGTTTAGGGGTATACATCTCTCTAAACCTCCTCAAGCAAAATATTCAGTGTTATGGGATGTTAATGTTATTTTAAAATTCTTGGATTCTTGGCCTGCTAATAGGTATTTGTTTCGCAAACAGCTTTCAGCAAAATTGACCATGCTTTTATGTCTCATTTCTTGTAAGAGAGTGTCGGATGTCAGAGCTCTAGACTTAGCTGGTAGGGTATATTCCCTGGATGGAGTTACTTTTCGGTGACAAAAAGGACTAAAACGAATTACAGGTCAGTATCTTATCAGGTGTATACTGGCAATTCTAAATTATGAGTAGTTCAATGTTTAAAGGAGTATGAAGCTGTTACAGAAGAGTTTAGACATGATGTTAAAGGTCAATTTCTTTGCAAAAGCCTTTTAAACCAGTCACTTCAGCTACCATAGCTAGATGGATGAGATGGTTAATGAATGAAGCGGGTATGGATACAAACCTTTTTGGAGCTCATTCTGCTAGAGGAGCTATGGCCTCTAAATCATATGCTCTGGGTTCCCGCTTGGAAGACATTATGAAGGCTGCGGACTGGTCTTCATAAAATATTTTTCGCAAGTTTTATCACAAACCTGTGTTGGACGTCGCCACTGTAGTAATGGAGCAGCTTTAAAATAGCATAATCGAAGCCTCCGGACCTGACATAGAAAAAAAACAATACTAGCTTACAGGGAGGCAAGGATTATCCCACCATTAGGAACAATTGTTTATTGAGTAAAAAATTAGCTGTTGATGATGATGATCTATTGTTATATTTTACCCACCCTGTTTAATGTTATTTATATGAATATCAATTTTATTTAAATTTATTCAATTTATTTTGTATATTACCTACCTGGTTTATTATTTATAGGTTCTGAGCAGAAGAATTCCTGAATTTTCACGACTGCGTGAGATTTTTCCTGCATAAGTTACTTCCTGGGACTGTTTCCCCTACGAGTTGGGCTCTTCGAGTTCTTGTTGTCTGGTGGGAATGGATGTTCCTGACTCCTGATTTTGAGTTTATGTAAGAAGTTTCGATTTCAATTTGAACTGTATCTGATTTTACAAAAGAAGGTGGAAGTGACGTTGAGGGTCAAGATTCTTATGGACTAAGGTCATGATTGGGGATTGGACCATGTGACTATATGTGAGGCATCATGGGATGTATGGTTTTTTGTTTATTTGTATTTTGATAGGCTGCTATTTTAAGTCAGTAAAGAAAGAGATAGCATAACCCTCGCCTCCGTGTCCTTAATAGAATTGAAAATGATTGACGCGTAAGCTAGACATTTTTTTATTCTTAGCTTTATGCCTCCTCTTCCTATCACAGAAGCATTATGTACGTTCTTATAGCCCCACTGATGATGTTTGTTACATTTGAAGGCAGATAAGGGAATTTTAGGACCCCCTCCAGGACCTTGAAAGCTACCTGGAATCTCTAGAACAAACTTCATTAGCGGGGCAATGATACCCCATGATAGAGGAATACATCCTGGAAATGTTTCTTTCATATGTCTGATAATCCTCGAGTGGAATCTCCTCATTTGCATGTGGGAAACAAGCACTCAAAATAACAATGATGATGATGATGCACCCTCAAACAACAGAGATATGACTAGAACTCCTGTCAAGTCATGATGAATTGAATTATATTATCCTACCACTTGATAAAAACATGACAGGATACTTTCATATTCTGCATTGGTACGTTATAGATTTATAGTACTTTATTAACATTGAAAATTCTTTAAATGCAGTGGAGTGCCATGTTGGACATTCAACGGGCAGCCTGTCCTTAAAAAGGCAGAGGGTCTTGGCAGTTTACTAAACTATTGGTTTTCCTATACACTAGGTAATAGATAACTAGTTCAACTTGTGACCAATCTATAGCTATACTCATTTTGGACTCTACATTCTGCATTTAATACCCTGATATTTAACCTCATGCCCTATTGATACAACACTCAGCTGATACATAATGTGTATCTGTACTGCCAGCTTGATCTTTGACGGCCTAAGACGTGGACATGCACAGAAGTAAGACACTCTCACTATGATTTCTGTATGTAAATGGACTTGTATGACAGGCAGAGGTGGAACAACAATAAAACCGACATCACCAGCACACCTATCAGAACACATACCTCACTGGCAGACACCAACACAACAGCCATGCACATGTCCCCTGTGTCCTCTCACACTCTGTCTGTCCCCCCTCCCAAGGTACACAAACGCACGCACTCAGACACCCAGCCGCCATCCACCCCACAACAGCATCTAGCCCATGCACCTGCACCCAAACACAGCAGACAGAAACCTCCCACAACCACTCCAACTTCCTCCACTCCCAAACCTTCTCCCTCTTCCCGCCCCAAACTCCCTAAGAAGTTATTCCTCTCCACCATTGACTTCTTCCCTGCCCCTCCCCCTTGTCCTTCATGTCTGGCCATGGTGGCTGAAACCCAGGCAAGCACCTCATCCACCCAGTCCACGGGCCCAGTAGTGTCCACACCCACTTGTGGTGGTAAAGGATCCCGGGTACCAGGCAGCCTCATGGAAAAGGTGCCTGCCCAAGTGCTGCCCAGAAGGGCAAAGAGCCCTCCCTAGCTACTGCCCTGAAGGGTAAGGTGCCATCCCCAGCTGCTGCCAGGAAGGGCAAGTTGCCTGCCCCAAGCGCTGCTGCCCTGAAGAGCAAAGTGCCATCCCATCTGCTGCCAGGAAGGGCAAGAGCCTGCCCCAAGTGCTGCCAAGAAGAACAAGGAGCAATTCCCAGCTGCTGTCAGGAGGGGCAAGGGGCATGCACCAGCAGGCAGGAAGGACAACGGGCCTGGTGCTGGGACTCAGTTGGATCCCCCAACAACAACCATGGTTGTGCAGCCGTCCGAGGCTGCAGGGGATGGGCAGGAGCTTCACCCCTCAACCACCAGCAGCAGGAGCACCACCACCACCAGCAGTGGATAGCCATCCAAGGCTGCAGGAGATGGGCTGGAGCTTCCTCCCACAACCACCAGCAGCAGCAGCACCACCACCAGCAGTGGACAGCTGTCCGAGGCTACAAGGGATGGGCAGGAGCTTCCCACCACAACCAGCAGCACCACCACCACCACCAGCAGTGGGCAGCCGTCCAAGGCTGCAGGGGATGGGCAGGAGTTTCTCCCACAATCACCACCAGCAGCAACAACAACACCACCACCAGCAGCAGCACCACTTCCACCACTGAGCAGCCGTCACCGCCGGCTGACGGTCTGAAGACCTGCCTCCATGGGCTGTTGTGTGGCCTGCCCCAGACAAATCCAGTGGGTATGACACCCAGCTGAGAGACTGTGACCTTGCACTCCCCAGCATCAGAAGCACAGGGCACGATGCCCCCTCCAGAACCAGTGGGTATGACACCCACTCACCCCATCCTCCCCAGGATCAGAAGCACAGGGCACAATGCCCCCTCCAGAACCAGTGGGTATGACACCCACTCAAGAGACTGTGGCCTTGCAGTCCCTAGGACCAAGCACTGGGCATGTTGCCCCCTCCAGAGGCAGTGGGCAAATCACCCACTTGAGAGACTGTGGCCTTGCTCTCCCCAGGACCAAGCACAAGGCATGTTGCCCCCTCCAGAGCATGTGGGCAAGTCACCCACTTGAGGGACTGTGGCCTTGCACTCCCCAGGACCAAGCACAGGGCATGTTGCCCCCTCCAGAACCAGTGGTCTTGTTTCATCTGCTGGCTCAGATGCCCCCCATTCCCCGTCCCCCTGTGGTCCCCCATTCCCCGTCCCCCTGTGGTGCCTGCCTGTTTTCCAGCAGATGCCCCTGCAGTGACCTCTCTGTGTTGGTGCAGGAGACAAGTGGGGCCTTGGACTTTGTCATGTGGCCCTGTGGCCCATGCACATTGAGGACTGGGCAGTGTCCCTTGTACTGTAAATTTGTATATAATTGTATATTGAATTTTCGTATTTTTACTGTATTTATATTATTACACTCACTTTCATCAATTTGAGTTGTCATTGCATTATTCCTGAGAGGTAAGTGGTCAATCTGTTTTCCTGCTGCATCTGATTGTGTGTATGGTGTTGGGGGTGGGGCTGTGTGTTGTGTGTGTGTGTGTCACTCTCTTTTTCTTCCCCCCTCCCCTGTTTGCTATGCTGATGTACTCACCATGATCGTCTTTGCTGTCATTGCTGTTCGTGGTGTAGAAGGAAGTAAAATATCATAGGAAAGATTTGTAGCTCAGGCTCCATGGCATAGTGGTTGTTCCCTGTGTCTCCAAAGGTGAGTCATTTCCCTTCTGAGGTCCGTTTCCACCGGGCTTTTGCTGTTGTTGGTACCGCCCCGGAAAAGGTGGCGGATTGATTTGTCTTAATATGGTGGGCGGAACATTGACTTCCGCCTGGCTGTATGCGTCTCCTGCCGTGGTGGCTGTTGTTTCTGCCCTGGCAGCCGGTGTGGTAAAGTGGATGTCTATCGGAGATCTTTCCGCCATGGTCATAATATGGCAGTACTTACCGCCAGCCTGTTGGTATTACCGCCACCTTATCACCAACCGCCAGGGTTGTAATGACCCCCATAGTGTTATAATGATAAGTCATGCAATGATAGGGTGCAAGACAGTGCGAGAACAGAAAGTGAAGTGTATTCAGAGACAAACCTATGTGTGAAGATCTCCACATCCATTTCTCATCGCCCCGGTTCATCGCCCTGGGTCATCGCCTCCCTGCCAAGATCTTGACATATTTGCGCCTACACATTTAGTAGTAAATTTAGGATTTAAAATGGAGAAAACATACTACTAATCGTCAGAGAAACAGAGAGGACTAAGAAGAGGTTTCGAGCGGGCTGTAAAGATGTTTAGGGAGGGACATCGGTCCACCCACAAAAGTCTAATCCCATTACTAATTACAGACTGCACTTCTATAGTCACCAGCCAAAAAGACCCAAAACAGTTGGAAATGGAGTCAGTCTAGCACCATCCATTGTCACATACATATATTGCAACACCCTTCCATGGAAAATAATGGAGGGAGAGACTCCATGGGAAATAATACTAATAAATATAAACAGTTATTTTAAAAGTAAATATATACATTTTAAATAATGAATGAATATTATTTTGGTAAATATATTCCAATAATGTTTTGCCACTTTAAAAAATAAATATGGCTTAAAAAAGATGAAAAAAATGTAATTTAAATTCATTCTTTATCATTTGTCTTCCAAAAGTTGCTTAGGAGCAACTGGTAACTCACCGGTACCCTAGAAGTAACAGGCAGTAGTGAAGCCAATGCCAGCACATAACTTAGAGTGTCTGGGCATATCAAGGAAAGCAGCATTCCTCATCACAAGACCCTTAGATTGGCAGCCAGCCAGACCAATGTCAGACCAATGCCACGGCCTCATGATATCCCTCAACTCACATTGTGGCAGTCTATGTCTACCTCATGCCCTTGTGTCTCGAATCTCAGTTTAGCAAAGTAACAAAGAGATTAGGTTTTTTTTAGGCTCCTCTCTATGAGTCATGCCAAGAGTGTACAATGGGCCAGGAAAGAAGAGTATTAGCAGTATTCAGAACATTACCCAGTATGCCCCTCTGAAGTGTGGGACAGCATTGCATAGTGAAAATATGTGTGGTTCTTGCATGTTAAATTCAGGAGTCTGAATCCAGAGCTAAGATAATTCAGATCCTCATGTGCATGTGTCTGTATGGTGTATGCATGTTTGAACATTTATGGGTGTGGTTGTGTGTATCTTGCATTATGTCCTTCTGTGATAAACGGTGTCATGTTTTGGAATCTAAACCTGATATTAGGGAGCACCAAATGTGTAGGTTGGCCCCCATCATAATGGGTTAATCTTTGGAACAATTGTGCCCATTCAAGGCACAAAAAAGAGTCACCCTTGATATACTTTGGGCATTCTCGGCCTAATTGTGGCTTACTGGTAGCTATTATTGACATATTAATAGCATTGCTGTCTCAAATTTAGCAAACCCTGTGATAATGTTCCCCTTCTTGAATATTAATGGTCATGCCTGATATATTGTTGGCATCTTGCCCATTATGGCACATAGCCTGCTACAATGGTCTTTTCTGGTATATTTCAGGCATCCTTGATGTTATAGTGAGCATCCATGACCATTACTGTACTAGCTTGACATTTGAAGCTGAAACTGTCCATCTGATGATTTTGTGTACAATGTGAGTACTTGATAAAAATGAGTGTTTGTGGACTGTGTATGCCTAAAAAATGAAAACTAAGACATTAAAGTCAAAATTATGTTATCAGAAAAGGGATGGTTTCTGAACAATTGAATTTGCTTGCCCAAAGTAGAAAGTGGGATTGTATTGAAAAGTAGGTGTATTTTCAGAAATGGATATGCTGATGATGACAAACTGTAGCATTTCCATAGCACACATAAAGCTGATACTGGAATGACATTTTCCTCTGTGTTGGGGAGACATATTGCTTTGCCTATTTTTGTTGTGCCAGAGCGAACTAGCTGATTTAACTGCCATTGTACTAGTCATGTGGAGGAAATTCATATTCATACATTTTTCCTATTTTTCCTGGCATTTCTGCTGGTAACCTGATT
This sequence comes from Pleurodeles waltl, assembly GCF_031143425.1. Lineage (NCBI taxonomy): Eukaryota > Metazoa > Chordata > Amphibia > Caudata > Salamandridae > Pleurodeles > Pleurodeles waltl. The sequence goes on along the minus strand of NC_090445.1, from coordinate 394,488,735 downwards.
TTAAATATTTACGTGATTATTCCTGATAATCCTGCTAGGTACCTTTAACTGATTTGGTCATTTTTTACTGCAATACAATTTGCTAAATGCTTGAGAGGGTCTTCTTTGAGCAAAAGTAGTGTCTTCTATTGAAAGGTTGGAGATTCCTTGATTACAATTTAGGTTGGTTAAATTCTGTAAGCAAATCTTAAAAAAGAATTGAACTTCAATGTTTTATACTTTAATTAAATACAATTTGAATTTAATATTAAGTTAATAGTGCTGTAGCATTTGTTTGAATTATTCTACATTTAAAATGCATATATAAAATTCATTAATATTAACATTTAAATTATAAAAATTTTAAACATTTACTTTAAACTTCAATGAACTTCTCAAAATGTCCATACACTTTACCCTAATGAGGTCACTGCCCCAAATGTAAAGGTCTCTGCCATAGGTGCAAAAAGTCAAATACAGTTTTTCTAGTAGCAGATGTACGGTCCTATATGACATATTTACTGACTCAAACCCTTATTTTAGGGGGGTGGACATATGGATATATAAGTTTACACTTATAAGTAAATTTATACTGGTAAAAGAAAAAAATGTAGTAATTCACTCAAAATTGTAAGACTAAAGTTATGTGTTGATTTACTCATGTGTAAGTTTACCTTTGCAAATACTTTTGTAATCATGCCCGTATATTTCATTGGGAGATTCGACAAGGCAGGCGATGACTAAACTACATGCCTTCCTACAGTTGGCACTAGAGAAAATCTGATAATAACCGGATCAATACCAATGTGGATGGCTCCACATAAAACTCTACAGCAAATAGGGTTTTAAATCTGTAGCAGCCCTCTTGAGATTTGAATTAATGGGCAAATGCGCAATCGGTTGGCATGGGTACAGAAGCATTCTGATTATCAACAATGTACTTTCAAATGGTACATTTACATCCTTTGAAAATCTACATAATGAAATTCAATTGAAAGCTACACACATATATTATTTCTAACAAAAAATTATCTGAAACCCACGATGAGGCTGGTATTGAAAGTTCAATTCAGATCTCGACGACACATTCATTGAGGAAGTGTACGCTCACTATGGAATATTTTGGGCACAAATTGCAGCCATGCATGCAAAACATTTTCACCAACATAGAGTGATTTTCTTTTCTGGCCAATCGATGGTAGCCTTACTGAGCCCCGACTCAAGTTCAGCTATTTTAAAACAATTCATTATTAACACTTTACTCTGTTGAAAAGTTGGTTTCAGAGTTGGGTTCAGACACAGGGGGCCATATTTATGCTCTTTTTGCATCAAATTTGCATCATTTCTTTTACGCAAATCCAGCCCAAACCTAACTCCATATTTATATTTTGACACTAAACCCATCTAGAGTCAAAATATTGGTGTTAACGTCATTTTTTGTATGAGTAAAACATCCTTGCATCAATGAGATGCAGGGTAGACGTTCCCATCTAAATATGACTCAAACGCTATTGCGCCATATTTATCCACCCTGACAAAAAAGACGCACTGGTGGGAGGCGGACCCAAAAAATCACTCAAACACCGATTTGCAAAAAAATTTAACGCCTGGCTCAGGGGAGGTGTTAAAATGGGGCAAGCACACCACTACTTAAGGAAAACATACAGAAGCAACATAATAACCCACAGGAGAAGATGGAGGTGATACTGATACAGCTTGCTAGACGGTGCAGAGGACAGCAACAACTCCAGCAATCATCACCACCACAATGCGGCACACAAAAGCAACACAGAAGACAGAAAAGGCTTTTCAGAGCTAGGACAACCCTCCTTGGCCTCAGGGATCTGGACATCATTAGGACTTATAGACTCAACTGGCAAGCCATACAACACTTGCTGCACCACATTGAGCTGCAAATTGCAGCAAGCCTGCAGACCCCTCACAACATATCTCCTATAACAAAGCTTCTTGCTGTCCTGCACATGCTGGCAAGTGGCTCATTCCAAACAATGGGTGCACTGGTTGGTGGTGTCTCACAGCCGTCATTCTCTGCCAAAGGTCTTAGAAACCATCATCTCCCTGACACCCTGCCACATCAGATTCCCCAACACCCAGCAAAAGCTGCAAGAGAACAATCAGAGGTTCTATCAAATCCATGGCTTCCCGCACGTTCTCAGTACAATGGACTTCACCCATGTCCTGCTCGTACCACCTGCAGAAACAGAGCACTTATACCAGAATCACAAGCACACACTTTCCATTAATGTGCAGGGTATAGTGGACCACCGCTGATTATTCATAAACATTTTGGCCAAGTATCCTGGGAGTGACCATGACACCTACATATTCCGGCACAGTACGATCAATCAACACTTCCAGGATGGACAATTTGGAAATGGCCTACTTGTGGGTAAGTCAACAAATCTAGTGATGCACACACAACACCCCAACCATGTCAGACACACAAGATATACATCACTACAGTACCATATGGTCAGGGTAACACACATGTGCAGGCGATAACACATATGCAACATGCTACATTACAGCACAATCAGTGCACAACACCAATACACACACCCACATGTACATAACACACCCACAACTTGAAAGGCATACCACAGGAGGGCAGGTGCAGACCTTTACCCTTTGAAAACAGCAGAACTACACCGACCAATACAAGTGGCCTCAGGATGCCCACTATGTACACATCACACACACTACACCAAACAAACAATATCACAGACACATCAAGGGCATACACCATGCCCATGTCATGTAACTTCCAAATAGGCATAGATGTCTCAAGGCATGTTGTGCCAATCACTGCCAGAACAAATATCAAACACTACACAACTTGCGCCAATACCTACTGCATCTCATCAACACATACCTAGCTTACCTTTAGTGTGCAGTGACATCTGCCAGATGCAGAGGCTCACACACATAGGAATACAAGATCAATCACCAACACATACCATGTTCCATATGTGTTAGAAGTGGAACCACAGTCACTGTAGTGCAACCTCACATGCAACACTCACTGACTCACAACACCATCATGTCTGTACCAGATACAAGAAATGGCCTGTCGGGGGGCAGAGACACAGTCAGACAGTGCAGAGCATGGATTTTATAGTGGGACGCAGTAGGAGACAACAGGCCATTACTGACCTCACATGCACTGTGCCAAGGGACACATTTGCTAAGTAGCTGAGCTATGCATGTATCGACAGTAGAAATGCACAGTATTGTTTTGGAAGATAGGAGAGACTCTGCTAGTTATGTTGATCATCCTGTGACAATGCGATACACACCCTTGGAAACCTCATGGCTGACACAAACATTAGCTGCCACTCTGGAACACCAAGGAAACAATGTAATAGCCACAGTTCCATAGTCATGGCCTGTACTATATGAATATCTTGGCAGATGACCATATCTACATTACTTTAAGCCACATTCTAAATTGGCCACCTTCCTATGCTACATGTAGGGTGGAAGGGGTGTGCAATGTTTCTCGCTGCAGGTCTTTCACTACAAGATACATAGTATGAAGGTGCAAACTCACATGTTGCTGTCCCCTAAGACCTGAGGAAGTGGCAACAAAAAAATCCACTCCTGGGGTGCAGAATGCAGTTTGCAAATAGGAGGTAGACAGTGCTTTGAACTCAGATGAATGTGGCACAAATGCATGAAGCACACAGCTGCACACACAGAAAGAGCCAATTGGCCATCAAAAAAGCATATGTCCAGGGTGGTGTACCGTTCAGCACAGCTACATCTACTTCCACATGGCAGATAGCCAAGTACCCTGGTGTAGGGTAGGTAGCGTTGGTGCATGGCTACACATGTGTAACTGGCACAGGGGACAAATAAGGGTTGCCAAGTAACATGTCACACAGGGGGCACCCTTGCATTGTTGAAATGTTGCAGGACCCAGCAGCCAATTTAGGAGACATGTAGTGCATTCGCACTAACCAATTTCATAGGCCCTAAGTGTCATAGCTCATCTGCAACGACACATGTCAAAAGCGATGGGCTGTCCAGGCACTATAGTGCCACCATGTTGCCACCACATCCGACCTCATTGTGTTGTCAGGATGTGTCATGTCCCCTCTACTGATAGCACACTGATACAAAAGTGCACTACAAAACGCATGGTACATACAGAATGACTATCAGTGTGGAATACAAATCAAGTGTTCTAGGTTCTTGACCCATACACAAGATTGTCATGTCCAACAATCTAGTCCTGAGGAAAGATCACACAAGGTTAGGAACTCACACCAAAACACAGATACATATGAGCCACAATCAGATCCTAATATCAACTGCCATGCTACATAACTTACCTCCTGCAAGCCCTCACAATGATTTACTTCTGTAATCTTTTGCAGCAGATAGGGGTTGTTGCATACAGCCATAGATAATGACCCCATTTCACAACCCAAGCACAACAGTAAAGTATGCATATAATGAGGGACCTCGGAGGACACAGACCATTGTGGAGAGGACATTTGGCATCCTGAAGTCCAGATTCAGGTGCCTGGACATCACAGGTGGCAGCCTCCTATGTGCCCCAGAAATGTTCTGCATGATCATATTGACCTGTGCCATCCTGAACAACATATGCATATGGATGAACGTACTAGTATATGAGCAGGTTGATGACCTGCCTGCGGAGGAGGAAGATGATGGTGGAGAAGTAAATGAGGGGTAAGACCACAACACAGCTACTGGTATAGGCTGCAGACTGTCTTCACATAATCATCACCTAACTCACCTTGTAAATTTTATCAATAAACATCCCACTCATCCACACAATCTGGCTTTGGTGTCTTCGATCTCTCCAACGTATACTTTAGGATTATTAATCTAACCTCAGGGAGCATGTCACAAATACAAATCTGAAGAGTACTGTAGCAACATCACATGTGAAGTGTAAGAGTGAACTGCTACCATCACACACATCACAATTAGCCCATCACTTGAATGTGACAACTGAAGGACACAGTTTATTGACCACTACATATAATTTACATCAATGTTGCCAACTTTTATAACAATAGCACATCACACACAACACCAGCAACATGTCTAAACATGAACTAAATAAGGGGTCCACACATGAGGGAGTGGATGTCAAAATATGGTGGGACTGTATTGTTTGAACAGACCACTAACAAAACTCAGTGTGAGATTTTCAATGGCTACATGGGGCATGTGTGACAAGGTGGGGACATCATTTGTGACAATGCCCACCATGATTAGCCCAGGGATGACAAGCAATTGGAGAAATGGAGCATGTGCAGTACATCAATGGAAATCACACCTGGCACTGCCATGGTGTCCAATCCTGTCACAGGGTACCCATGACCTCAAAAGTTGCACAGACTTGTCTATGGAATGCACATCAGAATGGATGAGAACATATGCAGCTAGGGCTGCATGTCCACCACAAAGTAATTGTAATAAAAAGCAAAATGTTAAGATTTTCAACTGGCTTAGTGTTCAATACATGAAATGGTAGGAATGTAGGCAGAGTATGTCAATCACAGTATGTACCAAAGATGTATGCATGTCAGACATATGTGTAGTCTGCACACGTCATCCATATACTCAAGATCAACATATGGAGACATTTTTTGCATAACAGTTGCCAATTTCCAAGCATCAGCCATCATCAACAATCCCTGAGCTGTGAATGTTGCATGAAATGTGATGCTCTGTAAGACAACTACACACAGCACATAAGTGAACACAAATCACAATCACATACCATGACGCTTGCATAGTACTGACTGCGATACATACCTGAACATACTGTTTTCACACATACATACACATGCATGAAGTGTATACATTTGCTTGCTGTTGATTCTGTAGCACACACATTGGTGTAACACAAGAATCACACACAAATCACATTGTACAATGGACTATCATATGTGACCATACACAAAATGCCATACTGCAACCCAGCACATACAATTATTATGTTGATACAGGGTGCATACATCAACAAATCTCAAAATCACGCAATCAAAATTAGAGTAAAAAAAGACGCGAATGCATCGGAAATATCCGCAAACACAAACTACATGACCCATGGGCCCTTAGCATATTTTCCACCTTTGCACTCCTTGAAATGCTGATTTACTGTTAAATCAACGCATTCAAGTTATGCGTCAATAGAAATATACCCCCAAAAGTGATGCGCCAGGAATACTCATGCAAACATCAGATTCGTCACAAAAATACACGCATAACAGAAAACGTGACACAAGGGCACAGGAAGTGATGTAATAGGATATCCTGTTTACAGGCATGGAACAGTGGGTGTACTTTACCTTTCTCTTTACAGTCTGTGCCTCTTTTGACTGTCTGGTTGTGTTTTGGAGATGGTGGTGTCTTCTTGCGATTTAGACTATCTTGTGCTGTCATTCCTGTCGTGTTTACTGTTGTATTTTATTGTCATTTGTCCCAGTGTCTGGGAATTTGTTGGGTTCAGTGTTTTTTACCTTGTACTTGTGCTGTTGGGTGTCTGTCTGGGTTAGTTCTATAGGTAGGTTAGTTGGGTTACAGAAATTTTGGGTGTTAAGTTTCCTTTCATTACTTCTTTTTTTCCATTATACTGTCTAACATTTATTTCTAGCTGTACCCTAGTGCAATGTCTGACAGGGGAGGGTGACCAGAATGGGAAAGGAGGAGCTAGGAGGCTTTATTTGGTTGGTAGCCCATTACCTCCCTTGATGCCAGAGATGGGTGGGCGTGTGATCCAGGGCTAGCGTATGGAGACAAGACGGCTGCATTGGGGAAAGGTGCTCCACCCCCTGAAGAGGGTGTACCACACCAGTCACAATGACCATTAGCTGAAGCATCGCTGGGCTGATCTTGTGGGCAGGGAGCAGGATCTTCTTGACCATCATGGTATGGTGATTGGTGGGCCTGTTGGTGAGTACCTCATTGGCTAACTAATTATTGTTCACTGCACTTGAATGCCAGTAACAGATGTGTTGGCATGCTGCATGCAATGCATGTGGACAGGACGCATGCAACCAGAATGGAGTGTTACTGTGCTAGTATAGACATAGGCTTCACAGATCCTAACACTTAACCAATGCAAGTCAGAAGTTCGGATAGTCATGCACATCCATCACTAAGTAACACATTTCATGGGCCATGGCAACATCTGTGCCCCAGCATTTTGTCATGTATGCCATTTGTGAGTGGATTGTGATAACTAAGTATGACAATCCACATATGGTGCAATAATGTCAGAGTTTCACATACATCAGCCCTGCCATTATGTTTACAAAGGGGGAATACCTGCCTTATGCTGCACTAGCAATGGGCCATTTGATGCCATCAGCCAATTGTGACACATCAGTCATGGATTACACAATATATGTGAATTGTAGACTAACTATTTCGCCACTTGTCCTCCACAAAGTGCCTCTGTGTACCTTGCAGGACAAGCCAGAATACCGGAATCAGTTGCCTTGCACATCACAAGGTTCGTGTCCTTTATCTGTCACCCAACTCCCCCTCCTATCATGGAGTTCCATCTTCTACAGATTGCTCACACATGGTTGTTGCAGGGTGTAGCACTACATGAGACTCAGGCCCAGTGTTAGGGATGCATATATATGTCTCTCATACACCAGAGTGACAGTCTCATTGTGAGTATGCAGTGGTGTATCTGTTGCGGTGTCCACAACCTGGATTGATACCTCACTCTTCTTAAATAGTACATACTGCAATATGTTGGCCACTAGTAGTGACAGTGATGTGATACTAACCATGGTTTTCCATCCATATATTTCAGGTGGACCTCCCCCTACAACATATGTAGAGTGGCAAGATTTGAGGACCCAGATGTATCCAGTAAGCGTGATTTTGTCTGTCCTGTGTAGTGTTGAAGTGTTTAGTGTGATTGAGTCATGAGTTCAACACCCAATGCTAGGAGTGGTGAACTGTAAAATGATCAGAAAGTAGAGTAGGATGGATGGTGACAATGTGTCACATTTAAGTGGTTCCCCATGCACGAACAGAGAGTCATATCTTGTGAGGCTTCTGGCGCTCAATGGCCAGCATTGTGTAAACAAGGTGATGACAAGCCACATGTAGCTCCTTATGTGACTCAGATGTGCACCGTTGTGTATGCAATGGCACTGGAACACACCATCATTCACACAACACAGTGATGCACCATTTTCTTGACAAATTGGGGCATCACTGTATGTTGATGTACATGTAGGAATGTGTAGGCCTTTGTCTACCAGCATGGTGCCAATAATCTTGTAGTCCACCTACGTGACAAATAAATGGAATGTTGTAGGCATGCATGCTTGTTAAGTACAATTGTGTGCTGGCATGGTTATGGGTGTGTGAGGAATGGAATTGGCTGAACAGGTATTGATGGGTGTCTACACCTGGACACATGAATGTAGAAGTGAGAGACCTATGAATACCAGCTTAATTTTTTGTCATCACCTAAATTATGGTCCACCCCCTGACTCCGTGGACGAGCTGGACCGTTGAGATGTTGATCTGCATGGCCATACTGTCTGGGGCACAGGGGGTGGGATCAACAAATGTCTAGGTAGATGTGATGCTCACTGTGTAGGTGACAGTCCTTTTGATCAGGCTTGCATGTGTTCCTATCAACACTGAACCCTAATGGTAAACACCATCATCCAATACTCACAATCACAGCATCAAGTTTCAGGTGATGTATGTTTGAACATTTGACACTTAAGAATAGGAACAGTGGCCCGGATCAGTGTTGATTTTACACTGCCTTAGAATTGTCACACATGGTGCAAAGTCTAAGCACATCTGAATTTGTTTGTTACATAATCTTGTTGTGGATGGCTTTGGTGTAAGGGAAAGGGTGCTAAGACAGCGTTGTTGTTTCATCCATCAGGGCCATTGTACCATCTGGATTTTGAATAGGAGTGCATGTCCTATTTGATGTTGATAGTAAGCTGATTTACTGTACATACTCCACACAGTGTTGACTGTCTCATTTTTACAGTTGCCAACATGAATGAGAACCAACTCTTTGTGTCTCAGAAGATGACAGTGCGATATAGACACATTTTGGCAGTGGAATCTGGGTTCAGGAGCATGCCGCTATGGCTCGGAGCAATCCCCAGGTGAGTGGTGGGCATTCAGCCAAGGGGGACCCACACTGCCCAAACAGGCTGGACCAATCACAACTGTTGTGCAGGGGCCCACAGCTGCCAACGTCACTATTGCTCCACCTGCTGCACCAACAAGTAGCAACAGCCAACCACATGAGTTGCCATTAAGATGAGTGCCATAAAAGATCTTCAGAGGGATGTACAGCTGGTTCTCCAAAAGATGGACTCCATAGAGCAGGAGGTGGACAAGAAAAGCAAGGCCCTCAAGAATATTTTAAAAAGACTCAAAACGGCCAACCTCTGAATGACAATATGGGGGTCATTACGACCCCAGCGTAATAGTGGTGGTAGTACCGCCAACAGGCTGGCGGTACATACCACCACTATTATGACATTGGCGGTTTGGCCAAACCGCCAAGTTAACCCACCGACCGCCACAACTGTAATGACTGACGGGCTGGATAATACAGTCTCTAGCACAGAGGCCATCACTAGGCTGCCCATGGCATTTTAACCCCACCCACCACCATGGTTTCTGTGGTTTCTGTACTGCCACTATCAGTGCCAGGGAATTCCGTCCACTGATTATGGGGCACCCCTATGTTGTTCCCCCATACTGGTGCAAGATTCAGCTGCCAGTGTAATTGAAGTCATCCTTGCACCATGTTGCAAGGATGTATGCGTGGAGGGGTGTGACTGTTAATATTTGTGAAAGTGTCCCGTCATGCACATTAACAACCACCAATGGCACTCTTGCACTTCTGTGTGAGCTGTAAAATGCAGCATACTCAGAGTCATTTACATATGATTGTTTATGTGCATCGAGTTACACCTTCACAGTCTTAAACAATCATTTCTAGCATTTTGCTCTTACTATGCATCCTGCAGATTTCAGCAGATATAGGAATTCATAAATGAAGGAGGTACAAATCTATTCCTCCTTGTTGCACCCTGCTAATGCCACCACTGGGGCTGCCGTAATAGGATTGGCCCTACCTCAAGTATACAATATTCCATTCATCTGAGGCAGTATTGAAATATATTGTGTGTTGCTGTGGCACACCCACAGCGATACCCATTGCACCACCTTCCACGCACTGTCATGATCAGGTGCCTTTGTGTTAACAAGGTGACATAATGCCATAAAAAGTGTACTGCCTCTACCTTGTCAATACAGCACAGTGCTTAGTGCCACTGGAGCATCACTGAAAGTGACGCTCCAGTGGTGCCAGGGGCCTATAATGCACCCATTAGTTCCAATGGATTGTTCCAGTACATCATAGCTGCAGTCTACAGCCCTATGCCCAACCTGCATGTCACATGAATGAAAGCCCAGTTGCCACAATTTTGTATGTCATATCTTCTGAGTGTGTTGTCCATCCTTATTGTGTCTTGACTGTCTCTTATCCTGTTCTACCCTTCCTTTGCATCCTTTTGCATGGTGTTGCCTAGCAATGTGTGCTGCTGTGCTCATGGCACAGCATCACACATGGCAATTTTCACCTGTCCCAGTCTTATATGTTTCACATACACCCATGCTGTGCTGAGACCTTGCACCACCCCAGGGATGGCATAGTCACCACACTGTGCTCGCGTTGCCATTGATGTCTCCTCATGTGATTTGTGTTTGTGTGCTACTTTGCATGGCACTCATGGACCTGGCAGAGTACTGTTTCTACTCCTGTCAGAGTAGGTGGTTTACCTTACTGAACACCTATGTCCTACCCCTCAATGCAGCCCTCTTTGCACTATGAAACATGAGTGCAGCATGGTGACAGTACAGGTCATGTAACAAAAGCTCAGGTTTGAACCCAGGGATGGCCAATATGGATTTGAAATGTATGCAGTGTACATCATTCTGTTTGTGACAGTGCCTGATGGTAAATGTGTCTATGGACATTGCCAATTCTGAGGAGTTGTACTCAGGTCAGGGCCTGAGGTAGGTTCATATTTCATGTGCAACAGTCCAAGGGGCACCTGACTGCCACTGTGTCATTGTTCAACCCCTACAGCACAGGTGGTGGTGGCAACTGTTGTCAATGTGTAATGCCCCATGGGCCCATGGCCTGGACATGGCAGGTTACCAGCAGCTGAGCGACTGGCTTTGGTATCAGTCCTGTGACACCATACCAGTGATATGTTCAACACTACCTTACAAGTATTTTTTTTAATTTCCCCCAGCCTTTGCATGGCAGTGTAATCCCCATGAAATGGTTGTTGGTCAAGTGGTGTGGTGTGCCCCTGGGTGGCCCTGCACAGCCCATGTACTTGGCATGGGCAGTGCAGGGTGTCCCATACCTTGGCCCTCTGCCCTTTCCATTTCCTGATTTGCAGGGCTGGGTGCAGCATGTCCTATTACACCCAATGAAGGCCACAACTGTAACTGACTCCGTTTTATACATCTGTATTGCCTAGTGTGTGCCCCACAGAGCTACCATGTGCAGACATATCACCAGCCACCACCCAAACATGTGACTCATACTGCCAAATGCAGTGGGTACACTGCACTGGTAGTCTTACAAACACCACCCCCGCTGTTGATGTGAAATTAACTGCAATTATGTGAAAGCCATACCCCATTCATTTTATGAGTGTGTTTATTTCCCAATTCCAATGTGACTGGCATGGTTGTGTCCAAATAGTTGTGGGCTCAGCCTGTGACTATTGTGACCTACTGTTAGCAATATGTGGTACATATTTTGTGTATTGGCACATTTCAGTTCAGCATCAATACTTGTGGTTGAACACAACTTCAGTTTAGTTGGTCTGGGTAGTGGAATGTTACCAAGGATTCCAGTCCAGCCTGCTACACTGCCAGGACCTGTTGGATTAATTGTTCCATGCGCCCAGGGGACACTATGACTGTGTGATGTAGGACTGGCTGCCTGATGTGGATGTGTTGTCTAAGTGTGATGGTGCTACCGGCACATGCCTGGGGACTGTTAGGACAGTTACAATGACTAGTGTGTTGTGAGATGCAGCACACATGCATTAGGGCAATCCGGTAAACTGTTACAAAATATTACAGCAAGGGACACCACTATGTAGTTGCCCCCAAGAATGGTGTTGACGGACTACCTCGTCTCTAAGGTCCTGGTCGTGTTAGTGATGTTGATGTGACTACATGCAAGGGATTTGGTGATATCACAACCAGTGGCACAGTGATTATACATGCCATCCACCCCATGTGCTGCATTTCTACATGTGGGAATTTAGCCCTGGTGTTTTTAATATGTCCAGGTTGTGTATGTTTCAATGTTGTATGGCACTCCGAAGGCACAGGTCCATGGGTAAGCTTATGTTGGCATGGTGCAAGTTGCTTAATGTGCATTGTATCCCTCTGCGCTCCTTTGACGTACGTTGTGTGTGTCCTATATGCCTCCCCCTTCTAGCATTGACATTTAAGCATATATTTCCCCCATGCAACTTACACCACATTTGTGGTGTTTCCTGGTATTCTGCACTGTCCTGTCCTTGTATCCCTGTGACGATTTCTTCTGGGATGACGGCAGCAACCATCTCCTTCATCTCATTCATGTCCTCTTGCGGTGCTGGACTCCCACCTCCAGTTTGCAGTGATTCCTTCCTGTTCCCTGACATTTTTTCCTTGGTCCTTCTCTTCTAGTCATGCCAGTGTTTCTTGCACTCAGTCATTGTTCTCAGAACCGCTGCAACACTGTTGACCTTATCCACAATCTGCTTCCAGATCGCCTCTCTCCTTCCAATTGGTGACGAAGAGTTGATGTTGATGCTCCGTCACCTCTTTCACCAATATTTCGTGCTCCTCTGTGCTGAAATGTCACTTCCTCTTTTTCTTCTCCCTCCCCTGGGTCTTGTATGCATCCTGCTGGCTGGTTCCTGGTTGACTGGGGTCTCCCTGGGGTCTCTCCTAGTTTCTGGGATCCATTCTGGGGCTCCTTTACACTGTTTGCTCTGTTTGCATATCTGTTTGATGCTATTATGGGCAAAAATTGTGAATTTCAGCTTTGCGAAGTGTTTCCATGTCATAAACCGGATTAGAGTAATTTTTCCTCCATTAACCTCATTTTTCCTTATGGCAGGGCGCAATGGTTAACACTCAACGTCAAAGTATAAATTTGACACCCAAGTGGAGTTAAAGAATGGCGCTAGTCAGCGCTAGTGCAGTTTTGCGTTAAAAAGTATAAATCAGGTCCTTAATTGTCAGCACAGGCTTTCATGACAGTCCACGAAATAGTGGCTTTGTCTGCCTAATTTTGAGATAAGCACAACAAGTGTGTTTAATAAGTCAATACACATTAAAAAAAGAATACCTGTGGCTCAGTGTAGGAGGCTGGCCTGGCTTATAGAGGGTACCTGATGGTACTTACACCTTGTGGCCGGTCCAGTTATCCCTTATTAGTATATTAGTAGTGTTCTAGCAGCTTAGGCAGATGGAGGTAGCTTTAGCACAGCAGCTTAGGCTGAACTAGGAGACATGCAAAGCTCCTACTATACCACTTATATCAGTTAGCACTATATCATAAGAATCACAATACTCGGTGGTCCCAAAAATAAAGGTACTTTATTTTAGTGACAATGTGCCAAAAATATCTCGGAGGATACACCCTCTTAGGAGGTAAGTAAAATACACAAAATATACACACAAACCAAAATCAGGTAAGAGGAAAGTAAACAGTTAGAAAAGTAGTGCAAACACTGTACAATACAATAGGATGCAATAGGCCTAGGGGCAACACCAACCCTATACTAAGAAAGTGGAATGCAAACCACTTAGGGACCCCAGGCTAGTGTAGTGTGTAGTGGGTTGCTGGAGTGTAAGAAAACACTAAGGGTGTCCAAGATACCTGTAGGAGGCTGGCCTGGCTTATAGTGGGTACCTTGTGGTACTTACAGCTTGTGCCAGGTCCAGTCATCCCTTATTAGTAGATTAGTAGTGTTCTAGCAGATCAGGCTGATAGAGGTAGCTTTAGCAGAGCAGCTTAGGCTGAACTATGAGACATGCAAAGCTCCTACTATACCACTTATATCACTTAGCACTATATCATAAGAAAAAACAATACTCAGAGTTACTAAAAATAAAGGTACTTTATTTTAGTGACAATACGCCAAAGTATCTCAGAGAATATACTCCCTTAGGAGGTAAGTAATATAAACATAATATATACACAGAAACCAAAATCAGGTAAGTAACAGTTAGAAAAGTAGTGCAAACAGTGTAGAACACGATTGAATGCAATAGGGAAAAATAGGCCTAGAGGCAACAAAAACCAAATACTCCAAAAGTGGAATGCGAACCACAAATGGAACCCAGGCCAGAAAACACTAAGGGTGTCCAAGATACCCCACCCCAAGATCCTGAAAAGTAGGAGTAAAGTTACCTTACTACCCCAGAAAGACAGTAAAGTCAAGATAGGGGATTCTGCAAGGACAATAACTGACTGCAAAGCACTGAAGACGGATTCCTAGACCTGAGGACCTGTAAAGGAAGGGGAACAAGTCCAAGAGTCACGCAAGTGTCCAGGGGGGGCAGGAGCCCACTAAACCCCGGATGAAGGTGCAAAAGGGCTGCCTCTGGGTGAAAGAAGCTGAAGATTCTATATCAACGGAAGGTGCCAGGAGCTTCTGCTTTGGTCAGAAGATGTCCCACAGCGTGCCGGACGATGCAGAGTTGTTTCCACACAGAAAGACCGTAAACAAGCCTTGCTAGGTGCAAGAGTCGCAGTTGAGGATTTTGGGTGCTGCCAGGGCCCAGGAAGGACCAAGAGGTCGCCCCTTGGAGGAGGAGACAGATAGGCACTCAGCAACATGGAGAGCCCATGCAGAAGCAGGCAGCACCCGCAGAAGCACCTGAATAGGCGCTTAGAAGATCTGAGGATGGTGGTCGACTCAGAACAATAAAAGTCCAAATCAGTGAGTTGGGCAAAGCAGGATGGAGTGCTGGGGACCCTGGCTAGGCTGTGCACAAAGGAAGTCTTGCAAGAGTGCACAGAAGCCCTAGCAGCTGCAGTTCACACAGTACACAGGATTACTGTCTGGCGTGGGGAGGCAAGGACTTACCTCCACCAAATTTGGACAGAAGGGCCACTGGACTGTCAGGGAGAGTTGGACCCAGCTCCTGTGTTCCAGGGACCATGCTCGTCAGGATGAGAGGGGACCCAGAGGACCAGTGATTCAGAAGTTTGGTGCCTGCGTTGGCAGGGGGAAGATTAAGTCGACCCACTGGAGATTTCTTCTTGGCTTCCAGTGCAGGGTGAAGGGAGACAACCCTCAGAGCATGGACCACCAGGAAACTGTCGAGAAAGCCAGCAGGATTCGGCGCTACAATGTTGCTGGTAGTCTTCTTGAAACTTTGTTGCGGTTTTGCAGGCATCCTGGAGCAGTCAGCGGTCGATCCTTGGCAGAAATCAAAGAGGGAGATGCAGAGGAACTCTGGTGAGCTCTTGCATTCGTTATCTGACAAGAAACCCACAGGAGAGACCCTAAATAGCCCTCAGAGAAGGATTGGCTACTGTATCAGCTAAAGACCTATCAGGAGGGGTATCTGATGTCACCTGCTGGCACTGGCCACTCAGAGGCCTCCAGAGTGCCCCCACAACTTGCTAAGCAAGATGGCTGACATCTGGGACACACTGGAGGAGCTCTGGGCACCACCCCTGGGGTGGGTATGGACAGGGGAGTGGTCACTCCCCTTTCCTTTGTCCAGTTTCGCGCCAGAGGAGGGGCTGGGGGATCCCTGAACCGGTGTAGACTGGCTTATGCAAGGAGGGCACCATTTGTGCCCTTCAAAGCATTTCCAGAGGCTGGGGAAGGCTACTCCTCCCCAGCCCTTAACATCTATTTCCAAAGGGAGAGGGTGTAACACCCTGCTCTCAGAGGAAATGCTTTGTTCTGCCTTCTTGGGACTGGGCTGCCCAGACCCCAGGGGGGCAGAACCCTGTCTGTGAGGTGGCAGCAGCTATAACTGCAGTGCAAGCCTCAGACAGCTGGTTTGACAGTACTGGGGGTCCATGGTGAAGTCTCCAGGATGCATGGAATTAGCTCCCCAATACCAGATTTGGAATGGGTGGACAATTACATGATCTTAGACATGTTACATGGCCATATTCGGAGTTACTATTGTGAAGCTACGTAGGTGTTGACCTATATGTAGTGCATGCATGTAATGGTGTCCCCGCACTCACAAAGTCCGGGGAAATGGCCCTGGACTATGTGGGGGCACCTTTGCTAGTACAGGAGTGCCCTCACACTTAGTAACTTTGCACCTAACCTTCAGCAAGTAAAGGTTAGTCATATAGGTGACTTATAAGTTACTTAAGTGCAGTGAAAATGGCTGTGAAATAGCGTTATTTCATGCAGGCTGCGATGGCAGACCTGTGCAAGGGTTTGTCTGAGTTCCCTATGGGTGGCAAAAGAAATGCTGCATCCCATATGGATCTCCTGGAACCCCAATGTCCTGGGTACCGTATACTAGGGACTTATAAGGGGGGGTCTAATATGCCAATTGAAATTGGTAAATGAAGTCACTTGTCTACATTGACAAATTTAAAAGCAGAGATAGCATAAGCACTGATGTTCTGGTTAGCAGAGCCTCAGTGACACAGTTAGGCACTACACAGGCATACACATTAGGCCATAAATTATGAGCACTGGGGTCCTGACCAGCAGGATCCCAGTGAGACAGGCAAAAACATTCTGACACACAGGTAAAAATGGGGGTAACATGCCAAGGAAGATGGTGCTTTCCTACACAACCCCTCCCCCCCAAACGAGGGACAATAAGGCTAACCTTGCCCAGATGAGTCTTCATTGTCTAAGTGGAAATATCTGGAGAGTCCATCTGCATTGGAGTGGGTACTCCCAGGTCTATGTTCCACTGTATAGTCCATCCCTTGTAGTGAAATGGACCACCTCAACAATTTAGGGTTTTCACCTTTCATTTGTTTAAGTCATAATATAGGTTTGTGGTCTGTCTGAACAATAAAGTGAGTCCCAACCAAGTAGGGTCTCAGCTTTTTCAGTGCCCATACCACAACAAAGGCCTCCCTCTCTATGGCAGACCAAAGCTTTTCTCTAGGGGTCAACCTCCTGCTAATAAAAGCAGCAGGTTGATCCTGGCCCTCTGAGTTAAGTTGTGATGATACAGCCCCTACCCCTAATTCAGAAGCATCTGTTTAGACAATTAATGTTTTGGAGTAGTTTGGGCTCTTTAAGACAGGTGCAGAGAACAATGCCTGCTTAAGCTCCTCAAAAGCTTTCTGACAGCTAGCTGTCCACAAAACCATTTTATGCATTTTCTTACTAGTGAGGTCATTAAGAGGTGCTGCAATGGAGACATAGGTGGTCATTACAATATTGGCGGCAAAAGCCGCTTACCGCCGTGCCGAAGACCGCCAACACACTGCCGCGGCCGCGGAATTCCGCCACAGCTATTATGACCCACATCTCGGAATCCGACAAAATGCAGACACCCACACAAGTCCGCCACACCAAAGGTCAGTGCTAAACTGGCGATAACAAAACCGACACTGTCACGCCAACAGAAATACGCCCACATTATCACGACACACAAATCCACACGGCGGTCTTTCAACCACGGTATTCCATTGCCGGTACATACTGCTGCGCTCAAAATACACACACTCTTACAAAACACAGCCACATTGGACAATTTGAAATACACACACATGATACACATACACACACCACTCCCACACACCCAATACAATATAAAACACACACCGACATCACCCACAAACCCCTACGACCACAATTCACGAACGAAGGCAAGAGAGAGACACCACCATCAACAAACTAGCACCCACAGGCACACAACACCATCACCCACACAACTTCCACTTACCTCACACAACACACCACTACATATCACCACACTTATCACCACACACCCCACCCCACACATCACCTACACCACCCCATTGCACGGCAAAGACAGCCCAGGTTCTCAGAGGAGGAGCTCAGGGTCATGGTGGAGGAAATCGTCCGGGTAGAGCCACAGCTATTTGGATCCCAGGTGCAGCACACCTCAATTGCAAGGAAGATGGAGCTATGGTGAAGAATAGTCGAGAGGATCAAAGCAGTGGGACAACACCCAAGAAATCGGGAGGACATCAGGAAAAGGTGGAATGACCTACTGGGGAAAGTGCGTTCCTTGGTCTCAAGACACCACCAGGCGGTTCAGCGGACTGGCAGCGGACCCGCCTCCCCGCCTACAACTAACAGCATGGGAGGAACAGGTCTTGGCGATTCTGCATCCTGAGGGCCTCGCAGGAGTCGGTGGAGGAATGGACTCTGGTAAGTCAAATCTTAACTATTACATCCCCCACCCTACCTGCATGCCATCACACACTCCCACCCTTGCCCTCACCCCTATCACTCCAACTCCTCACAAATGTCCCAATATCACAAACCACCCAACCCAACACCAAGCCCTGCATGCAACAACAATGCATGGACACCCATCACTAAAGCATGCCTACTGCACTTACCCATACACCCCCCCTAAACCATCATCACACAAGCTCACACACGGGAATGCCAGCACTGGAGTACATGGTCACCCACCCATTGCACACCATGACACACACAGATGCAATAATCATGCCTTTCCACCCCTGCAGGACCACTACCCAACGTCACCAGACAGGAGGGTCCAGACATGTCCACTCCAGCCACAGAAGAGGCCCACAGTGATGACAGCACCTCTGTCCAACTGGATCTAGATGACCAGCCCGGACCATTGTGGGCCTCGGGACAGTCGGTTCCCCTCACACAGGCACAGGCCACCACAGACCTTCCCCCGTCTGGAAACACCAGCACAGCACCCACACAGCGGGCCCATACCTCCGTCCCCAGGACACGTCAATCAGCTGTGTGTCCACCACTACAGGGAACCTAGGATAACCCACCACCCCAACAACAACAAGGACCTGGGGGCAGTGGCAGTGGGCACACGGTCCAGGGGACGGAGGCCCAGGAACACAGGGGAACTGGGAGGGCTGCTGTGCGACAGGGGGCGGACAGACCAAGGGAACCCACTCTCCACAAGGCCCTCTCCTCCATCATGGGAGCCTACCACCACTCCCAGAAGACGATGGCAACGGTACTGGCCAAGTTTCAGGAGACCCAGCGCCTGCAGGAGGAACAGTATTTGGGGTTCAGGGAGGAACTCAGAACCATCAGCTCTACCATGGGCACCATCGTAGGGGTGCTGAAGGAAGTACTCAACACCAGGAGGGACACTGTGGCACTACAAGGGGCCCCTGACACTAGCATGGACGATGAACTGCCCACCATATCTTCCGGTGCTAGTGGACAGGAGGCACAGCACAGGACCACCACACCAACACCCCACCACCTGCAGATGGAGAACCACCCCGCAAACGGTCCCTGAGATCCAGGAACAAGACAGAGCACGATGCCAAGACCCCCGCCAAGAAATGAGACCACCCTGATTATCATCCCAATATCCCACTTTGTCACCCTGTCCATATTGAAACTGCCCCAGCTCCACTTCCTATGCCCATGTGGGCAATGTACCTGTGAGACTAATAGACTGGACCCTGCCATGGACACTCCTCCGCCATCACCCCTCACCATTTAACTTCACCCTCCAATATTTTATATTTAAAAAACACACCTGAAGCACCAAAAAATCTGGAGTCTGTCTGTGATTTCGAAATAGTGTATTTGCAATTACATTGACAAAATGTTCTTGAAATAGTAATGTCAACATACCTATGTCACACAACTCTAGTCCATGAAGAATCTAAGCAGATGAGACACGTTGGGACCCACACCTGTGAAACCATAAGGGAAAGTGACAACTCAGTGACCATACACTGGGTGAAAACGACAGACAGGCTAGAGGTAGAAGTGTAAAAGTACATGTAGTAGGCAGGAATGTATTCTCACCTGTGTTTCACTGGAAATATTGCTGGATAACTGAGTCCCTGCTCTGCATGTCTTCTTCCTCTGCTTCATCCTCATCACGGTCCACAGGCTCCACAGCTGCCACAACACCACCATCTGGACCATCCTCCTGCAGAAAAGGCACCTGTCGTCGCAAAGCCAAGTTGTGAAGCATACAGCAGGCCACTATGATCTGGCACACCTTCTTTGGTGAGTAGAATAGGGATCCACCTGTCATATGGAGACACCTGAACCTGGCCTTCAGGAGGCCGAAGGTCTGCTCGATCACCCTCCTAGTTCGCCCATGGGCCTCATTGTAACGTTCCTCTGCCATTGCCCTGGGATTCCTCACTGGGGTCAGTAGCCATGACTGCTTGGGGTAACCAGAGTCACCTAATAGCTACACACGGTGCCTCTGGAGTTGACCCATCACATAAGGGATGCTGCTATTCCGCAGAATGTAGGCGTCATGCACTGAGCCAGGAAACATGGTATTCACATGGGAGATGTACTGGTCTGCCAAACATACCATCTGTACATTCATGGAATGATAACTCTTCCGGTTTCTGTACACCTGTTCACTCCTGTGGGGGGGGGACCAAAGCCACATGGGTCCCATCAATGGCACCTATGATGTTGGGGATATGTCCAAGGACTTAGAAGTCACCTTTCACTGTAGGCAAATCCTCCACCTTTGGGAAAACGATGTAGCTCCGCATGTGTTTCAGAAGGGCAGACAACACTCTGGACAGTACGTTGGAAAACATAGGCTGGGACATCCCTGATGCTATGGCCACAGTTGTTTGAAAAGATCCACTTGCAAGGAAATGGAGCACTGATAGCACCTGCACTTGAGGAGGGATTCCTGTGGGATGGCGGATTTCTGACATCAGGTCAGGCTCCAACTGTGTAAACAGTTCCTGGATTGTGGCACGGTCAAACCTGTAGGTGATAATCAAATTTCTTTCCTCCATTGTCGACAGGTCCACCAGCGGTCGGTACACCGGAGGATTCCGCCATCGACTCACATGTCCCAGCGGACGGTGCCTATGAAGGACAACAGCGAGCACAGAGTCAAACAACTCAGAGGTATGTACCCACACTCTACACAGAACACCAATCATACACAAAATGTGGCCTGTATGTGTGTTGAGACTAGGCCTAGGTATGTGTGACGCATTTGGAAATCAGGCCATGTGGGCCCCTGAAATGGCGGCTGCCTGACCTCTAAAGTGGGACAATGGGATGTAAGGTAACTGCGCTGGCATTGTACACCGTCGCGGTAGGCGGTCGAAGACCGCGGCGCAATGCTGCATTGGTTAACATTGGGCCCTATGGGTCCCAGGAGCCAATGACAATGTACGCAGGCGGTGATGGTACGCACCGCCGCGGACTTGACCGCCATTTTCTATCTGTATAATCACTTGATACCTGATCTTCGACAGGAGAGGACCTACACTGCAAATGCTGCTGTGACCTCGGTCTGGAAGAGACAATGGCTCGTGCATCAGGGAAAGAGCCCCTGCCTTCACATCAGAGGAGTTGGAGAAGCTCGTTGAAGGGGTCCTCCCCCAGTACACGCTACTCTACGGTCCTCCAGACCAACAGGTAAGTACACAGGGAGCATGTTGTATGGGCTATGCCTGTGTGGAGATGGCTGGTTGTAAGAAAGAAGGGGGCAGAGTTCTGCGTGCATGAAAGACGGTGGGTGCATGTGCCACTTGGCAAGGGTATGGATGGGGGCCACTCACTTTGACGGCGCAGTTGGTAATGACTTCTCTTCTTCCCCTGTACATTTCATGTAGGTCAGCGCCCACCAGAAGAAGGATATTTGGCGTGCCATTGCCAAGGACGTCCAGACCCTGGGGGTCCACCACAGACGGAGCACTCACTGCCGGAAAAGATAGGAGGACATTCGCCGCTGGAGCAAGAAGACGGTGGAGGCTCAGCTGAGGATGGCCTCCCAACGTGGGAGGGGTGCCAGTCGAACCATGACCCCCCTGATGTTCAGGATCCTGGCGGTGGCCTACCCGGAGTTGGATGGGCGCTTGAGGGCATTACATCAGACACAAGGGGGTGAGTACACTCTCATTCAGCTGACTTTGCATGCAGTGGAGGTGTCTGGGTGGGGGAGGAGCGCTGTGGGTTTCCCTAGGCCAGGGCGAGTTCCGTAGGCTAGGCCCCTCCGTAAGGCATGGCCCTGTGACCCCCCACCCCACCTCTGTAGAGTGCCAAGTACAGCTATTCATGCACCTGTGTCATCTATGTGTGCAGATGTCGTCCATAGCCTTCTAGGCCATTTCCCATGAATTACACTGTAGAGCCCAAGAGCGCAACGTAGTGCAGGGGGCTTCTGTGTCTGTCTTGTCCGCCAACGGTAGCAGTAATCCATGCACTCAACGTGTCTTTCTACTGTCCCCCCCCCCCCTTTTGGTGGTCTCCCTGTTCTTGTGTGCATTAGCATCATCAGGTGAGGAGCAGTGGCACCGGAGCATGAGGGAGCTGCATCCCACATGGCCATGGAGGGCTACACTACGAACTCAGAATTCACCAGTGGGACGGAGGGCGAGGGGAGCACCACGACGGGAACAGGAGCTGAAACTAGCGATGCGGACTCGTCCTCTGATGGGAGCTCCCTTGTGGTGGTGGCAACATCTGTGCCCCTCGCATCTACAGGTACAGCCTCCACCCCCCCCTACCAGCACTGCCCTCCCAGCAGCCACTCAGCCTTCGCCCTGTGCCTGCTCACCCAGGAGGGTGGGCATCACCTTCGCCCCAGGCACCTCAGGCCCTGCCCCAGTCACCCCTGCTGCCCTCAGTGAGGAGGCCATTGACCTCCTCAGGTCACTCACTGTTGGGCAGTCTACCATTTTGAATGCCATGCAGGGTGTAGAAAGGAGGTTGCAACAAACTAATGCATTCCTGGAGGGCATTCATTCTGGTCAGACGGCCCTTCACCGAGCCTTTCAAGCTCTGGCCTCAGCACTGATGGCAGCCATTGTCCCTGTGTCTAGCCTCCCCCCTCCAACTTCCTCCACCCAGACCCAATCCCCTGTACATCTGCCTATCCCAAGCACACCATCAGACCAGCCTGCACACACCTCACCACACAAGGGAAGCTCAGGCAAACATAAGCACCACACATCCCACAGGCACTCACGCAAGCATCACACACATACAGACACACCAACATCCACTGCCTCCACTGTGTCCCCCTCCTCATTGTCTCCCTCCTCCCTCCCTGTCTCGTCTACACTCACACCTGCATGCACTACCTCTACAGCCACTACGTCCCTCACCAGCACACCCAGCAGCACACCCCGCTCACGTGCAGTCACCACCCCCACTACCATACACACTTCCCCTGTGTCCTCTCCCATTGTGTCTGTGATGCCCCCTCCCAAGATACACAAACGCAGGCACACATCCACACAACAGCCATCCACCTCACGACAGCCTCCAGCGCATGCACCTGCACCCAAAGCCACAAAACTTACACCTCCTACAACCACCACCTCTTCTTCCACTCCCAAACCCCCACCATCTACCCGTCCCAGTGTGTCCAAAAAACTTTTCCTGTCCAGCCTTGACCTATTTCCCACCACCCCCAACCCCGTCCAACTCATAGGTCCTGAACTAGCACCTCAGCCACAACATCTCTGGGACCAGTGGTGCCAGTTGTCACCGGCCACCAGGACAACCAGTGTGTCACAGAGCCACAGCATAGCCAGTCCCCCCCTGTGAAGCACCAGAAGTTGGCCAGTGCCCGGCGGGAGAGGGGGAAGACTCCAGCCACCCAAGCCGCTCCCAGGGGTCCCGGTGGGAGTGTGGACTCAGCTGTGACTCCTCCCAAGGTGGAGAAGGGCCTCAAGAAACCCGGCAAGTCTGGGAGGAGCAGCACGGCGGAGAAGACCGTCATCATCCCCGCTGCCCAGGAGGGCCCGCCAGCCCAATCCTCGCTGCCACGAGGCCACCACCAGCCCCATCGTCGCTGCCCAGGAGGCCACCGCCAGCCCCATCGTTGCTGCCCAGGAGGCCACCGCCAGCCACGGCCCAGTTGCCCAGGAGGGCCCCGCCAGCCAAAGCCCAGCTGCCAGGAGGGCCCCGCCAGCCACAGCCCAGCTGACCAATGAAGGACCGCCAGCCCCAGCCCAGGTGGGCAATGAAGGACCGCCAACTCAAGCACCGCTGAACAAGGCAAGCACCGCTGAACAGGGCAAGCACCGCCAACTCAAGCACTGCAAAATCAAGCACCACTGAACAGGGCAAGCACTGCCAACTCAAGCACCGCTGAACGGGCAAGCACTGCTGAACAGGGCAAGCATTGCCAACTCAAGCACTGCTAGCCCATGAGCGGCAGGGGCACTGACGCAACAGGGACCGTCACGGGGTGAGTGATGCACTCTGGGCACCAGTCCCCCTCCAGAACCAGTCAAGACATGCATCCACTCCATCTGTCCTTCCCAGGATGAAGCACTCTGGGCACCAGTCCCCCTCCAGAACCTGTGGAGACTGTTATCCACTTGAGAGACTGTGGCTTTGTACTCCCCAGGATGCAGCAGTGGGCAAACCACGCACTTGCGAGACTTCAGAGACTGTGGCTTTGCACTCCCCAGGATGCAGCAGTGGGCAAACCACCCACTTGCGAGACTTGAGAGACTGTGGCTTTGCACTCCCCAGGATACATCAATGGGCATGGAGCCCCTTCGTTGATCTGGCGTCGTGCACTCATCCGGCTGAGGTGCCCCCCCTTCCCTTCCCCTGAGGTGCCTGTTGTATTTCTATCTGATGCCCCTGCAGTGTTCTCTCTGTTTTGATCTGGTATCGTGTGTCGGCCTCGCACATGCATTTTGGGCCCAGTGGTCCACGGACTATGAATGGTGCAAAATCTGGACTACTATTCTTGGTGTATATTTTGTTAATAGTGTATATGTGTATATTTTTGATTACTGCATTTTGATATATTACAATGGTTACACTCATTTCCTTTTTTCTTTTCATTCTTCCGGGGGGTTTGAGGGGTGCAACTAAAATGTTTAGATGTGTATTAGTGTGTGTGTTGTAGTGGGTGAGGGTGGGGGTGTTGCATGTTGCGTGTATGTGTCCCTGTTTTTTCCCTCCCCCCTCCCCTGTGTCGTAGGTGCAGTACTCACCGTGGTCTTCGCCGTTGGCATTGGTGCTCCTGGTACAGGAGCAGGAAGACTATCGCAGGTAGGATTTGGAGTTCCGGGTCCATGGTGTCCTCCTTCCTCATGGAATGTGTAGAGGTGAGCGTTTTCCCTTCGAAATTCCTGTTTCCGCCGTGTTTTTATCTGTGGTGAATCCGCCCCGGAAAAGGTGGTGGATTGGCCTGTCATAATACTGTGGGCGGTACATTGTCCTCTGCCTGTCTGTTGTCGGTGACCGCCGAGCTGTTTGTTTGTACTGCCATGGCGGTCAGAGTGTTAAAGTGGCTGTCTTTGTTGGCAGTTTCCGCCACGGTCGTAATTGCCAAATTTTTTCCGCCGGCCTGTTGGCGGTCTTACCGCCGCTTTAACACCGTCCGCCAGGGTTGTAATGACCACCATAGTGTGTGGGCACCCTGGCACTAGCCAAGGTGCTGCCACATTGTTCAGGGCAAATTCCCCGGACTCTGTGAGTGCGGCGACACCATTACACGCGTGCACTACATACAGGTCACTACCTATATGTAGCGTCACAATGGTAACTCCGAACATGGACATGTAACATGTCTAGGATCATGGAATTGTCACCCCAATACCATTCTGGTATTGGGGTGACAATTCCATGCATCCCCTGGTCTCTAGCACAGGGTACTGCCAAACTGCCTTTCTTGGGTCTCCACTGCAGCTGCTGCTGCTGCCAACCCCTCAGCCCAGTCCCAGGAAGGCAGAACAAAGGATTTCCTCTGAGAGAGGGTGTTACACCCTTTCCATTTGGAAATAGGTGTGAAGGGCTGGGGAGGAGTAGCCTCCCCCGCCTCTGGAAATGCTTTGATGGGCACAGATGGTGTCCATCTCTGCATAAGCCAGTCTACACCAGTTCAGGGATTCCCCAGCCCTGCTCTGGCGCGAAACTGGACAAAGGAAAGGGGAGTAATCACTCTCCTGACCAGTACCTCCCAGGGGAGTTGCCCAGCGCTCCTCCAGTGTGTCCCAGATCTCTGCCATCATGGATTCAGAGGTGTTGGGGCACAATGGACAGCTTTGAGTGGCCAGTGCCAGCAGGTGACATCAGAGACCCCTCCTGATAGGTGTTTACCTCTTTCAGTAGCCAAGCCTCCTTTCTCAGTAGCCAAACCTCCTTTCTTGGCTATTTAGGGTCTCTCCTCTGGGCTATTCCTCAGATAACAAATGCAAGAGCTCACCAGAGTTCCTCTGCACTTCCCTCTTTGAGTTCTGCCAAGGATCGACCACTGACTGCTCCAGGATGCCTGCAAAACCGCAACAAAGTAGCAAGAGGACTACCAGCAACATTGTAGCGCCTCATCCTGCCAGCTTTCTCAACTGTTTCCTGGTGGTGCATGCTCTGAGTGCTGTCTGCCTTCACCATGCACTGGAAGCCAAGAGGAAATCTCCTGTGGGTCGACGGAATCTTCCCCCTGCCAACGCAGACACCCAACTTCTGCAACACCGGTCCTCTGGGTCCCCTCTCATTCTGGCGAGCGTGGTCCCTGGAACACAGGAGCTGGGTCCAAGTGTCTCCCACAGTCCAGTGGCCCTTCTGATCAAATTTGGTGGAGGTAATCCCTTGCCTCCCCACGCCAGACAGCAAACCTGTGTACTGCGTGATTTGCAGCTGGTCTGGCTTGTGCGCACTTTTCCAGGACTTCCTTTGTGCACAGCCTATCTTGGGTCCCCAGCACTCCGTCCTGCATTGCCCAACTCGCTGAGATGGATTCCGACATCGTGGGACCCTCATTTGTGACTCTGAGTCGACCACTGTCCTCAGGTCTTCTAAGTGCCCGTTCCAGTACTTCTTTGGGTTATGCCTGCTTCTGTGGGGGCTCTCTGTGTTGCTGCGCACCCCCTCTGTCTCCTCCTCCAAGGGGCGACATCGTGGGCCTTTCTGATCCCCAGCAGCACCCAAAATCCTCAACAGCGACTCTTGCAGCTAGCAAGGCTTGTTTTTTTTTTTTTTCGTGGAAATACTTCTGCATTCTCCAACACGCGTGGGACATCTTCTGACCAAAAGAGAAGTTCCTGGCACCTTCCGTTGTTGCAGAATCATTGGCTTCTTCCACCCAGAGGCAGCCCTTTTGCACCTTCATCCACGGTTTAGTGGGCTCCTGCCCCTCCTGGACACTTGCCTGACTCTTGGACTTGGTCCCCTTCTTTTACAGGTCCTCAGGTCCAGGAATCTGTATTTAGTGCTTTAGTAGCAGTTGTGGTTCTTGCAGAATCCCCTGTCACGACTATGGGCCTGATTCTAAGCTTGGCGGGCGGCGGGAGCCGTCCGCCAAGCGGGAACAGCCAGAAGACCGTACCGCGGTCGAATGACCGCGGCGGTCATTCTGGGTTTCCCACTGGGCTGGCGGGCGACCGCCAAAAGGCCGCCCGCCAGCCCAGTGGGAAACAGCCTTCCCACGAGGATGCCGGCTCAGAATTGAGCCGGCGGAGTGGGAAGGTGCGACGGGTGCAGTGGCACCCGTCGCGTATTTCAGTGTCTGCAAAGCAGACACTGAAATACAAAGAGGGGCCCTCTTACGGGGGCCCCTGCGGCACCCCCTACCGCCATCCTGTTCCTGGCGGGAGACCTGCCAGGAACAGGATGGCGGTAGGGAGTGTCAGAATCCGCCGCCATGGAGGATTCTCCCAGGCAGCGGAAAGTCGGCGGGAGACCGCCGACTTTCCGTTTCTGACCGCGGCTGAACCGCCGCGGTCAGAATGCCCAACGGAGCACCGCCAGCCTGTTGGCGGTGCTCCCGCGGGCCACGGCCCTGGCGGTTTTTACCGCCAGGGTCAGAATGACCCCCTATATGTCTTTCTGGGGTAGTAGGGTAACTTTACTCCTACTTTTCAGGGTCTTGGGGTGGGGTATCTGGACACCCTTACTGTTTTCTCACAGTCCCAGCGACCCTCTACAATCTCCCATAGGCCTGGGGTCGATTCGTGATTCGCATTCCACTTTTGGAGTATATGGTTTGGTTTGCCCCCAGGCCTATGTCTACCTATTGCATCCTATTGTAATTCTACATAGTTTGCACTGCTTTTCTTACTGTTACTTACCTGTTTTGGGTTTGTGTACATATAATTAGTGTATATTACTTACCTCCTAAGTGAGGGAATCCTCTGAGATGTGTTTGCCATATTGTCACTAAATAGTGTACCTTTATTTTTAGTAATTCTGAGTATTGTGTTTTCTTATGATATTGTGCTATATGATATAAGTGGTAAGTAGGAGCTTTGCATGTCTCCTAGTTCAGCCTAAGGTGTTTTGCCATAGCTACCTCTAACAGCCTAAGCTGCTAGAAACACCTCTATTCTACTAATAAGGGATAACTGGACCTGGCACAAGGTGTAAGTACCACAAGGTACCCACTATAAACCAGTCCAGCCTCCTACGGTCACCCAAATAAATACCTGTTGGAAATGGGGTCTTTGGTTGGCAGTCCGGTTACCCCTGTCCAAGCAAGGACTCTCACTCTAGTCAGGGTAAGTCACACACAATCCTAATTACCCTGTGCCCACCCTCTGGTAGCTTGGCACTGAGCAGTCAGGCTTAACTTAGAAGGCAATGTGTATTTGTGCAATAAATCCTACACTAACACCATATAACACCACAAAAATACACCACACAGTGTTTAGAAAAGATACATAATATTTATCTGGATAAAGGCAAGTCAAAATGATTTAAATGCAATAAGTATATGTTGAGATATCACTGTAAAAATGATATAAAGTGTCTTAAATCTTTTAAAAGCAATCAAAGTCTCTTTCAAGTACAAAGTACCTGGTTTGCATCCAAAATCTCCGCAAAGAACTGCAGAGGAAGAGTTGCATAGAAACAAAGGGGTGTGTGTCGATTTCTCAGGTCACACACAGCGATGCGTTGTTTAGTTTTCACGTAGGGATGGCTGTGCGTCAATTTCTGGGACTCGGTCGTGGCTCCTCTTCTGCTTGCGGTGTTTTCGGACACCTTGAGGACGATGCATGGATTTCCTGCACTGGCAGGAGAAAGTCATTGGAGCTGAGCTGATTCGGTGGGTATTGTGTCATATTTTCTACTGCACGGTAGGCACTGCTTCGATTCCTCTCTGGAAGTCATGCTGCTTCGTTCCGGCTCGGCTGTACATTGATCCGGTGGTCTGTGGTCAAATTTCCGGTTACTACGCTGGCGCTGCGTCGATCTTCTCGATGCAAATTCAGGCTGTGTAGTTCCGGTTCAGCGTGCAGTAAAATTTTCACCGTGGTGCAGGCTGTGCACCGCTTCTGGCAGGCTGTCCATCGAATTTCACTGCACAAGAAGTCCTTCTTGAGGATATGAAGTTTTTTGGGTCCTGAGACTTCAGGGAACAGGAGGCAAGCTCTATCCAAGCCCTTAGAGAGTACTTCTTCACCACAGCCAAAGAGCAGCAAGGCAGCAGAGCAAGAGCAAGGCAGCAGTCCTTCACAGAAAGCAGATAGTTGAGTCCTTTGGGCAGCCAGGAAGTTCTTCTTGGCAGGATGCAGGTTCTGGTTCAAGTTTCTTCTCCAGGAAGTGTCTGAGTTGGTAGGGGCAGAGAGCCTGTTTAGATACCCAAATGTGCCTTTGAAGTGGGGGAGACTTCAAAGAGTGGCTTCGAAGTGCACTAGGTCCCCTCTCAGTTCAATCCTTGTAGGATGCTGGCCTGGCTTATAGAGGGTACCTTGTGGTACTTACACCTTGTGCCAGGTCCAGTTATCCCTTATTAGTAGATTAGAGGTGTTTTAGCAGCTTAGGCTGATAGAGGTAGCTATAGCAGAGAATCTTAGGCTGAACTAGGAGACATTCAAAGCTCCTACTATACCACTTACATCACTTAGCACTATATCACAAGAAAACACAATATCAGAGTTACTAAAAATAAAGGTACTCTATTTTAGTGACAATATGCCAAGCACATCTCAGAGGATACCCTCACTTAGGAGGTAAGTAATATACACTAATTATGCACACACAAACCAAGTCAGGCAAGTAAACAGTGAGAAAAGTAGTGCAAACACTGTAGAACACAATAGAATGCAATAGGGAGAAATAGGCCTAGGGGCAACACAAACCATATACTTGAAAAGTGGAATGCAAACCACGAATGGATCCCAGGCCTAGTGTAGTGTGTAGAGAGTTGCTGGGAGTGTAAGAAAACACTAAGAGTGTCCAAGATACCCCACCCCAAGACCCTGAAAAGTAGGAGTAAAGTTACCTTACTACCCCAGTAAGACAGTAAAGTCAATATAGGAGATTCTGCAAGGTCAACAACTGACTGCAAAGCACTGAAGATGGATTCCTGGACCTGCAAAGGAAGGGGACCAAGTCCAAGAGTCACGCAAGTGTCCAGGGGGGCAGGAGCCCACTAAACCCCGGATGAAGGTGCAAAAGGGCTGCCTCTGGGTGGAAGAAGCCAAAGATTCTGCAATAACGGAAGGTGCCAGGAACTTCTCCTTGGGTCAGAAGATGTCCCACGGCGTGCTGGAGGATGCAGAGGTGTTTCCACGCAGAAAGACCGCAAAAAAGCCTTGTGTGACGGGTCAGACCGTTCCGACCCGCACTCAATGGCGCCTAGTGCTGTCTCTGCCTGGGTTGCCCCGGAAGCAACCCAGAGGGCCGCTCTTCCTATTGGCCACGCGTGGGATACGCGGGACGAGAGGGTCGTAAAAGGGGAGGTCCCTGAGCGTCAAGAAGAAGCCGTCCGGAGCAGAGCCCGAAAGGAAGAAGTTAGCGGAGCGGACCAGGGAGGAGAAGAATCAACGAACAGCAGGAGTTTCTGGAGAGAGGAACCCGATTGGAACCACGAACCCTCACAGTCCCAATCCAGGATGGAGATCGCCAGCCCTGGGAAGCAGACACCTAGGACCCGCCATGCTTCAGGAGAAGTGTGGCCAAGCCAGGTACGGAGCTAGGGACAGGTAGGGAGGGCGGGAAGTGGGAGGAGGAGGTGGGATACTGGAAAAACATAAATCGAGCACGGACACGGGCGGGGGGAACATGGAAAAGGGGGGGAGGGGCGGAGAAAACACTGTGAGCACAAACTAAGAGGTGGGATAGGAAAGAAAACATGTCAATCGCGACAGGAAGGATCAGACTTGAAAAAGTATAAAGAAAATACATAAAAGGAAAACATCAAGCGCCAAAGAAGAAGGGAAAGAGAAGAGAGGTACAGGAGAGCAAAGATAACGGGCAGAAGATACAGACAGGTCTAAAAGAAAAAACAGAATACAGGAGGAAGAAGAAAAGACCAGAAACTAGGGCTAAAGGAGAACCAGTGAGAAAGGAAGAGACAAGAGCGGAACATAGGAAGTAGAAAGGAAAGAGAAAGTAAAGAATAAAAATCTTGATAGTGAGAGTAAGATAGGGAGAAAAGGAGAAGAGAGCGTTGATGAAAACACTTACCATGCCTATTTTTCTTCTGTCCTCAAATGCTTTTCGAGGGGCCTATGAAGAGAAAAGAAGGAAGAAGACGAGATTAACACACCCAGACGAGAGGAGACATCTACAAACAACTATGTCAGATTTGCTCATCAGAAAGCATCCTGTAAAACTACAATAAACCATACTTACTGTATAACACAATCAGTCTGGTGCGTGATATAGGTCAACCTACGACACCTTGCTAGCTGCAAGAGTCGCAGTTGAGGATTTTGAGTGCTGCCAGGGCCCAGGAAGGACCAGGAAGTCGCCCCTTAGAAGAGGAGACAGAGGGGGCACTCAGCAATACGGAGAGCCCATGCAGAAGCAGGCAGCACCCGCAGAAGCACCTGAACAGGCACTTAGAAGATCTGAAGATGGGGGTTGACTCAGCACAACAAAAGGGAGTCCCACAAAGTCAGAGTCCAACTCAGCGAGTTGGGCAATGCAGGACGGAGTGCTGGGGACGGGGATAGGCTGTGCACAAAGGAAGTCTTGCAAGAGTGCACAGAAGCCCTAGCAGCTGCACTACACGCAGTACACAGGATTACTGTCTGGCGTGGGGAGGCAAGGACTTACCTCCTCCAAATTTGGACAGAAGGCCACTGGACTGTCGAAGACCCTTGGACCCAGCTCCTGTGTTCCAGGGACCACGCTCGTCAGGATGAGAGGGGACCCAGAGAACCGGTGATGTAGAGATTTGGTGCCAGCGTTGGTAGAGGGAAGATTCCGTCGACCCACTGGAGATTTCTCCTTGGCTTCCAGTGCAGGGTGAAGGCAGACAGCCCTCAGAGCATGCACCACCAGGAAACAGTTGAGAAAGCCAGCAGGATGTTGCTGGTAGTCTTCTTGCTACTTTGTTGAGGTTTTGCAGTCATCCTGGAGCAGTCAGAGGCCGATCCTTGGCAGAAGTTGAAGAGGGAAGTGCAGAGGAAGTCTGGTGAGCTCTTGCATTTGTTATCTGGTGAGATGCCCACAGGAGAGACCCTAAATAGCCCTCAGAGGAGGATTGGCTACAAAGAAAGGTAAGCACCTATCAGGAGGGGTCTCTGACGTCACCTGCTGGCACTGGCGACTCAGAAAAGTCCATTGTGCCCGCCCTCATACCTCTGCATCGAAGATGGCAGAGGTCTGGGAGACACTGGAGGAGCTCTGGGCACCTCCTCTGGGAGGTGCTGGTCAGAGGAGTGGTCACTCCCCTTTCCTTTGTCCAGTTGCGCGGCAGAGCAGGGCTGGGGAGATCCCTAAATCGGTGTAGACTGGCTTTAGCAAGGAGGGCACCATCTGTGTCCTTCAAAGCATTTCCAGAAGCCAGGAGAGGCTACTCCTCCCAGGCCCATCACACCCATTTCCAAAGGGAGAGGGTGTAACACCCTCTCTCAGAGGAAATCCTTTGTTCTGCCTTAGTCTGAGAGTTGGCAGCAGAGGTAGCTGCAAAGAAAACCCCGGAAAGTTAGTTTGGCAGAACCCGGGCTCTATGCTGGAGACCCGGGGATGCATGGAATTGTCACCCCCCAATACCAGAATGGTATTGGGGTGACAATTCCATGATCCTAGACATGTGACATGGGCATGTTCGTAGTTACCATTGTGACGCTACATATAGGTGTTGACCTATGTGTAGTGCACATGTAAAATGGCGTCTCCGCACTCACAAAGTCTGGGGATTTTCCCTGAACAATGTGGGGGCACCTTGGCTAGTTCCAGAGTGCCCTCACACTAAGTAACTTTGCACCTAACATTCACTAAATGAGGGTTAGGCATATAGGTGACTCATAAGTTACTTAAGTGCAGTGTAAAATGGCTGTGAAATAACGTGGACTTTACTTCACCCAGGCTGTACTGGCAGTCCTGTGTAAGAATGTCTGAGCTCCCTATGTGTGGCAAAAGAAATGCTGCGGCCCATAGGGATCTCCTGGAACCTCAATACCCTGGGTACCTAGGTACCTTATCCTAGGGAATTATAAAGGTGTTCCAGTGTGCCAATCAGAATTGGTAAAATTAGTCACTAGCCAGCAGTGACAATTTTAAAAGCAGAGAGAGCATAAACACTGAGGTTCTGGTTAGCAGAGTCTCAGTGATACAGTTAGGCACCACACAGGGAACACATATAGGCCACAAACGTATGAGCACTGGGGTGCTGACTAGCAGGATCCCAGTGACACATATCAAACACACTGACATCATAGGGTTTTCACTATGAGCACAGGGCCCGGGCTAGCAGGATCCCAGTGAGACAGTAAAAACACCCTGACATAAACTCCCTAACAGGCCACAAGTGGGAGTAACAAGGCTAGAAAGAGGCTACCTTACTAAAATCCTTTCTGCCAGGGTCCCAGTAGGGAGTGTGGCAGTCCTATGTGTGAGGCCAGGCTACAGTCCTTTGACATGCAAGTGTCAGGCCCTCTACTCTCCCAGCCCAGGAAGATCCATTCAAAATGCAGATGTATGCAAGTGAGGCTGTGTATCCTGTGTTTTGGGTGTGTCTGAGTGAATACACAAGGGAGCTGTCAACTAAACCCAGCCAGACGTGGATTGTAAGGCACAGAAGGATTTAAGGGCAGAGAAATGCTCCCTTTCTAAAAGTGGCATTTCTAAAATAGTAATATTAAATCCAACTTCACTAGTCAGCAGGATTTTGTACCACCATTCTTGCCATACTAAAGTTGGCCTTCCTACTCCTTTCAGATCAGCAGCTACCACTCAACAGTGTATGAGGGCATCCCCAATGTTAGCCTATGAAGGGAGCCTCATAGCAGTGTAAAAATGAATTTAGGAGTTTTACACTACCAGAACATGTAAACTACATGGGTACATATCCTGTCTTTTGCCTACACAGCACCCTGCCCTAGGGGTTACCCAAGGCACACCTTAGGGGTGACTTATATGTAGACAAACGGGAGTTTAAGGCTTGGCACGTACTTTTAAATGCCAAGTGGAATTGGCAGTGAAACTGCACACACAGGCCTTGCAGTGGCAGGCCTGAGACAAGGTTAAGGGGCTACTTAAGTGGGTGGCGCAATCAGTGTTGCAGGCCCGCTAGTAGCATTTAATCTCCCGGCCCTGGGCACATATAGTGCACTCTACTAGGGATTTATAAGTAAATTAAATAGTCCAATTGGGTATGATCCAATGTTACCATGTTTAAAGGGAGAGAGCATATGCACTTTAGCACTGGTTAGCAGTGGTAAGGTGTGCATAGTCTTAAAACCAGCAAAAACAGTATCTAGAAAGTGGAGGGAGGCAGGCAAAAAGGTAGGAGTGACCACCCTAAGGCTGTCAGGTCTAACAATATCTTTATTATGGTAACACTGAGTATTGCCTTTACTTGTTTATAAGTACTGTGTGATTATAAGTGCTATTGTAGGAGCTTTGCATGTCTCCTAGTTCTGCTTAAGCTGCTCTGCTATAACTACCTCTATCAGCCTAAACTGCTAGAACACTACTACATTTCACTAATAAGGGATAACTGGACCTGGTGTAAGGTGTAAGTACCGAAGGTACCCACTGCAAATCAGGCCAGCCTCCTACACATGGGTTGTTTTTTGACTGGGGCATGAACCCTGGTCAAGCAAAAGCCACAGTCCCTTGCAGGGTGTACCACAA
This sequence comes from Pleurodeles waltl, assembly GCF_031143425.1. Taxonomy (NCBI): domain Eukaryota; kingdom Metazoa; phylum Chordata; class Amphibia; order Caudata; family Salamandridae; genus Pleurodeles; species Pleurodeles waltl. The sequence continues at coordinate 394,453,504 of NC_090445.1, read as the reverse complement.
AAAGTCACAAAATTAACCTGTGATTAACCCTGGGTAACTAGACACAAAAAGCATTCAGGATACAATTAGAGGCAGTTGTCAAATGATACAGTACACAAACAGCCACACAGTGCAAACACAACAGAATAAAAATACCAAACCAATTTAGGGAGATAGAGAACATTTTAATCAACTATTGGACACCAAAAGCATGAAAATCCAATTAGTAGAACCAGGGTTCTGTTTTTTAAGTTTACGGTTCAAAATAACTCAAACTCTTCAGTTTTAGAAAATGGCCATCTGGGTATATTTAGCACCAAAACCAAGGGTCTAGGAGTGAAGAGAGACCTATTGAGGGTGCAAGACTCAACCTGGACCCAGGTGCAGGCTTAAGATGATAGGAGCCTGTTATGTCCCTTTGGCTCAAAACAGGAGACCCAGTTGAACTAGCCCTTGGAGTCACTTCTGGATTCCTGGGTGTAAGGGGTGATACAGAGCTCTGCAGCAGGACTGGTCTCTGAAAGACACAAGCAAACACCAGGTAGCAAAGCAGTCCTGCCAGGTACAGCAGCAGTCTGGCAGAGTATACAACAGGACACAGCCGCCAGCAGTCCTCTGAGAGTCCTTCTACTGGTCCAGTGTTGAACTGAGGAGCAGATCTGAGAGTGCTCTTTTTGTACCCTGGTGCCTTGCTCATGGAAGCTGGGAGAGGTTTCTAGAAGGGTTCTATGACATTTCAGGAATTTGCTGTCTCCCCTGCCCTGGATCCTAGCTGGATGGACTGACAATACAGGGTTGTTGGGCCTATTGTGTGGTGGCAGAGCCTAGCCTATTTAGTTTTAAGTGGGACTGTGCTTAGCTTTGCCCCCCAATTAAGTCAGTTAATGGTCCATTCAGGATCTGCTAATCCCCCTATTGTGTGACTGTTCAGGGTGAATTCACAAAGTCCCAACTGTCAGTTACACCCAGTCATGTGACCTAAGGTAGATTGCAGGCATACAAGGCTAAGGGCAGGAAAATGGAAACTTTTTAAAAGTGGCATTTTCAATCTTGTGATGATGAATCTGACTTTACCATTTATGGGGGTTTATCATTACAAGCTAAAAGTTACCAAACATGACATATCTAGGAATTAGAACTTATTATTTAAAAAAAGGAATCCCCAGTGTTACCCTGGTGGATGGATAGACAGCTCAGTAGTGAGAAAAGAAACTTGGTGGTTGTTCACTACTAGAACATGTAAAACTAACAAGTATATGTCCTACCTTTTGATTACAAAGCACAGTGCCTACTTAGGGCCTACCTTAGGGGTGACTTATATGTAATAAAAGGGGAGTTTAAGGCTTGGCAAGGAGTTTTAAAGGCAAAGTCAACATGGCAGTGGGGCACTGCCTTCGGGCTGCAATAACAGTCCTGGGGCAAGTTTTGAGGTGTCACCAAAGTGGGTGGCACAATAAGTGCTGCAGGCCCACTGGTAACATTTAATTTACAGGCCCTGGGTATTTGGTATGCCACTCTACAAGGTCTTCACATTTAAATAAATATGCCAATCAGGTATATGCCAATCAAACCATGTTCAGGGGAGTGAGCACCTGCACTTTAGCACTGGTTAGCAGAGGTAAAATGCACAGAGTCCTAAGGCCAACAAAGTAAAAATCCAGACACAATGGAGGCAACTAGACAACAAGTTTGGGGGAAGACCTCCCCTAGGCTGAAAGGTCCAACAATGCCTGTAGCATTTAAAAAAAACAAGGTGAGGTTTAATGACATTCCCATTTCCCACATTCTTACTGGATATCGAGGTGTAATAATTTGCTGGAAATGTGCCTTAGTATCTACTCTGTGGGTAAGATTAGACTTTTGGCATCTTTACATTGGGGGGCAATGGTAGGAATAGTGTTTGTACAATTGAGTTGTACTAACAATTCTCTTACCTAGGGATTGGCTGGATCTTCAGCTTGCGAGCTAGTTACTGAATTCCACACACATTTGACTTTTAATATGGTTTACTCTGTCACTAGGTGCATCTCTGGTCCTCTTACATGTGCTAGGCTACAGCTAGCAGCAGGCCCCATTTGCCAGGATATTCCAGACTCTCAGAACTCTGGACTTCAGGTGTTTTTAATATAAATTGGTATTTCTCTAACAGAACTTTTGATCCAACATTTCCCAAGTCACACAACCCCACATATGGGACCAAAGGGTTTTGCAATATGCATGGAACTCACAAAAAACCCTTATTGTTTTTGTTTCTGATTCTAGTTGGAAATTCAATGGAACAAATGGTATGATACACTAACTTCTTCAGTCCCTCAAAGTGTTTTAATAGCCAAAGGAGTTTGGCCCTGTTCAAAATGTCAAATGGGCACTTGAAAATGTAAGCAGATTTTACATCCTGATAGTGTATGTTGGGGCACCCCATAATTCATTAGTTTCGTCTGGATGTGTGCCACCTCTCACTTCCTGGAGTACTGGAGAAAGCGGTTTGCATGAGCATTTAGGGTTGATGTCATCAATAAAAATTTAATTGACCTTGTTTTGCCTGCCTCAGCTAATTTTCCATGTCAGTTTGTTAAGCCCTTTATAGTTGTCCATTGTTTAGTTTGAGTGATAACTTAATCAAACCTGTAATTTAGCATTTTCTACACGGATTCATTGTCACTTCTAGAGGTACCTCTAATTAGCAGGACAATGGACTCATCATATTGAGTTTTGATGCTAGCTTGGTCGGTGCTAGCCATCATTGCCTTCTTGCCTGCTGATTTAAAGATTTGAACTATTTCCTTGTTTGAATGCTGGGTAGTGGATCATGGTGGCATCACTCTTCTCAGCTGATTGTTAGCTTGGCCCACTTTTCTTTAAGTCCTCATTTTCATTTTGCTGCAAACAGTAAATACATCTTTTGAGGGATCTGATATAGCAAAGTCCTCCTCCTCTGGGTTCATTCTGTACCCTTCCAGAGATAAAATGATAATGGAAACAGGGCTTGTTGACTTTTTGATGTAGCATGCATTTTCACCATTAATGGCAGTGTCCCTGTTTTTTATTTTTCCACTACATCAAATTAAAGCCCCACACGTCTTCCTCTTCTTTCTGCATCTGTGGGAGCACTTCCTAGGTCATTGTCCTTGATGCTCTGCTAAGAGTCAGAAGTAGCAGATTCTGGGCAGATATCAATCAATCAATTACTCAGTCAATATTTATAGAGCTCAGCCAACCACCCATAAGGGTATCCAGGCACTAAGAAAAGAGCTGCTAAGTGGTCAGCTCAATAGCCTGATCTTGGGTCCTTTCCTGAATTCCAAAGTAGTGGATGAGGTCCATGAAGTAGGAGGTTGTTCCATGATTTCACCGTGAGGTATCAGAAGGAGCATCCTCCACTGTTGCTTCAGCAGATGGGGTTGTGTGTGCGAGGGAGAGGTAAGCAGAGCGCAGGTGTCTGGAGGGTTGGTGGAAGTTCAGGTGGTGGTTTATGTGTGCTGGTCCTTGTTTGCGAAGGACCTTGTAGGTGTGGATCAGCACCTTGAATTGACATTACCTCTGAATGGGGAACCAGAGGACCTTCTTGAGGTGGGGAGTGGTGTGTGTCCATTTGGGGAGGTCCGGCGTGAGTCGGACTGCTAAATTCTGTGTGGTCTGCAGACTCTTTAGGAGGTGCGTTGTAATTCCTATGTAGAGTGTGTTGCCGTAGCCGATCCTGCTGATGACTAGGGCTTGGGAGACGGATCATCTAGTGTTGACGGGGAGCCATTGGAAGATCTTATGGAGCATGCAAAGAGTGAGGCACCAGATAGAGCAGACTGTGTTGATCTCTTTTTCATGGTGATCATCCAGTATGATGCCAAGGTTGCATGTGTGGTATGTCAGATTTGGTGCTGGTCCTAGTTCAGAAGGCCACTAGGAGTCGTCCCATGCAGCGGTGATCAGCACTTCCTTTTTGTCTGTGTTGGGCTTTGGGTGGTTGTTTTTCATCCAGACGGCAATGCCTGTCATGCACCTGCAGAATATGGCCCTTGTGGTGGAGGGGTCTTCTGATAATGAGAGGATGAGCTTGGTGTTATCTGTGTAGGAATTGATACTTAATCTGTGGGTTCCCACAATGTTGGCCAAAGGGGTCATGTAAGGGATGAGCCTTGAGGGACACCGCAGATGATGTTCTTGAGTTCTAAGGTAAAAGGTGGTAGGTGGATTCTCTGGGTTCTTCTGGTGAGAAAGGATGACATCCTTTTGAGGGTGTCTCCTTGGATTCTGATGTGATGAAAACTCTTGATAAGTGTGTGGTGGGATATGCTGAGAAATACTGCTGGAATGTTGAGGAGAATCAGAGCCACCATGTCCCCAACACAGAGGAGGGCTCTGAAGTCATTACGTGCAGAGATCAGGGTGATTGCAGTGCTATGGGTGGTGTTTAATCTGGAGTGGAAGGGGTCCAGAAGATTGTTGATCTCTAGATGTTCTGTGATTTGGTGGTTGATTACCTTTTTCTTGAGTTTGCTGGGGTTGTCAGAGGGTTCTTTTGAAGGGGTTTAACTTCTGTGTGTTTCCATACTTCGGGGAAGTTGGCTGTCATAATAGATGTGTTAAAAATGGTGGTGAGCTTGCTGCTGATCATCTTGCTCCTAAGCTTGAAAATGTGGTGGAAATAGGGGTCCGTGGATGCTCCTGAGTAGGCTGAGTTCATAAGGGAACAGTCCAGCCCGAATTGCCAGGCCAGGTTCTCCCTAGAACAGAAACAAGCATCCTGGGACCAGTTTTAGGGTATCACCCTTCATCAGCCAGATTAGCTGGAATCTGGTGGCATGGCAAGAACGGGACCCAAGTCTGGGCACACCCTTCCCACTTGGGGCGATAAATGCAAAAACAACAGATGATGGCCAGCATTCCATCCATCATCTGTTCTTTTTGCATTGGTCAAGACTGATTTGCATATGGGTGGGTCCAACCTGGGGTGGTGTTTTGAGCAAACAAACAATAAATGAAACCCAGATCTTTCTGACTGGGCGGTGAATGTCTGCATTGTTCAGCATTCCGTCCATCAGCTGTTCTTTTTACTATTACAGATTAGCATTAAATAGTAGCTGAAAACATGATAAAGAACTACTTATACCATATTACAATTAAATTTAGAACTTACCGATCTGGTGAGTGTCCAAAGAGTAGCTCACAAGCCTTTTGACACCTCAAAAATAGATTGTTAGTAACATGACTCAATATAAGAGATACAAGAACTGAGAAAATACACAATCTCAACCGAAATCTTCCTATATTAATCTGTTCAATTTGCTCACATATCTTAAAAACATACCATACATACACTCACAAAAAACATTAATTTACTTTACAAAATACACTAGAAATTCACCGAAAATACTGAAGGTTAAAGTAATGTTATAGTTCAGTGAATTTCTCTGTGACAACTTTAATATTTTGAACTAAAAAAACACAGAAATTCTGCAGTTATAGTTAGCATCACTAACTATAAATTGTGCCCCCATCATCTATTGCTTATGATGTCACATAATGACATTACTTGTAGGAAGGGAAGGTGGTTTATTAGTAAGTGCAGGCAACTACTGATAACAATACAATCACAAACAAGGTCTAGTCACGGCTCAATAAATTATTCCTTGTTCAACCCTTGATTGCTTGGCTGACGAGCAGGCAGGCTTAACTTAGAAGACAGGTGTGTAAAGCATTTAATATCAACAAAACAGTAAAAAAGTAACAACACACAATAAAATCGAAAACCAATTTGAAAAATAGCGAAATTCTTTATCTGTAAAATGACAATTAAAAAAAAAAAACTTTAATATAAGGAATCAGTGATATACATTTTTAAAATTAAAATGTTAGAAATGTACTTTTTAGCACCAAAAAGTGAAAAGTGCCACCTATGGCTATCTGGACATGATGGACCAGGACCAACTCAAGGTTTTAGGCTGACTGTGATGGAGCACAGATTGGATACGAGTGTTTGGGGCTGGTCAAGTTTTTACCTTTGCACATAGTTACTTTTTTCAGTCCTTTTTTCCTCAAAGTCGAGCAAGTCTCCTCAGCATGCTGGGTTGCAGTTCAACATGGCAGCTTGCTTCAGCACAAAGCCTAGGCAAATCCGGGTGGTCTTGGTTCTCGTTGATGGTGAAGAGCTCTGGAGCTTTAGCAGGGCACACCTGAATTTCAGACTCAGTAGCAGTTCAAAGTCGCCGGCTTGACTCTTGTTTTAAGGGGGGTCAGTCTACATATTGAATTTTTTGACAAAAGTTTTCCAAATGTTTCCAAACTTCTGTCTCTTCTTCCAGAAGGACTCCTTTGCGTCTCTGAGGGTCCACAACACCAACCAAGGGTCCACAAGCTCTGATGTGCCTTTTGGGGGTTTGGGACTACACTTCCCACAATACGCCTGATCAAATCTTTTAAAGTGCAGGTAAAGCCTGGACAGCTGGGCCTGTCTTGATGCAGGTGACATCTGGAAGATCCTTCGCACCTGTTCCTTTCAGGGAATCAACTCCTTAATCCTTTTGAAGCCAGGCAAAGTCCTCTGTTATGAAGCCCAGACTGTACAGTCTTTATCAGTGTAGTCCTCTTGGGGTGCAGACCAGGGTTCAGCGAGGAACTCCTTCTCTTGATATTTCCAGGCAGGGATCTGAGTAGTTGGTCAGCTGTCCCATAGTTATTCCAATTTCTGGGCTACCAATGGGATGCATGGTGCCACCCTCTGTGATGACAACTTCCATAGAAGTATGACAAAAATCAAAATGGAGAAAATCTGTCCTGGAGGTACAGGTTTGGCTAACCCAACCAACAGGTGTGGATAACCTTTCTCTGCACTCCCCTTCCAGTCTTTCCTAATCTGATTACACAGGCTCCCATTTGGCTTGGGGTACAGAAAGTGGGGGTGGGCCCGGTTCCTGCACTATCTGTCTTTTTCCCTTTGAAGACCAGTGTGGCTACTCAGCCCTCTTCCTGTCCTGGAATCTGCAGCAACAGCCGTCCTCCCATCAGATGGCCTCTCTGTTTCAGCCAAGACCACTTCATACCTCATCAGAGAAGCTTGGCTTAGCCTGTCAAAGGCTGATCAATCAGAACAGGCTGCAGCAGGGCTTTTTTCGGTAAGCATGTTCTAAAACTACTTTTCTGCAATAGTTTTAATAAATCCAACCTTGGCAAGTTGTTGAATTTGCTGTAACTCTTATTTTGATACTTTGAATGACAGGTCTAGCTTATTCCTGTCACAAGGTAGACTTTATTAACGTTTATTAAAACATTCCCATGTTAGCCTATGGAGCTAGCAGCATTGCAATGGGGAAAGAATTGGCAGCTTTTCCATCACCATAGTATGTAAAACATATTTTATAATGTCCCTACTCTTTATAACAAGACCCCGTACCCTTTGGCCTCCCAGGGAAGACAATAGGGTTGACTTATATGTGATAAATATGTAGTTTTAGAGTTTAGAAGTACTTTTAATTCCAAAGTCACATAGTTTCAGTTTAGAACCAGCCTGCACAGCAGGGATGGTTTTAAAATGAAAGCAGAAACCTTAGCAGTGCACACTTAAGAGAATTATGTCCATAGGGTCACTAAACATACATGCCCAACTATATACTACGGACTTACAGGAAACCTGTTTGAACGAATTGTAGTTACACGAAATACCATATACATTTTAAACAGAGCACTGGCCCATGGCCTATTTAGAAGAGCTCAAGGTATAATCAGAGTCTGTAACCACTAGTGGGGGTGATCAGGACCAAAGGCATTACCTGCTCACACTGCTCACCAGGACGAAAGGTGATGGATAATTAACCTACACCCTTGATGTCCACTGTGAAGTCCATCCCATATAGGGAAATGGACCACCTCAACAGTTTTGGATTCTCCCCTCTGATCTGCATGGGCCATATGAGAGATCTGTGGTTAGTTTGAATAAGGAGTGAGTCCCAAACAGGTAGAATCTCACCTTTATAAGGGACCAGACTGCAGCACAGGCTTCTCTTTCAATGGAACTCCATTTTACTCTCTGGGGAGTAGCCACCTGCTAATGAAAGCCACTGGTCGATCCTGGCCCTCTTCATTCACTTGTGCTAACACTGCCCCAATCCCTTGCTCAAAAGTATCCGTCTGGACAATGAACCCCTTATTTTAGTCAGAGGCCAGTAGGAGTGATGTTGAACACAGCCTCCTTTAAAATGCCAAAGGCCATCTAACATTCTGGGGTCCAAATAACCTTTTTGGGTTGTTTCTTTGAAGTATGTTCAGTCAGGGAAGCCCACAGTGGTGTTATAGTTCTTAACATACCTCCAGTAGCACTCAGTCAGGTCAAGAAAGGCTATGACCAGTCTCTAGGTTTTATGAGTTTCCCAATCCAGGATGGTCTGGATCTTTAGCTGGAGAGGTTGTATATGGTCTCAACCAACAAGGTTGCACAGGTACACCACTGAACTCTGCCTCTTCTGGCATTTGCTTGCCTTGATATTCAGGCCTGCTTGTTGCAGGGCCTGAAGCACTTTTTTCAGGTGGACCAGGCGATCCTCTCAGAAGTAATTGAATACAGCTAAGCTGCACTAAAAGATTCCAGCACAGACAGGACTTTGTTCACCGACCTTTGGAAGGTGGCAGGGGCAATCTTCAAACCAAAAGGCATAATTTTGAATTAAAAGTGACCCACTGGAGTGGAAAATGCTGTCCTCTCCTTTGCTCCTGGGCAATCTGCCAGTAACCTGAGGTCAGATAAAATGTTCTCAGGTACTTTGCAGCCTGACCTATTATTGAGCTCATCAGCTCTAGATATGGGGTAGACATCAATCTTGGTGGCTGCATTCAAACCTCTGTAGCTCCACAGAAAACCTTAATTCCTTCATTCCCCCTTGGAGATAAGTTTAGTTACCAGTGCCACTGGATTGACCCATGGAATATCAGAGAGTTCAATTACCCCCAACTCCAGCATCTTAGCTACTTACGCCTTGAAGCTGGCTCTGACCTGGTCAGACAACCCATTCAACTTATTTGTGACAGGTAAGCTGTTGCCAGTATCCACATCATGTACACACCACATGTGATACCTGGGTTCAAGGAAGCCGGCCCAGCAAACTGATCTAACACCTGTATGTATTTTTTTTGCATCTGGTATGTCAGCTTGGAAGAGAGTACAACTCCCTTTGCTGACCGACCTTGCACATTGTTGGAGAGGAGGTCTGGCAATGACTCACTCTCCTTCCTCACTCCTTTACATGTGACTATCAGCATGATCATGTCATTCCTGTCTTGGTGGGGGTTCAGTCTCTTAACATAATGTACCCTGTGGGTTCTCCTGGGGATGTCAAGGTCCTCCAAGTAGCTGACCTCGACCCTTCTCCAGAATTGGGTATGGCCCAGCCCATTTCTCCTTAAGGACCCTAGGAGCCACAGGCTCCAACACCTACACCAACTGTCCTGGATGGTACTCAGGCATGGTAGCTTTATAGTCATGCTTGAGCTTCATGTGCTCTTGACTGGCCTCCAGGTTGCTGCTTGCACTGCTCATGTAATCTGCCATGCAAGACTTCAGATCTAGTACATAGTCCAGCATATTCTGTTTGTATTCCTTAAGAGACTTCTTACAAGACTCCTTCACCAAACACAATGGCCCTCTTACAGGGTGCCCAAACAGTAACTCAAAGGGGCTAAAACTAACCCCGAAGGAGAACATCCCACCTCCTCCTGAGTTTGTCAGACAAACCCATGATCATGCCATTCAGGATCTTATGGAATCTTTCCACCAGACTATTGGTCTGAGGATGATATGGGGTGGTGAACTTATAAGTAACACCACATTCATTTCATCTCACCTTCAGATAGGCAGAAATTAAGTTTATGCCCCTATCCGAGACTACGTCCTCTGGGAAACCCACTCTGGTGAACTAACAAAGTAGGGCCCTAGAACTGTGGGAGCAGTGACGGTCCTGAGGGGTATTGCCTCTGGATATCTGATGGCATGGTACACAACCACCAAGATATATCTTTTTCCTGAGGCAGTTGGTGGGTTCAGGAGGCCAACAATGCCGATTTTCATCTTTTCAGAAGGGAGTCCAAACCACAGGCAGTGGTATTAAGGGAACCTTTGACTTGCCCCCTGTCTTACCACTTGCCTAACAAGTGACACGGTAACTACAGAACTCCTTGACTTTAACAGACATGTTGGGCCAATCGAAATGGTTGACCAGCCTATTCCAGATCTTGATCTGACCCAAACGTTCTGCTAACTGGATATCATGGCTCAAAGTGGGGAGGAATTTTCTATACCTCTGGTGAACCACCACCATTCTTGTTGTCCTTAGTTCGAGGTTCTTTACCTCAGTATAGAGAACCAAGGGCCAGATGTAGTAAAATTCTGAATTGCGACTCGCAATTTGCGAGTCGCAATCCACAATGTAGGATGGTGTCCCTGACACCATCTGCGACTCGCAAGGGGTCGCAAAGGCCCACCTCATTAATATTAATGAGGTGGGTCACAATTTGCGACCCCCTTGCGAGTGGCGGCACTCACAGGGATGGTGGCCTGCTGGAGACAGCAGACCACCATGTCTGTGACTGCTTTTAAATAAAGCAGTTATTTTTTTTTGTAAAGCAGCCCGTTTTCCTTAAAGGAAAACGAGATGCATTACAAAACTAAAAAATGAAACGTTTTCGTTTCATTTTTTCATAGGACCACTGCCTGCTCTGAAAAAATGTTTTTCATGCCATTCACAAAGGGGAAGGGGTCCCATGGGGACCCCTTCCCTTTTGCGAATGGGTTACCACCAGTATGACGCTGGTGGTAACTGCGATTGTTTTGCAACCGCGTTCGCGGTCACAAAACAATACAGCATTGCGCTGCGACTCGCAATTAGGAAGGGGAACACCCCTTCCTAATTCCGACTTGCAATCCTGTTTTGCGAATCAGTAACCAGGTTACCAACTCGCAAAACGGGGATTGGGCACCGCAATGTGCTTTTTGTACATTGCAAACAACAAAATTTGCTGTTTGCGACATGCAAAAAGTTTTGAACATCTGGCCCCAAATTCTCCCAATAGGCCTTCTGGAATCCACTGATATCACTCTGCTCTTGCCTGGAGACAGTCTGCCTCAGACCTTCAAGAGTTGGACACTCTCTTTGTTCCTGACACAGCTTCTCTCTGGTGGTTCAACAGGTTCCTTGCAACACTACCAAGTTAGACAGATCTTGCAGGGGTGGAGTCCCTCCTTAAAGGACAGATCCCCCACAGTGTATATTCTTCCTGCACATCTGGAGCTCTGTGGACTGGTTCACCTGATCCTGTGCCCTTGCTCTTGGAGGCTTGATCCATTGTTCCAGGGCCCAGGTGTCCAGCACTTCCCTGATGTGCAGTCTGTAACCTAGTCACAGCACATGCCTACTCAGGGACGTCCAACATCTGTGCCTGGACCTTCCTCTCCCCCTTGACCATTCAGAAGCTTCAAGATCATTTCTCAACAGTCGCTCTATTAGGAGAGCAGAAAACACAACTACTTTCTTCATAGATAACCTGGTGAAATCTGCTCTGGAGAAACCAGTCTGTCGTCCACAACATGATCACACTGGCCCCTGTATCTCACAAAGCCTCAAACTCATCACCATTGATTTTAGGTCTCTGCCAGGGTTGCAACTTCCATCCCACCCACAAAAAAAGGTTATCTCTGTGTTTCCCATCCCATCTCTGTGCCAACATCTACCCCTACCCCTACAAAAGCAATCTCTTGGGACTGTTCACCAGTGGAGTGCTTCTTTGTGCAGAAAGTATCACCCCAGTTCTGTACTGTATGGAAGCAGTCAAAATACTTTCCTGCACTTGTAGGGTCAAATAACTTCCCATGGTACTCCTTTAAAGTAGAATGGCTCTGAAAACACCCCTCCCCCTTTGTGCAGGTGTTTGGGGACCTTTAGAGGACTATTTTACTTTATTATCTTTGTTATGCAGGGCTTTCCCCTGGGAGAAGATCTGTCCTCCTTTCTTTTGATCACCCCACTGGTTTTTCTTGGAAACCCCAGTTCTAACCCACTCATCAGCTGTGTTCCCCAGTTCTCTGGGACTAAACAGCTTGGACAGCTTAGAGTCAACCAGGTACTGGTGTAATTTCTCTGTAGGACAATTATTAAAAATGGGCTCCTTCTTGAACAAAATGTTGAGCCCCTTGTAGGTACTTACCCATTTACCTTGTATCCAGCCATATACTAAGAGTCCACCCAAGATTGAATGCTGACTTTCTAGGTGTCCCTGAACTTCATTGTGTACTGTTCTGGGATGAGACCAAACTTAATGATCAGACACTGTTTCAGGTGGGAGAAAGACTCTACTTCCTCCCCCTCATCCAATGTCACCTCTAAACTTAAAACATGTCATAAATGTATTAATGTCACATTTCCCCTGTGCAGTGAAATTTCTGTATGTCATTAATTTCATTTAAATCAAGTGTGTTTTTCCATGTGTAATTCATACTTGTTTATTATTCATACTTCAAGTTAACACCTGCATTCACAAGTTACAAATATATAAACATGCTTAATTTTTGTGTAAGTGACCATTACCATGATGAATGCTTGCACCAAAATTAACATGTCTATTACAAATGGTCATCTCTAATTAATGGACCTGTATAATGCAATGCCTTACAGTAATTGTGTGTGCACTACTACTTACACATAGACCAATTTGAATCAATCGTCTCTGATCCCCATTGGAATTTTCCCTACTATCTTCAATTTGACATTTTTGATTTTCAAATCTCCCTAATTGGCATGTTGGATTTTTACTCCAAAGCATGTCTCTGGTTGGAGATTCTGCATCTGCTCCTGCAAGGTTGGAGTTTGAGTTGGCCAAGATTGAGGATTATACTGTTGCCCATGGATTTCTGCAAGCGTTTTGGGCTGCCTGCAAGGAGCAAAAAGGCATAATTGCAAAAGGTACTGAGAGCATATTGGGAGGCACATGCTGCAGCAAATGAGACCTCAGAGGAGACTCAGGAAGAGCTGGATGTGGAGGATGATTTGGACCAGGGTCTGAGTGGAGACTCTGGGCTGCTGTTTGAGGGGGAGACAAGCAACTTAATCTCAGGAATGAGGGCCCTTTCCAGGAGGGCCTGTCCCCAGAAGAGCTGGAAGACAGGTGAGAGGAAAGAAAGTTAAAATTATGACCGGCTATGTTCCAATTGAAGAAGGAGAGGTCCTTTGAGGAGAAGAGATTGACCAAGGAGATGGAGGCAAAAAGATTATCCATAATAGAGAAAAAGATGATGCTGATTCAGGGGTTGAGCTTGGAGGAACTACACATGAAGTCTGGATTTGATGTGTCTGTTTTTTCTTGTTTTCAGGCCAGCTTTCACTCCCAAGGTCCCACGATCTGGATTAGACACCACTTGCTAGTCAGGATCCTCAGCAAGAGTACCCAGGTGCTGGCAGGTGAAGTCTTTGCTGTCCCTGAGACGTCCTAACAGGATGCAGTCCAGTCTTTGTCCTCTCTGAAGCAGAAGCAGCAACTGCAAGCCAACCTAGCAAAGCACACACAGCAAAGAGGCAGTACTCCTCCTCACACCTATTAAACTGTTCTTCTTAGCAGAGGTTCCTCTTGATCCAGAAGTGTTCTAAAAGTCGGGGTTTTTGGGTCCAATACTCATAGTAATTTCTACCTTTAAAATAAGCAAACTTCAAAGGAAAGTGTTTATAGTGCACAAGGCCCTGCTCTTTCGTCGTTGCCCGAACCACACCCTAAGGTGTTGCAGACTGTATTGTGCATGGTCATGTTTCAACGCACTTCAGCCCCTGTGTCTCCCATTCACATTATTCTGTAATTTACTCTGCATGAAGCACACATAAACAATGGCCATCCAATGGTTCTACTTGTAGGAGGCTGTCCTTGTTTGTATTGGGTACCTTGGGTACTAACACCTTATACCAGGTCCAGTTATGCTTATTAGTGAAATGTAGTAGTTTTCTAGCAGCTTAGGCTGATAGAGGTAGCTATAGCAGAGCAGCTTAGGCTGAACTAGGAGACATGCAAAGCTCATGCAATACCACTTATAGTTATACAGTACTTATATACAAGTAAAGACAATACTCAGTGTTACCAAAAATAAAGGTATTTATATGGGTGACACAGTTCCAAAAGTATCTTAGAGACAATATTCCTTCTGGAGGTAAGTATTATACACAATATATACACTAGATACCACAATTAGACAAGTACATAGTCATAGAACAATGCAAACAGAAGGAAATCCTATGGAATGCAATGGGAGAAAATAGGTCTAGGTGCAACACAAACCACATACTAAGAAAGTGGAATGCGAATCACAAATTCAACCCCTAGAAAAGTGCAGTGTGTACAGAATTGCTGGGAGAGTAAGAATACAGTAAAGGTGTGCAAATTACCCCACCCAGGAGCCCAGAAAAGCAGAAGCAAAGTACTGCAAGTTTCCTTAGGACACAGTACACCTCATGATTGGGATTCTGCAGCAGCCAACCAAGTGTTCAAAGAACAACTGCTGGATTCCTGGACCAGAAGACCTGCAAAGGAAGGGGACCAAGTCCAGAAGTCAAAAGAAGCTCCAGGAAGGACAGGAGCCTCTGCCAACCCAGAAGAGGGAGCGAAAGAAGATCCCCCAGTTAGTCAAAGACTGCAGGAATGCAACCTAGGAAGATGCCTGCAGGTTCCTGCATGATACAAAAGATGTCCCACGACGTGAAGATTGTTGCAGACGAGATTTTGTGTTGGAAGTCGCCAAAAAGCCTTGGCTACAACAAAAGTGCCTTTTTTGTTCAAAATGGCGCTGGATGGACCCAGGAGGACCTGGGGACCTCAACTCTGTGTGAGGGGAAAGAGGAGGCTCTCAGTACTTTAGAGAGCCCTCAGGATGCCAGGCAGCACCCCCAGGAATCACAGAATCTGGGTTCAAAGGAGGTGAAAAATGCGGTTGATGCAGCACAACAAAAGACGGTCCCACGCTGCCGGAGAACAACTTGACGAGTTGAGCGTCTCAGGATGGAGTGCTGGGGACCTGGGCCAAGCTGTGCATGAAGGAATTTTGCAATTTTGCAAAGACTGCACAGAGGCCTCAGGAGTCGAAGAAGACGCGGTACACAGGGGTACCGTCACATTTGGGGAAAGCAAGGTCTTACCTCCTCCAAATTGTGTCAGCAGAACCTCGGGACAGTCTATGTCGATGATGTCCACCCTCTGAGTCCTTAGGAGCATGCTTGTCACTGTGAGAGGAGTCCCAGGGTACCGGTCGTCATCTTGGAAGGTGCCTGCTTGGAGCAGGGATGAGACTCCATCACTCCACGGGAGATTTCTTCAGTCCTTCTGGTGCAATATGAAGACAGGGGGTCCCCAGAGCGTGCACACCATGGAAAATGTTGCAGTTGCTAACTTGGAGCTGAGGTTGCTGAAGAAAAGTGTCTCTTGTAGAGACTTTGTTGCAGTTAAAGCATTTCTTGGAGCAGGCTGTGGTTGATACGAAGTCAGAAGTGTCTGAAGTTGTTGCAGAGGATTCCTGAAGGAAACTTGCAAGCAAAATCTGAAGAGAGCCCACAGGAGAGACACTAAGTTGCCCTGAGAGGGGAATATGATTCCTTATCAGCTAAGGACCTATCAGGAGGGGTCTCTTATGTGACCTATTGGCACTGGCCACTCAGAGGTCTCTATTGTGCCCTCACACCTCTGCATTCAAGGTGGCAGAGGTCTGGGACACACTGGAGGAGCTCTGGCCACCACCCCTGGGGTGGTGATGGACAAGGGAGTGGTCACTCCCCTTTCCTTTGTCCAGTTTCGCACCAGAGCAGGGGCTGGGGGCTCCCTGAACCAGTGTAGACTGGTTTATGCAAGGAGGGCACCATCTGTGCCCATGAAAGCATTTCCAGAGGCTGGGGGAGGCTACTCCTCCCCAGCCCTGACACCTTTTTCCAAAGGGAGAGGGTGTAACACCCTCTCTCTGAGGAAGTCCTTTGTTCTGCCTTCCTGGGCCAGGCCTGGCTGGACCCCAGGAGGGCAGAAACCTGTCTGAGGGGTTGGCAGCAGCTGCAGTGAAACCCCGGGAAAGGCAGTTTGGCAGTACCCGGGTCTGTGCTAGAGACTCGGGGGATCATGGAATTGTCTTCCCAATGCCAGAATGGCATTGGGATGACAATTCCATGATCTTAGACATGTTACATGGCCATGTTCGGAGTTACCAGTGTGACGCTATACATAGGTAGTGACCTATGTATAGTGCACGCGTGAAATGGTGTCCCCGCACTCACAAAGTCCGGGGAATTTGCCCAGAACGATGTGGGGGCACCTTGGCTAGTGCCAGGGTGCACACACACTAAGTAACTTAGCACCCAACCTTCACCAGGTGAAGGTTAGACATATAGGTGACTTATAAGTTACTTAAGTGCAGTGGTAAATGGCTGTGAAATAACGTGGATGTTATTTCACTCAGGCTGCAGTGGCAGGCCTGTGTAAGAATTGTCAGAGCTCCCTATGGGTGGCAAAAGAAATGCTGCAGCCCATAGGGATCTCCTGGAACCCCAATACCCTGGGTACCTCAGTACCATATACTAGGGAATTATAAGGGTGTTCCAGTATGCCAATGTGAATTGGTGAAATTGGTCACTAGCCTGCTAGTGACAATTTAGAAAGCAGATAGAGCATAACCACTGAGGTTCTGGTTGGCAGAGCCTCAGTGAGACAGTTAGTCATCACACAGGGAACACATACAGGGCACACTTATGAGCACTGGGGGCCATGGCTGGCAGGGTCCCAGTGACACATACACTAAAACAACATATATACAGTGAAATATGGGGGTAACATGCCAGGCAAGATGGTACTTTCCTACAGTACCTAGGTACCATATACCAGGGAATTATAAGTGTGTTACAGTGTGCCAATTATAATTGGTGAAAATAGTCACTAGCCTGCAGTGACAATTTTAAAAGCAGAGAGAGCAAACACTGAGGTTCTGGTTAGCAGAGCCTCAGTGATACACTTAGGCACCACACAGGGAACACATTCAGGCCACAAAGTATGAGCACTGGGGTCCTGGGTAGCAGGATCCCAGTGACACAGGCAAAAACAAACTGACACACAAGTAAAAATGGGGGTAACATGCCATGCAAGATAGTACTTTCCTACACCGGCGATGGAGGGAGCTGCATCCCACATGTGCCTGGAGGCCGAATCCACGGAGGTTGAGGGCACCAGTGGGACGGAGGACGAGGGGACCACCACGATGGGGACAAGAGGGGAGACCACAGACAGCAACTCCTCCTCCGATGGAAGCTATCTGGCGGTGGCAGACACCTCTGTGCCACCCCAACAACAGGTACAGCCGCCACCCCCCTACCAGCACCGCCCTCCCAGCAGCCCCTCAGCAGGTTTCCCGTGCCCACTCACCCAGGAGGGTGGGCATCTCCTTCGCCCTAGGCACCTCAGGCCCTGCCCAGTCAGCCTGCTGCCCTCAGTGAGGAGGCTATTGACCTCCTGAGATCCCTCACTGCTGGGCAGTCAACCATTCTGAATGCCATCCAGTGTGCTGAGAGGCATTTGCAGCAAACAAATGCATACCTGGAGGGCATTCACTCTGGCGTGGTGGTCCAATAGAGAGCATTTCAGGCTCTGGCCTTCGCACTGATGGCAGCCATTGTCCCTGTCTCTAGCCTCCCCCTCCAACTTCCTCTGTCCAGTCCCAATCCCCTCAACCCCAGCCTATCCCAAGCACACCTTCAGAACAGCATTCACCCAAATCAACACACAGAAGTGGCTCAGTCAAACACAAGCACCACACATCATCCCACAGTCACTCACACAAGCATCATCCCCATGCAGACACTCCAACATCCACTGCCTCCACTGTGTCCCCTCCTCCTCCTCGTCCACCTCCCTCCCAGTATTGTCTCCACTCACACCTGCATGCACTACATCCTCATCCACTACCTCCATCACCAGCACGCCCATCACTACTCATCCCTCACTGGCAGTCACCACCCCCACATCCATGCACATATCCCCTGTTTCCTCTCTCACTGTGACTTTGACCCCTCTTCCCAAAGTATACAAACGCAAGCACCCACCCACCCAACAGCCATCCACCTCACAACAGCATCCAGCCCATGCACCTTCACCCAAACTCAGCAGACAGACACCTCCTACAACCATTCCCTCTTCCTCCACTCCCAAACCCTCTCCCTCTTCCCACCCCAGTATGTCTAAAAAGCTTTTCCTGGCAAACATTGACCTCTTCCCTACCCATCCCCCCGTCCTTCCCCTCGGGCCAGGGTGTCCAGAACCCAGGCTAGCACCTCAGCCACCAAGTCAGCCTCTGCTGTGGTATCTGCAACTCACTGAGGCTCAAAGGGGGCACCAGTCAGCCCAGCCAGTGTGCCCCCAACCCCTGAAAAAGGAGAAAACCATTCTGCCACCTGCCAAGGTGAAGAAGGGGACTGCATGCAGCATGGGCAAGGAGCACGACCCACCCAGCAAGGCCTCCTCCAAAACTCCAGCTGCCAGGGCCAAGGTAACAACAGCATCTGCCAAGTTGAGGAAGGGGCAGAAAACCAAAGACAAGCCACTTCAGCCGTCAGAGGCTGCAGGTGAAGGCCTGGTGCCCACCATCACAACCGTCAGCCCCTGCACCACAGCCAGCACCGCCAGCAGCCCCGCCACAAACACTGCCACAAGCACTGCCCCTGCACCGCTACCTGCTCCGCCACTAACACCACTACTGTCAGCAGCAGCAGCCCCAGTGGGCAGCTGTCTGAGGCTGCAAGAGAAGAGCTGGAGCCTCCCCCCACCACTAGCAGCACTAGCACCTGCACCACGGCCAGCACCGCCAGCAGCACCGCCGCAAGCACCGCCACCTGCACCGCTGACAGTAGGACCACTACCAGCAGCAGCCGCCCCAGTGGGCAACCGTCTGAGGCTGCAGGAGATGGGCTGGAGCCTCCCACCACCACTGGCAGCACCCCCACCAGCCCCGGCACTACCACAAGTTTGTAGCCTTAGCGGCTGCAGGATGGAGTCTAGCCCTGCCTCCATGGACTATCATGCAACCTGGTCCCTGCAAATCTCGTGCATCAGATACCCAGGTAAGGGAATGTAAACTGCCACACCCCAAGTGCTGCATCACTGGGCACAAGGCCCCTTCCAGAACCAGTGGAGATATGCATCCACTCACCCCCTCCTTGGCAGGATTAAGCACACTGGGCACCAAGCACCCTCCAGAACCTGTGGAAACATGCATCCATTCACCCTATCCTTGGCAGGATGAAACACACTGGGCACCAAGCCCCCTCCAGAACCAGTGGAGATTTGCATCCACTCACCCTATCCTTGGCAGGATGAAGCACACTGGGCACAAAGCCCCCTCCAGAACCAGTGGGCAAACCACCCACTTGAGAGACTATAGCTTTGCACTCCCCAAGACCAAGCAGTGGGCAAACCACCCACTTGAGAGACTGTGGTTTTGCACTCCCCAGGACCAATCAGTGGGCAAACCACCCAATAGAGAGACTGTGGCTTTGCACTCCCCAGGACCAAGCAGTGGGCAAACCATCCACTTGAGAGACTGTGGCTTTGCACTCCCCAGGACCAAGCAGTGGGCAAACCACCCACTTGAGAGACTGTAGCCTTTCACTCCCCAGGACCAAGCAGTGGGCAAACCACCAACTTGAGAGACTGTGGCCTTGCACTACCCAGGACATACCTTAGGGCATGGAGCCCCCTCCAGGAGCAGTGGGCAAACCACCCGCTTGAGATACTGTGGCTTTGTACTCCCCAGGACCAAGCAGTTGGCAAACCACCCACTAGAGACACTGTAGCATTGCACTCCACATGACCAAGCAGTGGGCAAAACACCCACTTGAGTGACTGTGGCTATGTACTCCCCAGGACCAAGCAGTGGGCAAACCACCCACTAGAGAGACCGTGGCTTTGCACTCCCCAGGACCAAGCAGTGGGCAAACCACCCACTTGAGAGACTGTGGCCTTGCACTCCCCAGGACCAAGCAGTGGGCAAACCACCCACTTGAGAGACTGTGGCCTTGCACTCCCCAGGACCAAGCAGTGGGCAAACCAACCACTTGAGCGACTGTGGCTATGTACTCCCCAGGACCAAGCAGTGGCAAACCACCCACTTGAGAGACTGTGGCTTTGCACTCCCCAGGACCAAGCAGTGATCAAACCAACCACTTGAGAGACTGGGGCCTTGTACTCCCCAGGACCAAGCAGTGGGCAAACCATCTACTTGAGAGGCTGTGGTATTGCACTCCCCATGACCAAGCAGTGGGCAAACCACCTACTTTAGAGACTGTGGCTATGACTCCCCAGGATCAAGCAGTGACAAACCACCCACTTGAGAGATTGTGGCTTTGTACTCCCCAGGACCAAGCAGTGGGCAAACCACCTACTTGAGAGACTGTGGCCTTGCACTCCCCATGACCAAGCAGTGGGCAAACCACCCACTTGAGAGACTGTGGCCTTGCACTCCCCAGGACATCGCTGGGGGCATGGAGGACCTGTAACTTGGGCTCCATGGCGTCCTGATTCTTCGTTGTGTGTCGAGAGGTGAGTGGTTTCCCTTCTGTGTTCTGTTTCCGCTGTGCTTTTGATGACGTTAGTGCCACCCCAGAAAAGCTGGCGGATAGGCGGGTTGTGATGGGGTGGGCGGTACATTGTCTTCCACCTGTCTGTTGGCGGTGACCACTGCGGTGTTTGTTGCTACCGCCGTGGTAGTCGGAGTGTTAAAATGGCTGTCTGTGTTGGCGATTTCCACCGTGGTCGTGATCCAATTTTTTTTACCGCTTGCCTGTTGGCTGTATTACCGTCGCTTTAACACCGACCGCCACGGTTGTGATGAGGGCCTTAGTAACTTTGCACCTAACCTTCAGCAATTGAAGGTTAGACATATAGGTGACTTATAAGTTACTTGAGTGCAGTGAAAATGGCTGTGAAATAACGTGTGCATTATTTCATGCAGGCGGCAATGGCAGGCCTGTGCAAGGGTTTGTATTAGCTCCCTATGGGTGGCGAAAGAAGTGCTGCAGCCCATATGGATCTCCTGGAACCGCAATGCCCTGGGTACCTATGTACCTTATACTAGGGACTTTTTAGGGGAACCAGTATGCCAATTGGAATTGGTAAATGAAGTCACTGGTCTACAGTGATAAAGTTGAAAGCAGAGAGAGCATAAGCACTGAGGTTCTGGTTAGCAGAGCCTCAGTGACACAGTTAGGCACTACACATGCATACATATTAGGCCATAAATTATGAGCACTGGGGTCCTGACCAGCAGGATCCCAGTGAGACAGGCAAAAACATACTGGCATGCAGGTAAAAAATGGGGGTAACATGCCAAGGAAGACGGTTCTTTCCTACACAACCCTCCCCCCCCCCAAAACGAGGGACAATAAGGCTAACCTTGCCCAGATGAGACTTCAATGTCTTAGTGGAAATATCTGAAGAGTCCATCTGCATTGGAGTGGGTACTCCCAGGTTTATGTTCCACTGTATAGTCTATTCCCTGTAGGAAAATGGACCACCTCAACAATTTAGGGTTTTCACCTTTCATTTGTTTAAGCCATAATAGAGGTTTTTGGTCTGTCTGAACAATAAGGTGAGTCCCAAACAAGTAGAGTCCCAGCTTTTTCAGTACACAGACCACAGCAAAGGCCTCCCTCTCTATGGCAGTCCAACGCTTTTCTCTAGGGGTCAACCTCCTGCTGATAAAAGCAACAGGTTAATCTTGGCCCTCTGAGTTAAATTGTGATAGTACAGCCTCTACCACTTATTCAGAAGCATCTTTTTGGACAATTACTTTTTTTAAGTAGTTTGGGCTCCTTAAGACAGATGCAGAGCACATTGCCTGCTTAAGCTCTTCAAAAGCTTTCTGACAGCTAGTTGTCCACAATATCTTTTTAGGCATTTTCTTACTAGTGAGGTCATTAAGAGGTACTACAATGGAGCCATAATTCTTAATAAACCTCCTGTAATACCCAGTGTGACCTAAGAAGGCTCTGACCTGGGTCTGAGTTGTGGGGGGAGCCCAGACCATAATGGTCTGAATCTTGCCCTGAAGTGCTGCAATCTGTTCCCCAACTACCAGGTGGCCCAGATAAACCACTTTCCCCTGCCCTATCTGGCACTTTGAAGCCTTGATAGTTAAGTCTGCCTTTTTGCAGGGCCTTCAAAACTTTCCAGAGGTGGACTAGGTGATCATCCCAGGTGGAGCTAAAGACAGCAATTGCATCCAAATATGCTGCACTAAAAGCTTCCAAACCTAGTAGGACTGTATTCACCAACCTCTGAAAAGTGGCAGGTGCATTTTTCAAACTAAAGGGCATCACTGTGAAGTGATAATGCCCTCCTATGGTAGAAAATTCAGTTTTTGCTTTAGCATCTTCTGATATTTTGATCTGCCAATACCCTGCAGTCAAGTCAAAAGTGCTTAGATACTTGGCAGATGCCAGTGTATCTATTAGCTCATCTGCCCTGGGTATAGGGCGAGCATCTGTTTCTTTACAGTATTGAGACCTCCATAGTCCACACAAAACCACATTTCTCTCTTTCCTTCTGTGCTATATGGTTTGGAGTCAAGTTCCACTGGGCTGGCCCAGGGGCTATCGGAAGGCTCAATAACTCAAAGGTCTAGCATTTTCTCAACCTCTGCTTTTATGCAATCTCTGACATGGTCAGGTAGCCTGTAAATTTTACTTTTGACAGGTATACTGTCTCAAATGTCAATTGTATGTTCACACCAAGTAGTTGTACCAGGTGTGAGGGAGAATAGGACAGAAACTGATCAAGGAGATGTTTACATTCTTCCTTCAACTCAGCAGTAAGGCAGTCTGCCAGAACTACTCCCTCCACTAAACCATCAGTTTCAGTGGTGGAGAAGAGATCAGGGAGAGGGTCACTCTCTTCTTCCTGTCCCTCATCTGTAGCCCTGAGCAGGGTTAAGTCAGCCCTGTCATAGTAAGGTTTTAGGTGATTGACATGAAGCACCCTAAGGGGGCTTCTGGTAGTGCCCAGGTCTACCAAGTAAATGACCTAACCTTTCTTCTCTACAATTAGATGGGGCCCACTCCATTTGTCCTGGATTGCTCTTGGGGCCACAGGCTCAAATACCCACACCTTCTGTACTGGGTGATACTCTGTCAGAACAGCCTTCTGGTCAAACCATTGCTTTTGGAGCTCTTGGCAGGCCTGAAGGTTTTTGCTGGCCTTTTTCATGTACTCAGCTATTCTACTTCTCAAGCCAAGACCATAGTCCACTATGTCCTGTTTTGGAGCTTTTAAAGGTTGTTCCCAACCCTCCTTAACAAGAGCAAGTGGACCCCTAACAGGGTGACCAAAGAGGAGTTCAAAGGGGCTGTAGCCCACTCCTTTTTGGGCTGCCTCCCTGTAGGCGAAAAGGAGGCATGGTAATAGGACATCCAATCTCCTTTTGAGTTTTTCAGAGAGTCCCATAATCATACCTTTGAGAGTTCTATTAAACCTCTCAACCAGTCCATTGGTCTGTGGATGATAAGGCGTGGTGAACTTGTATGTAACACCACACTCCTTCCACATTGCTTTTAGGTATTCAGACATGAAGTTACTACCTCTGTCTGAGACCACTTCCTTAAGGAAGCCCACCCTGGAAAAGATTCCTAGGAGGGCCTTTGCCACTGTAAGAGCTGTAGTGGTCCATAAGGGGATAGCCTCTGGTTACTTTGTGGCATGGTCCACCACCACAAGGATAAACCTATTACCAGAAGCTGTTGGAGGGTCAAGGGGGCCAACAATATCAACCCCTACCCTTTCAAAGGGCACCCCAACCACTGGTAGTGGCATTAAGGGGGCCCTTGAGGTGCCACCAGTCTTGCCACTGGCTTGGCAGGTGACACAGGAGCGACAAAACTCCTTTGTGTCTTCTGGCATATGAGACCAGTGCAAATGTGGAACAAGTCTGTCCCATGTTTTACTCTGGCCTAAATGCCCAGCTAATGGGATGTCATGAACCAGAGTTAGGAGGAATTCCCTGTACTGAAGGGGGATGACCAGTCTTCTGGTGGCACCTGGTTTAGGATCCCTTGCTTTAGTGTAAAGGAGAATATTCTCCCAGTAAACTCTGTATGTGTCAGTGACATCACCATTTTGCTGCTTGACAGTTTGCTGTCTGAGACCCTCCAATGTTGGACAGGTTTGCTGTGCCACACTCAGCTCTTCCCTGGCAGCCCCCCCTGCGCCCAAAAGCTCAGCTGTATCAGCTTCCAGCTCCTCTGGTGTAGGTTCTGCACAGGACGAGAATTCCTCTTCCTCAAAAGGGGAATCATCTGTGGAGGGAGGGATAGTGGATAAGCGTTTGCCCTTCCTACTCCAAGTTTTTGGGAGCACTTGACCCATTGTTCCAGGATCCAAGTTTCACTGTCCTCTTTGTGTCTTGGCCTGAGCCCTGGTAGGAGCAACGATGTGCATTGGAATGCCCAGGATTGCTGCATGGGCTTCCAACTCCACTTCAGCCCAAGCTGAAGTCTCCAAATTATTGCCTAGCAGACATTCTACGGGTAAATCAGTGGCTACCACAACTTTCTTTGGACCAGTAACCCCTCCCCAGTTGAGATTCATAACAGCCATGGGGTGGCTTACAGTGTTGTTATGGGCGTCTGTCACTAGGTACTGGTGACCAAGTAGGTGTTGCTCAGGGGCAACCAGTTTGTCTATCACAATGGTGACACTGGCACCTGTGTCCCTGTGGGCTTTAACCTGAACACCATTAATCAGGGTTAGCTGCTTGTACGTATCCATTTTAAGGGAACACACAACTAAAGTGGCTCGGTCAATGCCACCATCAGAGACTAAAACAGCCTCAGTGATCTCCCAACAAGACCAAACCCAACTACATTACCAATGGTGAACCCAGCTACAACCTTTGACTGGCTATTAGTAGTGTTTTCCCACCACTACAGCTATTACTAGGGGCACTAGTGGTTGTAGTTGGTGGGAGTTTTGGTGTTTTTCTTTGGACAATGAGCATCAGTTGCCCAATGGCCTTTGACTTTACACATATAACACTGAGGTTTCTTATCTTTGTGAGAAGAGGATTTGGACCCACCACCCCCAGAGTATTTTTGTGGGCCTGATCAAGACTCTGATGATTTTTTATCTTTGTCCCCACCCTTGGCATTTGACTTACTATCCTTCTTCTCGCCATCCTTGTCACCCCCTGTATGAGTTCTTCTGCTCACCCTTGTTCTGACCCATTTGTTTGTCTTCTTTCCCAATTCTTGGGGAGAGTCCACATGATATTGATGCAACAAGTCAGACACACAATTATTCAAGATCTGTTCCCTCAGAATCAAGTTATATAGACTTTCATAATCAGTCACCTTACTGCCATGTAACCAACCTTCCAGGGCCTTCCAAGAACAGTCTACAATGTCTGTCCAGTCCTGTGATGACTCCTTTCTGGTCTGTATGAACCTAAGTCTATACTGTTCAGTGTTTAAGCCTAGACCATCCAAGAGTGCATTTTAAAGAAACTGGTAATTATCTGCATCATCCTCTCTGACAATAAGAAGTCTGTCTATACCTTTGCCAGAGAAGGATAACCAAAGAATAGGAGCCCACTGTACATGAGGGACCCTCTGAACTTTGCAGGCCCTCTCAAGTGCAGAAAACCACTTGTTGATATCATCACCATCCTTGTAAGGAGGGAAAACTTTATGCAGATTTCTAGAATCAGATGAAGGTTCCCTAACATTTTTATTCCTAAAACTGCTGCTGCCACCATGGGGACCTAACCCCAAACCCTGCCTCTCTTTCTCCACAGCCAGGGATTCCCTGTCTAAGGCCAACTGCTGCTGCATTAGTTTTGGTCTGGCCTCCTCTAACCTCAGATTTCCGAGTTCCCTATCTAGGGACTGGTCCTCAGGGTTAGAATTATGTGAAGAATCTGAAACAGAGGTAAGATGAGAGTGTGCAGAGGCAGACCTATCTCTAACAGGGGCCAATCTAGTGACCTGGCCTCTAGGGGTGAAGGGAGCCCTACTTGAGAGTGAACCCTTCCCACTACCAGTTATACTAGGGGGCTTATGTTCAGATAGGTCTGTGTAAGGACCCTCCCCAGGATTGTCATCTTGCTCCTCTGAGCACTCCTGGTGGGAGTCACCCTTTACCTCTTCCTCTGTCTGATCTGGACCAGTGCTGACTCCCTGGTCATCCTGAAGGAGAAGATTTAAGAGGAGCTCCTTATTGGGGTTCTTCCCAATCCCTAAACTTCTTTCAATGCACAGATCCCTCAAACTTTTAAAGTTTAGATTCTCATAGGTAGTCTTGAGAACTCTAGGGGTAGCTTCTACAGAAGACATATTGAAAGAAAAAAGTTTAGGAAAGTGAGTAAAACGTTAGTAGAATAACAGAGCTAACTTTTTAGAGAAAAGAGAAAACTTTTCAGAACTTCGAATTTTTTTTGCAAAGTTTAAAGAATTATTATAAAGTTAGAAAATGGTTTCTAAGTATATATTATATATGCTGTAAGTATTGGAGGAAGGTTTTCTTGTAAAAAGCACAGGTAACAAAGTGGTAAAGCAATTGCAAGTACTTATCCCACCGCTACACCGCCAATGTAGGAGGCTGGCCTGGTTTGTAGTGGGTACTTTGGATACTTACACCTTACACCAGGTCAAGTTATTCCTTGTTAGTGAATGTAGTAGTGTTCTAGCAGCAGAGGTAGCTATAGCAGAGCAGCTTAGGCTGAACTAGGAGACATGGAAATCTCATTCAATACCATGTATATTTACACAGTACTTATACACAAGTAGAGACAATACATAGTGTCACCAAAAATAAAGGTATTTACTTGGGTGACACAGTACCAAAAATATCTTAGAGATACTACTCATTCTGGAAGTAAGTATTATACGCAATCGTTGATCACAGATCGTTGCAAACGAGATTTCGTGTTGGAAGTCACCAAGAAGCCTTGGCTACATCAAAAATACGTTTTGTTTCACAATAGCACTGGATGGACCCAGGAGGGACTGGGGGCCTCAACTCTATGTGAGGAGGAAGCCCTCAGGATGCCAGCCAGTACCGCCAGGAGTCATAGGATCAAAGGAGCTGCAAAATGAAGTTGATGCAGCACAACAAAAAAAGGTCCCACACCATCGGAGAACAACTCAGCGAGTTGAGCATCACAGGATAGAGTGCTGGGGACCTCGGTCAGGCTGTGCACAAAGGAATTTTGCAAAGACTGCACAGAGGCCTCAGGAGTCGAGGAAGATGCAGTACACAGGATAACTGTCACTCTTGAGGAAGGCAAGGTCATACCTCCTCCAAATTACATCAGCAGGACCTCAGGACAGTATGTCGATGATGTCCACCCTCTGTGTCCTTAGGAGCATGCTCGTCACTGTGAAAGGAGTCCCAGGGTACTGATCGCCGTCTTGGAAGGTGCCTGCTTGGAGCAGGAGAGTGACTCCGTCACTCCACATGAGATGGTTCTTTCCTACACTGCTCACAAATTGTGCAGTTGTATTTCAATGTGCTATGCCTCTCATTAACACAAACCTGTATTAGTCCCCTTCAAGCTTTTAAATTGTCCTTTCTGTTAACTGCACTCCTATCCCTGGACCTCCCAGCTCTTCGTACCGCTCACACATGATCGTGAAAGGCCTCGTTCTAAAACGAGATCCGGTATGCACAACCAACTTCCCTCCTTGGGGCTCCGAGCCTATACTCACTACTTCAAGGGAGTCAATAACGCCACGTAAAGCCAATCAATGTCCCCCCATTGGGTAGCAAAGGTGACAAGGGCCTCAGATTTCAATCTCCACTCTGCTTTGCTAATTTCATTACATATGCGTAATCACGAGGGGACGTGGTTCACATCTCATCCTGCTCTTCAGAAGCTCCATCTTGGAATGGAGAATCTTGATGCTAGTATTGCATCACCAGCTTCCTCACTGAAGTTCTTAATTGACTGGAGTTCTCTAATCTGTATTGGGGGCAATGCTAAACCTTAATACGTTCACATAGTGGCAAATGTTCTTCAATGAAAATCACTCATAGTTTCAATCCTTGTTATACTTCATACCCACTCTTAAGGGAACTAGTGAGGGTTATCCATATGCTGACTCTCTGATCCCACTTAATTGTTGTAAAAAGCATAGAGATAGCACCTCTGTGTCGTGAATCCTGGTTCCCCCTCCTCCCTCCTATGTCCTAGGACATGCTAAACTGGCTGTCTTATATTTACCAATCAATTCTTACTGAGTTGGTTCCACCCAATATCATTGTTTAACTCTCTCTCATTGCTCCTTATCCTATATATCCACTTCTGTTCCCTCTTGATCAGAAAGTGTTTCGGGTCCTGAATGTTTCCTGGAATGTAAGGTTTCTTAATGACTATCAGTTTAAGATCTGATACTGCATGTTTCCTTTCAGAAACATTTGCTGTTAACTTTGTCATCTCCTTTCCACACCGTACATTGCTCATATGTTCCCCTTTTTTTGGTTTTGACCTTCCTTGTTGTCATTCCTATATAAATGAGGTCACACATGCACCTAATCATCTAAATTATACTACCTGAATTACAGGTGGTATGGTTCCTGAGCACCCAGGGACATGTTAATCCTAGGTTCACTGTTTTTGCTGTATAAGATTAGGGGTGTGTCCGACAGGTCTCACAGGTATTGTGACCGGTCAAGTGAGGAAGGTTCCATAACCTAGTTACCTTTGCCTTCTTTTGTTCTCTCGGTCTAGTGTGTATTAGTAGGTTTTTAATACTGCTGCTCCTTTTGAAAGTAAACCCCTAGTCACTAAAGTTCAGAGTTTTCAAATTCCTTTTTCCATTTCTTTTCACCAAGTTTGATGTAGTGCTGAACGTAGTAAACCAGATACTCATATCTGTACTTGGTTTTGTATTTGTTTCCAAAAGAGCCTCCAGGTGGGTGTTACAAGCCTGTTTTATGCTGTCTTTATGGCCTTAGAGGGATAATGTCACTCTTGCAGTTTATTGCTCAGAGCTTCTGCTTCTTTCTCAAAGTCCTACACTTCTGAGCAGTTCGTCCAGAGCCTCAGGAATAGCCCATATGGCTAATTTTTCCTCAGGTTTTAGGATGAAAGCTTTAAAAAAACAGGGGATTATTCCTATCAACAGTTTTGTGTTGGACTCTTGTGGCAACAAATCCAGGAATGGTAGTAACCCCTTCGTTATTGTTGAGGTGAAGTATAGAAAAAGGGTTTCTATTATTCAGCCACCCCAGGAACTCTTGGACGGATTGTTCATCTTCTTTCCTGATTACTAAGACATTGTCGATAAATCGATGCCATAATCTTATTGAATTCTTTCAAGGATTATCTTTGGAAAAGGGGGGTTTCCAGAGTTCTACCTCTCTGTTCCAGATCATGAATCAGTGCATTCTCAAAAGCCCCTACCTCTGGAGGTAATTGTGTGAAGGGAGGGTAAGAAGGTAGACTTTGGGCTATTTTTTGCTTAATGTACTCATCGTATAAGGGTAGACTCTTTCACCAGAGAACTTCTTTAAGTCCTTCTGTAACTTATTCATCTTCTACTGAGCCAGGAAATCTTTCTATTAAAGACATCCCTATCGGTTTCATCTAGCTTCTTCTTATAAACTGCAAGTAGCACCTGTGTTTTTAACCTATTGTTGCTTGTCTGTATCATTTCTTAGCTGTTTTGATGATCAAAGTGAGCCAATCTCTTGTACAGCTCCATGTCATTAGGGACCAATCCCTCCTAAAATGTGCTTCTTATAGAAAAATCAGAGGCTCATTGGTTACAAGTGAGCCTCTAGGAGCTGCATACTCTGTAAGTATTGCCCCATTAAGGATTGTTTTCCTGTTAGTCTTTTTTTAATTCTAACAGTGTGTCCCATCCTTGATTATGAGTCTAACAGAACCTGTGAGGCGGAAGTGGGATGTCCTTCTGCATGCCTGTTGTTTACATACAGGGCGGGACCATAGAAGAGGGGTTTGCTACAGGCCTTTGAACTTCTGAATGGGCACCCTGTGAGAGAGCCTCTCACTTTGGCGAAGAAGGGCTGGGAGAAAACTCCCGGGAGTACAACCCCTAAAACGTGGTCCTCTACAACCAGACACCTTCCTTCAGGAAGCACGCTCAATAGAATCTAGAAGTCAGCCAGGAGATCATGACACTGTAGTATGACCAGAATGCCACTTTGGTGGAGTTTCAGCCTGGCCAAAAAGTGTGGGTTATGGAACCCATGGAGCCCATGGAGCGACATGCTCTACAAGAACATTGGTCTGGGCCCTATGGGGTCAAAGAGCAGTGTCACCTACCTGATGGACATCAAAACTCCTAGGAACTCATTGAGGGTTTTACCTGTGAACTGCCTCAAACCCCACTTTGAGAGGTCTGAGAACTGATGATGGGGTGTATGTGGAGTGTGAACCTCTCCCCAACCTTCTGTCTTCCAAAGAGCAGGATGGGTCAGTGGAGTGTGTCAGCCTCTCCCCTACAGTGACTTTAGGCCAACAGAGGGGATGATGCCAGTTACTGGGACATTTTGCCTCTTTCTTCTCCCCAGCCCAGGGCTCACTACATCGTGCACCGATAATATTGACACTCGGGATAATCCACCTGTAAAAAATCAGATTTACAGGTTCTCTTATAAGGCGAGGGCTAACATCAAGGAGGAGGTCTCCAAGATGTTGGCACTGGGTGTTATTGAGCACTTTAGCAGCCCTTGGTCTAGTCCAGTGACACTGGTCCCAAGGCTGCCCCTCCAGTTGTCACACCTGAACTCCAGTTCTGTGTGGACTACTGTGGGCTCAGTTCAGTCACCAACACTGATGTCCACCCCATCCCCAGAGCTGATAAGCTCACATATTGGCTTGGAGACGGAGGTTGGTAAATCAGGTCCTAACGGTTCTGGAGAAGCCTACTAGATGACATTGAATTCTTCAGTTCTAGCTGAGAGGACCACCTGTGTCGCCTGAAGAAAGTGCCAAAATTAAGACCATTCTGGCTTGGGAATTCCCTATGACCCATTCAGAAGTGAGAGGCTTCCTATATAGGTTATTCATCAAGGTATATGGCACTATTGTTGCCGCCTTGACAGAGCTCACTTCCAAGAAGCAGCCTCATGAGACGATCATGACAGAGGTGTGCCAGAAAGCCTTTGACACCCTAAAAAACTTCATGTACACCACACCCATGATCTAGGCCCCTGATGCCTCCAAATAACTTGTTGTTCAGACAGACACCTCAGAACATAGCATAGGGGCTATGCTCTCACAGTTAAATGAGGAGTGCCTGGACTAAACTGTAGCTTTCATCAGCAGGAGGTTATTTCCCAGGGAACAGAGGTGGAGCACAATTGAAAGGGAAGCCATTGCTGTGGTATAGGCACTGAAGAAGCTAAGGCCATACCTATTAGGCACACACTTCCAGGTTCAGACTGACCACAGGCAGCTCAGATGAATAATGCAGATGAGAGAAGAAAATCCCAAAACTGTTGAGGTGGTTATTCTCCCTACAGGGAATGGACTTTATGGTGGAACAACATCTTGGAATGGACTACATGAATGCTGATGGTCTCTCCAGGTTATTCTTCCTTAGTCAGGAAAGCTCCCAAGGGGTTGGATAACTCTCCCAACTTTCAGTGGGGGAGAGACATGTTAGACCTGGCATCCGTGGCATGGTTCTGCCCTCTGACCAGTTTTTCTGACTCGTTTTTGCTGACTTTCAGGATTCTGGGTGCATTACCACTGATAACCAGTGCTAAAGTGTGAGTGCTTTGTACTCTGAACATGGTAACATTGGTTTCTCCACAAATGGCATGTTTAATGCACTTATAAGTCCCTAGTAAAGTGCACTTATGTGTCCAGGGCCTGTACATTAAATGCTACTAGTGGGCCTGTAGCACTGATTGTGCCACCCACTACAGTAGCCAGGCCCAAACCAAGGGCAGGGAGCAGTGTATATAAACATTTGGATATGCACTTTTAAATTTAACATATCCAGATAGTTAAAAACGCTTAAATTAGTTTTTCACTATTGCAAAGCCTATCTCTCTCATAGGATAACATTGAGATTACCTTAAAATATCTTTTAAGTGTAATTTCCAATTAGGAAAACATAGAAATAAGGTGTTTGATGTCCCTGGACTCACAATTTAAAATCACAACTTATGGTGAAGTCAGATTTAAAATTGTAAGTCTGAAATGCCACTTTTAGAAAGTTGGCATTTTCCTACTTAAAGCATGCTGTGCCTCTGCCTGTCTCTGAATACACGTCTGGGGTAGATGACAGCTGGGCTTATGTGCATTCACACTTGACAGTCACACACAAAGGAAGCTTGTGTATGGCATTTTCATATTAATGACCTTTCACCAGGCTGATGGGTCAACTGGGCTAGATGGGAAGGAGGCGCTGACACTTACTCATAAATAGGGCTGTGCTTCTCCTCACAAAAAGGGCTGCATACCCCCCTGTATAGTGTCTAGAGCCAGGAAGGGCAGGACAGTGACCTTGTGGACTTCAAAAGAAGGGCTTCCAGAACCAGGGCACCCTATAAGTGCTGGGCAACAAACCTCACCAAATTAGATCCCTATTGGAACCACGGACACTGCTATGCTGCTAGGAGGGGCTGCTACTCTGCAAATGCATTGCTATGTTGACCTACTCATACTGTGTTCTGTGTTGTAGACAGAACTACCACTTTGCTGTTTTCTCTTCTGTGTTGACCTGCTGCCTGCTGCCTGCTGCTTCAGTCCTGCAGTGAGAAGGACATGACTTGCTTTCTATATCCTCTAGCCCAAAAGTCACCAAATGCTTGCTGACCTACCCCTATTCTTCTGCAGCCTCAGGCCAACCAAAGACTGCTTGCAGCTCTCCTAGTGCTGCTGGACTTTGCCATCTGTGAGTCCTACCCTTGTCTGTGGTGCCCCTCTCCAGTCCTGGGCCTCAGAAGCAGGTTCTGCAGCTACATAAATCAAAAAGAAACGCATCGCCCTGAGTGTTGCAGAAAATCATTGTGACACATTTCCGAGGGTACCCAAGTACAGCAGCTTCACCTACTATGCGGCCCAATGATGACGCTTTGCACGGCTCACCAGCAATGCATCACATCCACTTCTACAGAGCCCAACTATGATGCATCACCCCAAGTGTGGCAGGAATATTGACGTATTATGTCTTCGCCATCAACGCATTGCTCCAACAAAGGTATTTTTTAGCGGGCCCTGCTTGGGTCCTATAGCCAGACTCCCCTCCATCATGATCGGCCTGGATTTTGGATTTGCACCGGTTCCTCGCAAACTCTAGTTACCTTTTTGTCGCTATAGACTTTTAAGCACCATTTTCACATTTAATATTTAAAAATTCACATCTTGACTTCTACAGATTGGATATTTGTCATTTTTGTCTTGTTCTAATCAGATAAATATTATCTACTTTTCTAAACTGGTGTTGAGTATTTTTGTGGTGTCTTTTACTGTCTTACTATAAATAAGTGTTGCACAAATACTTTACATATTGCCTCTTAAGGTAAGCCTGACTGCTGTGTGCCAAGTTACCAGAGGGTGAGCACAGGTTAATTTAGGAAGTGTAACTGACTATGATTGTGGT
The DNA here is from genome assembly GCF_031143425.1 of Pleurodeles waltl. Lineage (NCBI taxonomy): Eukaryota > Metazoa > Chordata > Amphibia > Caudata > Salamandridae > Pleurodeles > Pleurodeles waltl. The sequence goes on along the minus strand of NC_090445.1, from coordinate 394,419,920 downwards.
CCGTACTTGGATAGGGTGCAACTACAGACCCAATTTCTAACAGTCTGAATTTAACTTCAGATAATTATCTGTCTACCAATTGGAGACCGCGACGAGACATTGTTTACATTTTTTCCAGCACATGCCTTAATGAGCTGAGAGAGACACTATCAGCTGGGTGTCATCTCCATACAAAATGATCTCAAATCATGTAGATATTAAAAAGTGTAGAGCTCAATGGTAACACTGTGGAACTTTATGCTAGACAGGGGTAAGTTTCAAGGAAAAACCAGAAGGTAAAGACATGATGCTTGATTTATACTGTTAGACCTGACAGCCTTAGGATAGTCTTCCCCCAAACCTTTTGTCTGATTGCCTCATATTTTGCTGATTTCACATTCATGTCCTTAGTTTTGTATTGTATGATGGAATAGAACTTGGGATTAGAATTTAGGAGCTTGGAAGGTCATGGGTTGCTTAGCAATGAGGGTGGAATGCAAAGGCTTGGGAAGGAGATTGTTGACAGTTTGTGGTATGGCTGTGCTAGAGTTATATACTGGAACTTAATTGCTGTATTGTTTATGGAATAAAACAAAAAAGAAAAGAAGAGAAAGCAGTTTCATCTTTTCAGTTAAGACTCTGAGCTCTTTGCCACAGCTGGCCAGTGGTAAAGTGCATGGGCTCTACGCCTAAAACATGGTTTGATTGCTATATACCTAATTGCCATATTTAAGTAAGTCCCTAGTAAAGTGCATCACATGTGCCCAGTGCCTATAAATTAAATGTTCCTAGTGGACCTACAACACTGATTGTGCCACTCACTTAAGTAGCACTTTAAAACATGTCTCAGGCATGCCATTGTAGCTTCAATGTAGTGTCACACTGCCATTCCAACTTGACATTTAAAACCACTTGTTAAGTCATAAAAAAACAATGTATTGCATACAATTCATCACCAAGGTAGACCCTAGATAGCCCACAGGGTAGGGTGCCATGTAAGTAAAAGTCAGGACACATATTTTTAATACTTACGTGTCCTGGTAGTGAAAAACTCTCAAATTTGTTTCTCTTTACTATGGGGTCTACCCCTCTCACAGGACAATTTTAGCAATTCTGTATTACAATAAATAAGCTGTAATGCCTGATTGTTGAGGGGTAGATCTGTCATGTTTAATACTTATGGAAGTTTAATGATAAATCTGATTTAATGTTGAAGTCAGATTTATTATTACAATTTTGAAATGCCACTTTTATAAAGTTGGCATTTTCCTGCTCTTAGCCCTGTGTGCTTGCAGCCTATCTCCAATACACATCTGGGGTGGGATGACAGCTGGGCTTTGTGCATTCATTCCAGACAGCAATAGACAAAGAAACCATAGGTGTGACTGATGGGTCATTAACATCCTGATGGGCCATCTTGTGAGGATGAGAGAGAGGAGATGGATATTGCCACATACCTACTCCTAAATGGGCTATTTCCTGCCCCCATACCAAGCACTGCTTATCCCGCTGTAGTAAGTCTGAAGCTCGGGCAGAGAGGGAGGACCTCTGTGCACCTCAAAGCTCTTCTTTGAAGTCTCCCCCACTTTAAAGGTACCACTGGATATAAGAACTGGACTTCTGACCCTACCAACTTAGTACACTTCTGGACCTGTGGATACTCTGCCAGGTAGAAGGACTGCTGTGCAGCTACTAGGACTTCTACTCTTCTGGACTGCTGCACTGAAATAAATGTTTTCTTGCTGAGCTGACCTGCTGCCTGCTGCTCTCCTTGCCTGGGTGAGAAGGACTACACCCACATCACTTGAATCTAGAAACAATGTGACTCCAAATATAGCTGGCTTGCCTCCTGTTTTCTGAAGTCTGAGGGACACAAAACACTTCCATCCAAACTCCATGCCAGCTGTCTTGACATAGGTCTCTTACACGAAACTATGTGACCTACATTACCTGGAATAAACCATGTCCATTTCATATTTTAGAACAGCATCACACACCTGCCATTATCACAACTCTGAAATGCCCACATGAAGCTGTCATGGTGAAGGTAACTGTACAAAGAACAAAACAAGGTGTATAGGCTTGAAATTATACATATGACACAAGTCACACAGCAAGTATCTGGAAAACAAAGTACATTGCAAACAATCTGAGTATCAGCTCTAACTGTTTCAAAAACAATAAGCTCCACACATTCTCATAACTAGAGTTGATTGTACAGTCACAGTCATGCTATCACATGACATACACTCATGAGAAGTAGTTGTGCAAGAGATCTCCTCACAAGTCAGCTGCTTCCTCTTCATCACTGTCATCTTCAGTTGATATTTCAGGATTCTCATCCAGTGGCACTGCAGGCACCCCCTCCTCTGGAATATACAGGGTATTCCTCCACAGGGCAATGTTGTGGGAGTATGCAGCATGCCAAAGTGATCTGACACACATTCATGGGTGAGTAGAGGAGTGCTCCATCAGTCCTGTCCAGACAGTAAAATCTAGCTTTGAGGAGCCCAAAGGGCTGCTCCACTGCCTGCCTTGTTCTTTAATGGAGTTCACTGTAGCAAACTTCCCCTGGCATAGTTGGATTTCTTAGCGGCATCAACAACCAAGGATGGTTGACATATGCTGAGTATCCTGTTAAGGAATGGGACCTAAGTGCAATAATGTTCATTCTCTTCATGATTGTAGCACCTGACATTGCTCACACACATTCAGGACTGACATGAATTACCAACCAGCCAGGCCCTCTCTGGTTGCAGTTCTCACATCAGCTGTGGTATGGTGCTGTTCTGCTTTATAAAGGAATTATGGGCTGATCCTAGAAAATGGGCACATGTGTTTTAGATGTAGAGATTTGCCAAACAGACAACTTGCACGTTGATGGAATGGAAGTTTTTTCTGTTGCTATAGACTTGTTTAGTGGCCAGCGGTGGCACCAAGCCAACATGTGTGCAATCAATGGCCCCACCTTATGTGGGATGCGGACAAAACCATAGAAGTTAGCCTTCACATTGGCTAAACCCTCAGATCGGGGAACCTGATATAGCTGTCAATGTGTTTCAACATAGCTGAGAGGAAATCTATCAATACCAGACTGAACATAGGTTGGGACATACCACCAGATAGGGCCACTGTATGTTGGAAGGACCCTGTGGCCAGGAAGTGCAATACTGACATCATTTGAGCAATGGGTGGTATGCAGTATTGATTATTGCTAGCAGGGAACAGATCTGTCTCCAACTGATGGCATAAATCCACTATTGTTTTGCGTATTCAGACAGTAGAACTGGATGATGAGGCATTCCTCCATGGTCTGAAGGTCTGGCAATGGAAAATAGATAGAGTTTCTCGCATTCTCCCTATCCCAGTGTACCTATGTCTGAAAATATATGATTTTGAACATTAGTCACTGTGTCCGCAACAACATACATGATGCATGCCAACAATTTCATGTGACAAAGCATTTCTGACTGGAAATACATTACACCCAGTACACATCACAGCTGGCAACTACACAAGGTTCAAATGTGGCCCCCAGGGTTGTGAACCCATGTCCCATGTCCACAAAATGGACTCAGGTGACACACAACTATCTGCTACTCTATTGCCCCTCAAAATATGACAGTCTTTCCTGACCACCAAAAATACAATCAGCAGTGGTGGACCATGCACCTCTGTCATATGCCATTTGTGCCCTGAAACACACTACACTGGTGGTTGAGTTGTCAGATGTTCACAAGAAGACAAATTGAGGATGTTTGCGATGATCCTAAACTTATATTGTTGTTGTGACTCATATAATATGGTCATATACAGAATTTCAAACTACCAAAATGGCAGATGCCTGACCTACTCCACTGGCAATCAGGAACCACCTGCGTCCCTCTGCGGAAGTCATACGCACACTGGACAGTACCAACTGTGGCAGACACAGACGTAGGCTAATGTTGTTGACTGCGGTGTTCACGGTGCAACCAGATACATGGTGTACGTGGACACCACATTATGCAAAATCAGTCACTTGACCACTGACAAAGCTGCCAGCAACATCTCCACCAGATCAGCTGATGTGAGCTGCCTCTGGGAGCAATCATGTCATGCCAGCAGGTAAATGGGCACTTGCCTTCTCTCCAGAGGAGCTGGAGGGGCTTATGACCCAAGTTCTTCCCCGTATGGCCAGTTTTATGGCTCACCAGAGAAGCAGGTAAGTACCTCATAGGCACAATTGAGTCTTTTCAACACCATCCATTTCCTTCTCACAGGCTACAATGTGCCACTGTGTGCCAGTTAGACTTCTTGTGTGCCTGTTGTTGCAGCTCGTGTGGCATCAATGGGATATACATAGTGCAGGTATTGGAGACCAGTACTATACGTTATGTACATTCACACTGTGTTGTGTGATGTTTTTAGGGCCCTAGATCCTCCTTGTGTTGGTTGCAAATAACTAGGAAAGGAGACTTCACTGCCAAACAATGACATTTCTTTGTTTATGATGCTTGTAAATGTTAGACAACATGTATGTGCATCACAGCATGAGCTGTGTATGGATCTTTTCTGAGTCATTTGAGGATCTTGTAAGCAATGTGTATTGTGCACAAACCCCACTTCCACTCCCAGTAGACCTGCAGATCCTGTCATTTGGCAAATACGAGGCTCCAGTGTCAAATCTTGCCATGAATGTTTCAGTCCATTGACTAGATTAGGAATAGGTACTGAGGTAAATCCCAGAACTAATAAATATGTGCATTTTACATCATTTTCAATGTGGTCTTTGGCTAAAGGTCCCTCACTCCTACGGCTCTGTTGTCACCTTCACAGAAGTCATATTTGTTCTATAGGAGCTTATTGCACAAATGGCAACCCCACAGTGCAGACAGTGTGCAGATTTATGGGAGGCCATGACATGAGACTCAGTAACTTAGTTACATAGAATGAATTGTACAATACATACCTTTGTATGTTGGATGTCATCTCTGTAGGTGAGAAACGTGTTCAAAGGTGTGTTCCGTGACACTGGTTGTAGGAAGGTACCATCTTGCCCGGCATGTTACCCCCATTTTTTTTACATTTATGTAAGTTTGTTTTTGCCTGTCTCACTGGATACTGATAGCCAGGACCCCAGTGCTCATAGTTTGTGGCCTGAATGTGTATACTTGTGTAGTGACTAACTGTGTCACTGAGGCTCTGCTAATCAGAACCTCAGTGCATATGCTCTCTAAAATTGTCACTATGGGCTAGTGACCATTTTTACCAATTCTCATTGGCACACTGTAACACCCTTATAATTCCCTAGTATGTGCTACCTTGGTACCCAGGGTATTGGGGTTCCAGGAGATCCCTATGGGCTGCAGCATTTCTTTTGCCACCCATAGGGAGCTCAGACAAATCTTACACAGGACTGCCACTGCAGCCTGAGTGAAATAACGCACACATTATTTCACAGCCATTTTTCAATGCACTTAAGTAACTTATAAGTCACCTATATGTCTAACCTTCACTCGCTGAAAGTTAGGTGCAAAGTTACTAAGTCTAAGGGCACCCTTGCACTAGCAAATGTGCCCCACATAGTTCAGGGCCATTTCCCCGGAATTTGTGAGTGCGGGGACACCATTACACGTGTGCACTACATATAGGTCAATACCTATATGTAGCTTCACAATGGTAACTCCAAATATGGCCATGTAACATGTCTAAGATCATGGAATTGTCCCCCCATGCCAAATATGGTTTTGAGTGTGCCAATTCCATGCATCCCCGGGGTCTCCACTATGGACCCCGGGTACTGCCAAACCAGCTCTCTGGGGTTTTCTCTGCAGCTACCACTGCTGCCACCCCACAGACAGGGTTCTGCCCTCCTGGGGTCTGGGCAGCCCACTCCCAGGAAGACAGAACAAAGGATTTCCTCTGAGAGAGGGTGTTACACCCTCTCCCTTTGGAAATAGGTGTTAAAGACTGGGGAGGGGTAGCCTCTCCCAGCCTCTGGAAATGCTTTGAAGGGCACAGATGGTGTCCTCCTTGCATAAGCCAGTCTACACCAGTTTAGGGAACCCCCAGTCCCTGCTCTGGCACAAAACTTGACAAAGGAAAGGGGAGTGACCACTCCCCTGTCCATCACCACCCCGGGTTAGTGTCCAGAGCTCTTCCAGTGTGTCCCATACTTCACCATCTTGGATCCAGAGGTGTGAGGGCACTCTGGAGGCCTCTGAGTGGCCAGTGCCAGCAGGTGACAACAGAGATCCCTCCTGATAGGTGCTTACCTGACTAGGTGGCCAATCCTCCTCTGAGGGCTATTTAGTGTCTCTCCTGTGGGATTCTCATCAGATAATGACGTGCAAGAATTCACCAGAGTTCCTTTGCATCTCCCTCTTTGACTCCTGCCAAGGATCGACTGCTGACTGCTCCAGGACGCCTGCAAAACTGCAACAAAGTAGCAAGAAGACTACCAGCGACATTGAAGCACCTAATCCTGCCGGATTTCTCAACTGTTTCCTGGTGGTGCATGCTCTGGGGGCTGTCTGCCTTCACCCTGCACTGGAACCAAGAAGAAATCTCCCATGGGTCGACGGAATCTTCCCCCTGCTAACGCAGGCACCAAACTTCTGCTTCACCGGTCCTCTGGGTCCCTTCTCGTCGTGATGAGCATGGTCCCTGGAACACAGGCGCTGGATCCAAGTGTCCCCGACAGTCCAGTGGTCCATAAGTCCTTGCCTCCCCACGCCAGACAGTAATCCTGTGTACTGCGAGAACTGCAGCTGCTAGGGCTTCTGTGCACTTTTGCAAGGAATCCTTTGTGCACAGCAGAGCCCAGGCCCCAGTACTCCGTCCTGTTTTGCTCAACTCGCTGAGTTGACCACCAGCTTCGTGGGACCCTCTTTTGTAGTGTTGAAACGACTGCCATGCTCATTTTTCTTGAACCCGTGTTCAAGTACTTCTGCGGGTGCTTCCTGCTTCTGCATGGGCTCTCTGTATTGCTGAGAGTCCCATCTGTCTCCTCTTCCAAGTGGTGACCTCTTGGTCCTTCCTAGACCCAGGCAGCATCCTTTTTCTTCAACAGGGACCTCAGCAGCTGGCAAGGCTTGTTTGTGGTCTTTCTGCATAGAAACAACTCTGCATCCTCCAGCATGCCGTAGGACATCTTCTGTGCAAAGGAGAAGTTCCTGTTATCTTCCGTTGTTGCAGGATCTTCAGCTTCTGCCACCCGGAGGCAGCCATTTTGCACCTTCATCTGGGGTTTAGTGGGCTCCTGCCCCCCCGGATCCTTTCACCACTCTTGGACTTGGTCCCCATCCTTTGAAGGTCCTCAGGTCCAGGAATCCATCTTCAGTGCTTTGCAGTCTGTTGTTGTCTTTGCAAAATACTCCATCACAAGTTTAGTGTGTTTCTGGGGAAATAGTAGTAACTTTACTCCTACTTTTCAGGGTCTTGTGGTGGTGTATCTTGGACACCCTTAGTGTTTTCTTACACTCCCAGCGACCCTCTACACACTACACTAGGCCTGGGGTCCCTAAGTGGTTTGCATTCCACTTTCTTAGTATTTGGTTTGTGTTGCCCCTAGGCTATTGCATCCTATTGTATTCTACAGTGTTTGCAATACTTTTTACTTACCTGATTTTGGTTTGTGTGTATATTTTGTGTATTTTACTTACCTCCTAAGGGAGTATATCCTCTGAGATATTTTTCGCACATTATCACTAAAATAAAGTACCTTTATTTTTAGTAACTCTGAGTATTGTGATTCTTATGATATAGTGCTATATGATATAAGTGGTACAGGAGGAGCTTTGCATGTCTCCTAGTTCAGCCAAAGCTGCTCTGCTATAGCTACTTCTATCAGCCTAAGCTGCTAGAACACTACCAATATACTAATGAGGGATAACTGGACCTGGCACAAGGTGTAAGTGTCATCAGGTACCCACTATGAACCAGGCCAGCCTCCTACATTACTAGCAGTGCCTCATCTCTACCCAAGGGCAGGGATGATTGGCCAGCCGAGCGCATGACACAATTGACTCCTCAGGGAAATCACGGTCACTCAGATCACATCCGTTTCTCTCATTTACATTAGTCTCACATGTACAAGGAGAATCATGGGAAGTATCTGTTTCAATAAGATTTTAATGAAGCAACTGCATCTTAGATAATAAAGCATGTACTGCTATAACCAGGACGATGAGGCATGACAGGATTAAAATAGTGACGAGGAGAGTAAAGCATAAAAACAATGCTACCATATTGTCACCAGAATCATTAGGCTTTGTTAGGGCACAGCATCTTAAGCTCTAGTTCTGACCTTCATGTTCCCCTGGGAAGACATCATCCCTCATACCTGAGCCAGAGGCCTGTAGTCTACATAAACAGCTGTAGTGAAGCATTCAGCAATCAACTTACAGTCATGGTCACCTGGCTAGAATCTCCTTCTAATGTGTATGGGACAGAGAAGTGTCTTTATAATATAACAGCTGGTGTTCTGAAAAAATGTCCCTACTTAAGGATCTGTACGTGGCTAGGTACACTAGAGACAAAGCGTTACCACATTTATCAGCAGCCTATCTCACTGCAGCCTTGAGAAAAGCACAGAGTGAAAGAAATGTCTTGTTTAAAAACACAGTGCTGACCTAGGCAAAGAACAGCTAGATAGAGATAAATAAAACAAGACCGCAAATGTGGCTATAGTTAAGATAATAAACAAAGCCAATAAAATATATCTAGATGAAAGTGCACAGCAGCAGGCCTAGTTTGCAAAAATAACGTGTACGAAGCTATAACTAAAATGGCTACACAACAGCCTGTTTACCCTTTCTGATCAAAATCGACCACTCATACAGTATGTGAGGGCAGACCTTATGCCAGCCTATGAAAGGAGCAGGCCTCACTGTAATGGAAAACGAATTTAGGGGTTTTCCACTACCAGGACATATAAAACACACCTGTATATGTCCTGCCTTTTACGTACATAACAGCCTGCCCTATGGGTTACCTAGGGCCTATCTTAGGGGTGACATATGCAGAAAAAGGGGAGTTTAAGGCTTGGCAAGTACTTTTAAATGCCAAGTCGAATTGGCAGCGAAACTGCACACACAGGCCTTGCAATGGCAGGCCTGAGACATGGTTAAGGGGCTATTTATGTGGGTGGCACAACCTGTGCTTCAGGCTACTAGTAGCATTCAATTTACAGGTCCTGAGCACATGAAGTGCACTTTACTAGGGACTTACAATTAAATCAAATATGCCAATTGGGTATGAACCAATGTTACCATGCTTAAGGGAAAGAGCATACGCACTTTAGGGCTGGTTAGCAGTCATAAAGGTTTAAAACCAGCAAAAACAGTGTCAGAAAAGCGGAGGGAGGCAGGCAAAAAGTTTGGGGATGACCACCCTAAGGCTGTCAGGTCTAACACGCGCATTCTGGTGGTGGTGTACCTGGAGCACGCTAGGTATTTGAGGGGAGCAAAGCAGCCATAAGGGGGTGCCTGTCACATAGCCAAGTTGATGTGTTAGGTTCTGACATCTCCTCCTGATGGTTGGGGATGGGCCATGTGTGACACACAAGAGGAATAGCTGTTTGTGTAGATACGGAATTTGGTGCATACTGATGTGTCCTGACTATTAGCCCAGGGACCTAGAAAACAACCAAGTACATGCAACAAAAATTGCTCTCTGGTGACAACACATGGCTGTGTACATTGATCCATCAAGTAATGTTTGTTATTGTAGTGCACCTAAATTCTATGCAACAGACCACTACTTCTCAGTGTTACAGCTCAAAGAAAAATAATTGTTGGATCACAGTTCTCCACCATATGTTTGGTCTGGCCACTTGTCTTCAGAGTGTGATGAGTGCTGGTGCCTCACTACTCTCTGTCATGTGAAGGTGGCCATCATACATATGACAGAGCATACATTGTTCTTAGGGTGCAGATACAGATGAATATTTTCCCTTGGTAAGTGGAAAAATGACATGATTTATGTGCCATCAAAGTTCTTTGTGCTTACCTGTAAGCATGTGTCCCTTTCTCTTTTGACAAAATGTGTTCACTGATGTTTCATGTATGGTCTATCTGTGTTCATGGGATAATTTCTATATTCCCTCACATATATGTGCATGTCAACCTGTGTTTAGAATTGGACATGTGTAATGGGGCTACGTTTCATGTGGTGCCACAGAAATGAGTGTAACACCATTGATTGTTGCCTCACACATATCCTCACCGTCATTGCATGTCATTTGACATGTACAACTGCAGTGGCAATGAGGAACATGACAGGTAGGACTACAGTTGTTGCCACAATATGCATTTCCATGCCACTATTATGGCTTCATGTGGCAAAGTGCTCTGCACAGGTGATATGGGGAAGGTACGTTATCTGACTGTTGGCATGCGTAATGGAGTGACTTGCAGTTATGTTGGAATCTTATGTTGTTGGGTACAAACAGGACCAAAGTAGAGACAGTAATTTAGCTTCCCATTGGGCAACATGTTGACGGCTTTCTACAAGTACTTGTGAATCCCAGGGTCTCTCAAACATACGAAGGACTAAAGACTTCTAATGATGCAGTCAGAGTATTTTATTGTAGCTGATTCATTGTAATCTGGATTTTAGAGAGCTATCACCCTGACAATTTGCACATTTTGCCTACAGTGTATGTAGTATATCTGAGCAACATTGGAACACCTCCATAACTCCATTAGGACAATTTACACATGGTGAAGTGTGTATTGTTTATGTATTTACAGTGTGACATGAGTATTTCCGTGTCATCTTCTTTAGGCTGCTGTACTGTTGTCAGCAACATGACAGGATTTTAGGGGCATCATTCCTTATTGTTGTGTTATTGTGTATGTGACAAAGAGATGTATGCATGACTTGTGTGGTATCTGTGCAAATGAGCCTGGCATTGGCCTACTATTGTATGACTGCAGGTAACTGAAGTATGCTCTGTGAGGCAAAGCATTGAAGATGATGAGGTCAATGATCACTCTGTTGCATAGCTTCACCAATGCAATTATAGTTGTCTGAGACTGTTATTTTCCTGTGGGCAACTGTTGACTGTTCATGTGACATGCATGCCTATGATGTGATACATGTAGGAGCCACTTTGATGCAGTTTGTTTTTGGGGCCTACTTGACATCATGGTAATGTTTGCTAATCACAGCTGTAGCTCATGTGAGACCAGGAACATGCAGTGGCCCTTTTTGTCTTTGTATTTGCATCATCCTCACAGGAAAGCAAAGGAAATGGGGCGGAACCAAGTAAGAATGCATCTAGCCACAGTACCTCCAGTCATGACAATGCTGACATGGAGGGACCCGGTGACCTGGAGGGTGATGAGAGTGCCATGGAGGACACAGGATCAACCAGGTCATCTTCAGATTCTACCAGCAGTGGATACTCGCTAGTGGTGGCGGACCCATCAGGAACTGCTGCTGTACCATCCTTGTCTGCCACCCCCAGTTTTATCAACACCCTCTGTGTTGCTCCTCACCCATTTGTCCATGCCCACTCAACCAAGAGGGTGGGCGTCTCCTTTGCCACAGGCAACTCAGCCGCAGCCCATGTTACCCCTGCTGCCCTGATATAGGAGGCTATTGACCTCCTGGGGAGTATCTCTCTGGGGCAGACTGGCATTGTGAATGGCATCCAGAGGTTGGCAAGCCAACTTTAGCAGGCAAATGCTTTTCTGGAAGGCATTCATAGTGACATGTCTGGCCTACAGAGATCTTTTCAGGTACTCGCCTCCCCACTGATGACAGCCATCCAACCCCAAAAATCCTTCCCACTTACCACCTCCCTATTCCCAAACCAAATGTTCTATTCCCCTACCTGTCCCAGAAGCACATAGACACATTTGCACACACCCACCTCAACACAAGTAAAACAAGACACACACAGGCATTCACCATTCATCCGCAGACACCACATCAGCCACCATTTCAACAGACAACCCACCACCCCTCTGACCCAGGCACCACAGCTACCATACCCTCAGAGACCACCACAACAGCCAGTGGCACATCCACCACACCCACCATATAACCAGACAATAGCTCACAATTCACGGACCCACACACCTCAGACATCATACCCCCAGATACAACCACAACACCTAGAGACACCCACCACATCAACCATACCCCCAGAATCCACCCCACGGACACATCTATCACATCCATCATACCCACAGACACCACCCCAACAGACGCACACACACATCCACTACTCCCACATCATCCAGCACCTCCACCTCACAGCCACCCAAGACACACAAACACCCACATCACACATGCAACAGATACCACCCAAACAGAAGCATACCTCACAAATGCACACACACAAGGCATAAACACCGACAGGCAAGACCACCACTCCTTCAACCTCTAAATCCCCAACCCCTTCTGGAGACCCTTCCTGTTTTCCCAGAGAGTTTCCTCTTTGACTTTTCCCTTTTCCCGTTCCCTCCACCCCATTCTGAAACTCAAGAGTCCCACATCCCAACCGATGCCTCCCACATCAAAATCCTCTCTGTCACACCTGCCCCCTGCAAGCACCAATACCACTCCCCCCCAAAGAAGAAGCCCACACCTCTGAAGAAAAAGACCACCTCCCAAACCCAACCCAGAGATTGGAGTCAAGGTTGGGCACATTAATGTGCATGGACTCATATAGACTGGTCAATAGTCTTTGACCTACATCATTTTGAATTAATAAACCCAAGATGTTATTTTTTGGGTACACATTTGCCCTACCAATGTTTGTGTTTGATTTTGTAGTTCTTGAGTAACTTGTGTTGTATGCCTACAGTGATGTGTGTTTCTGCCTGATTGCTGATCCATTTGCTGTTGTTTACAGTATCTGAGTTTGTGGGCAGTGCTGGTGTCACCCAAGACAAGGATAAATGTGCACTCTATGGATATGGGTGTTATTCCAATTGACCTGAGTATTGTGTTATGCTTGCTTTGGTAAGTATTTCACCTTGTGTTGGCAAATGTCAGCATGTATGGTGTTAGATTTGGCCCCCTGACAGGAATTGTACATTTGTCTCATGAGTGGAAGCTAGAGTTGTGTTTGTGTACACATGGAAGGGGTTCAATTGTGCTACCTTTCTTTACAATTGTCTGACCCTGTGTCCATTTTGATGTGTGTACCTTGCAAATACGTCATCTAGATGCATGACCCATGCTGTTGTATTTGCTTTCTTGACTTGCACTTACACATTGCAGATTGGCATGTCACATGGCTCTACTATTGTGTGTCCCTTAGATACAGAAAGGGCCAGTTCCTGTGCAAATAGTGTTTTCAGGCATGCAGAAAGTGAAATGTATCCCAGGGCAGCATCCCCCACACCTATTGTGCAGGTATTGTTTGCATTGTGAGCTTTGGATATTTATCTCTCAAATGACCTTCAATTGTATTGCAGTGTAGGTGATGTGTAGGTCCATTACAGGGATGCTTCATGAGAGGGGTATTTGTGTTCCATGGCACATCCATACATATGTGTCTTCAATCTGACAACAGTCCATGACATGTGAGCAATGTGAGTGTGTTGGTTGAATTGGTAGATGTGATGTTTGCTGTGGTGATGCTTTTGTGTGACACAATGTTCTATACACTTCACTGTCCCTGTGCCAAAGATTAGCAGACATGTTTTATTGTGGAGTGTAGCAATGCAGTTTCAGTGACCTGCCCAAAGGGGACGTTGAACAGCTGTGTATATGTAATTCTTTGTGAGTGACTCTGACCAGGAACTCAATGTCAAGTGTACTTGGTGCCTGTCATTTAAGTGTCCTATGGAAACACTGATTCCCTCGGCATGTTTGGCCTGCCTCACCACCACGATTGTCTGCACTGCCTGGAGGTGCAGTCGGGATTGCGGAGGTCTTTCCTCCATGATACTGCATGCATCATAATATGGTGGTCCGACCATCAAACCAATGGTGTTCAGACCACCGACGCCGTCATGGCAGTCCAAGGACCACCACACTTGTAATCAAACTTCAAGTCTTGCTACCCTCAATGTTAGCAGATTTTTTTTACAAGAGTTTCTGTCTCAATTTTTGGTTGCTGGAATTTTAGGTCTTCCCAGTTATGACTATTAATTTGTCTGTTTTGTGCTAAAACTATGGCCTTCACTGTGGCTTAAATATATTGTATGTGAAGGTGGGGTTATTCTCCATTTTAGGGTGAGTAGTTCACATTTTGCTTGAAATAATGTTTGGGAAGTCTGCAAAACATGTCTCCTGAATCATTTGAAAAAGTGTGCCAATCTTTACCTGCAACTATATTTCAATTTTTAAATACATTTATGTTATTATGTTTTGCCTACCCAGTGAAAAAAGGGTATGTGGACTTGTATTCTCTTTTTTTTAGTAGAAATGAAAATTCTAATTAAACAAAAGATTCAATGATCTCCAATCCATGTATGGGCCTCATTTACAAGAATCTGGCACACTGCCTCCGATGCATCAGATTTCTTGTGCTGCCCTACAACCTCCTAATGACTCCATGGATGCTTTGTATTGACAATACAGAGCTCCATGGCATACGTTTTCACAGATGCTTCAGAAATTCTGACACATCCGTGGTTCTGAACTCACACATTGCTGGACTAGCTCCAAAAATCTATGCTACTCCTGCAATGCCAGGAGACACCAATTGATGAAAGCCCTGTGTCAGTTTTATGCCCATCTGTGCAGGCAGTAAAATTGTGACACAATGAAGTCATAGAATGAAGCAATTATAGTTGTATATTTTACTACACCAGTTTTGCTTGGCTTTTTCCATGGAAACACCTACGTTGTATACATTATTCCTGGTGCAGATATAATGTGACACAAAGCTTTACAAACTGACGTATTGGGTTCAATCCATTACTTTGCATGTGTGGAGCAGTATAGAGCATTTCTTGCTCCACAGTTGCAGAAAAAAGAAATTACAAAAAAGTGCAGCAAAGGTCTTGTAAATGAGACCCCATGTGTCCTGCATTACAGATTGCACAATCCTGTCACCTTAAAAAAAAACTCAGAACCATTTAAATAAAATGAGGAAAGCATCAGGAGAATTAATGTGGAGCTGCAAATTTTCAGAATATTTCTATTGGGTGCCTATGTTTGTGGGTTTTCAAAAGACATTACATCCTTGAAATGCCACACCTCACATTCTGCCCCTTGTAGATTTTATTGCCATGAACATCTTTAAGTGGGTAAATTCCTACATGTCCAAAACCTACCTTCTTGAATTGAGATCATGTTTTTCTGTCAGCAAATATGCTTATTTGAGTTAAACTTTTCAGAAAAAAGTGTCAATTGCTTTTATGAATTAAGCCATGTTTATGCTGAAACAGACGACAGTTATGTGCTAACAGATGACTGCAAAGACTTGACCCACATCCTGCTTCCTTTTCACGTGTAGGACTTCATTAAGGGATCAGTTTGTGATGTCTGATTACTCAAGTATTGGAGTTATTGATAGTGAAGTAGGCAAAGTTACTTTTGTCAGCATGTAGACAAAATTACCAGAAATCTTCAATCAGACACTTAGGGGGTCATTCTGACCCTGGCGGCCACCAACAGGCTGGCGGTGCTCCCGAGGGCATTCTGACCGCGGCGGTTCAGCGCCGAGGGGATTCTGACACCCCCTACCGCCATCCTGTTCCTGGCGGTTCGCCCGCCAGGAACAGGATGGCGGTAGGGGGTGTCGCGGGGCCCCTGGGGGCCCCTGCAGTGCCCATGCTTAGCAGACAGTGAAATATGCGACGGGTGCAGTAGCACCCGTCGCACCTTCCTACTCCGCCGGCTCGATTACGAGCCGGCTTCATCGTGGGAAGGACGTTTTCCCCTGGGCTGGCGGGTGGCCTTTTGGAGGCCGCCCGCCAGCCCAGGGGAAACCTCAAAATACCCACCGCGGTCTTCCGACCGCGGTACGGTATTTTGGCGGCTCCCGCCGGGCGCGCAGTGACCGCGCCCGGCGGGAGTCAGAATGACCCCCTTAGACCCTCATTAGGACCTTAGCGGTCAGCTGACCGCCACACCTGTGATGGTGGTAGTAATGTTGCCAGGCCGATTGTAATTACCGTGAAATAATGACCATGGTGGTGATCGCTCCCACTGACAGCCAATGTACCACACCAACTGCCAACGCGGTACGACCACTGAACGCGGCAGTAGCCACCTACAGGCAGGCGGAAGACAATGATCCGCCCACCACATTATGAAATAGCATACCACCAGGATTTCTGTGCGGAAGCGAAGCCACCAAAAGCCTGGCAGAAACACATCATATAAAAGGAGACACTCACCTTCAGGAACACAGAGGAGTCCGCAGCCGCCATGGAACCTGAACTGAAAGTCTTCCTGATGGTGTACCAGGACATGGCTGCCCTGAAGCACCAACGGCAATGAATATGATGACGGTGAGTACAGCTGCCTACCACACAAAGGAGGGAGGGAGGGGAGAGTGACACACATAACACACATCATACACACACACCACACACCCAGAACAATCTGCAGAGTAAATCAACAGCAACAGAACCCAGGAGCAAAGAAAGCTAGGACACATACCTCTGGTCAAACCACTGGAATCATGTTGTATAATGAGCGTAAATATAAATAATGTCAAAGTACATATGTGCAAGCAGGCCAATTGGCCTGTCCAAAGTACACAAATGGCCACAGGGCAATGTCCAAAGGCCCAACTTGACTCTTGACAACATTGGCACTCCACTGGGCAGGGGCATCATGGAGATGGCAGGGAGGCACCTCGGGGGCCAGGTGGTGGGGGGGGCTACACATTGGGAGGGGGATTATTTGCCCTCTGGTTCTGGAGGGGTCTTGTTGACCTCTGGTTCTGGAGGGGGCTCCTTGCCCACTGGTTCTGGATGGGGCTCCTTGCCCACTGGTTCTGGATGGGGCTCCTTGCCCTCTGGTTCTGGAGAAGGAGCCTTGCCCTCTGGTTCTGGAAGAGGTTCCTTGCCCACTGGCTTCTGGAGGGGGCTCCTTGCCCTCTGGTTCTAGAGGGGGCTCCTTGGCCTTCGTTTTGGGAGGAATCTCTTTGGCTTTTGTTTTTGGAGGGGTCTCCTTGTCCTTCATTTTGGGAGGGGTCTCCTTGGCCTTCGTTTTGGGAGGGGTCTCCTTGGCCTTTGTATTGGGAGGGGTCTCCTTTGCCTTTGGCCTTGGAGGTGGCTCCATGGTTTTGGTTGTTTGTTTGGGAGGGGCTGGCATTTTAAGCCCTCCTTTTTGGGTCTGGAGGAGTGTCCTTGGGGTGGTGAGCCGGCATCACCCTAATGTGTCCCTTAGTGGCAGCTGGAGACTTTGGGGTGGAACAGTGTCAGACTGGGTGGTGGAGGTACTGGGCTGGGGGGTGGACCTTCTTCTTTTGAGCAGGATGGGGGAGGGAAGAGGTCAAGGCAGGAATGTAAAAGATTTTAGGGCCAATGGAGTGGGATGTGGGAGAAGGGATGGGGTGGAGGTAGAGGGAGTGGTTGTAGGAGGAGGAGGTGTGCTGGACTTGGGTGCAGGTGCATGACAGTGTGCATGTGTGAGGAGTATGGCTGTTGGGGGTCTGAGTGAGAACGTTGGTGTGTCTTCGTAGGAGTACAGACAGGGTGGGGAGGGCAAACAGGACGTGTGGATGCATGTTGTGGTGGTGTCTACAAGTGAGGTGGGTGTGCTACATGAGGTGGTGATGGTGGTGGTGGTGACTGCTCTTGTGGTGTGTGGGGTTCATGTCTGCGGGTATGCTGTTGTGGTGACTGTGGGCAAGACTGGTGGCAGGTTCAGTGACTGTTGATGTGGTGCATGCAGATGTGAGTGTGGTTGTGACTATGAGGGAAGAGGAGGAGGTGGCGACAGTGGAGGCAGTGGATGATGTTGTTGTGTGTGCATCTGTGTGTTGGCTGTGTGAGTGCTTGTGGACTAAAGTGTGCTGCCTGTGTTTGTCTATGCGAGTCTTGTGTGATGTTTTGTGTGCAGGCTTGTCAGAATGTGTGCGTGGGATGGGTTGGGGGTGAGGAGACTGGGACTGGGAAGTGGTAGTTGGAGTGGGGACGGAAGAAATAGGGACACTGGCTGCCGTCAGGGAAAAGGCCAGAGCCTGAAACAATCTCTGTAGGGCCACCAAGCCTTTGAATGCCCTCCAGGAAGAATTGCATTGCTGCATCTCGGATGCTAGCCCCTGGGTGGCATTCACTATCGTTGACTGCCCTACAGAGATGGATCTCAGGAGATCAATAGCCTACTGACTCAGGGCAGCAGGGCTGACTGGGGCAGGGCCTGAGGTGCCTGGGGTGAAGGAGATGCCCACCTGTAGGAGGCTGGCCTGGCTTGTAGTTGGTACCAGAGGTACTTACACCTTGTGCCAGGTCCAGTTATCTCTTATTACTTATTAGTGTAGAAGAGGTGTTTCTAGCAGCTTAGGCTGATAAAAGGTAGCTATGGCAAAGCAGCTTAGGCTGAACCAGGACACAGGTAAAGCTCCTACTATACCACTGGTGTCATATCCTGAGATTTCTCACCATCTTTCTTCTTGCCATCCTTGTCACCCCCTGTATGAACATTTCTGTTCACTCTTCTTCTGACCCATTTGTCTGCCTTCTTTCCCAATTCTTGGGGAGAGGTCAGATCTGAGTCCACTAGATATTGGTGTAACAAGTCAGACACACAGTTATTCAGAAAATGCTCTTGCAGAATAAGATTATACAGGCTTTCATAGTCAGAAACTTTACTGTAACCACCCTTCCAAGGCCTTCACTGAACAGTCAACAAAGTCTGTCCAGTCTTGTGAGGACTCTTTTCTGGTGTCTCTGAACTTAATCCTGTATTGTTCAGTGGTTAAGCCAAATCCATCCAAGAGTGCATCCTTCAAAACTGCAAAATTGTTAGCATCACTTTCTCTAACAGTAAGGAGCCTATCCCTGCCCTTTCCATTGAAAGATAGCCACAATATCGCAGCCCACTGCCTTTGAGGGACCCCCTTTTAGCATAAAGGCCCTCTCAAGTGCAGCAAACCACTTGTTAATGTCATGCCCCTCCTTGTAAGGGGGGACTATCTTGTGCAGATTCCTGGAATCATGCTCTCTAACAGGATTACTATCAGGAATACTGCTGTTGCTGCCACCATGGGGTCCAAACCTCAATCTCTGTCTCTCCTTCTCCAGGTCTAGGGATTCCCTGTCTAGAGCCAGCTGTTGCTGTGTAAGCTTCAGTCTGGTCACTTCCACTCTCAACTTTTTGAGTTCCCTTTTTAACATATTGTCTTCAGGGTGGGTGGGTTGGGAATGCTTGGACACAGAAGATAAATTGGAAACAACAGAGGGAGATCTGTCCCTAACTGACTGGAATCTAACAACCTGGCCTCCAGGAATAAAAACATCCCTACTATGATGGGAGCTCCTATTACTACCAGCATTGCTAGGTGGTCTGCTAAGGGGCAGATTTGGAACAGAACCCTCCCCACCTCCCTCAAGGTTATCTCCTGAGTCAGAATGGGAGTCATTTATTAACTTCTCATTTGAAGTGCCTGCTTGGGACTCATCATTCACAATAAGCATTTTATATAGAAACTCTTTTGTGGGATTCTTTCCTATCACTAAACCTCAATCTAAGCAGAGACTCCTTAGGCTCTTGTAATTCAAATTGTCATAGGTAGTATTGACCATTTTAAGAGCAGACTCTACATCAGACATGATAAAAGAAGGTTTAGGGACAGCGAGAAGAAAGAAAAGGTTTCAGAACTTTTTAAAGAACAGAGAAAAACCTGGTAACCTGGAGCACATAGGTATAGGGGCAACACAAACCATATACTCCAAAAGTGGAATGCGAACCACAAATGGACCCCAAACCTATGTGAGCTTGTAGAGGGTCGCTGGGACTGTAAGAAAACAGTGAGGGTTAGAAAAATAGTCCACCCCAAGACCCGGAAAGGTAGGTTTAAAGTGCACCTACTACCCCCAGAGAGCACAGAAGTCGTGATAGGGGGATTCTGCCGGAAGAACAAACACCAGCAATGCAACAACAGTGGATTTCCGGACCTGAGTACCTGTAAGGCAAGGGGACCAAGTCCAATAGTCGCAACAGTGTTGAGAGTGGGCAGGAGCCCAGGAAATGCCAGCTGAGGGTGCAAGGAAGCTGCCACCTGTTGGAAGAAGCTTGTTGTTCTGTAAGAATGGAGAGGACTAGGAACTTCCCCTTTGGAATATGAATGTACCACGTCATGAGTAAGCAATCAGAGGTGTTCCCACGCAGAAAGACTGCAAACAAGCCTTGCTAGCTGCAAGGGTCGTGGTTAGGATTTTTGGATGCTGCTGTGGCCCTGGAGGGACCAGGATGTCGCCACTTGGATGAGGAGATAGAGGGGGCACCCAGCAATATAGGGAGCCCTCACAGAAGCAGGCAGCACCCGCAGAAGTACCGGAACATGCACTTGGAAGAAAAGTGAACTGGAGTCTACCCGAAGTCACAAAAGGGAGTCCCACGATGCCGATGGACAACTCAGAAGGTTGTGCACTGCAGGTTAGAGTGTCGAGGACCCAGGCTTGGCTGTGCATGAAGGAAATCCTGGAAGAGTGCACAGGAGCCGGAGCAGCTGCAAATCACGCAGTACCCAGCAATGCAGTCTAGCGTGGGGAGGCAAGGACTTACCCCCACCAAACGTGGATCGAAGAGTCGCTGGACTGTGGGAGTTACTTGGACAGAGTTGCTGAGTTCCAGGGACCACGCTCGTCATGCTGAGAGGGGACCCAGAGGACCGGTGATGCAGTCTTTCGTTGCCTGCTGTTGCAGGGGGAAGATTCCGTCGACTCACAGGAGATTTCTTCAGAGCTCCTGGTGCAGAAAGGAGGCAGGCTACACCCAGAGCATGCACCACCTGGAAACAGTCGAGAAAGCCGGCAGAATGAAGCGATAAAAGGTTGCTAGTAGTCGTCTTGCTACTTTGTTGCGGTTTTGTAGGCGTCCTGAGCAGTCAGCGGTCGATCCTTTGGCAGAAGCTGAATAGGGAGATGCAGAGGAACTCTGGTGAGCTCTTGCATTCGTTTTCTGGTGAGATCCCCAAAGCAGAGACCCTAAATAGCCAGAAAAGGAGGTTTGGCTACCCAGGAAGGAGGACTGGCTACTAAGAGAGGTAAGAGCCTATCAGAAGGAGCCTCTGACGTCACCTGCTGGCACTGGCCACTCCCCTTTCCTTTGTCCAGTTTTGCGCCAGAGCAGGACTGGGGGATCCCTGAACCGGTGTAGACTGGCTTATGCAGAGATTGACACCATCTGTGCCCATCAAAGCATTTCCAGAGGCTGGGGGAGGCTACTCCTCCCCAGCCTTCACACCTATTTCCAAAGGGAGAGGGTGTTACACCCTCTCTCACAGGAAGTTCTTTGTTCTGCCTTCCTGGGCCAGGGCTGCCTGGACCCCAGGAGGGCAGAAACCTGTCTGAGGGGTTGGCAGCAGCAGCAGCTGCAGTGGAGACCCCAGAAAGGCAGTTTGGCAGTACCTGGGTTCTGTGCTAGAGACACGGGGGATCATGGAATCGTCCCTCCAATGCCAGAATGGCATTGGGGTCACAATTCCATGATCTTAGACATGTTACATGGCCATGTTCGGAGTTACCATTGTGACGCTGTACATAGGTAGTGACCTATGTATAGTGCACGTGTGTAATTGTGTCCCCGCACTTACAAAGTCCGGGGACTTTGCTCTGAACGATGTGGGGGCACCTTGGCTATGCCAGGGTGCCCACACACTAGTAACTTTGCACCCAACCTTCACCAGGTGAAGGTTAGACATATAGGTGACTCATAAGTTACTTAAGTGCAGTGGTAAATGGCTGTGAAATAACGTGGACGTTATTTCACGCAGGCCGCTGTGGCAGGAGCTCCCTATGGGTGGCAAAAGAAATGCTGCAGCCCATAGGGATCTCCTGGAACCCCAATACCCTGGGTACCTCAGTACCATATACTAGGGAATTATATGGGTGTAGCAGTATGCCAATGTCAATTGGTAAGTTTAGTCACTAGCCTGTTAGTGACAAATTTGGAAAGCAGAGAGAGCATAGCCACTGAGGTTCTGGTTAGCAGAGCCTCAGTGAGACAGTTAGGCATCACACAGAGAACACATACATATAGGCCACAAACGTATGAGCACTGGGGTCCTTGCTAGCTGGGTCCCAGTGACACATAACAAACATACTGATGACATAGGGTTTTCACTATGAGCACTGGGCCCTGGCTAGCAGGATCCCAGTGAGACAGTGAAAACACCCTGACATATACTCACAAACAGGCCAAAAGTGGGGGTAACCACCCTCCTGGGTGATCTGGCACGAGCAACTCGGTGAGGGGCTACTGGGAGGACGGTGCTAGTACGGGGTCGCAGTAGAACCTGTAGTTGGGGTGGTCCCAGAGGGGTCCGCCACCACCAGGGAGCTTCCATCAGAGGAGGAATCAGTCTCAGTGGTATCAGCTCCTTTCCCCACCGTGGTGCTCCCCTCGCCTTCCGTCCCACTGGTCCCCTCAGAGTCAATGGACTCTGCCTCCTGGGTCCATTGAGCTGCAGCACCCTCACTGGCCTCTACCCCTGCTCCTTTGCCAGATGATGCTAATGCACACGTGGACAGGATGACAAAATGAGAGAGGGGGATAAAGAAAGGGGGCACAGGGCCATTCACAGCAACAACAGCACAGGTGGCATACACATCAATGTCACACACTGAGACTGAGAATAGGCAGTATGGAACACACTGTCATAACATTGGCTAAGTACCACAGCAGGGAAGAGCCAAACACTGTGCTGTCCGCCATGGAAAGCCAGCTACCTAGCTATCAAAAACGTGCATTTCACCCAATTAACCTAAGTTGGACCATGCAGCAATGTCTAAACTGGCACTTTGGAGTACCCACTGACTAGTACCTTACACCCAAATCCCATGCTAGACAACAGAGATGGTTGTCAAACACACTGTACTCATCCCCATGCGGCTGCTGTGATGACCTCAAGTTCCCATCCAGCTCTAGGTAGGCCACCGCCAGTATGCGGGCCATCAGGGGGGTCAGGTTCTGACTGGCACCCCTTCCTCGCTGGGAGGCCATCCCCAGCTGGGCCTCTGCGGTCTTCCAGGCCCAGCATCTCAGGTCCTCCCACTGTTTGCTGCAGTAGGTGCTCTGCCTGCTATAGTCCCCCAGGGTCCGCACATCCTTGATTATCTCAAGCCAAAACCCCTTAGTCTGATAGGCACAGACCTGTAGAGGAAACACAAATAGAGGGAGCCCATGAACCAGACAATCCAGCCTGTCACCCATATGGCCTACAAACTGCATTTGCCCCTCACCAGGCACACACATGACCCGTACCTCTGGATTAACACTGCCACTAGCCACACCCCCGAAATGACTCACTGCCAGCACACACAAACAGCTCCATGCAGCTATGTTGCATGCAACGTACCAATGGTGTACTCACCTGTTGGTGTGGAGGCCCATACAACTGCCCATACAGAGGTAGGACCCAATCCACAAGCCTCTCCAACTCCTCCAACATGAAGGGTGGGGCATTTTCCCTTGTTGGCTGGGCCATGGCAGGTTCCAGACATAGGTCACAACAGCACACACAGTGGAGATGTCATCCTGTGGAAAGTCAGGAATCAAGTGAAGTGACTTCACTTGACTTGAACACCGTCACCACCGGCGTTGATCATCATTGGTTCCCATACTCCATAGAAGGCCATGTTAGCCAACGCCATGACGCGAATGCCGGTGGAGTGAGGTCCCTTCCACCTGTCCCTGCATACAGGACAGGCAGATGCCATTTTCTATTGCTAGTACACATGTATAGATTGCATAATTGTAGTCGCATATACACACCTGGATAATTCCAGTGTCCAACATACAAGCATGCTGTGTGTACACTGTTGTAGTGTGTTCATAGTTCCTGTTGTCACTCCCTTCTTACTTTTGGGTCCCTTATGTACCAACCGCTGCAGAGGAATAGGAGGAGGAGGCAAGCACCCTTGTACAGACCCCTTGGGGACTTGGCTACACTGGAGGACCAGCACATCATACTCACCTATCATCTGGACAGGACCACAATCACAGAGCTGGTGCACAATTGGAGCTTGATCTGCTACCGGCTTTCCATTGCACAACAGTAATATCCCTCTTGTGCAGGTACTCTCAGTGTTCCATTACCTAGGAAACAGGCTCTTTCCAGGTGACAGTGAGCTTGGCTGCTGGAATGTCACAGAAAATGTTCTATATTGTGGTTTGAAGGGTTTTAGTAGCCTTGCTCAGACACGTATGCATCTACACCACATTCCCCCAGGTAAATGAATTACCTACTGTGAAGGCTGGAATCTATGCAATGGGACATGTACCACATGTTATTGGGGCCATTGAGGGGAACCATATTTCCTTAGTCCCCCTTAGCGCCAATGACCCGTGTACAGGAATAGGAAGAGTTTCCACTCACTTAATGCCCAGATGGTGTGCCTTGCTGACCAGTACATCTCCCACATCACTGCCAAGTATCCTGGGTCTGTGCATGATGCCTTTGTCCTGAGGATTAGCAGTGTCCCACAGCTATTGGCACAACTACAGAGGCACAGAGTGTGGCTTATAGGTGAGCCTGAGTCCCCACCCTATGTATGTCAGTGCATGCCTTCAGGACAGTGAGGAGGAGGAAGAGGAGGAGGATGTGGACAAAGGGACACATATGATTCAGCAGTACTTCCAATGACACTCAGGTGAGACTGTTAAACTAAACATTTCTCCATCTCAGTGTTGTGCTGTGTGGCTGTAGCATAATGCCAGTCATAACCTTTGCATCCCACCTGACTGTCACCTATGCCTTCCCTTATTGCAAACATTGCTGTGGTTACAACAGTGTGATGCTGTGATGTGTACTGACTACTGGGATGGATCAACATATTACAGGACATTTGCACAGGATCATGCAGTTCATTACAGTTCAATACATTGTACATGACCATCAAGGAAAGCATTATTACTCAAGAGTCCAAGGGTGTTTATTAAAAATGGGTATACATTGCGAAGTGCAATAAAGTGGGGTGATGGTTGGGAAAAGTCCAGTGTAGTGGGCCAGTCTGTTTGTTGCACAGATCCAATGTCCAAGGGCCCAATGGAAGGGAGGCAATGGTATTTCTAAGTGGACAAGGTGACACTTCTTGGGTTTTGTTTTGGTCTTGGTAACTGTCTCTAGTGTCTGTCTGGGTCGCAGAGAGCGTTTGTGGGGTTGGTCACCTTCTGCAGGGGGAGGGGTGCTGGTAGCCTGTGGTTCCTGTGACAAGGCCTCCTGTCCACTAGCTGGAGCAGATTTGGAGGGCTGGTCAGTACATGGGCTAGTGGAAGGGGCCCACTGGTGTGCTGTGTAGTCCCTCATTATGTTGGCCATGTCACCCAGCACGCCTGCAATGGGGACCATGGTGAAATTTAGGGCCTGAAATTCTTGCTTGATCTCCTGGTGGTGTTCCCCCTTAAGCCGCTGGTTCTCCTGCATGATGTTTAACACTTGACCCATCTTGTCCTGGGATTGTTGGTAAGCCCCAAGTCGGTTCCCTGGGCCTCTCCTCCCCCTGGCACACAGCTGTCCTCTGACCATCCCTGGGCCCCTGTGCCTGTGTCCCCTGAACGGTGTGCCCACCCCCACTGACCCCAGGATCCTCAATGTCTTGCCTGTGAGGTGTGGATTGGGGTGCCTGTACAGGTGGGTACACTACTGATTGACATGTCCTGGGGACAGAAGTCTGGGGACATTGGGTGGCTGGTGTAGTGTTGGATTCTGAAGGGGGAGGCTCTGTAGTGGACTGGGTGTGGGAGGGGAAGCCGAGTGACCAGTGGTCCCTGATGGGCAAGGGAGTTCATCCAGATCCAGAGCTCCAGAGTTGCTGTCATCACTGGGGGCATCTTCTGGTGGGGGACTGGGTAACCGTGACATTGGCTGGGGCATCTGTGGGGATGTAAGTGGTGTATTATGCTTCATGTCGGTGACATATTCTGCATCACTAGCTTCCCCTATATTATTGCTGTTGCCCTGCCACCTTTGGTTGTGTATGGTGATGGATTGTGGGATTGTTAGTTCTCCATGCTTTGCATGCATTGGTGGTGGGTGTAGATGCAGGGCTGGAAGGGATGTGCATGCAGTGGGTATGGCATGTAGGGCTTGACATTTCATTTTGCTGATTGTGACGGTGCACTGTGTGAGATGGGGGTGGATGTTAGGTGTCAGGGTGAGGGGTTGTGGTGGCATGCAGGTATGAAGGGGTGATAGGTAGGAAATGTTGACTCATCAGTGTCCAGTCCTCTGGCTACTCCAGTGAGTCCCTCAGGATGCAGGATTACCAAGACTTGCTCCTCCCATGGTGTCAGCTGTGGGGAAGGAGGTGGGGGCCACGCCAGTCTTCCTGATGGGGAGCTGGTGCCTTGCTGCAAAGGAGCACACCTTCTCCCGTACGTCATTCCACCTCTTCTGTATGTCATCCCTTGTGAGTGGATGTAGTCCCATGGTGTTCACCCTGTCCACGATCCTCTGCAATAGCTCCATCTTCCTGGCAATGGATATCTGGTGGACCTGTGCTCCAAATAACAGCGGCTCTATCCTGAATATTTCCTCAACCATGACCCGCAACTCCTCATCGGTGAAAATGGGGGTGTCTTTGTGGGGACATGGGTGTTGTGTGGTGTATGTATGTTGTGCAGAGGGTGATGTGTGAAGTGGTGGGGTGTGTGGTGCATGTCGGATGATTTGGTGGTTGTGATGTGTGTGTGCAATTCTCTTTTGGATTAACTTCACAAAGTTTAGTCATCTTGTCGTGTTTGCAAAGGATTGTGGGTGATGTGGGCATGTGTTTTATAGTGCTGTTGGTTGGTGTGTGGGGTGTTTGTATTTGTGCCAGGTGTGAGTTTTTGTTATGGCCAATGTTGTACTGTTTTGTATTTGGGTGGCCATATCCACCACTGCAGTGTTCACCACCAATGGTTTACCGCCGTTGAATGTCCGCTGTAGTGATTCGTGGGTCATTATTTGGAAGGCATTGTGGGAGGCTGGCCTGGTTTGTTGTGGGTACCTTGGTTACTTACACTTTATACCAGGTCCAGATATCCCTTATTAGTGAAATGTAATAGTGTTCTAGCAGCTTAGGCTGATCAAAGTAGCTATAGCAGAGCAGCTTAGGCTGAACTAGGAGACATGCAAAGCTCATGCAATACCACTTACAGTTACGCAATACTTATTCACAAGTAAAGACAATACTCAGTGTTACCAAAAATAAAGGTATTTATTTGGGTGACTGTTTTGCTTTCACTAATGACTGAGCTGAAAACAATCTCTAGAATGCACTTCTTAGTTTAAAGAAGACATTTATTATTACTTCACCACGAGGTTCCTGAGAGAGCAGATTAGTAGGTTGGAGGCACCCGTTTAAAAATATTCACAGCAATGAAAGGAAAATATATCAAAGTGATTCTCAATTGCAATGTACACAGCAAATATATGTGATTTATTATAGCATGACTTCAAAGCAAAGAATAAAAGTCGAAATTCATCACCGTAGGGCCTAATACTGCTCGTCATTTTTCTCATGCCAACAAGTTGATGACTCCTGTTCAACTACTAGAAAGAGATTTTCCACCCTTACGGGACAGGTCAGACAGCTGACGTCCACTCCTGACTGAAGTCTCAGAAAATTCCTCTTGCTGCCGCCCAGGGACACCTTTTATAGATTAAATAATGAAAAAGCCTGCTGAAAGGCCCTTCCCTCTAATAGTCAAAACATGCTGGCTACTGTAGGTCAGAGTTGGAAGAAAACAAGCGTTGAAAGTTGGCCACGTTTTCAAGGCTGTCTTTCCCAAGGCTGCACTAGAGAAAAACACAAAATATGCTCTTCCTTATCATGCTAGTGTTCGGTGAGAGAAAATACGAAAACCACAAACTTTGTTTACCATGTGGAAAAACACAGCTCATCTGCAATGTCTCAACTGCAATGTCTAACACCACGATAAAACCAATAAGCAGCTAAACTGAATACAGAATTTTATGTCTAATGCCACGTTAAAGCCAATAGGCAGCTAAACTGAATACAAAATATAATGTGCTAATGGTGAACATTGAACAACTAATATGCACAGTGGTGAAACACAAAGTCAGTGGTCAAACATAATTATTATAACTACAGTGACACAGTACCAAAAATATCTTAGAGACAATACTCCTTCTGGAGGTAAGTATTATACATAATATGTACACTAGACACGACAATTAGACAAGTAAATAGTCATAGAACAATGCAAACAGTAGGAAATCCTACAGAATGCAATGGGAGAAAATAAGTCTAGGGGCAACACAAACCACATACTAAGAAAGTGGAATGTAAATCACAAATTCCCCCCAGACAAGTGTAGTATGTGCAGAATCGCTGGCAGAGTAAGACTACAGTAAAGGTCAGTAAATTACCCCACCCCAGAGCCGAGAAAAGCAGGAGTAAATTACTGCAAGTTTCCTTAGGACACACTATACCTCATTTTGAGGATTCTGCAGCAGCCAACAAAGTCTGCAAAGAACAACTGCTGGATTATTGGACCCGAAGACCTGCAAAGGAAGAGGACCAAGTCCAGAAGTCGAAAGAAGTTTCAGGAAGGACAGGAGCCCCTGCCAACCCAGAAGAGTGTGCAAAAGAAGAGTCGCCATTTAGTCGAAGACTGCAGAAATGCACCCTAGGAAGATGCCAGGGGGGGTTCCTGCATAATGAAAAAAATGTCCCACGGTGTGAAGATTGTTGCAGATGAGATTTTGTATTGGAAGGTGCCAACAAGCCTTGGCTAAGACAAAAGTGCATTTTTTGTCAAATGGCACTGGATGGATCCAGGAGGGACATGGGGTCCTCCACTCTGTGTGAGGAGGCAGAAGGAGCTTTCAGGACCTTAGAGAGCCCGCAGGAAGCGAGCCATCAGCCCCAGAGGCTGCAGGATTCAGGTTCAAAGGAGGTGCAAAACACTGTTGATGCAGCACAACAAAAGAAGATCCCACACCAACGTAGAACAACTCAGCGAGTTGAGCGTCACAGGGTGGAGTGCTGCGGATTTGGGCCAGGCTGTGCACAAAGGAATTTTAAAAAGAGTGCACAGAGGCCCAAGGAGGTGAAGAAGACACAGTACACAGGGGTACTGTCGTTCTCAGAGAAGGCAAGGTCTTACCTCCTCCAAATTGTGTCAGCAGGACCTCAGGACAGTCTATGTCAATGATGTCCAACCTCTGTGTCCTTAGGATTATGCCTGCCATTGTGAGAGGAGTCCCAGAGTACTGGTCGTCATCTTGGAAGGGGCCTGTTTGGAGCAGAGGAGTGACTCTGTCACTCCACTGGAGATTTCTTCTGTCCTTCTGGTGCAGCATGAAGATAGGGAGTCCCCAGAGCAAGCACACCATGGAAACAGTTGCAGTTGCTGACTTGGAGCTGAGGTTGCTGAAGAAAAGTGTATCTTTTAGACACTTTGTTGCAGTTACAGCGTTTCTTGGAGCAGGCTAAGGTTGATCTGAGGTCAGAAGAGTTTGAAGTTGTTGCAGAGGATTCCTGAAGGAAACTTGCAAGCAGAATCTGTAGAGAACCCACAGGAGAGACCCTAAATAGCCCTAAGAGGGGAATTGGCTACCTTATCAGGTTTGGACCTATCAGGAGGGTTCTCTAACGTCACCTGCTGCCACTGGCCACTCAGAGCCCTCCAGAGTGCCCCCACACATTGCAAAGCAAGATGGCTGAAGTCTGGGACACACTGGAGGAGCTGTGGTCACCACCCATAAGGTGGTGATGGACAGGGGAGTGGTCACTCCCCTTTCCTTGTCCAGTTTGCCACCAGAGCAGGGGAGAAAGGGTCCCTGAACTGGTGTAGACTGGTATATGCAAGGAGGGCACCATCTGTGCCCTTCAAAGCATTTCCAGAGGCTGGGGGAGGCTACCCCCTCCCCTGACTGTAACATCTATTTCCAAAGGGAGAGGGTGTAACACCCTGCAATCAGAGGAAATGCTTTGTTCTGCCTTCCTGGGACTGGGCTGCCCAGAACCCAGGAGGGCAGAACCCTGTCTGTGAGGTGGCAGCAGCTGTATCTGCAGTGCAAGCCTGGTTTGGCAATACAGGGGGTCCATAGGTGAGCACCCAGAATGCATAGAATTGGCTCCCCAATACCATATTTGGAATGAGGGGACAGTTCCATGATCTTAGACATGTTACATGGCCATATTCGGAGTTACCATTGTGAAGCTACATCTAGGTATTGACCTATATGTAGTGCACATGTGTAATGGTGTCCCCGCACTCACAAAAGTCTGGGGAAATGGCCCTGAACTATGTAGGGACACCTTTGCTAGTGCAAGGGTGCCCTCACACTTAGTAACTTTGCACCTAACCTTCAGCAAGTGGAGGTTAGACAGATAGGTGACTTATAAGCTACTTAAGTGCAGTGAAAATGGCTGTGAAATAATGTGTGCATTATTTCATGCAGGCTGCAATGGCAGTCCTGTGTAAGGGTTTGTCTGAGCTCCCTATGGGTGGCAAAATAAATGCTGCAGCCCATATGGATCTCCTGGAACCCCAATGCCCTGGGTACCTAAGTACCATAGACTAGGGACTTATAAGGTGGGGGGGTCCAGTATGCCAATTGAAATTGGTAAATTAAGTCACTGGCCTACAGTGACAAATGTAAAAGCAGAGAGAGCATAAGCACTGAGGTTCTAATTAGCAGAGCCTCAGTGACACAGTTAGGCACTACACAGGCATACACATTAGGCCATACATTATGAGCACTGGTGTCCTGGCTAGCAGGATCCCAGTGAGACAAGCAAAACACACTGACATATCGGTTGTTATCTATGAGCGCTGGGGTCCTGACTTGCAGGATCCCAGTGACACAGTAGAAACACACTGACACACACTCACAAACAGGTCAAAAGTGGGGGTAACCATGCTAGAAAGAGGCTACTTTCTCACAGGCATAGTATTGGTGGCGTAACAGTATGGGTGGTAGTACCAACAGTTTATCACGTTCATGGAGTCTGGCGGATTTGTGGTTGTGGCTGCTTTCTGTCAGTTTTGCATTATGCGTCATGATCTGGCGGACAGATATCCCCCT
The DNA here is from genome assembly GCF_031143425.1 of Pleurodeles waltl. Lineage (NCBI taxonomy): Eukaryota > Metazoa > Chordata > Amphibia > Caudata > Salamandridae > Pleurodeles > Pleurodeles waltl. Next base: position 394,388,824 of record NC_090445.1, on the reverse strand, counting down.
CGGCGGTGGTATGCTGGCAGCAGTCAGCGCAGCGGTATTTGGTGTTTACTGCCAAAGTCATAATGAAGGCCTTAGTGTTCTTCATTAGTTATGGAATTGTATAATTTGTAACTGCAGGCGTTGGTCTCATTGTGTTTCTTTCTTCTTTCCTTCATGTAAATGATGACAAATGTAGGCCAGAATGGAAGCAAGCTGGTGATTGTCATAGAGTTCATAGTTGTGGGATTCCCAAGCTCTCGAGGAAGGCAAATCTTTGTAATTTTCTTGCTCCTCTACATTCATACAGTAGTAGCTAATGTCACTATCATTTTATTGGTATGGATGGATCGACGTTTTTACACACCCATGTACTTCTTCCTGGGCAACTATTCCCTCTTAGAGATGATGTATGTATTGACATTCGTTCCTATGCTACTCAATATATTCTTGTTTGATGACCATACCGTTTTATTCCAAGCTTGTGTTGCTCAGTTATATGTATTCACACCCTTGGGCATTACTGTCTCTTCTTAGCGATCATGTCATATGATAGTTATTTAGCCATCTGTCGTCGGCTACACTATGCCAACATTATGACTATCAAATTCTGCAGCTGTCTGATTTTAGGTTGTTTCCTCGTGGCTGGCCGCGTATCATCTTGTCTTGTTTTTTATTGTCTTGTCTTGTTTTTTATCGCTATCCTACCTTTCTGTGACTCTAAACGTATTGATCACTTTCTTTGTGAAGCAGCCCCTATGTTTAAGCTCTCATGCTCTGATGTTTCAGTACCTAAAACCATGGTATCACTCATTGCATGCATCGAAATGTTCATCTCAGTCGTGTATATTACGATAGCCTACACTTGAATCATAATGTTATTTAACTTGTCCAAGTGTTCATCTTTCAGTGGTTCTGTTTCAGCCTATTTAAGTGTGTCTTTATACCATTGTCTTAGGCTTATCTGTCCCATTGTGTGTGCTTGTCTTTGTGAGAGTGGCGGTTTGATTATATTTGTGTGTTATTGTTTGGGTCCTCATATCAATTTCTTTGAGTGATTGTCACTTTGCCTTGTAAGAATATTTAAACAAGAAGGGGTTTTTCCAGAGGAGAAAACCATTCAGAGTTAGTGAGTTGCCAACCTGGGTGCCAGTTAATGTGCCATTGGTGCAATGGAAAGCATGGGTTCATGAGACAGCTCTGAAGCAGATGTATATTTAAATGAGTGCTGCGGATACATTTAAACATATTTTTAGCTAAATTAAAGTGTTTGTTTCCTCTTTTAATGGAATATATATATTTTTTGTTACTTTTTTTATCTTTACGACAGTGACATTTAATGGCTTTTTACCACACATGGAATGATTTTTTTATCTTTTCTCCATTGGCTCCACTTATTTTATTTACTGTGGATTTCTGTATTTTTTAATATTTTTGAAATCTAGTAATCAGTCCTCAGAAACGTGCTCTGTTTACTTTGTCATCCACTTTTAAATCGGCTTTCCGTAACAGTCACTCTGTTCCTTCAAAAGGCTGTGTGCTGACTTCCATCATAATATTACAGAGTAACTCTTTATGCCCTGCCAACACCAGTCACTGCCCCTTGTGCGCCCATTCAAGGAACTTGAAACTTCTCTCACGCACTTCCTACTTTCCTACTATCAGCTCATCTTATTACCTCCACGCTTTAGTGATTTTCTGGGCAGTTTCCATACTCAGGCAGCCAATGAACGGGAAACTAGTTATTCTCTGACTTTTATGGGAAGCAATCTCCAATACTTGATCTATACCCATTGGTCTCATCCTCATATAAAGATGCCTTGCCATGTGCATTTGTGTCAGGGTCTTTTAGGGTATTCAAACTATAAAGTAGAGGCCTGGCTGGAGTGGTTGCAATGGTCAGGACAGAAGGTTCCAATCTCTGAAAGCGTCGTGCAGCATACCACATATGTTTCGCTGCTGCCTATATGGCAAGGAGGCCCCAACATCAACTGGAAACCCATAACTATAGTTACCCCCTACTGAAGCAACAACACGCCAGTTAGGGGTACACTATCTTCAACAATTGATTCTGGGTTCCCCCTTCTGTGATGATGAAACTCGTTAACAATTGGGACCATAGCACTCAAGCTGACTCCCTAATCCCTGCTCCATGTTTATGAGATGAACCCTAACAGTAGGCAGGTATACAAACCAAAGGCAGAGGTTTTTTCTCTCTCCCCAATATCTAACTCCAGATCGTTCTGGTCTACCTTGGCCATCATGTCTGCAAAACTTCCGGGTCCTAATTCAGTGTCTTTCTCTAAGTGTGCTGAGCGTTTCTGGTCCACATCTGCTCTTTTACAAATTCTCTGCCACGGGACAAGCATTTCCTTGTGTTCACAGAGCTAGTGATGGTGATTGGACCTGTCCAGTTTCAGCATGTACTGCAGGCAGAGGAGTCAATACATTGTCTCACTGCTTGACAATCAGGTCTGGTTACATGCCTCCACCACAGGTGGGACTGGTGCTGGGAGCATCAATCCACCAGTGGCTTGCCTCGTACCACGAACCCCTTTTGACCAGCCTGGCTCAATATTGTAGTTGGGTGGTGGCTGCTTATTTAGAGGTGCCAATGGAAGATCCAACCCCAATCCTGCAAATATTTGCAGCATACACAGCCATTTACATATGTGCAGGTACTGTACCTTTGATCGTACAGTGCATGTAGGTGATGCTTTCAGGGATGAACTAGAATACGTTTTTGTGCCCTATCTGACTGTAGTATTGAACATACCTACGGTATGATTCTTAGTCCGGACCCACACAGAAGGTGCTAACACTAAACATAGGGTGTATCCTTTTTAGTGGACAACAAGGGACAGTAATAACCAGTACATCGGACAGAAGGTGGCCATGTTTGCTCAAACCTGGACCTGTGTTGCATGCTGACAGTTTTATGAACTTTAAATGTTAAACCGTGGAGTCTATGACGTGTAGCTTGGTTGTCTCAACTACTACCCTCTAGCTTCGGTAGGTCTGGGTTTGCACTGAGGACCAGTGCAGAGGTACCGTCCCTGCACGTGAATCGCAGGTGCCAATCAGTGACTAAACTATGCATGGTTGTCCTGTCGTGGGTTGCTGTTTAGCTAGAGCAGTCTTCGTTTTGTTTGGATTGAATGCTTTGACAGAGACGTTTTGAGGGTCTAAGGTGAATAACACAATGTCACCTTTCGCTACATTCAAAAGATTCATTAAGTATCACAGACATTCAAAAGTAAGATATATAGTAATCTTTTATCTTTTTTATTTGGACCAATCTGGCAGTACCAGCATATAAAGAACAATGTTTTTATACATCACTCTTTAGGGCAGTGGAATAGTGAAAAGAAGATGTTGCATTTAAATTTCTTCAAAAGACAGCTCCGTGATGGACAGAACTTTACTCTGTTTTAACAATTATTTTAGATTGATATTGCCCATCTAATCTGTTGTGGTCACAAAAGAACCAATTAAAAGAAAACCGACCTTTATCTAAAGCAAGTTGTCCACTTAAGTTTTGGATCTAAAAAACTTGAAGTACAATCATAACTTTCAAAGGTGTTCTCCCTTCCCTTGGGTAGCCAAGATAATCTCAGAGTGCCATGCCTCCCTTATAAAAGAGGCTCCGAGAGCTGTGCTGGCTGCAGTATCTTCTCACTGATGCATGACCTCCCCAGCCCAAGAGGGTGGCGCCCTGTCGGAGAGCTACCCCAGCACTTGTGTCCTCCCAGGTCATAGGTGCTGTGTCGAAACTTTCACGTTTGAATAATCTTGTGTGCCGAGGCACCTCGCTTCCGATTTCTGAGGCCATTCCGTGCCCCCCTTCGGGCCCAGCATCACCTCATAGCACAGTGATATTAGGTGAAAGAAAGTTGTCTTCATCGTCAGAAAATGTTATTCTCGTCGGCTGAAGCGCCATTCTAACAGGTTGACCTATTTATTTCATAATTAAAGAATGCATAAATGTACAACAAATTTTTACCATATTCTGTTCTTGTTAAGCAGTAATTACTATATGCTTTTTAAAGTAGAATATTTGTTTTTATTTACTTTATTGAGGTATTGGAAAGCGTTTCAGTCCTCTTAAAAATACTAAGCAAGTAAAGTCCCGAAGGAAGTGAAGTTACAGAGCAGCAGGGAGGAGTTTGCAATCTGTTACGAGCTGTTAATGATTCAAAACATGCCGGAATTCAAAGCTTCCCAGTACGTCACAAAGTCCGCTCAATGATGCGGAATAAATAAAGGGAGGTTCTGAACTGTCGATTATGATCTACTCCCCAAAATACTTAGTTCGACCTAGAAAGGAGTTTGCTACTTTGCTGGGTGTGCACATTTCCTCAGTAAAATCGAAGTCGTAGTGTGAAAAACTAAATAGCGGCAATTCAAACAGACAGAATGTGACATTGCCATTGAGAATGCCATTGTAATCTGAAACAGATGAAAAGGGAGAGCCCCCTCCCCACAACATTTTTGACACTACTCCTGCAAAGATCCGGACTATCATAAAAAAATATGACGCTAGTACCCCTGACTACCGCCATGGTGCGCTGTATATTAAATAAGGTGCACACATGGTGGCATTATGATGGTGCTAAGGGGTGCAAGGAAAGTGACGTTACACTAGGAGCAGCGACACTTTTCATAAAGCTGCCCCCCAACTGCCACAGACCTCAGCTTAAACCCCCTCAGACCTTCATTTCCTCGTTTAGATTATACCGGACATGCTGCACTAAACCCTACACGTTCCGTTCCTTTAGGACAATATATGACACTAACACAAAAACAAAGATAGCACCCACAATCGGTAATCTCACATACACACAGAGGCGAAAAACAGAAATTCTATACAACCAATTTTTACATTAACTCGAACCAACATCAAATACGCAGGTGTCTGATTCATGAGCGGTTGGATGGAATAGCCAATAGATTTGCATTGCCTCTCGTGAACTTGATTTTTTTTTACAATTAAGCTAAATTTAAAGGTGAGGAATGTGGAAGACAGACCAGCTCTTCATTTAAATAAGAGGACACGCACAGGCTGGCTGTTAAGGCAACCAGGCTCCATCGGTAGCCGACCCAGGAGTTGAAATGTAATATTCTATCAATGTGAAATCATGGGAAGAGCTTGACCGTGCACAAAGGCGCACGAGATATTCCCCTTTCCAACAAACAAGTGAAACACGACCATCCACCAGATAGGCACAAATAGAAATAACGCATGTATCTCAAACACAGAAAATAAGAATTCTTCACATAAAATGACCTCTGGTGGGTGAGTAGGTACTGAAATTTCCACGCACAGATGAACTGTCAGAAACAATACGCACTGGTTCTTCAATGACTGTACTTCCAGTATGAACGATAACCCCGATTTTGTCCTCCTCGTCACTGACTTCCCAGCCCTAGCCTTCCCCAAACCAGTGTTTAATTTGTGCTTGTTGTTTCCGGTGCGGAGCACCGGCACCTTTTTCTCAGGGCCGCTGCTTATTCTTCTGCCTCAAACATTTGCCGTGAGCAAAAGACATATGGAAAGACGGGGGAAGAGAAAAACGAAAAAGCGTCACAATAGGAGTAAGCAAAAAGCTGGAAGAGTGAGCTGGAGGGGCAGGGAGTGGCTGTACATGGATTAAAGGGGCCCGGGATGGCTTCATGATTAGGCTTCCTCACTAGTCCGTGTTCGCACATTTAACTGCAGCAGCCTCGTGTTTAAGAGGAGGGCTTCGAGCACGGGCACGTTTTTATTTACAAATTAAGCACTGCCCCAAACCCTACACTACGCTCAACAACCCTGTCCACATTACACTAACTAATGCTCCCAAGGGTATCCATACACACGTCACTTCTTGTTCTGTTTAACTAACTGAAGGAAGCGCCTAAGTGACAGATTAGGAATACCATGAACTTGTGCACTTTCTACGAGATAAGTAGGTCAACCCTGACGCCCATAACAATAGGAATCTTGCATGAACGCAGAGGTGCTCGGCCACTATCCCCACGCATCCTAACTGTAAAGACGAGGACACCAGACATAAATGTTGCTTTTTAATAACACAATTACCCTGATAGAAGGCTGCCAATGTAAGGAGAAATGGAAAACACAGTTACTGGGACGTGTCCGAATAACTGTAATAGGCCCATGTAAGCGAACAGTAGTGAGATAGTACAGCCCGTCGAGTACTATCAGGATCAACCATGAACACTTTGAGATATCGTACATCTTTGCTGAGGTGTAAGCACAGGTAAGCCATTTAAGAAGAGAAGGAATTAGCTGCTGAACCCATATCTTGTCCACGCAAACATGACTTGAATAGAGCTTGAGAAATGTGATAAAAACCAAAATTATAGCATTTATAATTTGGTCTAGAAAATTCATGTTCGCTATGGTATTTGAGATATATAGCTCAATTTGATGCATTTGAGAAGTATATTAATATGTACCTGACTCATGTGGATTACTGAACACCCCTTTGTAACCAGGCAACACATCTTTTCATATTCCCTAAGAACCACACATACACAGTATGCTGGTCCTGGAGTTGGGAGGCAGCGCTCACACCAATTCACTGGTTTATCAACAGCAGGTTCTGTTGTGTCGCTGAGGCGAACAGTACTGCAGTGATTCGTGTTAAATGGAAGTATAATAGAGGGTGCTGCTCCATTCTGCCATGTTACATTTATTCTTTCAAAGATTTCACACAGGAGCCTGTGCCACAAGCTACACCATAAACACCATAATGTTATGAGAATGGGAGTGGGGAAACAATTTACAATGTCGATAGGAATAGATGGCATAAAAAAACAACCTTCTCCTGCCTCAGAGCCACTTTGGATATAGAAAAAGGAATACAATCAGCCAGCAGCAGAAGCTTTTTCTACTGTCTGATATTAAAGCCCGGATTTGGTAACACTTTGCTTTGTTACAAAGTGACACGAAGGCCCTCATTATGAACATGGCGGTCCGTTCCGCTATGCCGGCGGTAGAAACCACCATCAGAGGAGCAGTCCGGACCGCCAAATAATGATCCAAACGAAACACACGCATCCCGCGAACCACCCACCGCCAGGAAAGGAGTCCCGCCGACGACGGCAGAGTCTGCCCAACCCGCCCATCAAATTTTGAACCACCATTCCGCCGCCATTTCCGGGGCGGGAACCACCGCCACACAAAGCCAGGCAGAAATGAACCAAATATGAGGAAACACTCACCGGAGCTCCACAGAACGTGCAGCGGCATCCATGGACAGAGAGCTGCTGATCATGCCAGCCCTGCTCCTTGCCATATACCTACACGACCGAGACCACCAACGAAGACGACAATGGTAAGTACCGCAACTTACGACATAAGGGAGGAAAGGGCACAGTTAGATATACACCCACCCCACCCACACTGCATTGCCCCCCCAACCTTTCCCAGCAGCACTAGTCAGACACCCCACACCAAGAGGTACGTACCCGACCGAAGGCCACTGCAACTTGACCATAGTACATACAATAGCCCCACACCCATAACAAATTAAAACAAATACAAGGGTGTAACTGCATGCAGCCCAAACACAGGCCACACAAAAACAATAATTATTAGCCCACTGAGCCAAACAGTGCTAACAGGGCCAATGGCCAGTCCATAAAATGTACATTGTCCTGGGCCACAAATGGCTACACCTGACTCCCACACATGCTGGGTACTCCACAGAACGGGGCACCATATGGGGATCAAGGCACTTCACAGAAGGGGGTGGAGGGGTGGGGATTTTGACGGGGGTGGGACTTTGATGTTCTTGTGGAGGTTGGAGAGGGGTGGGCTTCTCCTTTGAAGGGGGTGGGGGCTGTTTGGCTCAGGTGGAGCTGGATGACCTAGGTTCTGACGGGCCTTCTTCTTCACAGAGGAAGGTGCACAGGAATGGGAAGGCTGGACCAGGGTGGGCCTTTGATGTGGAAAGGACAAGGAGGTGGGCACGTTTGGGAACAAGACGGGGTGGACCAGTGGGTTGGAAGAGGTCAGCACGGGAGAGAAAACGTTTTTGGGGAGCAACTGGGGTGGGCGTGGATGAGGGCATGGGAGTGGAGGCAGAGGGAGTTGATGTATGGGGTGTAGGTGTGCGTGTACTGGCTGCAGGTGACTACTCAGTATGCTGTGGTGTGGTGGATGTCTGATGGTGGGTGTCTTGGTGCATTTATGTGTTTTGGGAGGTGGGGGGTGGACACAGTGGGAGAAGACAAACAGAAAGTGTGGATGTATGTTGGGTGGGTGTCTGCAAGTCTGGTGAGTGTGCTGCATGTGTCAACAACAGTGGAGGTGGTGAGAGCAGGTGTGGTATATAAGGGGCATGTATGGCTGTCTGCTATTGTGGTGAGTGCAGGAAGAGGAGCAGTAACATGGAGTGAAGATGCAGTGTATGAGGGTGTGAATGTAGAGGGGATAGACAGGGAGGCGGGAGAGGTGGGCACACTGGGGGAAGTGGACGTTGTTGCGTGTGCAGGTGTCTGTTGGCTGTGTGAATGCTTGTGGTGGGAGGTGTGGTGCTTGTGTTTTGAAGTGTGCTTCTTGTGTGTTGATGTGCCTGTAAGTGGGTCTGATTGTGTGCTTTGGACGGTGTGAGAAAGTAGCCTCTTTCTAGCCTTGTTACCCCCACTTTTGGCCTGTTTGTGAGTGTATGTCAGGGTGTTTTCACTGTCTCACTGGGATCCTGCTAGCCAGGGCCCAGTGCTCATAGTGAAAACCCTATGTTTTCAGTATGTTTGTTATGTGTCACTGGGACCCTGCTAGTCAGGACCCCAGTGCTCATAAGTTTGTGACCTATAGGTATGTGTTCCCTGTGTGATGCCTAACTGTCTCACTGAGGCTCTGCTAACCAGAACCTCAGTGGTTATGCTTTCTCTTTACAAATTGTCACTGACAGGCTAGTGACCAATTTTACCAATTTACATTGGCATACTGGAACACCCTTATAATTCCCTAGTATATGGTACTGAGGTACCCAGGGTATTGGGGTTCCAGGAGATCCCTATGGGCTGCAGCATTTCTTTTGCCACCCATAGGGAGCTCTGACAATTCTTACACAGGTCTGCCACTGCAGCCTGAGTGAAATAACGTCCACGTTATTTCACAGCCATTTTACACTGCACTTAAGTAACTTATAAGTCACCTATATGTCTAACCTTTACCTGGTAAAGGTTAGGTGCAAAGTTACTTAGTGTGAGGGCACCCTGGCACTAGCCAAGGTGCCCCCACATTGTTCAGGGCCAATTCCTCGGACTTTGTGAGTGCGGGGACACCATTACACGCGTGCACTACATATAGGTCACTACCTATATATAGCTTCACAATGGTAACTCCGAATATGGCCATGTAACATGTCTATGATCATGGAATTGCCCCCTCTATGCCATCCTGGCATAATTGGCACAATCCCATGATCCCAGTGGTCTGTAGCACAGACCCTGGTAATGCCAAACTGCCTTTCCTGGGGTTTCACTGCAGCTGCTGCTGCTGCCAACCCCTCAGACAGGTTTCTGCCCCCCTGGGGTCAAGCCAGGCTTGTCCCAGGATGGCAGAACAAAAGACTTCCTCAGAGAGAGGGTGTTACACCCTCTCCCTTTGGAAAATGGTGTGAAGGCAGGGGAGGAGTAGCCTCCCCCAGCCTCTGGAAATGCTTTCATGGGCACATTTGGTGCCCATTTCTGCATAAGCCAGTCTACACTGGTTCAGGGACCCCTTAGCCCTGCTCTGGCGCGAAACTGGACAAAGGAAAGGGGAGTGACCACTCCCCTGACCTGCACCTCCTCTGGGAGGTGTCCAGAGCTCCTCCAGTGTGCTCCTGACCTCTGCCATCTTGGAAACAGAGGTGCTGCTGGCACACTGGACTGCTCTGAGTGGCTGTGCCACCAGGTGACGTCAGAGACTCCTTCTGATAGGCTCCTTCAGGTGTTGCTAGTCTATCCTCTCTCCTAGGTAGCCAAACCCTCATTTCTGGCTTTTTTGGGTCTCTGTCTCTGGGGAAACTTTAGATAACGAATGCAAGAGCTCATCAGAGTTCCTCTGCATCTCTCTCTTCACCTTCTGCCAAGGAATCGACTGCTGACCGCGCTGGAAGCCTGCAAAACTGCAACATAGTAGCAAAGACGACTACTGCAACTCTGTAACGCTGATCCTGCCGCCTTCTCGACTGATTTCCTGGTGGTGCATGCAGTGGGGAAAGTCTGCCTCCTCTCTGCACTAGAAGCTCCGAAAAAATCTCCCGTGGGTCGACGGAATCTTCCCCCTGCAACCGCAGGCACCAAAAAGCTGCATTACCAGTCCCTTGGGTCTCATCTCAGCACGACGAGCGAGGTCCCTCGAATCCAGCAACTGTGTCCAAGTGGCCACCACAGTCCAGTGACTCTTCAGTCCAAGTTTGGTGGAGGTAAATCCTTGCCTCCCCACGCCAGACTGCATTGCTGGGAACCGCGACTTTTGCAGCTACTCCGGCCCCTGTGCACTTCCGGCAGAAATCCTTTGTGCACAGCCAAGCCTGGGTCCACGGCACTCTAACCTGCATTGCACGACTTTCTAAGTTGGTCTCCGGCGACGTGGGACTCCTTTGTGTAACTTCGGGTGAGCACTGTTTCATGCATCCTCATAGTGCCTGTTTCTGGCACTTCTCCGGGTCCTACCTGCTGCTGAGAGGGCTCCTTGTCTTGCTCGACATCCCCTCTCTCTCCTGTCGCAATTTGCGACATCCTGGTCCCTCCTGGGCCACAGCAGCATCCAAAAATGCTTACCGCACGATTTGCAACTAGCAAGGCCTGTTGGTGGTCTTACGGCGGGAAAACACTTCTGCACGACTCTCCACGGTGTGAGGGATCTGTCCTCTAAAGGGGAAGTCTCTAGCCCTTGTCGTTCCTGCAGAAACCTAAGCTTCTTCTGTCCAGTAGAAGCTTCTTTGCACCCACAGCTGGCATTTCCTGGGCATCTGCCCATCTCCGACTTGCTTGTGACTTTTGGACTTGGTCCCCTTGTTCCACAGGTACCCTCGACTGGAAATCCATTGTTGTTGCATTGCTGGTTTGTGTCTTTCCTGCAGTATTCCCCTATCACAACTTCTTTGTCCTTTGGGGAACTTTAGTGCACTTTGCACTCACTTTTCAGGGTCTTGGGGTGGGCTATTTTTCTAACCCTCACTATTTTCTAATAGTCCCAGCGACCCTCTACAAGGTCACATAGGTTTAGGGTCCATTCGTGGTTCGCATTCCACTTTTGGAGTATATGGTTTGTGCTGCCCCTATCCCTATGTGTCCCCATTGCATCCTATTGTAACTATACATTGTTTGCACTGTTTTCTAAGACTATGTACTGCCATTTGATGAATTTTGTTTTGACCAATGACTTTGTGTTTCACCACTGTGCATATTAGTTGCTCAAGTAGCACATTATGGGGGTGATTCTAACTTTGGAGGAGTGTTAATCCGTCCCAAAAGTGACGGTAAAGTGACGGATATACCACCAGCCGTATTACGAGTTCCATAGGATATAATGGACTCGTAATACGGCTGGTGGTAAATCCGTCACTTTTCCGTCACTTTTGGGCCGGATTAACACTTCCTCCAAAGTTAGAATCACCCCCTATATGTTTTGTTCAGTTGAGCCGCCTATTGGCTTTGACATGGCGTTAGCCATTACTTTTTGTATTCAGTTTAGCCGCCTATGTGCTTTGACATTGCATTAGCCATTACATTCTGTATTCTGCCTATTGGCTTTGACATGATGTATTCAGTTTAGCTGCCTATTGGCTTTGACATGCTATTAGATATTACATCCTGTATCCAGCTTAGCTGCCTATTGGCTTTGACATGATATTATACTTGCATTTTGTATTCAGCTTTGCTGCCTATTGGCTTTGACATGATATTATACATTGCATTTTATATTCAGCTCAGATGCCTATTGGCTTTGACATGATATTATACATTGCATTTTATATTCAGCTCAGTTGCCTATTGGCTTTGACATGATATTATACATTGCATTTTGTATTCAGCTCAGCTGCCTATTGGCTTTGACATGACACTAGACATTGCATTTGATATTTAGGTTAGCTGCCTATTGCCTTTAACGTGGAGTTAGATCTTGCAGTTGAGAATCCAAGCTGTATTTTTCCAAGCTGTGTTTTTGCACAAGATGAACCAAGATGTTTTTCTCACAGTAGACTAGACCTGATAAGAGAGGGTACATGGGTTGTTTTTCTCCGCTTGAGCTTGGGAACAGGAGTAGTCTCGGAGACCTGGCCAGTCTCCAAAAGGCTTGCTCAGTTTTCCCAGGTCTGAGAGGAGGGGGCACACCTTTGTAACGAATGTCACAGGCTGCAGAGATTCAGATTCGGATCTGCCTGACCTCGTGCTGGAGCTAGGCGCCAGCTGCCAGCAATCCTGTGTGGGTAGATGAATCTCTTTCTCGCGGCTGACAGGGGTCATCAGCTTGCAGACCTTAGAAAGATGAATCTGTAAATAGTTTCCCACACGGTGAAGTATTTGTTTTGCTTTGCATTCAATATCTTATAAATATAACCTGCTGTGTATATTGCAAACTGTGCATTAACGTGTGCTTGAAAGCTACTAATTCGTCAACATAAAAATCGCGGTTGGGGAAGAATTAACAACAATAAAAGTCTTCTTTGAACTCAGAAGTGCATTTCTGGTGGTTTATGTAAGTGCTTAAAAACAAGATAAGAGGAAAGCACTACAGACTATACTGCATATTTTTGGTATTGTGTACATATAACTTGTGTATATTTGCTATCCTCATACTGAGGGTACACTCTGAGATACTTTGGCATATTGTCATAAAAATAAAGTACCTTTATTTTTTAGTATAACTGTGTATTGTATTTTCTTATGATATTGTGCAAGTGACACTTGTGGTACTGTAGGAGCTTCACTCGTCTCCTAGTTCAGCCTAAGCTGCTCTGCTAAGCTACCATTATCTATCAGCCTATGCTGCTAGACACCCTATACACTAATAAGGGATAACTGGGCCTGGTGCAAGGTGCAAGTACCCCTTGGTACTCACTACAAGGCAATCCAGCCTCCTACAGACAGGTGAAGGGAGTGGGGTGCTGGAAGGGGCAGAGGAGGTTGGAGGTGGGACGGAATGGCCAGGGAAACTGGCTGCCGCCCGAGAGGAGGCCAGAGCCTGAATGGATCTCTGTAGGCCAGACACAGCACCGTGAATGCCATCCAGATAGGCATTGGTCTGCTGCACCTCTGATGCCAGACCCTGGATGGCATTGACAATGGTTGTCTTCCCTACAGAGATGGTTCTCAGGAGGTCAATAGCCTCCTCTGTGAGGGCAGCAGGGCTGACTGGGGCAGGGGAGGAGGTGCCTGGGGTGAAGGAGATGCCCACCTTTCTTGGTGGGCGGGCACGGGCAACTCGGTGGTGAGCAGAAGGGAGGGCGGTGATGGTATGGGTGGTGGTGGAAAATCTCACTGTAGTGGTGTGTGCACTCGGGTCCGCCACCACCTGAGGACCCCCATCGGAGGAGGTCTCAGGTTTACTACCTCCTGTGTTAGTAGCCTCCCCCGCAGAAGTCCCCTCACCCTCCCACCCACTGGTCCCCTGGGCATCCGTTGTCTCTGCCTTGGAGGATCCATGGGCCGCTGCCTCCCCACTTGCTGATGCCTCAGCTCTCTCGCCTGATGTTGATGCTGTACCAAACCAACACAAGAGAACAGGGATGGGGAGACAAAACAGGAGAGGCTCTTTTAAATAGCTGAATGCTGATACACAATGGCCAGACATACACCCACCCAGCAAACACATTCAACAGGAGCACCGTGCACTATGCCCATGGCCATGCACCAGACTACTGACCAGAATACTGATTTAAAACCATCCCCTGAAATACTTTTGGAGCTGAGGTAGGTGAAACCTGACAGGGACACCCCTACACCCTTTGGGGAACATACAGTAGATGGACACCAGTCAAATTCCCTGCTCTAAACAGCATGAGCCCTATCGCACACACAGTCATCCTTCCAGACTGAAGTATGGTCAGTGAGTACTCACCCCCTTGTGACTGTTGTGCAGCCTTCAAGCGCCCATCCAGATCTGGGTACGGCACCGCCAGGATCCGTCGCATGAGGGGTTCAGTGCCCACCCCTTCCAGGTGGGCCTCAGGGATCTTTCGCGCCCAGCTCCGCAGGTCCTCCCACCTCTTTCGACAGTGGGTGCTCTGCCGGTTGTAGACCCCAGGGTCCGTATCTTCTTGGTGCTGGCATGCCAATGTGTCCCCTTCTGGTGGGCACTGACCTAGAAGGGTGACACAGAAATGGAAAACAGAGGTCAGGCACTTGCACGATAGGAACAGCTGGCAGATTGTCCAACATAGGACTGACAGTACTCTCCGATATGCAGGACAGTGGCACGCAGCATTCCATGCACCATGGCCCATCCAGGCTCAAAGGAGCACACATATGTGCAATCCACACCATCCACTACTCACACAGTGCCCCCCAAACCCAGACTCACCTGCACCTCTGGCCGTCCGTAGAGTCTGCCGTACAGGGGCAGGACCCCTTCCACTAGCTTCTCCAGTTCTTCCTAGGTGAAGGCCAGGGCCCTTTCCACTGCACCACATCGAACATCCATAGCCAGAGGCAGGCCACAGCAGTACACAGAGTGGAGTACCTGTCCGCACGAGATCGTGGAGTCAAGTGATCAAACGATGACGAACGCGCGTACGTTCCGCTACGGTATGCACAGTTACTGCCGGCGGCGATCATGATATGCCAGGATTCCCCATTGGTATCCATGTTAGCCACTGAGGGTGCGAACAGCGGTCAACACCGCCTTATGCTGTGACGTCAACCGCTAGCGGTATTAGGTCACTTCCACAATGAAGGGGCAGAACTACAGTGGGCAGACATTTTGCCATCACCGACGCATCTTGAAATTCCTACTGCTCACAATGCAGGGCCTACTAGCCACATGAAGCACCTATGCCTCTATCCATTCCGTATAGTAGCACACATGAATTGCTCTGTTCCCTACTAGTGATGTACATCTACATCTGTCAGGTAGCAGTTATTGTACAGACACTAAAAAGAACAATGCAGTGCATGTATTTTGCACATTTTGACTATGTATGTGTGCACACACTCCTTTTTGTAACCCCTCGTTGGTACCAACCCTTGTGGCGAGGAAGGGCACCATCGGTGTACAGACCACTTGTGGATATCGGGAGCATGGTGGAGCGTCAGATCATTATCACTTACAGACTCACACATGCAACTATTCAGGACCTATGTGCATTACTGGATCCTGGACTAACTTCCAGAAATCGTGATCAGCATGCCATTCCAACTGAGGTGCAGGTGCTCTCTGCACTCCATTTCCTGGCCACAGGCTCATTTCAAGTGACAGTGGGCATGGGTGCTTGTTTATCACAGCCAATATTCATCCAGGTACTGACAAGATTTCTGAATGCATTTGCACAACATCTGCAATCCTATGTGCGATTCCCCCAAAGTGCTGACCTCCCTGACATCAAGTCTGACTTCTATGCCTTTGCAAACATTCCCCATGTCATAGGTGCCATCGATGGCACACACATACCCATCATCCCACCAAGAGTGAGTGAACAGGTGTACAGAAACAGGAAGAACTTTCACTCCATGAACATCCAATTGGTGTGTACTGAAGACCAGTATATTTCCCATGTGAATGCCATATTTCCGGGTTCAGTCCATGATTCATTAGTGTTGAGGAACAGTAGTGTGCCACAGAAGATGGAACAACTACAAGAGGACAGAGGGTGGATCATAGATAAGTCTGCCTGTCACTAACTGACACATTGCAGAAAACTAGCCTGTCTGACTAAGGGACATTATTATGACGGCTCTGTATTGAACCATTTTCTAGGTGATTCTGGATATCCAAACTTGCGTTGGCTCCTGACACCAGTGAGGAATCCCAGGACGGATGCAGAGAGGAAATACAATGAGGCCCATCGACATACTAGGAGGGTGATAGAGCGTACTATAGCTCTCCTGAAGGCTAGATTCCAGTGTCTACATATCTCTGGGGGTTCCTTGGCCTATGTGCCTGATAAGGTGTGTAGAATAGTGGTGGCCTGTTGCATGATGCACAACATGGCAGTGAGACATTCTATCCCTCTTTTGGAGGCGGATGGTGCTATAGGTCCCGATCAGCTACCTCAGAGAGGTGAGGAGAGTGATGGTGAGGATGAGGAAGGGGAATATGTCAATTCCAGGAACCAACTGATACAACTCTACTTCCAATAACTGTGTGGGACTTAAGCCTGTCATTGGGGTTAGTGAATGATACTGTTAGTGTGCTCTGTCATATAGGGGGATTGGTCATGATAGGCGATACATGGACCACTTCTGCATGGTAATGACAGACACTATAAATGCATTCCCTCCTTGCCTAATTTAAAACACACAGTATAATCATCAAGCACAAATTGACAATAAAGTTGTTCTCTGCCAGTTGCATCCATACTCCACTTTGTTCAGCATTGAAGACAGCGGACAGTGTTGCAGGTGTGAAATGTGTTTTATTGGTAGAATAGAGTGAATTGTGCTATATACAGTGATGGGAGTCGTAAGGTTTGGGTGTCCTCAAAACCCACTTGGTGGCAGCCCTGTTGGATGTCTTAGATGGGCCCATTTTGTAGAATAGTACTTCAATTTGCCCTCAGCTAAGTGTTGTTGGTGAATGGGTGGGATGGTTGCTTTGCATTAGTAGCACTGTCAATTGTTGGAGGGGGGCTTGTTCTTAGCTGAGTTTCCAGTGCCATATCTTGGCCTAAGACTACGTTTGGGCGCCTGCTGTGGAGCTTCTTGGGGTGGCATGGTCGGCCCTTGTGATTCCTGGTGGCCATTGTGGCATTGTGCTCTTTCCACTGCTCCATGGCCTGTTGGTGTTGTTCCAGCTGCATCCTCTGACTTTGCTCCAGGGTGGACACAATCTGTGGCAACCTGTCTTGGGTATGTTGGTAGGCCCCCAATACCTCTGTAATAAAGTCCTGGGCTGCTGCATCCATCCGGTGCCCTTCCCCCGACCCACTGGGACACTTTGAACTTTCCCTAGCCCCCTGTGCCTGTGTCCCCTTGACGTGCCACTTGCACTGTGGCCCTCGCCTTCCTACATGTTGGGAGTGGGAGACTGTAGGAAACTACCATCTTGTCTGGCATGATTGTTTTTGCCAATGTGTCACTGGGATCCTGCTAGGCAGGACCCCAGTGTTCATAATGTATGCCCTGTATGTGTTCCCTGTGCGGTGCCTAACTGTATCACTGAGGCTCTGCTAACCAGAACCTCAGTGTTTATGCTCTCTCTGCTTTCTAAAATTGTCACTGCAGGCTAGTGACTAATTTTACCAATTCTCATTGGCACACTGGAAAACCCATATAATTCCCTTGAATATGGTACCTAGGTACCCAGGGTATTGGGGTTCCAGGAGATCCCTATGGGCTGCAGCATTTCTTTTGCCACCCATAGGGAGATCTGACAATTCTTACACAGGACTGCCACTGCAGCCTGAGTGAAATAACGGCCACAGTATTTCCCAGCCATTTTTCACTGCACATAAGTAACTTATAAGTCACCTATAAGTCTAACCCTCAATTGGTGAAGGTTAGGTGCCAAGTACTTAGTGTGTGGGCACCCTGGCACTAGCCAAGGTGCCCCCAAATCGTTCAGGGCAAATTCCCCGAACTTTGTGAGTGCGGGGACACCATTACACACGTGCACTACACATAGGTCACTACCTATGTGTAGCGTCACAATGGTAACTCCGAACATGGCCATGTAACATGTCTAAGATCATGGAATTGTCACCCCAATCTGGTATTGGGGGGGCAATTCCATGATCCCCCGGGTCTCTAGCACAGAACCCGGGTACTGCCAAACTGCCTTTCCGGGGTTTCCACTGCAGCTGCTGCTGCCAACCCCTCAGACAGGTTTCTGCCCTCCTGGGGTCTGGGCAGGCCAGTCCCAGGAAGGCAGAAAAAAAGGATTTCCTCTGAGAGAGGGTTTACACCCTCTCCCTTTGGAAATAGGTGTGAAGGGCTGTGGAGGAGTAGCCTCCCCCAGCCTCTGGAAATGCTTTGATGGGCACAGATGGTGCCCATCTCTGCATAAGCCAGTCTACACCGGTTCGGGGATCCCCCAGCCCTCCTCTGGCTCGAAACTGGACAAAGGAAAGGAGAGTGACCACTCCCTTGATCTGCACCTCCCAAGGGAGGTGCCCAGAGCTCCTCCAGTCTGCCATCTTGGATTCAGAGGTGTTGGGGCACAATGGACTGCTCTGAGTGGCCAGTGCCAGCAGGTGACATCAGAGACCCCTACTGATAGGTGCTTACCTCTCTTGGTAGCCAAACCTCCTTTCTTGGTAGCCAAACCTCGTTTTCTGGCTATTTAGGGTCTCTCCTCTGGGCTATTCCTCAGATAACGAATGCAAGAGCTCACCAGAGTTCCTCTGCACTTCCCTCTTTGACTTCTGCTAAGGATCGACCGCTGACTGCTCCAGGACTCCTGTAAAACCGCAACAAAGTAGCAAGACGACTACCAGCAACATTGTAGTGCCTCATCCTGCCAGCTTTCTCAACTGTTTCCTGGTGGTGCATGCTCTGAGGGCTGTCTGCCTTCACCCTGCACTGGAAGCCAAGAAGAAATCTCCCATGGGTCAACGGAATCTTCCCCCTGCCAACACAGGCCCCAAACTTCTGCATCACCAGTCCTCTGGGTCCCCTCTCATCCTGACGAGCGTGGTCCCTGGAACACAGGAGCTGGGTCCAAGTGTCTCCCACAGTCCAGTGCCACTCTGTCCACATTTGGTGGAGGTAAGTCCTTGCCTCCCCACGCCAGACAGCAAACATGTGTACCGCGTGATTTGCAGCTGCTCCGGCTTCTGTGCACTTCTCCAAAGATTCCTTTGTGCACAGCCTAGCCTGCGTCCCCAGCACTCCGTCCTGCAGTGCTCAACCCGCTGAGTTGGACTCCGACATTGTGGGTCCATCCTTCTGTGACTCTGAGTTCACAGATCTTCTATGTGCCTGTTCCAGTACTTCTGCGGGTGCTGCCTGCTTCTGCTGGGGCTCTCTGAGTTGCTGAGCACCCCCCCTGTTGCCTCCTCCAAGGGGCGACATCCTGGTCCTTCCTGGTCTCCAGCAGCACCCAAAAACCTGAACAGCAACTCTTGCAGCTAGCAAGGCTTGTTTGTGGCATTTCTGCCTGGAAAAACTTCTGCAACATCCAGCACACCATGGTACATCTTCCGTCCTAAGGAGAAGTTCCTAGCCCTTTTCGTTGTTGCAGAATCTTTGGCTTCTTCCACCCGGAGGCAGCCCTTTTGCACCTTCATCCGGGAACTAGTGGGCATCTGCCCCCCCTGGACACTTTAGTTACTCTTGGACTTGGTCCCCTTTCTTTACAGGTCCTCAGGTCCAGGAATCCGTCTTCAGTGTTTTGCTGGTGCTTGTAGTTCTTGCAGAATCCCCTATCACGACTATTGTGTCTTTCTGGGGCAGTAGGGTATCTTTACTCCTACTTTTCAGGGTCTTGGGGTGGGGTATTTTGGACACACTTACTGTTTTTTCACAGTCCCAGCAACCCTCTACAACCTCCCATAGGTCTGGGGTCCATTCGTGATTTGCATTCCACTTTTGGAGTATATGGTTTGTGTTGCCCCTAGACCTATGTCTACCAATTGCATCCTATTGTGATTCTACATTGTTTGCACTACGTTTCTTACTGTTACGTACCTGTTTTGGGTTTGTGTACATATAATTTATGTACATTACTTACCTCCTAAGTGAGCATATCCTCTGAGATACTTTTGGCGTATTGTCACTAAAATAAAGTACCTTTATTTTTAGTAACTCTGAGTATTGTGTTTTCTTATGATATTGTGCTATATGATATAAGTGGTATAGTAGGAGGTTTGCATGTCTCCTAGTTCAGCTTAAGCTGCTTTGCCATAGCTACCTTCTATCAACCTAAGCTGCTAGAAACACCTCTATTCTACTAATAAGGGATAACTGGACCTGGCACAGGGTGTAAGTACCACAAGGTACCCACTATAAGCCAGGCCAGCCTCCTACAGAGACTGTGGCCTCTGTAGCTGTGTTTCACCAGTCTGTGCCCTGGGTACACTGGTGTGGGTATGCCTCCCCTGGCATGCTGGTCTTGCTGGGTGTTGGGGTGACAGTGGTTTCCTGGGTGGGGATGCTGCATGGTGAGAATCCAGGACTGCGTGAGGGGCCTGCATGCTCATCAGTGTCCAGGGATCCTTTGCCAAGGTCTTGTGGTTTGCCTCTGTCCCCCTGGAGGGCTGTGGCACTCCTTGTCACATCCGTTAGGGTTGCATGTGTGGTGGTGCCTGTTGGGGGACATAGACATGTCTTTTACATATGCCTGAAGGTTTGAGGTGTACAGAACTGGGCTATTTTGTGCTGGTGTTACTTTCAGTGGCCTTCCAGGGTGCCTTTGTGAGGTGGACATTGCATTTAATGGCAGTGGTGGGGTTGCATTGTGGTGGGGGGTAATATTCCATTGTGGGTACGTGCAGGGATGGGTGGCTGTGCACAGCGGGAGTGATGTGGGCCTGTTAGTGGGTTGTAGGTGATGCTGGGTGGTGGATGTGGTGGATAATGGCTGGGTGGGGTGCAGGTCGAGGTGGGTGTGGGTGTGGGTGGGATGGGGTGGTGCATGCATTGCAGATGTGTTGCACATGGGGTAATTGTAGATGACTTACCCGAGTCCATTCCTCCAGTGAGTCCAGTGAGTCCTTCTGGGTGCAGGATGGTGAGTACCTTCTCCTCCCAGTCGGTGTAGTCGGGTGGCGTTAGTGGCGGTCCTCCCCCAGACTTCTGCACTGCAATGTGGTGCCTAGATGCCATGGCCCTGACCGTCCCCCGCAGGTCATTCCATCTCTTCCGGATGTCGTCCGTGGTGCGTGAATGGTGTCCCACTGCATTCACCCTGTTCACAATGGTCTGCCACAGCTCCAATTTCTGCGCAATGGGTGTGTGCTGCAACTCGGACCCGAATATTTGTGGCTCCACCTTCAGGATCTCATCCACCATGGTCCTTAGCTCCTTTTCAGTGAAGCGTGGATTTTTGGGGGGGACATGGTGAGTGTGGTGGATGGCGTCGGAACTGGGGACAGGGTATGGGTGCTCCTGTGTGGGTCGATATGCGTGTCCTTTTTGCTGGCGTTCACTGTCTGGCTCTGATGCTCTCCATCTTCTGGTCCTGTTTTCATTTCAAGGGATTGTGGGGTGTGTCTGGGGGTGTTTTATGGGGTTCTGGATGTGTGTCAGATGTGTGGGTGATACGCCTATCCAATGTGTGCACTTGTTGCTGTTGTGTCCTCTTGCCGCCCGTGGTGGTCGCAGCCGCCAATGGTCGTGCGGCCTCCACTGTCCACCGAGGTGATTTGTGCATCATTATTTGGAGGGCGGGATGTGGGTGTGCTTGGCGGTTGCAGGGTGGGGTGGGCTGGGATTCTCACTGACAGGGTCCTGGCGAGGAGTGGTGGTCTGGGAATTTTTGGCGGGGTTGGGTTTTTCAATCATTATGTGGCGGGTTTCGATTCGCCGCCAACGGTGGGATTCTGTTCACCGCCGACACGGCGATCGGCGGTCTTCCCCGCCATGTTCATAATGGCTGCCTAAATCATGCAAAGCAGTGCATTAGCATTTACTTTCTGGTGTAAAAGCTATTTTGCACTGGAAATATACTCTTTGATTAGGACGCAATGTTGGGCAATTGCAGTGCAAATACTCATAGTGTTTGACACACAACTTCCCATTACAATAGCCAGACTGGGAATTGCATTAAATTAGAACACCTCTAACAATGAGAAATGTTTTTATTCCTCAAAGGAACATCACATTGCATGTGTATTGAAGTTCAGAGCATTCAAATAGTGAGTTCGATCCTTATATGTTTGTGTAGAAATATAAATTGATACTGGTAGGGTACGCTTCGAGTGTAAATGCTCTGCTATACTGCACATATTCACCTTTGTAAGGTTGTGCGTTATACAAAACAGCCTTTAAGAGAGGATCTGTAGTGGAAGACAGCAGAAGCGGGCCAATATTTTGTTGCTGTGCTGCGATTGCATCAAACGTTGGTGAACTAGCCCCAAAAATATCTCCTCCCACCATCAAGGATTTCTGTTTAAGACCTGTTAACCAAAATCAGTTTCATGACTTGATTTATTTTGAGTTTTTACTTGGATTTTTAGTTATGGTTCTAGAAAAATGCATTTACATTTTTTGAATGTTTGAGATCTATATAACCTCTAAATCAAGTAGAGGCTCTCAAGAATCACATCGATCCTCACAGAGGACTTTAGCAGCACATTCTACCTCAATCTATTCAAGGTGCAAATTCCACATCTTCTAGCTGGAGATCCAGATAGCGTGTAACGTCTTGCACCTGACTTCATCCTTAATGAGGTTGAAATTGTGATTTAAGCTGTGGGGTCCCTGCCACTTTGCTGCAATAAGCAGGATTACTTGACACATCAAAGGCAGAAAGTACACATTTTCGATCCACTATTCCATCCTTGCTGGTTTTATTATTCTTTTCTATTGGATGCTGCCAATGGTTTAAAAAAACACAAACCAGGAAGGGGAGAGAAACCTTGAAAATAAGAATATGTACAAATTGACAGAATGTGAAATGAGGGTAGAATGGACTGCTTGATGCTCATTAGGGCCAATTCACAGAGTCAGATCCCACACAATCACACTATTTACTGAGCTGCAAAGAGTTCCATCACACATAAGAAAGGCATCTTTGCGTGGTTTCCTCATGGTATCAGTACTTCTGTATTCATTGTATGAAATTTGGCTATTATTTGTGAGGGGTGGAAGCCCCACTCAGGGAACAACAACAATCCTCGTCAGGATGAACACAAAAGTCTAAAGTAACCTGTACTTAACTCTCTTTCGATGTGGTGTCAGCCAATCAGATCAAATCTGTTGATTTGTTTGATCCATGGATCCTCTGCTATGTGATATATACAATTTTTTAACTGCTATTTCTCAAATACTGAACAGATATACAGATCACAAAAGTGTGTTTTTTGCTAAATTTTGGTGTATTTCCATTTTTGTTGTAAATGTGTCCAAGTTTTCTATGGAAGAATGAATGGGGAAAAAGGTTCTGGGACACCCATTTTCTTATCTCTTGCCTGATGGATCACCTTAAAACTTACCAGGAAGGAGTTGAGGTGTATTAGACTTTTTTTTGGTGATGATTTGTGAAGATTCATTAAAGCGTGCAAATGTTATAGGAGAACCAAAATATTGACTTCTTACGGAAACTTAGTCCTACTGATAACTACTCAGAACCGTTTTCCATAGGAAATCGACAAGGCACTGGGGAACATGGACCACCTCCACTGATCCACAATGATGTGCATATTGTAGGTTCCATGGGTGGCATCAGAGCAAACATTGTAAACTAATGGCCATTTCCAGCCAGCACTCAGCATCAGTGCTGGGTTGTGAGCTGGTAGGGGCCACAGGGGCCATAGGGCTCTCCCTGCAGCCCCCAACAGTGGGCATGTTGTAGGTGTCTTGGTGATACACAGCAGCCCCCCATGGTAAAAACAAAAACGGCCAACTCCAGCAGGCACCCTGGATGAGTGCTGGCTGGGGAGCACGCAGAAGTCTCAGAGGCCTTGAGCCTCCCTCCATGGCTCCAAAGTGTAGATGAGTGTGAGTGTCCTGGGTGGGAAAGGAACACCCAAAAACAAGAAATTAGAGTCACTTATTCAGTCAAGGAGCGCCACATAAGGGCCTGCAAGAGTTTCTCAATTAAATAACATAATTAATATATTATTGTTAGACTTGGCAGCTTTTTGGTGTGCCTCCCCTGTCTTTTTGCCTTCTGACCTCCTGGTTTTATGGTTTTGGAGTCTGTTTTTGCTGGTTTATTGTCTCTGCGCACTTTAACACTGCTAATAAGTGCTAAAGTGCAAGTGCTCCCCATATAAAGTGTACTGTGGATTGGTTTATCCATGATTGGCAAATTTGATTTACTAATAAGTCCCTAGTAAAGTGCACAAGGGGTGCCCAGGGCCTGTAACTCAAATGCTACTAGTGGGGCTCCTCTAGACAGTGACACAAAGAGAGCTGGGGTGTAGCCTACATTTCTTTATGAGCCATCTGAGCTAGAGTGGAGGGAGGAGTGGTCGCTTGCACCTGAAGGGACTGTGCCAGCCCTCACACAATGCAGTATCCGACCCCCTGGTGTGTGTCTGGGCCCTGGCCTGGTCAAGGAAGGATCTCGTGAACACTTCAGACTTTGCTTTGAAGTTTGCCAACTGCAAAGGCAGAACGGGGTGCAAGAAGAAGACCCAAACCCCCAGACTTTTAGAATATTTCTGGAATCAAGAGGAACCTCTGCCCAGGAGAAGAGCTGAAGATCTGGAGGAGGAGTACTGTCCCTTTGCTGTATTGATTTGCTGCACTGGCCTGCAGTTGCTGCTTCTGCCTGAAAAGAGTGCAAAGGGTGAACTTTGCTGTGTGTCCTGCTTGAGAGAGTTCTCAAAGGGCTTTGAATAGAACTTAGCTACTGTTGTAAGTCTCAGGGACACCAAGTACTTCAGTTTCTTTGACCTGCAGCACTGGGAACTGTGTGTTTTGTGCTGCTCAAGGGGAGAAACCACGTAAAGCCACTGGCCTGCACTGTGACCTGCCGACGCCGCTTTTTAAAAAGTCTCACAGGTATGTTTATGTCATTTAAAAAAATATATACTTTATTTTAAATATCTTTATAGAATAAATATTTTTAAACTTTGCACTGTGCATATTTATAAATATACATTTTATTCTAATTATTGGTGATTTTTTGACAAAGTCAGTAGGTCTGCTCCATATACGTTGGTGTGCTCACCTCCTGATAAAGCCAACAGTCCACGATTTGTAATTAAATTTATTTTAAGATGTTGGTATCACTTATAAACCGCATGTCTTTTGCTGGTTTATGACGTCAATAGAATCCCTTGATGGAAATATTGAACCATGTGTTTCAAAGATACCAGTTAAGTTTCCTACACACACACACACACATGTTTATATATATATTTGAGTGCTAGGAGGGTGAGGTATAGTTCAGTTGCTTACCATGAGTCAGTGAATGTCAGTGTTTTTCAGTGTTTTTTAGAGTAAAAATTTTAATCATATTATCAATTCAACTGATAATTTTTTGTTTAACAAATTATTTTTGTTATTTTTGTTTCATCATACCTCGCCTACCATAATTTATTTCTGTGATAGTATATACTACAGTGGATTCAAACAATCCTTAGCTAATCATCTGTTCATGAAGCAGGGCTAGTTACCCAGTCCCAATCATACTCAAATCAGCTGTGCATGGCCTTTATACATATTCAGTAGTCTATGTGCTCAGGTCTTAGTGTGCACTCAAATCCTACTGCTATTTCCCATCTTACCCATACCATCTCTGGGTGCAGCTTTGACAGCAGATAGGTCTTGGTGCCTAGGCCCTTGTGCCAGGTCCCTGTGCCACCCAAGCCAGCAGAGCACAACCTTGCACACAACCTTCATGCTTGTACGAGGTCAAAGGGCCTGATCCACTGCTAGGCCCAGTCTGGTCCTTGGCCCTACTCCCTGTCTCACCCAAACCTGCTGAAGTGGCATTGGGTGTGAAGAAGATTCTGAGCACAGAGTCTTACCCAGTGCAAAGTTAAAAAGGAGATTAAAATGTTTTAATTTGTAATGAATTTCGATTGTTTGACAGACCTTATTGAAATATGGCAGATAGTCATATTGGTGCAATCTTCACATCTCAATTGGCATGTAAATAACTCAAATGATTATAAAGTTATTAGAAAATTAAAGCTTTTAAATGCCTTCTTTTTCTGTAGGCCAGGTCAAGCAGAGTAAGAGCCTGTCTGAAGGTTACATTCCATTGGTTTGAGTGTGATGGTGTGGGTGAGAGGCTTAGGAAGAGGGCATTTAATTGGGCCAGAGCACGCACCTAAAGGCCAGTATTTGTAGCTTAAGCTCAGTATCAATAGTCTGGAGACAAAAATGACATCCATCCTGATTGTGTCTATAGACATGTTTGTGAAGAAAAATACTTTAAATTGGTACCAGAAAACCATTTTTTTCCCTGGACAATTTACCCAATCACAAGATGGGCATGACCAAAAACAAGCTGCATGAAATGAATATAACTGCGGGAGTCAAGAATGGGCAAAGGTTAATAGGAATATTTAGTGCAGCAAAAGATTGTTGGAAATTAGGTCTCCAGCTGACAGAGGTATACACCCTTGTCCAAGTAGGGACCAAAATCCTAGTCAGAGTAAGTCACACAATCCAAGTTATCCTGTGCTCACCCTCTGATAGCCTGGCACAGAGCAGGTAGGCTTAACTTAGAAGGCAATGTGTAAAGTATTTGTACAATAACTCATACAGTAACACAGTGAAAAAAACTACAAAAAGTACCCCACACCAGTATAGAAAAAGAAAATTTATCTGAATTAAATAAGATCAAAGTGGCATTAAATACAATAAGCATAGGTCAAGATATCACTTTTTAGAGGTTTACAAGAGTCTCAATCATTAAGAATTAGTAGTTGTATTCTTGTTACACACAGTACCTCAGATGTGTCAAAAAATAATGACGCACGGGCAGCAGAGGAAGAGATGGGTTGAAAAATAAGGCACTGCGTTGGATTTTAAAGAGTGGAACAGACGATGCATCATTTCTTTCCATGCTGCAAGGTGATGCGTTGATTTCCAGGAGGGCAGCCTTGGTTCCTCACTGCGATGTGGGGATATTTTGACATCCAGGAAGGATACGCTAAAAGTCCTTGATGTGCTGGTTTAAGGAGCAGGCCCTGCATCAATCTGGTGAAGTCTTTGTGGTGGCCCTGAGACTTCAGAACAGGAGGCAAGATCAATCTAAGCCCTTGGAGAGCACTTGTGGGGAAGGCCTTTCATCAGAGTCAGAGGCCAGCAGGCAGCAGGGCAACAAGCACTGCAGCAGTCCTTCCCAGCAAAGCAGTCCAGATCAGTCCTTTTGGGCATCCAGGCAGTCCCTCTGATAGAGTCCAAGTGTGGATCCAGAGGTGTCTGATTTGGTGGGGTCACAGACCCAGTATATATCCAAAAATGCCCTTGAAGTCAGGGAAACTTCAAAGAGTGGTTTTGAAGTGCACGAGTTCCCCTTTCAGCCCAGTCCTGTCTGCCAGAATCCCTGCGGGGGGGTTATCAGATCTTCGTGGGAGGGCAGGCGACTGGTCTTTGAAGTGTAAGGGAGGACCCCTCCACCATTACTGCCCAGGAAGACCCATTCAGTATGCAGACCAATGCAGATGTTACTGAGAGTCCTGTGTTTATGGCTGTCTGGGTGGAATGCACAAGCAGAGATATCAATCAACACAGACCAGACGTGGATTGGAGACAGGCTGTAAGGCACAAATGGCAGTACATGCTGAGAAATGCCCACTTTTTATCATTCTGGCCATACTAAACATGACAGTACCACTCTTTTCAGATCAGAATTTACCACTTAAAGGTATATAAGGGCAATTCTAATGCTGGCCTATGAGAGGAGCAGGCCCAACAGCTTTGGAAAATGGATTTGACAGGCCTGAGACATGGTTAAGGGGCTACTTATGTGGGTGGCACAACCAGTGCTGCTGGCCCACTAGTAATATTTAATTTAGAGTCCCATGGCACCTCTAGTGCACTTTACTGGGGACTCACAAGAAAATTAAATATGCTAAATGAGTAAGAACAAATGTTACCATGTTTAGGGGAGAGAGCATTTGCTCTTTAGCACTGGTCAGCAGTGGTAAAGTGTGCAGAGTCCTAAAATCTGCAAAAACAGGGTCAGTAAAAAGGAGGGAAGCAGGCACAAAGTTGGGGGATGACCACCCTAAGGCAGTCATGTTGAACAAAGACCATCCAAATAGTACTGGGAATTAACCCAGCAAAAACGAATATGACTGAAAAAGAGCCCTGCCAATAAAATACAAAAAAAACAAATGAGCCTCATCACCATGCCAAGCCCGGAAATTCAACAGCATGCACCATGCCCAGGTGCACAGGACAGCATACTAGAGCCCCATGTCCTACCTCATTACCAATAACAAGAGGCAGGGACACACATTATCAACTGGCCATACTCACCACAGGTGGGCAGCAGCTTTTGGCCACCGGAGGTCTGACACCCGAACACCACCAGAAACTGCAAGGTGGCCAGACACCTCATAGCACCACAAAGCTACCCCCAAGCCATGCACGAAGGGAGGCAGGAATCCATTCAGCTGACACCCAGCTGGCGATGAGAAAGCAACCTAGGAGGACCCCAGTCCTGCGGGAGCAATCATCCTTCCTTGTCCTGAACATCTTGTCAGCAGACAGAAAAAAGAACAGGTGGAATACTAGGTAAGTACACCTTATGTACTCCCGGTGGGTGGAGATGGAAGGGTGGGATTCCCAGCATTCCTTGTTCTTTTTTTTTCTCTCAGCGTGACAGGTCTATCTCACTTGTAATGGATGGGACAAGGACAGGGGGACCTGGGATAATGTACATCTATTTGTTAATTTTGCAGCCAAAACATTTTTAATTGAAACATTATACACAAATTAATGTGATGTTGGTGCACAGAAATGTGTGGGAATTTAGTTGTCATTCACTGACATTAACTGTTTAGTTGAAGATTATGGCCCTCATTACAACCCTGGTGGTAAATGCCGCCGAACACCGTGATGGTGGGTGCCAAGATACCATGACCGTGGCGGTATACCGTTACGGGTATTATGACCCACACAGAGAAATCCGCCACTATACAGACACCGACACAAGTCCGCCAGTCTAAAGTTCAGTGATAAACTGGCGATACCAAAACCCACACCTTTATGCCAACAGAAATACGCCCACAGGATCAGGACCCACGAATCACCGTGGTGGTCTTTCAACCGTGGTAAACCATTGGCGGTACACACTGACGTGCTCAAAATACACACACACTAACAAAATTACACCACATTGGACAATTAAAAATACACACACCTGACACACATACAGACACCAGACCTACACACTTAATCCAATATAAAACACACACCCACAATACCCACAATACCCACAATCCCTGACAATGAAAAAATGTATTGCCAACTGACAGAGAGACAAGCCAGAAGCACCCACTCAATCCGAGCCACAGAACACCATCACCCATTCACCATCCACGCACCTCACAGCACACATCCCAACACATCACCCCACACACCCTCACACATACCACTCACACTACACCCATGGCACCACAAAGACACCCCATGGTTTCAGAGCAGGAGCAAAGGGTCATGGTGGAGAAAATCATCCGGGTAGAGCCACAGCTATTCGGATCACAGGTGCAGCAGACATCCATTGTAAGGAAGATGGAGCTATGGCGGAGAGTCATGGACAGGGTCAACGCCGTGGGACAGCACCCAAGAACAAAAGATGACATCAGGTGGAACGACCTATGGGGGAAGGTGCGTTCCGTGGTTGCAAGACACCAGATAGCTGTACAGGACTCCCACCTCCTCCCCCACAACTAACAACATGGGAGGAGCAAGTCTTGGCGACCATGCATCCTGAGGGCCTTGCAGGTGTAGCAGGAGGACTGGACTCTGGCAACTCAAATTTTTACTACTTTATCCCCCCACCCT
The DNA here is from genome assembly GCF_031143425.1 of Pleurodeles waltl. Lineage (NCBI taxonomy): Eukaryota > Metazoa > Chordata > Amphibia > Caudata > Salamandridae > Pleurodeles > Pleurodeles waltl. Next base: position 394,359,106 of record NC_090445.1, on the reverse strand, counting down.
ACCTGCATGCCATCACAAACCCCCACCACTACCCTCACCCCATCACTCAACCACCTCACATATACCCCACCATCACACCCCACCAATCCCAATACCAAGCCCCGCATGCCACAACAATGCATGGACACCCATCACAGACCTGCATGGACACCCATCACTAAAGCATGCACATTAGTGACCATCACTTAGCCAACAGAATCACAACTCAAACAAGCCAAAGCTGCCTTGCCAATAACAACCATTGAGGGAAACATACCCATACACAAGATGGCACATGCAGTAACAATAACACTGCATTTACATCCTCAAAGGAACCCACTCAACATCACCCAAGAGGAGGTGCCACCAACATCCAGTCCCCCCACAGAAGAGGCCCACAGTGATGACAGCAGCTCTGCGCACCTTGACCACAATGACCAACCTGGCCCATCAGGGACCTCTGGACAGTCGGTTACCCTGCCACAGTCCCAACCCTCCACAGAGCCTCCCCCCTCCGGAAATACCAGCACAGCACCCACCCAGCAGACCCATAGCTCTGTCTCCAGGACACATCAATCAGCAGTGTGTCCACCACTACAGCGACCCCAGGCAACCCCACAAACCCAAGACAATCAGAGACCTGTGGTCAGTGGCAGTGGGTACACGGTTCAGGGGACTGAGGCACAGGACAACAGGGAAGATGGGAGGACTGCTGTGCGACAGGGGGAGGACAGGCCCAGGGAACCCACTCTCCATGAGACACTTGTAGGGATCCTGGGAGCATACCACCATTCCCAGGAGACCATGGGCCAGATAATGTACAAGTTGCAGGAGACCCAGCGGCTGCAGGAGGGACAGAACCTGGTTATTAGGGAGGACCTCAAACACATCCACGCCACCCTGGTCACCATTGCAGGGGTGCTGGCAGACATGGCCAACACCATGAGGGAGGCTATGGCACACCAACAGACCCCTGACACTAGCCAAACCGAAGAACAGCCCTCCACCTCCACCTGTGCTAGTGGACAGGAGGCCCTGCCACAGGAACAACAGGCCACCAGCACCCCACCCCTGGCAGAAGGAGAACCACCATGCAAAAGGTTCCTGCGATCCAGCCAGAAGCCAGAGAACATTTCCAAGACCCCTGCCAGGAAATAAGACTCTCTTGATTGTCACCCTTCTGTCCCACTATGTTACCCTGTCCACATTGAACTGCTATTGGTCCCCTTCCTATGCCCCATTGGACAATGCACCTGTGATACCAATAGACTGGACTCCACCCTGGACTTTCCTCCATCATCAACCCAGCCCATTGCACATCCCTCTCCACTTATTAGCACATAAATAAACACCCTTGGAACTAATAAAAGTATGGAGGCTGTCAATTGATTCAAATATGTATTCATTTAACAAGCTGTAAACATTGAAATTCAACTGTACAGTCATGTATACATGTATGACCTGTAGTGGGCAGCAGGGAACACACCAGGAGCCAGAGTGGGGCACAGAGATCTGAAAATAGCGATGCCATAGGATACAGTAAGTGGCCATACAATATGGAAAATCAGGCTGCTATGTAAAATGTCTAACACAACACTGCAATGGAAAATGAAGTTACAGTGTCTTACCTGTGTGTCACTGGAAGTATTGAATGAGTGAACTTCTGTTTCACAGCTTCTTCCTCTGCCCCCTCTTCCTCAATATCCACAGGCTCTACCACTGCCACATAACTTCCCCCCGCCTCATCTTCCTGCAGAAAAGGCGCCTGGCGTCTCAAGGCCAGGTTGTGCAACATGCAACAATAATCTGGCACACCTTCATGGGTGAGTAGTAAAGGGATCCACCTGTCAAGTGTAGCCACCGGAACCTGGCCTTCAGGATGCCAAAGGTTCTTTCAATGATCCTCCTTGTTCGCCCATGTGCCTCATTGTTACATTCCTCTGCCCTTGTCCTGGCATTCCTCACTGGGGTCAGTAGCCATGAGAGGTTGGGGCAACCAGAGTCACATGCAAATATTCTAGGGATACCTGTTAGACAGACACTCACTCTGAGGGACAACCCCACACCCTTATACCTATATCAAATGGGTGGGGACCATGGGCTCACCTATTAGCCACACCCAGTGACCCGGGAATTGAGATATCACAAATGGAATGCTGCTATTCCTCAAGATGAAGGCATCATGCACAGAGCCAGGATACCTGGCATTTACATGGGAGATGTACTGGTCCGCCAAACACACCATCTGCACATTCAGAGAGTGATAGCTTTTTCTATTCTTGAGCAATTGTTCATTCCTCCAGGGGGGTAAAAATGCTACATGTGTACCATCAATGGCACCAATGATGTTGGATATATGTCCCAGGGCATAGAAGTCAGCTTTCACTGTGGCCAAATCCTCCACCTGGGGGAATACGATGTAGCTGCGCATGTGTTTCAGCAGGGCAGACAATACTCTGGTCAACACGTTTGAGAACATAGGCTGTGACATGCCTGATGCCATGTCCACTGTCACTTGGAAAGAACTACTTGCCAGGAAATGGATCACTGACAGGACCTGCACAAGAGGGGGAATACCTGTGGGCTGGCGGATAGCTGAAATCAGGTCTGGCTCCAATTGGGCACACAGTTCTTGGATTGTGGCCCTATCAAGTCTGTAGGTCAGGATAATGTGTCTGTCCTCCATTGTCACCAGGTCCACCAGGGGTCTGTACATGGGAGGATGTCTTCATCTCATATTCATCCTCAGCTGTTGAAGTCTAGGGAGAAAAACGGTGAGCAGAGGGTCATATTCACACATCTGTTAAAATAATGATGCATTTCTTCCTTTACAGAAACAGTATGTGAATTTGAGAGTCAGTTGATGTGCCAATGTCTGCTGTGATACAGTTAGGTGCCATGGCTTGTGCCCCCCTAAAATGGCGGCTGCCTGACCTCTGAGGAGAGACAAGTGGAAATGAGGCAATTCCGCTGGTGTGCGTCGTAGTGGTCGGCGGTCGATGACCGCCACACAACTTTGCATTGGTTAACATCAGGCCCTATGGGTTCCAGGAGCCAATGGCGATGTAAGCCGGCGGTGACGGTACGCACCGCCGTGGATGTGACAGCCATTTTCTATCTGTTCACTCGCTTGCTACCTGACCTTCAACAGGAGAGGACCTACACTGCAAGTGCTTCTGTGATCTGTGTCTGGAAGCTACAATGGCTCAAGTGTCTGGGGAAAGGGCCCCTACCTTCACTTCGGAGGAGTTGGAAAGACTGGTGGATGGGGTCCTACCCCAGTACACTTTACTCTATGGTCCTCCTCAAACAGGTGAGTACACTGTGAGAATGATGCTTCGGCCATGAATGTATGGAGTGCTGTGTGTGTAAGCCTCATGTGGGGGAGTTAAGGGGTCCCGGGCAGAGTGCTGCATGTATGGTGGTCAATGTATCTGCGTAAGGGGATGGGAGGGATATGGTGGGCCATGAGTATGAAAGTCCGGACGGTATGACTAATCCCTTTTCTGCTGCCTTTTTCCTGCAGGTCAGCGCCCATCAAAAAAAGGGTATTTGGCGTGCTATCGCCAAGGAGGTGCAGACCCTGGTGTTCTTTGACAGGTGGAGCACCCACTCCTGCAAACGGTGGGAGGACCTGCGCTGCTGTGCAAGCAAGATGGCAGAGGCCTAGCTGGGGCTGGCCTCCCAACGAGGGAGGGGTGCCCGTCATACCCTGACCCCCCTGATGTTCCGCATCCTGACGGTGGCCTATCCGGAGGTGGATGGGCGCTTGAAGGCATCACAGCAGCCACAAGGGGGTGAGTACAGATTCAGAATCATGACTTTGCGCGTGTTAAGTTTTGACCTGGGTGGGGGATGTGGGCTGTGGGTGCCAGGGCAAAAGTGGCAGGATAGGTCCCTTGTTCGGCAGGCTCTGAAGCACTCCACCCACAATAGTGTTAGTGGGCATCTACTACTGGGCAGGGTCCTGTTTGTTTCAGGTGTGCAGCTGATGGCATTATGCTATTTACCCTATGGCCGGAAACTAGCTTTGTAACTGGTAGTGCATGGCCTAGTGCATAGGGCTGCTCCCTGTGTGTTGTGTATGCCAACGGTAGTGTTTTTGCTGACATTAACCAAGTGTATCATCTGTCTCTCCCCCCCTTTTTTCTTTTGTCACCCTGTCCTTGTGTGCATTAGCATCATCTGGCAGAGGAGCAGAGGCACCAGCAACAGAGGGAGCTGCATCCCACATGGGCCTGGAGCCCAAATCCACAGAGGGTAAGGGCACCAGTGGGACGGTGGGCGAGGGGAGCACCATGACAGAGAGAGGAGGGGACACTACAGACAGCGACTCCTCCTCCGATGGAAGCTCCCTGGCGGTGGCAGACACCTCTGTGCCCACCCAAACAACAGGTACAGCCGCCACACCCCCTACCAGCACCGCCCTCCCAGCATCCCCTCAGCGTGTTCCCCGTGCCCGCTAACCAGCAGGGTGGGCATCTCCTTCACCCCAGGCACCTCAGGCCCTGCCCCAGTCAGCCCTGCTGCCCTCAGTGAGGAGGCTATTGACCTCCTTCGATCCCTCACTGTTGGGCAGTCAACCATTCTGAATGACATCCAGGGTGTCGAGAGGCATTTGCAACAAACATATGCATACCTGGAGGGCATTCACTCTGGCGTGGCGGTCCAACAGAGAGTATTTCAGGCTCTGGCCTCTGCACTGATGGCAGCCATTGTCCCTCTCTCTATCCTCCCCCTCCAACATCCTCTACTCAGTCCCAATCCCCTCAACCCCAGCCTATCCCAAGCACACCTTCAGACCAGCATTCACCCAAATCAACACACAGAAGTGGCTCAGGCAAACACAAGCACCACACTTCATCTCACAGGCACTCACACAAGCATCATCCCCATTCAGACACACCTACATCTAAGTGGGCACCCGTCAGCTCAGCCAGTGTGCCACCAACCCCTGCCAAGGTCAAGAAGGTTCTGTCACATTGCAAAAGCAAGAAGGGGACAGCATCCAGCAAGGAGAAGGAGCCACCACCACCCAGCAAAGGCGACGTCAAAGACCCCAGCTGGCAGACCCAAGGAGGCACCACCATCTGCCAAGGGCAGGAAGGGGCACAGAACACCAGCCAAGGTCCTTCAGCCATCCCAGCATGCAGGTGAATGCCTGGTGGCTACCAGCACAACCACCAGCACCACTACCTGCACCGCGGCCAGCACCGCCACATGCACCGTCGCAAGCACCACTACTGGCAGCTGCCCCAGTGGGCAGCCGTCCATGGCTGCAGGGAAAGAGCTGGAGCCTCCCTCCACCACTGGCAGCACCGGCACCTGCACCGCGGTCAGCACCACCACCTACGCCACCGCAAGCACTGCCACCTGCAGCGCTGAAAGTAGCACCACTGGCAGCAGCAGCCCCAGTGGGCAGCCATCCAAGGCTACAGGGGAAGGGCTGAAGCCTCCCCCACCCCTGGCAGCAAACCCACCAGCACCGGCACTACCACCACTGTGCAGCCATAGCCACTAGCGGATGGACTGTAGCCCTGCCTCTATGGCGTATCATGCATTCTACCCACTGCAAATCTCGTGGCTCTGACACCCAGGTGAGGGACTGTGACCTGGCACTCTCAAAGTGCTGCATCTCTGGGCACACAACCCCCTCCAGAACCAGTGGAAGAAGGCGTCCACTCACCCTATCCCTGGCAGGATGAAGCACATCGGCCACAAATCCCCCTCCATAACCAGTGGAAGAAGGCATTCACTCACCCTATCCTTGGCAGGATGAAGCACACTGGGCACAAATCTCCCTCCAAAACCAGTGGAAGAAGGCATCCACTTACCCTATCCTTGGCAGGATGAAGCGCACTGGGCACAATGCCCCCCCCAGAACCTGTGGAAGAAGGCATCCACTCACCCTATCCTTGGCAGGATGAAACACACTGGGCACAATGTCCCCTCCAGAACCAGTGGAGAAGCCACCCACTTGAGAGACTGTGGCCTTGCACTCCCCAGGACCAAGCAGTGGAGAAGCTATCCACTAGAGATACTGTGGCTTTGCACTCCCCAGGACCAAGCAGTGGGCATGGAGCCCCCTCCAGGAGGAGTGGTGTAGTACCATCTTCTGGCTGAGGTGCTTCCCCCTTCACCGTCTCCCTGAGGGGCCTGTGTGATTTTGACCTGATGCCCCTGCAGTGTTCTCTCCATTTGAGGCAGGAGTCAAGTGTGGGCTTGGCCTATGTGTTATGGCTCAGTGGGCCACAGACTATTTTTGTGTGGACATTGTTCCTCATTTTGTATATATTGTATATATTGTACATACTGTTTATTTATTAATGATCGTATTTCTAAGTATTTCTAATATTACACTCATTAGACTCAATTCCTTTTGTCCTTGCGTTATTCCTGAGGTATACATAATGTTGTTGCATGTGTTTGTGTGTATGGTTTGGGGGTGTGGGTGGAGTTGGGAGTGGGGGTGTTGCGTATTACATGTGTGTGTGTGTGTGTGTCATTCTCTTTTTCCTCCCCCCTCCCTTGTGTGCTAGGTACAGTACTCACAGTGGTTGTCGTCGCAGGCGTTGGTGCTCCTGGTATATGAGCAGATACACCAGCATGGGGAAGACCTGCAGCTCGGGCTCCATGGCGCCCTGGTTCTTCCTTGAGTGTCGAGAGGTGAGTGGTTTCCCTTCAAAGTACTGTTTCCGCTGTGCTTTTGATGGAATTGGTACCGCCCCGGAAAAGCTGGCGGATGGGCGGGTTGTAATGGAGTGGGTGGTGCATTGTCTTCTGTCTGGCTGTTGGCAGTTACCAATGTGGTGTTTGTTGCTACCGCCATGGCGGTCGGAGTGTTAAAGTGGCTGTCTGTGTTGCCGGTTTCCGCCATGGTCATGATTCCATTTTTGTTACTGCCGGCCTGTTGGCGGTATTACCGCCGCTTTAACACCAACCGCCAGGGTTGTAATGAGGGCCTATATGTATCTACTCTGCCTATATTAATGGCAAACATTTAATTATACATCAATATTTAGTGAGAGTACTGACAAAGGTTAGACATATTTACAGAGAGTTTGGAAAGTGTGAGAGGATACAGCAGTGTTTTATGAAACCCTGTAGAGAGATATGCCTTTTTTAGTTGTAGAAAATTCCAATGTAAAAGGCCTAGAAAATAAAGTAATTAAAATCTGTAGCTAGGCCAAAATGGCTTACATGTGACCAGGACACTAAGGCTAGCTGAATGTTTTCTGGACAGGAGCACAACAAAATAGGGTGTCAGAAAGGGAGAACATCAATAAACAGAATGCTGGATTGAATACTTAAATTAATCATAGCCACTCCTGAGCACTCTGGGCTACATCCCAATCCATCATTTTTCGCTATCTCAGTTTGCATCAAGCCATATGAAAATCAGCCTTGACCCTGCTCCAGTTTGAGCAGTCTAACTTGAGCTGACAGACCAGGTCCTCCCTGAACCACAACCAGAACCAGAACCAGAACACAAGGAGGTGAGGAAAGATGTCACAAAAGAACAAGTATAGGAAACTTATTTAGCAGGAGAACCAGAAGGGTTTAGTATGTACCTTGTGGTCCATTTTAGAGCACGCTCACAAATATATTAACTAATGTTAGAAAGTGGATTATTAGTAAAGGCAGGTAGGAAACTACACGTGGCACAATCTTTGTTCATCCCTTGGTAGCATGGCCCACAAGCCGTTAGGCTTAAATTAGGAGACAGGTGTGTAAAGCATTTAATTTCAACAAAGAGTAAATAAGTAAAACACAACACTCAATAAAAATCCAGCACCGAATTATAAAGATAAGAAATATTTTTATTTTTACAATGACACCAAAACAACAATCATCTAATTTAGGGAACCAGAGTTATGAAGTTTTAAAGAATAAATGAAAAAAAAGACTTTCTTACGTCTAAAAAACAAAAGCGCCAACCGTGGACATCCAGTAACACTCGACCGGGGCAAAGTTAAAAGTTGAGGCCGACCGAAATGGAGACTTGCTCGGATTCATTGAGCGGAAGGCCTAGGTCAAAGTTTTGCCTTCACACCTAGAAACCTTTCTGGAGCTTTTCTTCCTTGACGCCATGCGGTCCTCCTCAGCAAGTGAATTTTGATGTGACATTGCCTTTCCTTGAGCCTGAGGGGGATGAACCTCAAATTCAGGTCGGGTTTTGGTTAAAGGTAGGCAGCTTGACTCTCAACGTCAGGTCGGTCCACTTATGAACTTTTTTTTCAAAGTTGCTCAAAACATGTCCAAACTTTTGGATCTTTTACCCGAAGTCATTTTTGGGTCCTTCAATTGTCCAAAAACTTGATCCAAGGTTCCAGAAACTTTGAGTTGCTCCTTGGGAGACGGAACTACAGTTCCCAGAATGCAGCTGGTCAGAATCCTCAAATGGCTACTGGACACTGGTCAGCTGGGCTCTTCTTGCAGGACTTGATGCAGAGGAATCTGGTCAGCACCTTTGTACCAGCAGCTTACAGGGAGTCCACTCTTAGAGTTGAAGAACCAAGGAGAGGTCCTTTTCTTGGTGAAGCCCAAAGTGTACAGCTTGTGCAGTCCTTGTGCGTGCAATTCTTCAGGTGCAGGCCAGGGGTCCAACAGGGCAGACATCCTTCTCCAGTATCTTCTTTCAGCAGAGATCTGAATTGTAGGGAAGCAATGTCATATTTATCCTCTTTCCTGGGGGTGTGAAGCAGTCAGTGCTTGTGTCAAATGGGGAACAAGCCACCCCCCACTAAGTTCAGTCAAGGTCTCAATAAATTAATCCTGGCTCAACCCATGGTGGCTTGGCCTCAAGCAGTTAGGCTAAACTTAGGAGACAGGTGGGTGAAGCATTTTATAACAGCAAAATAGTAAATAAGTAAAACACAAAACACCATAAAAATCACCAATTTATATAAATAGAATATATTTACTATCTTTAAAATGACACCAAAGTGACAAAAATCCAATGTAGGTAACCGAAGATATGAATTATTAGAGATTAAGGCCCTCATTATGACATTGGTGGTAAATGTCACTTACTGCCATGCTGACGGCTGCCAACTTACCCCCGTGCTGGCGAATATTCGCCATATTGTGACACACACACACCAATCCAACAGAATACAGCCACGTACACAAATCCGCCAGACCAAAGGTCAGTGGAAAAGTGGCGGTCCCAAAACCCACACCGTTAAGCCAACAGAACAACGCCCATCTCATTATGACCTACGAATCACCATGGCGGACATTCAACAGTAGTGAATAATAGGCGGTACATACCGTCGCGCTCACAATGGACACCCACAGACAAAACAACACCACATTGGCCAATTCAAACAACACACATCTGACACCCATACACACACCACACCCACACACCCACAACACTATAAAAAAACACAACCACATGACCCACAACCCTTTACGAATACAATTAATTGCCACAAGACTGACACCAAGAGCACTGCGATGACTAGAAACACACACCACTCACACCCAAACACCCCTCATGCACTCCACTTCACACACCCCAACACATTACCCAACACACCCTCACCAACACACATCACATAACACCCATGGCACCACAAAGGCTCCCACGTTTTACTGAGGAGGAGTTAAGGGTAATGGTGGAGGAAATCGTCATGGTAGAGCCACAGCTATTTGGAGCACAGGTTCAGCAGATATCAATAGCAAGGAAGATGGAGCTATGGCAGAGAATCGTGGACAGCTATGGCGGAGAATCGTGGACAGGGTCAACGCCATGGGACAGCATCCAAGAACAAGGGACGACATCAGGAAGAGCGACCTACAGGGGAAGTTACGTTCAACTGCAGCAAGACACAAGCTCACTATACAGAGGAATGGTGGAGGACACCCACCTTCTCCCCTACAAGTCACATCATAGGAGGAGCAGGTCTTGGCAATACTACACCCTGAGGGTCTCACCAGAGTTGGAGGAGGACTGCACACTGGTAAGTCAACTTTGAGCAGTTATCACTCCCCATACCTGCATGCCAACAAACACCCACATCCTCACTTCCATCACTCCACACCATCCCACACACTGCACCTACACATATGATCAACCCCAATGCCAAGCCCTGCATGCTGTACCAAGGCATGGACACCCCTCCCAGCCCTGCATGGACAGTCATCCCCAAAGCATGCACAGCAGAGGGAAACTAGCATAACCACTATACACCAACATACACAAGCAAAAGCTGGCAGGGGAACAACAGCCATATATGGGAAGCTACAGAAGTACAACTGTCAAACACCTGAAGCATAATACATCATTTACATCCCACAGACATCCCAGCCAATGTCACTGGATAGGAGGTGCCACCACTATCCAGTCCCCCAACAGAAGAGGCCTACAGTGGAGACAGTAACTCTGGACTTCAGGATCTGGACGATCTACCTGACCCATCAGGGCAGTCGGTCACCCAAGCCCAGTCACAGACCAACACAGAGCCTTCCCCCATCAGGAACCAACACCACAGCAACCACCCTGCATCCCCAAACCTCTGTCCCCAGGATACGTCAATCAGCAGTGTGCCCACCTGTACAGGGACCCTAGGCCACACCTCGCACACAAGACAATCAAGGCTCTCAGGTCAGTGACACTGGGCACACAGTTCAGGGGACAGAGGCGCAGGACAACAGGGACACTGGGAGGACTGCTGTGTGCCAGGGGGAAGCAAAGGAGCAGGGAACCAACTCTCTAGGAGGCACTTTCTGAGATCATGGGAGCCTATCAACATTCCCAGGACACAATGGGCCAGAGCCTATACAACGTGCAGGAGAACAGGCGGCTGCAGGAGGAACAGTATCAGGGGATCAGGGAGGACTTGCAGGCCATTAACACCACCCTGATCTCCATAGCAGGGGTGCTGGCTGACATGGCCAATGTCATGAGGGAGGCAGTGTCACACCAACGGGCCCCTACGACTAGCTAGTCATCTGAACAGCCCTCCACTTCCGCTGCTGCTAGTGGCCAGAAGGCCCCTCCACAGGACCAACAGGCCACCAGCACCCCTCCCCCTGCAGCAGGTGAACAACCCCACAAACGTTCCCTGTAATCCAGACAGAAGCCAGAGATACTTGCCAAGACCACCGCCAGGAAATTAGACTCTCCTGTTTGTCCCCGTTGTGTCCCACTCAGTCACCTTGTTCACCTTGAACTGCCATTGCTCCCCTTCCTATGTCCCCATGGACAAGGCACCTGTGCTACAAACAGACTGGAACAACACTCTGGACTTTCCTCCATCATCACCCCATTCCATTGCACTTTCCCCTCTATATTTTAGCACTACAATAAACACTCTTGGACAACACTCGACTACTAGTATTTCATGTATTGTAAATTGTATTGTTTGAAACAACTACAAACATTGCATATTAACTGTACATAGACTGAGAAGAGAATGAGTGACCTGTAGCTATCTGTTGTGAATACACCGGGAGAATGTGTCATATCACCTACATCTGCAAAATGAATATCCAGAGGTAATAGTAAGTAGTGCAAAGAAGTGGGTAATGCCAGCATGGCAATGCCACAAAGAATAAGATAGTCATAGAAATGTGAAGTTGCACTGTCTCACCTGTGTGTCATTGGAAGTACTGACGTATCACAGGTGTCTTGTTGTCTACATCCTCATCCTCTGCCTCCTCATCCTCGCTATCCTCAGGGTCCACTGCTGCCACAGGGGCATCTCCAGTCTCCTCCTCCTGCAGAAAATGTACATGGCGTCTGAGGGCCAAGTTGTGCATCATGCAGCATGCTAATACTATCTGGCAGACCTTCTTTGGTGAGTAGCACACAGATCCACCTGTTAGATTTAGGCACCTGAATCTGGCCTTCAGGAGGCCAAAAGTCCTTTCAATGATCCTTCTGGTCCGCCCATATGCCTTATTGTAACGTTCTTTTGCCCTTGTTCTGGCATTCCTCACAGGGGTCAGCAGCCATGATAGGTTTGGGTAACCAGAGTCACCTGCAAATATTGAGGGACAACACTTAGCCACATACTGTCCTATATGGCCAACATCATAGGCATACACCAACATATACAGGGTGGGAACCAGGTACATATTTGCCACACTCTGTGCCTCTGTAGTTGGGCCATCACATTTGAGATGCTGCTATACCTCAGGACAAAGGCATCATGCACCAACACAGGATAGTTAGCATTGACGTGGGAGATGTACTGGTCCGCCAAGGACACGATCTGCACATTCATGGAGTGGATACTTTTACGATTCCTGAACATCTGTTCATTCTGGCAGGGTTCACAAATTCAATATGTGTTCCGTCAATTGCACCTATTATATTGGGGATCTGTCTGATTGCATGGAATCCGGCATTCACAGTGGCCAAATTCTCAACCTGGTGGAAAGCAATGTAGCTGCACATGTGTTTTATCAGGGCAGACTCTTCTTAGCATGATTGAGAACATTGGCTGTGACATTCCTACTGACAAGCCCACTGTTACTTGGAAAGAACCAGTTGCCAGGAAATGGAGCATTGATAGCACTTGCACAAGAGGAGGGATCCCAGTAGGGTGACGGATAGCAGATGTCAGGTCAGGCTCCAATTGGGCACACAGCTCTGTGATTGTGGCCCTTTCCAGTCTATAGGTGAGTATTATGTGCCTGTACTCAAGTGTAGCCAAGTCCACCAGGGGTCTGTACGCAGGGGTTTGTCTCCATCTCCTAATCATCTGCAGTGGTAGGTATCTAAGGGACAGAAGAGTGAGTAGGCTGTCACAAACTAAACAATGGAGCCACAACAGCAGTCCGCAATGTGCAAACATGTTATGGGACAGTGTGATTAATGAAGTATCTGCCTATTTATCCAGTGACGCAGCAAGAATCGATAGGCCTGTTCACCCCCACTGAAATGGTGACTGCCTGTCCTGTGTGTATGCACAGGTGCAAGTGAGGTAAAGCTGCTGACGTTGTTCACCATGGGGGTAGGCAGTCGTGAAGTGCTGTCCAATTCATCATTGGTTAATATTGGGCCTTTTGGGGTACAGTGGGCAATGGTAATCTACGCCAGCGGTGACGGTATGCACCGCCTCAGATGTGACTGCCATCTTCTATCTGATTCCTCACTTGTTTCCTTGCCTTCCATAGGATAGGATCTAAGCTACATGTGCTGCTGTGACCTGTGTCTGGAACCTATCATGGCCCGTGTGACCGGGGAAAGGGCCCTAGCCTTCACTTCTGAGGAGTTGGAGCAACTGGTGGATGGGGTCCTACCCCAGTATGAACTGTTGTATGGGCCTCCAGACCAACATGTGAGTACACCTTGGACTCAATGCATGTGACATGAATGCATGGAGTTGTGTGTGAAGGCCTCATTCAAGGGGGATGGGTGGATGTCCTCTTGGCAGTGTACATGTTTTAGGTTGGGCTATGTGTGTGGCAATGGTGATGCAAACGGGTATGGTGGTCCATTTGTGTGACAGACTAGACTGATTGTCTAATGGTGTTCCCCTGTCAGTATTGCCTCTGCAGGTCAGCGCCCATCAAAAGAAGGGAATATGGGGTGCCGTCAACAAGGATGTGCGGACCCTGGCGGTCTATGGCAGGTGGATCACCCACTGTTGCAAACGGTGGGAGGACCTGAGACGCTGGGTGCGAAAGACTGCGGAGGCCCAGCTGGGGATGGCCTCCCAATGAGGATGGGGTGCCCGTTGGACCTTGACCCCCCTGATGGCCCGCATACTGGAGTGGCCTACCCTAAGCTGGATAGGCGCTTGAGGGCATCACAACAGCCACAAGAGGCCACAGTGACTATCATTACAATTTACGGCTGGTGGGGTGGTATCCAAGTGGTGGTTGTGTGTCCTTGGGTGCCCCTAGGCCAGGCCAGACATAGCAGCATAGGTCCTCTGGTGGCTAAGGGTTTGAATGGGAAATACTGCTTACCTAGCTTATTAGTATTCACTTCCGGGCAGGGCTGCGTGGGTCCCAGGTGTGCTGCAGTTGGCAGTGCATGCCCCTCCTCATTCCTTTATGACTAACCATTTCACTGGTAGTGCCATGCATAGTGTGTAGGCCTGTTCCCTGTGTGTGAGGGTGCTGTGTATGCCAACGGTGGTGTTGGTGCAGTCATTGACCCTGTGTATCCTTTGTCTCTCCCCCTTTCTTATTTTGTCATACTGCCCTTATGTGCATTAACATCATCTGGTGGAGGAGCACAGGCACCAGTGACAGAGGGAGCTGCATCCCACAGGTTCCTGGAGGCAAAGCACACTAACGATGAGGGTACCAGTGGGATGGAGGGTGAGGGGGGGCACCACGGCGGAGACTGGAGGGGACAATACAGACTCTGATACCTCCTCCGATGGAAGCTCCCTGGTGGTGGCAGACACCTCTGTGACCACCCCAGCTTCAGGTACAGCCACCACCCGTACCAGCACTGCCCTCTCAGTAGCCTCTCAGCTAGTTGCCCATGCCCGCTCACCCAGGAGGGTGGGCATCTCCTTCACCCCAGGCACATCAGGCCCTGCCCTAGTGACCCTGCTGACCTGAGTGAGGAGGCTATGGACCTCCTGAGACCCATCTCTGTAAGGCAAACAACCATTCTGAATGCCATCCAGTGGCTGGCAGCCCATATGCAGCAATCTAGTAAATTCCTGGAGGGCATTGACGGTGGATTGGCGGCCTAACAGAGATCAATTCAGGCACTGACCTCCTCTCTGATGGCAGCCATTGTCCTTGTTTCAACTGTCACCCCTCCAACTTCCACTTCCCAGGCCCATTCCCCTCAACCCCAACCCATTCCAAGCACAAAGGCAGATGACCATGCACACAAGACAACACTCAAGAGTGTCATAGGAAAACACAAGCACCACACTTCAGCTCACAGGCACTGACACAAACACCATTCAGTTGCAGACACAACAACATCCACTATCTCCACTGTCTCCCCCTCCTCCTCCACCTCCCACCCAGTTGCATCTACTCTCACACCTGCATGCACTACATCAGTATCCACTACCAACATCATCACCACACCAAGCAGAACACACACCTCACTGGCAGACAACTCCACAACATCCATTCACATGTCCCCTGTGTCCCCTCCCACATGCCTGCCCCTCCTCCTAATGTACACAAACACAAGCACTCAGACACCCAACAGCCATCCACCTCACAACAGCAGACAGCCCATGCCCCTGCACCCAAATCCAGCCGACAAACACCTCTAACAACCACTCCCTAATCCTACACTCCCATTATTCCTCGCTCCTCCCACCTCAACGTCCCTAAAAAGCTTTTCCTTTACATGATTGACCTCTTCTCTACCCCTCCCCCATCCTGCATGTAAGGGCAGGGTAGCAAGGACCTAGCCAAGCACCTCAGCCAAACAGTCCATGGGCCCAGTGGTAGCACCACCTACTTGTAGTGGTAGGGATTCCAGGCCAACAATACTAAAGGGGAAGGAGCCTGCACCAGCTACTAAGAAGGGGAACGAGCCTGCACCAGCTGCTAAGAAGGAGAAGGAGCCTGCACCAGCTGCTAAGAAGGAGAAGGAGCCTGCACCAGCTGGAAAGACGAGGAAGGAGCCTGCACCTTCTGCAAAGAAGGAGAAGAAGCCTGCACCAGCAGGCAGAGGGGGTAAGAATCCATCCACCAGGGTCAGGAAGGGTAAGGGATCCCCAACCCATGAGCAGGAGAAGAGGAGGCAATCTACGCCAGCGGAAGCTGCCAGCCAAACACCCCCACCACCACCAGCTGTCAAGTGGCCCCCACCGCCAGTCGTGGTTGTGCAGCCATCAGAGAGTGCAGGGGCTGAGCAGGAGCCTCCCCCAACAACCACTACAGTGCAGCCATCAGATGGTGTAGGGGCTGAGCAGGAGCCTCCCCCAACCACCACCACAGTGCACCCATCACCGCCGGCGGACGCCATATAGTCCAGCTCCCAAGGCCTGCCCCCTCCAGATCCAGTTGGCAAGACACCCACTTGAGAGACTGTGGCCTTGTACTCCCCGGGACAAAGCACAGGGCATGTATCCCCCTCCAGAACCAGTGGGCAAGACACCCACTTGAGAGACTGTGGTCTTGCACTCCCCAGGACAAAGCACAGGGCACGTTGCCCCCTCCAGACCCTGTGGCCAAGACACACGCCTGAGAGACTGTGGCCTTGCAGTCCCCAGGACAAATCACAGGGCATGTTGCCCCCTCCAGAACCAGTGGGCAAGGCACCCACTTGAGATACTGTGGCCTTGCACTCCCCAGGACAAAGCACAGGGCATGTTGCCCCCTCCAGAACCAGCGGGCAAGACACCCACTTGAGAGACTGTGGCCTTGCACTCCCCAGAACAAAGAGCAAAGGGCATGTTGCCCCCTTCAGAACCAGTGGGCAAGACACCCACTTGAGAGACTGTGGCCTTGCACTCCCCAGGACAAAGAGCAATGGGCATGTTACCCCCTCCAGAACCAGAGGGCTTGTTCCTGAATCCAGCTGAGGTGCCCCCTCCTCCCCCTAAGGTGCCTGTCTATTTGACAAGGATTCGAGTGGAGCCTTGGACTGTGCCCTGTGGCCATGTGGGCCCATTGAACTATGAACTAGGCAGTGTCCCTTTTTTATACAAGGGTACGGATCTGTTTCATGGCCAAATCATATTGTTGATTTTATTGTTGGACTGATTACAATCATTTTCATAAATTCCTGTTGCCTTTGCATTATTCTGCAGATTTTCGTGGTCAAATTGTGTTTGTAATGCATATGGTTGTGTGTATGGCGTGTGTATGTTGGGTGTGTGTGGTGTGTGTGTGTGTCCCTCTCATTTTCCTCCCACCCTTGCTTGTGTGCTAGGCGGCTGTACTTACCGTTGTCCTCTTCGCCAGCTTTGTTGTTACAGGTGGGGCATTACGTAGAATATAATCGGAAAGACTTGCAGTTTGGGTTCCATGGTGGCGTGGTTCTTCCCTCTGTGTCCAATAGTTAGTCAATTCACTTCTGTGATGTGTTTCCACCAGGCTTTTGATGGTGTTGGTACTGCTCCGGAAAAGGTGACGGAATCGTGTGTCTTAATATGGTGGGCAGTACTTTGTCTTCCGCCTGGTGTAGATGGCTACCGCCGTGGTGACTGTTGTTTCCGCCCTGGCGGTTGGTGTGGTACATTGGCTGTCTATTGGAGATATCACCGCCATGGTCATAATTTGGCGGTAGTTACCGCCAACCTGTTAGCGGCATTACCGCTACTTTGTCACTGACTGCCAGGGTCATAATGAAAGCCTAAATGTCTTTTAGCACCTAGAAACAAAAGGTGCACTTGAGACATATGAGACTTATTGTTGCACTTGACCAGGACAAAGTCAAAATTTGAGGCCGACTGCGATAGAGCCCTGTTCGGGTACACTGAGCAGGAGGCCTTGGTTAAAGTTTTACCTTCACATTTAGAAAAGTTCTTGAAGATTTTTCTCCTACTGAAATCACAACTTGAGGTGCGGGAGGCCTTGATCTAATTTGTATGTTCAGAATTAGCAACTTTTTCGGGAAAATTTCCTCTGACTGGGACCAAGTCAAAAGTTGAGGACAACCATGATGGAACGCTCCTCAGATGCACTGCATGGGAGGTCTCAGTCAATCTTTTACCTTTGGACTTTTAAACTTTTTTGGAGCTTTTCTTCCATGACTTTGGGCGGTCCGCCTCAGCAAGCTAATTTAGGTGCAACATTGTCCAATTGCCTTTCTATGAGCCCCCGGTCAAATTCTGGAAGTCTGGAGCTCCGGAGCTTTCAAACAGGATGAACCTGCAAGTCAGTCTGGGTTGTGGTCAACGTTGGCCGACTTGACTCTTGACGTCAGGTCTGTCCACTCATGGAGATTTTTTTTAAAGTTGCTCCAAACTTCTGGATCTTCTTCCAGAAGTGCTTTCAAGGTCCTTCAAGTGTCCACAACTCACCCCAAGGTTCCAGAAGCTCTGAGTTGCCCTTTGGGGGTTAGGACTTCAACTCCCAGAATGCACCTGCTCAAACTCCTACAATTGCCACTGGACACTGGTCAGCTGGGCTAATTCTGCAGGACTTGATGCAGGAGACTCTGGCCAGCTCCTTTGTACCTGTAGCTTACAGGGAGTCCCTTTCTGGGGTTGTAGAAGTAAGACAAAGTCCAAAGTGTGCAGCTGGTGCAGTCCTTCTGAGTGCAGGGTCCAGGTGCAGGCCAGGGGTCTAGCAGAGCAGTTCTTCCTATTGTCTCTTTTCCACAAGGGATCTGAAGTGTGGAGCAGCTCTGCCATATTTATTCTTACTCCTGGGGTGGGAAGCAGGGGCGTTCTCCTGTCCAATCACATGCAGGCCACCACCCTTTTGGATGACCAATTCCTGTGCAGTGTGGCAAAATGAATCCCAGGGAGCAACATTCTCTAAAATTCTAACATGGATAAAATTCCTCCTTGGACGTTAGTTCTGGCTGGGTCCGCCCACTGGTGTGGCTGAGTCTCCCTTAACACACCCCTTCCAGCCCCTCTCCTAATCTAATCAGTGGGGCTCCCATCAGTCTGGGGGAGCAGGAAATCGGGGATGTCCATTTTCTGTCCCAATTGGCTTTCCCTCCTTTGAAGACCAGTTTGGCTACTCTGCGTCCATCCTGCTCTGCCATCTGGTGCAGCAGTTCTCTTCCCACCAGATGCTTCCTTTGTCTAAGCCCAGGCCAGCTCACTATTAAGGTAGTCTGGCACAGGCTGCCAGAGGCTGACCAATCAGGAAAGAGCACTGCAGGGCTGAATTTGGTAACTTTTAGAAAGAGTTCTAAAAGTCTTTTCCTGTGTTGGTTATACAGAATTTATATTTGGCAAGGTATTGGATTTATATACGGTACCAAACTTGGGATATTTAACTCACCTCCATTGTACACAAGTTTTTTTATTTTTAAATAAAGTCTCCCAAAGTTAGCCTGTGGAGTCAATTGACTACAATGAATAAAGAAAAATGGCTGTTTTTCCATCACAAGGGCAGAAAAACATATTTTATAAAGCCCCAGCTTAAATCTACTCTGCACACAACCCTTGGGGCACCAAGTGCAGGCTTTAGGGGTGATGTGAAATAACAAGGTACTTGAAGACTTTGGGAGTACGTTTAATTCCAAACTCTAATTTGGGGTTATTTGTAACTTGAAAGCAGCCAGCAAGGCAGGCCAGCCTTTAGAATGACACCAAAGACCACAACAGTACAGCCAGGGGTTCCCTATCTATCCTGGGGTCCCTAATTCTACATGCCCTATCATATACTAGGGGCTTATAGGTAGGTTGTCAAAGTAAACTATAATTATGTCTAATTTGCGTATACCATTTTAGATGGAGCACTGGCACTAGAACTGGTTAGCAGTGCCCAGGGTACAGTCAGAGTCAGTAACCACCAGTATCAGTCAAACGTTTTAGGGAGGATCAGGGCAAAAAGGATGACTTTCTCCCCCTTGAGCATTGTGTGGTAGCACACTGTCATTTGCAGTCCGCACATTTCTACTGAAATTGCTGCTAAATTTGAACACACATACCTTTTTACTTATAAAACCATATGTGCACAAGTGATAATGTGTGAAAATGAGGTTTCAGCGAATACTTATCTCTGTGCATCTCCAAGTAAAGTTTCTTGATTCGTTTTGATCTATCAACATCCATGTTTCTGTTACACTTAAGAGCCACAAGTTTGAACTGATCCTGTGCAGGGAGAAGCGGCTCAAGTGTCAGGCATAGCATGGAGCATGGTGCAAGAAGTGGAGGGGAACAGCAGTGCATCTAGGAGCTGTCAAGGGAGTTCTGTTGATGCCCCGCTTGACATGGGGCTGTAGAGAGGAGACCTAAAGTGCCATTCCTCCAGAGACAGCAACTGGTGACCATGCTGGATGAGAAACCTCTGGAGCAAAATTAGAGGTGGATGCAGAGGTGGAACAAGGCAGGGGCAGGGTGGCTGCTAGGGCAGAGGCTCAGGTGCTCATGGCTCACCGGCATCTACCTCAGTGAGTGCTCAGTTGGAAGTGTTGCCGGTGCTGGAGGTGCTGGTGGAGGTAAGGGGCATAGATTGCAGATACAGGTGTCAGGCAAAAGAGGGGTGTCCCTTTAACTCTATCAGGAACTTTCCCTGGCACTTCTAAAAACAAACTTTTGTCTCCAGCTGGTACGACCATCTGCCTTCAGCCCACAACTGTGTTTAAGCATAAGGGTCCTAATGGGCACCATTTGGCATATCTGATATATTTCTTCCACTTCCCGGTGTATTGATGTGAAGGTCATCTGGCATATTTTTTGCTTTGCTGTTGTTTTATTTGACCAAACCTTAGGAGAACTGTTGGGGGTGCTGTAGGCCATGCTCCTGCCTCCCCCCGGTTGGCACAATTCTTGCTGATCCCTTCCAGGGGAGATGTGGCAGCACCTTAAGGGTTCTAATGGACAAAATTATAAACAAAGACTCGGGGTAACAAAGGGGTGTTGTGGAATTATTGGCTTACAACAGTAGGATGTTCACCATGTCCTGTGGGGGTGGCCTGTTTAGGCTCAAGAGCGGCTTGTGGGCCCTGGTGTACCCTCCCCCTCCCGAGGTACCCTCTTTTTGGACTCTTTATGTTTGATTGGATCACCAGGCTCATTTCCTGGTGTACCATAGAGTATTCTGAAGGAAGGGTTGATCGGGTACGAGAAACACAGGGATCAGAACTGTATCCCCAAGGGGATGGGAAGGATTATCTGGGGAACAACCCCAGGGGAGATCAAAGGATACACATCACCAATCTGAAATTTATTTCTCCATAAGGTATCCTTAATCCCAGACACGAAAATGCACTGTTAGCACTCAACAATCAATTAGTAACCATGCCTTCGTAGGACAGATTTCTGTTATTTTTTTATTGACCCTCACCAACTGTAGTAGTAGCATGCTTCATCATCTGGTTCTCCCCAGCCCCTACAAGCCAGGGTGGGCTCAACCGACTAGCGGGAGCCCTTAAATAGATCCTATTGGAGGTCTAAAGATTGAAAATTCCTTACTGATCACAAATGTAGTCCTTTATTATCTGTGTCAATAGGTATGACTAAAACAACAAAAACAAAGGGGTACTGTAGGTTATACTGGTCCTTCGACCTTCAACTATTCTTTTATTGTGCGGACATGTTTCAGCCCTTGGAAGGCCATAAAGGTCTTGGGATTTCTTCAGGCCAAAGGATCTAAAGTGTAGCCCTTGTGAATAATACACCTCAGTAATGAAAAAAGAGGTCATGTGTAATGTATTAGATACGCATGCGGAGAGGTAGGATCTATTTGAGTGCTCCCGCTAGTTGGTTAAGCCCACTCTGGCTTGTAGGGGCTGGGTCAGGCCCAATGATAAAGCATGCCACTACTAGAGTGGGTGAAGGCAAATAAAAAAGGAACGGAAATCTGTCCTAAAAGGCATAATCAGTAACTTAGAGAATACCATGATGGCAAACAAACTTTGATCTGGGAGAATTCTCTTGTCCAGACTCTATCAAAAAATTAAATCTAATCCATTAAGGAATAGAGCCCCACCTTGGAATCCTTAAGGGGAGTGGTATTATTCCTATGTATTCCAAAACGTTCAAGAAGAATCCTGTTCGATGAAGCCTGGGGGGCAGCCAGAGTTGATTCATAGCCCAAAGATGGAGAAAGCCCCCCTGGAAGTGTCCTCGGAAGGTCTAGAGTGCACAAGCCCTTCCAACCACCACAACAAAGTACAGTGACCCATCCTAATTATGGTGAGAAGAGTGTAATGAGACCCCCCTCTGATTAGTAATGAAAAGGAAGTACACCAGGTGTTGCTAGGTTCTCAGCAATCTATTGTGCTGGATTATATGCCCCTGGACATATATCCTTTGAAATCTAGCCCTTGGGCAGTGAATAGGAACATGGAGTCTCCTCTGTTAGTAATGCCTACAAAACAGCGTATAATCCAGAAAACGTAAATGGACTGGTACTCTAGCACTCCTAATTAAACAGGTGGGGTGGCATGAGATATATCGTTGACTACTGACCTGTCATTAAATCCTCCAGTTATTATTTCAGCTGATTATGTGTGCTATTCAAGATTGTTCCAACGTTTGGTGTGTATTCTGTTGTCTATCATGGCTTTACTGGAAAAACATACAGTTGGCTTGGACTATATGTTTGATATTTTGGTGGTTATTCTTAAAGAAATGCCTCGTACATCGGCTGGGGCCACGAAGGGAAATAATTGAACCCTTCATGTTCCCAGAACAGTAGAGTCAGTAAGGCGAGCTGGTCGCTCTAATGTTCCTCAGTCCCAGAGGAAGGTAAAATGACGTGACTGGTCAATTGATTTAACTACTTTAGAAGATCTTTTTAAAGAAGGTTAGCATTCTGGCCTAACAGCCAGTAACAATGGGGGCGCACTATGCAAGCTCCTAAGCAGCCGAAAAGTATGGAAGGTGTATTCAATCCTTAAAAAGAAGCAGAAAAAAAGTAAATGTATGACCCCCAAAGCCCAGAATGTCGAACAGGAAGATCTTCAGAAGCTGGGTAAGTGTAAAGTTAAGGGATTTTTTTTTTTTTTTTTAAATAAAAGAGGTTTAAGTAGAGTTAATGATGTAATCTCAGTCAAAGAGACTCATGGTCTAAAAACTGATAGCGATAACTTTCACTCGAGGAACACTGCCTCAGAAAGCAAAGTGTCAGAAAGTTCCAATTGTGTATTATCTGTCCTTAGTCCACATGTAAAACCATACAACGCAACGTATACTTTATCAAGTCAGTCAAAATACAGGGACTTGTGCCTGAAAAGGTGGGGAGGGACACATGGTTGTCAAAAGGGAAAAGAGGTGGTGGTGATCTCAACGACCCTGGATTTGATTGTTCTATTTGACAATGAGCTTTCTGTTTTAAATATTAAATAGATCTTTATTTGCTGCATTTGTTGGCTCATATAGACCAGTTAAACATTATAAAGAGTAGGGTTATTTAACTGGTAGAACTACTAAATGATGGTGGAGAGAAAAAGTCAAGGGTTACCTTATACTCACAAACAGTAGTCAACCTAAAATTGAAAAATTTCGATTTTTTTATATGAAGAGGGCTTGATATAGTCCCATACACCCAGAGATTTTGTAGATAGGATGGTTTTAAATTTAGCTAAGGGAATAGGTAATTTCTCTCAGATAATGGGATAATCTCTCCTGAGGAGCTGGAGCGCATTGCAAAGTTAACTGTAATTTCCTGCTCAGCGGGGAACAGAAGGGTATCCCTTTTAAAACAGAATTTAATCAAGGAGAAGTGGGAGGACACCTTGCAGTAGTGTCAGTGGTTGGAGGGAACCCATAATGATAAAGAGCCTAAGCCAACAGCATACACTTACTCTATTTAGCAATCAAATGAATATAGTCTCTTGGAACTTAGCGGGATGCTTGAAAAGCGTAGTGAAAATTCGAAATATCACTTCATTAAACACAGATAAAGATGGGTAACTGGTACATTAGGGGTATAAGAAGATTAACAGCCCGTGAAAAAGTCTAGGAAGGACAATGCTAGCGGAGGCATCGGCACATTACAGAGTGCACACCGCTCATGGTCCTATAAAGTGTTCCGTCTTCCTTCAAATTTACTTAATCGTATACTTTTTGGTAACAAAACAGAGAGAGATTTTTTCTTGGCCCGATGATGTTGGCAAATATGTATTTACCACCTAGGAAAGAGTATAACCAACTCTTGAGAAGGAAGGGCCGCCCCCCCAGTGATCTGTACAGAAGAATGAGGGTCTTCCACAAGTCGATTAACACAAATCCATCTGAATAATTTCTTATTGTTATGTTGACTTATGAAGTCAGTGGCAGTACAGTCCCGGACCAGGCATATAATTGTGATTGGTGACCTTAATATACTTTCTCCATAGTATTTTATCCTTCTCTATTGAGAACAAATTCGAGTCTACCAATAATTGGCAGATAGGAGGGGAGGAGCAGGTGATTTTAAGATTACCAATGGTAAGGCATCATGGAACCCTGCAAATAAGCTTTCTCTAACTAGTGACCTGAGAAGAAAAGTTGAGGATATTCTTAACAAGAGTTGGATATCGGCAGCATCTTACACAAAAGATATGGAAATTTGTAAAGGTTCGAAAAGGTATCAATCATAGGAACCAGGTGAGGAGTCTAAATCAAGGGTTTCCCCTGAATGGGTTGATAAATAAACTTCAAAGGTGAACATTTTATTTTTATTCAAAAGAATATAATAAATTCATACATTTTCTTTGGAGGAGGTGATCAAGGTGTTTAGGGTCACAAAAAAGAAAGAAGCCAATAGGGGATGGATAGAAATTACTGGATATCATGGGGGAATGTTCCGGTAGTATAGATAAGCCCCTAATTAATAACATCACAAGTGAAGTCGAGATTAAGTAAATCATTTTGTAGTATGCTTTAAATGATGTAGTGAATGATTTAATAGATCAGAGTTTGTCAAAACCTAGGCCCAGAAATAGGGATGAGGTTACCCTCCCTTACTCTACAGGGGTGCAAAATCATTCAGGGCATAAATGCTTTGGGGTGAGAGGGCCTGATCAGCTGCCTATGTCCATCAGTAAGCTAGAGTTTCACTCATGGGTGACCTATTAGACTGCTCTGTATAAATGTTCTTACATATCAGGCAAGATACCTAATTCTTGGAGCAGCAGCATTGTCCTCCCTTTGCATAAAAAAGCCCCCACTAATTTACCCATGAATTATAGACAAATTATGCTTTTAGACACAACTGGGAACATCTTTGCGAAGTCCATATTTAATCATATGCAGGATTGGGTAAAGGAAATGTAGATTTTGCCCTTGGAACAGGCAGGTTTCATCCAAACTGTTCCAGCTTAGATAATAAAACTATACCACGCCTTATCACAGAAAAGTTTGCCAGGAAAAGGGGGAAGTCCAGTTTGAGTGGTACTGACCTTGTGGGCAGGCACACTCTATGGAGGAATCTCAAGGACTTGGGTATCCCAGAGGGTCTACTAAAATGAATAACCTTACATTTTGACTCATGGTGCCAAGCAATGTTGTGAGGAAATCAAGGACTTACACCTAAGATCGAAAAAGAACTGGCTTTAAAAAGGGTTTTATTAGCACCTCTTGTTTTCTCACTATATGTTGCTGATTTGCCCTGACCGATGGACCATGTAGGAGGAGACACCCCAAAGGTTGGGTTGTACCCACCAGGGACTCTCCTATATGCTAATGACATTATATTACTGGATTTGACTGCAAAAGGGTTGCAGAAGCTCCTTCATGCTCTATTAGCCTATGCAGATAGGTATTGTCTGAAGTTTAATGTGGATAAAAGCACATTATTTACATTCCATTAGAGGGGATGCCTTTTGAGAACACATTATAGTTGGCCTTTGGGTAAAGTGGCATTAGAAATAGTGAAATTGTATCCTTATTAGGGTAAAATGTTTTTGATGATCTGTGCGAAAAAGGTCCTATCACCCATTTGACAAGTAAGTCTCTATTTGATGCAAATTGACTTAAGGCACTATGGGGCAACATAGAGAAGGCACCTTATTCATTTACTTAGTGTGTCTAAGATGAAAATACCACCTACACTGCTATATGGAGTGGAAACTATAGACATTAAGTATTGGCACTTTATGCACAAAGTAGAAGGAGACATTTTGAGATAAATTTGTAATTTAAATGCCATGGCACAAATTGAGACATTGCACATAGTAATGGGGTTGATTAGCATAATTAAAAGAAGGCTGGCATCTTTAGAACATTGGGTCTTTCACCTTATGCACTCAGAAGAGAACTCCATGAGGAAACCTATAAGCATTGAATGTCTTCCTTCATTAAGGAGAGATTACACCCTGATGTCAAACCTCCTGCAACCACCTGAGCTCTTTAGTCTTTTTTTTATAGACCTGCCAAATATGAGCTATAAGAGCCTCTAAAGCTATTCAAAAAATTCCAATAAAGTTAGATCGATGGAACAGGACAGTCACCAAGCAGGAGTCTAAAAGACTGGAGGAAATAATAAAGAGTGCTAGAGTTTCTGCTCCTCAGTCTTATCTAAGATGGAACCAAGATCATTGGGTCCGAGGCTATGTGCTGATGTTTAGATTAAATTATCTTCCCCTAAACTGTGTTTTAGATGAGTGGCCCTATATCATTTGGGTTGATAGGAGGTGTACCCTGTGCATGGGTGCAGAATAGACGATTGATCGGATACTCTTTGTCTTCCCTGTTATAAAGCCAGTTAGATGTTGTTTCTTAAAACCCCTGTTTTTAAAGCATGGTATTAACTCAGCTAGAGCAGCTGCACAGTTCCCATGCAACCCAGTCAATGAGATGATGAGTTATAATATATTTACATATTTTAAGAGTTTTTTAATCATGTATTTTAAAAAATCCAATTGTATCTTAATTGAATGTAAAATGTCTCACATGGTATAAAGCCAAATTTGTTGATTTACTGTGTTTTTCTTTTATTGAATGTACATTTTTATATGTGGTATTAATGTAGAATTTGCTGATTTAATGTAAATCTCTGTAGATCTAAAAACTTTAAATACAATTCTTACACTTCAGGTATACAACAAAGTGCCTAATTTATGCTGTGTAATGGCTGATAACCTATGAAATATTTGTACAGGTCATTTTCAGATATTTGAATGCTATTGTGTTAGAAAGAAATGTAATCCCACAGCCTTTTCTTTACTCTCCCTGTAGCCCAGCAATATTTTCACATAGTTCACTTTACAAAATCTTCTCACTTTGCATTCAGAGAAAGAAAAGTAAACACCAATCTCCATGTTCATTAAGTAGAAGTTTGTCTTTTGACTTCTGTCTTTAAACCCAACAAATCTGACAAGATAATCAAAATGTAAAGGCACCTTTAATGCTCGTCTTCCCAACTCCAGCATGATTATGTTGGGGAAACTGTTAATTCTAGTGCCTATGATGCCACTGATACAGTTAGATACCCATGTCTGTTCCAGAGGTGAGAAACAAAAGAAAGAGAAAAACTGGGGGGTCAGCTATGTAAAGTTGGTTTATGGATAGGTAGAATGTGAGTTTTTTATTTTTTATTACGTGTTCCACTATTTTAGAGAAAAAGGAAAGTTGCAATATTGTGCAATAGTTGGAAGCACAGTAGGTGTCAGAGGTGGTTCCCATCAAAAACGGCTTGGCCACTGAAGATGTGAAGCATGATGGGTATCTTTTCTTTAGAACAGGCACAACCCCCAAACAATAGTAGGTATGTAGCAGATATGAGGGAATAGTGGTATTTATCTTACCTATTACTTTAATGTATCTTGTATGTAACCACTGTCAAGTCCCTAGTTGCCTTGTTTGCTAGTTCACTATATAAAAATGGTAAATAAAGAGAAGATCAATGGAGGTGACACTGAGAGGATGACTGGTTTGTGGCCTGCAGGGATCAATGGATAACAAAGAACAGTTTGTAACATGTGAGGCATGTGTGGGGTTGTAGATTGGAAATTGTGCATGTAGGTTGTTTTGGTGAGTTATAGTGAACTAATAGGGTTTTGAAAATAAAATAGTTCAGCATTGTCAGGGTAGAAGATTTTATTTTTAGGACTCGTTCTATGTCTAAAAGTATTAGTGGCTTTGTTCTTGTTCCATTTGCAGAGATGTGCATGCATTTTGGTTTTTGAATTGTATGTGTTGAGTGTAGTCGAAGGTTGTGGACATGACACTGTGAGGGAGAGGGAATGTGGTGGATCAAGTGAAACAAAGATGTTTTTGAAGGTGTTATTGAATAGATTATATGAGTAGCATTGTGGATTGTGTATAGGCTGTTGTTTATTTGGTTGTAAAATACTGATATACAGCCTGGAGAGTGTTTTCTCTCAGACATAGGCTTGTTGGTGAGAAGTTGGAACCCTGAGGGATGTTGATGACAGTGTGAACAGATGCTGGGTGAGTTGAGCTTAGGTAGGGAGTGAGGCAGTGTATTGTATACTAACATAATATCTACATTTGAGCCTTAGGGTGGTCGTCCCCCAAACATTTTGCCTGTCTACCTGCTAACCAGTGCTTAAGTGCATATGCTTCTTCCCTAAACATGGTAACATTGATGTGTACACAGGTCCAGTAAGTTAAATGCTACTAGTGGGCTTGCAACACTGATTGTGCCAGACACTTCAGTAGCCCTTAAGCAGCTCTCAGGACTGCCATTGAGGAACCTGTGTGTACAGGTTTACTGCCACTTTGACTTGATATTTAAAACCCCTTGCCAAGCCTTAAAGTCTCCTAAGGTAGTCCCTTGGTAGCCTATAGGACTGGGTGTTATGCGAGTAAAAGGTAGGACATGTACTTTTATGTTTTACATGTCCTAGTAGTGAAAATCCTATGGACAGAATCAGAGGCCCGCATAGGGAATTCCTTAATACACTTTTAAGTAGTAATTCCGGATCTGAAAGGAGTAGCTGCATCATGTTTCATATCTTGGGAATAGTAATGATAAATCTTCTTTACTGGTAAAGTTGTATTTAACATTACTGTTTTAGAAATGCTACTATTAGAAAATGTGAATTCCTTAGAACCTATTGCTATGTGTGCCTTGCAGCCTGACTCCAATAGACGCCTGGGTAGGTGACAACTACACTTTGTGCATTCTCTCTAGACAGCCACAAACACAGGAATGATGAGTATAACAGAGAACTCATCTACATTTATCTGTATTGTGATTGCTTTTTCTAGGCAGTTAGAGGGAGGGGGTGTGAGCACTTACACTTCAGTATGCTCTTTCCCATACAAAGGGCTTATTACCCCCTACTGATAGTCTGGAGCCAGGGTTGGGATGAAAGGGGGATCTGTGCAGTGCGCGGATCCGTTTTGAAGTTACCCCCCCAGTTCAAAGGCACATTTGGGTATAAGTACTGGGGCTCCCACCCTACCAAGACAGATCACTATTGGACCTGTGAAGAACCCTGCCAGGAGTAAGGACTACTGTGCTACAAGGATTCCCAGTTTGCTTGACTGACTGTTCTGAAGGACTGCTTCACTGCTTTGCTGAGCTGCCCCTAATGCCTGCTGATGTCTGCCCTGCTGAGGACAAGGACTGAACCCATCTCACTTGAAGCCAGAGTGAATTCAAGGGCTTGCTGGCTTTTCTCCCGTTTCTGACATTTCAGGGCCATCAAATACTTCCTACAACTCTGCTGCTGCTGAGCTCTGCCATTTGTGAGCCATACCCTTGCCTAAAGTCCCAACCTGGTCCTGTGCCTCAGAAGTGGGGTTTTCAGCTGTTTCTCTGCAAGAATTGACACATCTGAGCCGATGCACTGCTTGGAACTGACACAGTGCTCTTTAGTGCCGATGCAGTGCTGATTCAATGATGCAGGACACAACTATGAGGCTTGACGCCAATGCATCTACCCGACTGCGTGGATCAGAACCGATGCATTGAATCTTCGTTGCTGACACTTGCTCCATCCATGGTACATTTTCAGTATGCTCTGCGTGAGTCCTGGACCTGGCCTGCCCTCCATCGCGGTCAGCCTGAACTTTGGATTTATCCCGGGTCTAGCATGATTTCAAGTGACCATTTAGTGCTATTAACTTCTAAGCACTATTTTGGGTCCATCTCACTTGAACCCAGGGTGACTTAATAGGCTTGCTGACTTGCCTCGTATTTCTGACGTCTCAGAGCCATCAAAGCCCTGAGCTCCTGCTGGTCTCTACTACCTGTTAGACCTACCCTTGCCTGAAGTGCCAGCCCAGTCCTGGGCCTCAGAAGTGGGTTTTGTAGCTGTTTCTCTGCAAGAGTCGCTACATCCAGGCCATTGTGCTGCTCAGAACCGACACATTGCCCTTCAATGCGGATGCAGTGCTGATTCAACAACAATGCGGGACCCAACTGCGAGTGTCGACAATGATGCAGCACTGTTCTGAGGACATCACTAAGTGGCTTGACAATGGTGCATTACCTGCATCATGAGGGGTCATTGAAGAGCAGTATCTACATTATTTTGATAAGGATTCAGGCTTACTGACTGCTTGGCCACTTTAAAAAATGTCTCAGCATATGCATTTCAAATACAACTTCGTTAAAGGCATTGTATTTGAATGCTTTGCGAACGTTTAGAGGTACGTTTAGCCTCTCTATAGACTTTAATTAAATTAGACACTGTGCACTCAACAGACTGTACCAACCAAGCAGGAACATCATCAAAGCCTTAAATTGTCCTGTCCGGGACCCTGCACAGCGTACTTGAGGCACCACAACCAGCACTGGCAGTACCAGCAGTTGGCAGGCTGAGTAGCCGCAGAGTGGAGTGTGTTTCTACCTCCATGGATTATAATGCTACCTGTTCCCAGGAAATCTTGTGGCTCTGACACCCATGTGCGGGAAAGGGAACTGCCACACACCATGTGAAGCTCTCTGGGCACAAAGCCCCCTACAGAACTAGTGGAGAAGAGCATCCACTACCCCAGTCCTTGGCAGGATGAAGCACTCTAGGCACAAAGCCCCCTCCAGAACCAGTGGAGGAAAGGATCCACTTTACAGACTGTGGCTTTGCACGCCCCAGGACCAATCAGTGGGCAAACCACCCACTTGAGAGACTTGTGAGACTGTGGCTTTGCACTCCCCAGGACCAATCAGTGGGCAAACCAACCACTTAAGAGACTTGTGAGACTTTAGCTTTGCACTCACCAGGACCAATCAGTGGGCATGGAGCCCCCTCGTGGAGCAGTGGCGTCGCCCCATCATCTGGCTGAGGTTCCCACCCTTCCCTTCCCCCTGAGGTGCCTGTTTATTTTTGACCTGATGCCCCAGCAGTGTTCTCTCAGTTTCGAGGCAGGTATCATGTGTGGGCTTCACCCATGCATTTTGGGACCACTGGTCCACGGACAATGAATGGAACACTATCTGGACTTGTGTAGTTGCTGTACATACTTGTTTATACTGATCTGTTACGGACCTGTTTCCATATCTGAATTTTGGATGATTACACTCGTTACAATCATTCCCTTTTGTCCTTGTGTTCTTCCAGAGGATTACGGGGCGTAACTGTATTGTTTCTGCATGTATTTGTGTGTGTGGTGTTTTGGGTGAGGGTGGGGGTGTTGCATGTTGCATGTGTGTGTCACTCTCTTTTTCCTCCCCCCTCCCCTGTGTACTAGGTGCAGTACTCATCGCGGTCATCGCCGCCGTTTTTGCTGCTCCTGGTAGAAGAGGAGGTAAACCAACATTGGTAGCAGCTGTGACTCGGGCTCCATGGCGTCCTAGTTCCTCATTGGGTGTCGAGAGGTGAGTGGTTTCCCTTCCAAAGACTGTTTCGGCCGTGCTTTTGATGGTGTTGGTACCACGCCAGAAAAGCTGGCGTATTGGTGCCTTGTAATACAGTGGATGGTACATTGTGTGCCGCCTGTCTGTTGGTGGTTGCCGCCACGGTGTTTGTTTCTACCGCTGTGGCGGTTGGAGTGTTAAAGTGGCTGTCTAAGTTGGCGGTTTCCGCCATGGTCGTGATTCAATTTTTTTTACCGCCGGCCTATTGACGGTATTACCACCACTTTAAGTTCCCAGTTTAATGAGACATAGCAGCTGTAAAGATATCAGGCCATTTGATAGAGGTTGGTATCTTGTTATTGGTCATGCAGCACCCATGAGACACATCCAAGACTTCCTTTGACAGTGCGCAAAGGGATGCAGGTGAAAACATCCAGTTCAAGCAGTTTTGAGCGTCGGTTGCTAAGGCAACTAAAATAATGCTGAGACATAAATTGGCCCGAACTTCACGTCCGACATAAAAACATCTACTTCTAATTGTCTGGACTAAGCGCATGTTGCACTTCAATGATGACGCTATGCTTGAAGTCAGTGTGTGACTACGTGCATTCCTGGTATTTGAAGATGTGGGACCTCCAGTGTGAGGCTTCACCCGACAGGGCTGTGAACACAGCACAAGATGCACCAGAGTGGGAGGTTTCCTGTACACCGTAGTACAGGTTGCTGTTCTGACCTGCAGAAGGGGTGTCACCAGTCCCTCAGCCTGAGGCTTGGTGCCCTGAGCTGCCTTCCCTTTAGCCTTGTGTCCCTTCCCCACCTTGGAAGTCACTGCTGGGACCTTGGCACTGTCCACTTTTGTCTTGGAGGAGGCCTTGCTGCTTGGTTGGTGCGGCTTGTCCTTACGGCATATTGTCCCCTTCTTCACCTTGGCAGGTGGCAGAATAGGGTGATCCTTGGCCTCATTAGGTGGCACACTGGCAGCCCTGATGGGTGCGGCCCGCGATGTTTCAGGACTTGAAGGGACCACAGTGCAGGAGGATTTCGTGGCTGAGGTGCTTGGCTGGGATCTGGACATCCTGGCCATAGGGGAAGGACGGAGGTGGGGAGGTGTAGGGAAGAGGTCAATGTTAGCCATGAAAAGTTTTTTAGACACAGTGGGACAGGAAGATGGAGGGGGTTTGGGAGGGGAGAAAGAGGTAGTGGTTGTAGGAGGTGTATGTCTGCTGAATTTGGGTGACGGTGCATGGGCTGGAGGCTGTTGTGAGGTGGATAGCTGTTCAGTGGGTCTGTGCTGGCATTTGTGTAATTTAGGAGGAGGGCTCACAGACACACTGGGAGAGGATACAGGGGACGTGTGCATGGTAGTGCAGGTGTGATTGCACTTGAGCGGAATGTGGTGACGGGTGTTCTGGTGATGAAGGTAGTGGCTGAGGATGTAGTGCATGCAGGTGTGAGTGGAGACGAGACAGGGAGGGAGGTGGAGGATGTGGAGGAGGGGGACACAGTGGAGGCAATAGATGTTGGTGTGTCTGCATGGGGATGGTGCTTGCTTGAGTGCCTGTGGTCTGTGTGGGGCTTATGTTTGCCATGTCCACTCTTGTGTGTCGATGAGTGTGCATGCTGGTCTGATGGTGTGCTTGGGATAGGCTGAGGTAGAGGGGATTGGGTCTGGGTAGTGGAAGACGGAGGGGGGATTCTGGACACAGGGACAATGGCTGCCATCAGTGCAGAGGCCAGAGCCTGAAATGCTCTCTGTTGAGCCGCTACGCCAGAATTAATGACCTCCACGTATGCATTTGTTTGTTGCAAATGCCTCTCGACACCCTGGATGGCATTCAAAATTGTTGATTGCCCAACAGTGAGGGATCTCAGGAGGTCAATAGCCTCCTCACTGAGGGCGGCAGGGCTGACTGGGGCAGGGCCTGAGGTGCCTGGGGCAAAGGAGATGCCCACCTTCCTAGGTGAGTGGGCACAGCAAACGCGACGAGGGGCTGCTGGGAGGGCGGTGCTGGTAGGCAGGGTGGCGGCTGTACCTGTTGTTGCGGTGGGCACAGAGGTGCCCGCCACTGCAAGGGAGCTCCCATCAGAGGAGGAGTCGCTGTCGCTGGTGTCTCTTCCTGTCCCCGTCGTGGAGCTCCCCTCGTCCTCCGTCCCACTGGTGCCTTCAGACTTCGTACATTCACCCTCCAGGGCCATGTAGGTTGCAGCTCCCTCCTGCTCCGGTGCCACTGCTCCTCCGCCAGATGATGCTAATGCACACAAGCACAAGGTGACAAAACAAAAAGGGGAAGAAAGACAGAGGAGAGACATGGTCAATGGCTGCAACAACACCACTGTTGGCAGACACAACACACAGGGAGCAGCCCTATGCACTAGGCCATGCACTAACAGTTCAGGGGGAAACACATGTCCATGGCGGACTGTGCCTATACCCAATTGATGCACACCTGGAACCCACAGGAGAGTGACTGGGTGTAGAGGGCCACTACCACTTTTGGGGTTGGACTGGCACTGAGCCTGCCTAACAATGGATCTACCCTGGCACGCTTGCCCTGCCCTAGGGGAAGCCAGGTCCCTCTTCCCACAATCAGAAACCTCATAAAGCGTGCTGAGTCAGCTGCATGAGACAGTACTCACCACCTTGTGGCTGCTGTGATGCCCTCAAGCACCCATCCATCTCCGGATATGCCACAGCCAGGATCCGGTACATACGGTGGGTCATGGTGCGATGGGCAACCCTTCCACGTTGGGAGGCCTTCCCCAGCTGGGCCTCCTCCGTCTTCTTGCTCCAGCGGTGCAGGTCCTCCAATCTTTTGCGGCAGTGGGTGTTCTGTCTATGGTAGATCGCCAGGGTCTGCACTTCCTTGGCGATGGCACGCCAAATACCCTTCTTCTGGTGGGCGATGACCTAGAGGAAATGTAAAGTAGGAATGGCTTTTAATCCCCCGTCCGGTTATTCTTACTCATTGGCCACAACCACCCACTCTGGCCCACAAACTCTTACACTGACCATCCTCACATGCTGGCCTCTGCCCACCCTCCACCTGTATCTTCCATCGATGCCACTCAATACATTCATGTCCCATCCATTATGCTCACAGTGTACTCACCTGTTTGTCTGGTGGACCGTAGAGTAGTGTGTATTGGAGGAGGACCCCAGCCACCAGGTTGTCCAACTCCTCCGTGGTGAAGGCAGGGGCCCTTTCCCCAGACACTGTAGCCATTGTCGCTTCCAGACTGAGGTCACAGCAGCACTTGTAGTGTAGGTCCTCTCCTGTTGAAGGTCAGGTATCAAGTGAGTGAACAGATAGAAAATGGTGGTTACGTCTGGGGCGGTTCGTACCGTCACTGCCGGCGCACATCATCATTGGCTCCTGGAAACCATAGGGCCCAATGGTAACCAATGCTGAATTGCTCTGTGGTCTTCATCTGCCTACCGCAATGCTGCATAACGACAATGCTGTTACCTCATTTCCCCTTGTCCCTCTTACAGGTCAGGCAGCTGCCATTTCAGGTGGCCACATGGCAGGCCAAATAACTGTGTCACAGTGCTTTTGTGCTGGAATATGGACATACAGCGCTAAACACAGATTACATCACATTTGTTCTAAACACCCATGTGAAACCTATGTGGTGTATGACACTTTGCTCACACTTCTCCTCCATAGGGCACGCCCACTGGGGCAGATGATGAGATGGCATCACTCTCCGGTATACAGACCCCTGGTAGACTTGTCGACAATGGAAGACAGAAACATCATCATCACCTAAAGACTTGATTGTACCACAATCCAAGAACTGTGTGCCCAGTTGGAGCCAGACCTGATGTCAGCTATCCGACATCCCACAGGAACCCCCCTCTAGTGCAGGTCCTGTAAGTACTCAATTTCCTGGCAAGTGAGTCCTTTCAAACAACAGTGGCCATGGCTTCAGGGATGTTACAGCCAATGTTCTCTACCGTGTTGACAAGAGTGTTGTCTGCCCTGTGGAAACACATGCACAGCTACATTGTTTTCCCCCAGGTGGAGGATTTGCCCACAGTGAAGGGTGACTTCTATGTCCTGGAACAGATCCCCAACATCATTGGTGCCATTTATGGTACACATATGACATTTGTCTCCCCACGCAGAAATCAACAGGTGTACATAAACCGCAATAGCTACCATTCTATGAATGTGCAGTTGGTGTGTTTGGCAGACCAGTACATCTCCCATATGAATGGCAAGTATCCTGGCTCAGTGCATGACACTTATATTTTGAGAAATAGCAGCATCCCTTATGTGATGGGACAACTCCAGAGGCACGGGGTGTGGCTAATGGGTGAGCCCAAGTTCCCAACAGAGATTACATAGGTGTCTGTCTATGGTAGAGTCCTAATGGATGGTGTATGTCTCACAGTTGTCCCTCTATATTTGCAGGTGACTCTGGTTACCCCAACCTGTCATGGCTACTGACCCCAGTGAGGAATCCCAGGACAAGGGCAGAGGAACGTTATAATGAGGCACATGGGTGGACTAGGAGGATAATTGAGCGTACTTTCGGTCTCCTGAAGGCCAGGTTCCGGTGCCTCCATCTGACAGGTGGCTCCCTATACTACTCACTGAAGAAGGTGTGCCAGATCATAGTGGCATGCTGTATGTTGCAAAACCTGGCTTTGCAATGTCAGGTGCCTTTTCTGCAGGAGGATAGTCCTGATGGTGGTCTTGTGGCAGCTGTGGAGCCTGTGGACAATGAAGAAGAGAAGGCAGAAGAAGAAGATATAGACAACCGCAACTGCAATACTTCCAGTGAGACACAGGTAAGAGACTGGCACTGCTCTTCCCATATCAGACTACTGTAGGACCTTGCTTGATTCTGCCTTTTTGCATCTGTATATGGACCCTGAAAGTTCACTTTGGCTTTCATTTTACAGATCTGTGTACCACTTTGTGCCTTCTGCTATGTTTACTGCTGCCCAACAACTGTCTAACATTGGTATCTGAAAATGAACATTGGCATTGCTATTTTTCTGAAAGTTTGCAATAACACATTTGTGAAAATACAGACTGACTTCAGATTTTTATGTGATTAAAGGGTGTTTATTTCTGTGCTAATAAGTGGAGGGGGATGTGCAATGGGCTGGGGTGATGGTGGAGGAAAGTCCAGGATAGAGTCTAGTCTATTGGCATCACAGGTGCATTGTCCAAGGAGGCATACGAAGTGGAGTAATGGCAGTTGAAAGTGGACAGTGTAACAGAGTGGGATAGAAGGGTGACAATCAGGAGAATCCTATTTCCTGGCCGGGGTCTTGGCAATGTTCTCTGTCTTGTGCCGGGATCTCAGGGACTGTTTGCGGAGTGGTTCTCCATTTGCAGGGGGTGGGGTGCTGGTGGCCTGTTGGTCCAGTGGCGGGACCTCCTGTCCACTAACGGCGACGGAGGTGGAGGGCTGTTCCTCATTCAGGCCTGTGTCAGGGTCCCTTTGGTGTGCCACTGTGTCCCTCTTGGTGTGGGCGATGTCTGCCAGCACCTCTGCAATGGTGACCAGGGTGTTGTTAATGGACTTCAAGTCCTCCCTGATCCCCAGGTAGGGTTCCTCCTGCAGCCACTGGGTCTCCTGAAACGTGGCCAGTGCCGTGACCATGGTCTCCTGGGAATGATGGTATGCCCCATGATGTTGGAGAGTGCCTCGTGGAGAGTGGGTTCCCTGGGCCTGTCCTCCCCCTGTCGAACAGCAGTCCTCCCAGCTTCCCTGTTGTCCTGTGCCTCTGTCCCCTGAACCGTGTGCCCACTGCCACTAATCCCAGGTCCCTGATTGTCTTGGGTTAGTGGGGTTGCCTGGGGTCCCAGTAGTGGTGGACACACTGCTGCTTTACGTGTCCTGGGGACAGTGGCATGGGTCTGCTGGGTGGGTGCTGTGGGGGTGTTTCCTGAGTGAAGAGGTTCTGTGGTTGTTTGTGACAGTGGTAGGTGAACCAACTGTCCAGAGGTTCCTGATGGGCCGGGCTCGTCATCTTGATCCAGGCGTGCAGATCTGCTGTCGTCACTGTGGGCCTCTTCTGTGGGGAGACTGGATATGTCTGGCACCTCCTGTCCGGTGATGTTGGGGAGGGCTCCTGTTGGGGGTTAAACACATAGTTATTGTATCTGTGTGTGCCCTCTTTTCCAATGTGTGAGTTACCCTCTACTCCTGTGCTTGGCTTATTGTCTTTGGCCTTGTGTGATTGTTAATTTTGGGGTCTGGGTGTGTATCTGTACTGGACATGCTTTGGTGATGGGTGTCCATGCATTGGTGTGACATGCAGGCTTTGGGATTGGGATGTGTGGGTTGTGATAGTGGGGTATCTGTGGGGTGTTGGGTCGATGGGTGTGAGGGTAGGGGTAAGAGTTTGTGATGGCATGCAGGTAGGGATGGGGGGATATAGTAGTAAAGATATGACTTACCAGTCCTCTTGCTACTCCTGCGAAGCCCTCAGGATGCAGTATTGCCAAGAATTGCTCCTCCCATGTTGTAAGTTGCGGGGGAGGAGGTGGGGTTCCACCGCTAGTCCTCTGTACACCTACATGGTGTCTGGATGCCATGGAACGCACCTTCCCCTGTAGGTCGTTCCACCTCTTCCTGATGTCATCCTGTGTTCTTGGATGCTGTCTCACTGCTTTGACCCTGTCGACAATTCTCCACCATAGCTCCATCTTCCTTGCAATGGATGTCTGCTGCACCTGTGATCCGAATAGCTGTGGCTCTACCCAGATGATTTACTCCACCATGACCCTCAGCTCCTCCTCAGAGAATGTGGGGTGTCTTTGCGGTGCCATGATGTGGTGTGGGTAATGTGTGAGGTGCTGTCTGTTGTGATGTGTGTGGGGATGTGTTGGGGTGTATTGTTTGAGGTGCGTGGATGTTGTATGAGTGATGGTGGTGTGTGCCTGTGGAGACTGGCGTTGTGTTTGATTATCTCTCTCTCTGGGCTTCTTCCAAACGGGTTGTTGTAAGGGGTTGTGGGTAATGTGGGTGTGTGCTTTATAGTGTTGTGGGTGTGTGGGTGTGGTGTGTGTATGTGTATCAGGTGTGTGTATTTTGAATTGTCCAATGTGGTTGTGTTTTGAAAATGTGTGTGCATTTTGAGCACAGCGGTGTGTACCACAAATGGATTACCACGGTTGAATAACCGCCAAGTTGATTTGTGGGTCGTGATAGTGTGGGTGTAGTTCTGTTGGCGTGATGGTGTAGGTTTTGGTATCGCCAGTTCATAACTGACCTTTGGTGTGGCAGACTTGTGTGGGTGTCTGTATTGTGGCGGATTTTTAGATGTGGGGTCGTAATACCTGTAGCGGCATTCCGCCGCTGCCACAGTATCTTGCCGGCCATCAGCACGGCAGTAAATGTGATTTACCACCAGGGTTGTAATTATGGCCAAAGTGCTGGCTATTTAGACAGTTCAGAAGTATTATACGTTCAAGACTCACTATGGGGGTTATTCTAACTTTGGAGGAGTGTTAATCTGTCCCAAAAGTGACGGTAAAGTGACGGATATACCACCAGCCGTATTACGAGTTCCATAGGATATAATGGACTCGTAATACGGCTGGTGGTAAATCCGTCACTTTTACGTCACTTTTGGGACGGATTAACACCTCCTCCAAAGTTAGAATAACCCCCTATATCTAGTGTAAACTGTCAAGTTTCTTGGAGACCTTGTTTATGGTTTTTGTTTGTTTGCATTCTACAGTCAGTTTCAGTTGTGGAAATTGCACGAGGGCGTTTTGGTCCAATCTTTGAAGATCTCACAGGTTGTTTTGGGTGCGTTGCAGTACATCAGAGTTGCTTTTCTTCGGGCGTGTTTTCACGCACCGCAATTGCTATTTTCAAAAATAATCTTTGAGTTTATAATCCATTGTATTACTGATACAACTGGCGAATTACAGAGTACACACAAGTTTACATTCCTGCTTGGTATACACATTTCATCATAACTATGTAAAATGATACACCACCACCATTTTCTGTCACCTCTGGGGAAAAAAATGTCAGGCGATCTAATTGGAAGAAGTTGTTTTAGATTATGTCCACATCTGTGGGGTTTCCATAATTGCGAAGAGGAAGACATCCATGCTTCTTCACTGTTTAGGACCAGAAGGTCACAAAATGTTTGAGCACCTTCCAGACTTAGAAAGAGTGAATCCGTAGGATTAAATGTATTTGAAGTGTGGTTTAAAAACTAGATAAACATTATCTTCCAAAAGTAAGTATTAAATTAGAATGGTATCACTTTGAAAGAAGAACATAAAAATCTCAGGAGTCTGTTGAGCCTGACATCACTGACCTACATAAATTGGGTGTCGCTTGCAAGTTCAAAGTTACCTTTGAAGAATGTATATGTGATCAGTTTATGTTGGGCTGCAACATCGGGAAAATTAAGAATTGTGGCGGAAACATGATTCAAATTTGGATGAAGTGGTGTTGATAGCTAAAGGAATTGAGCATTCCCTTACTCGTCTAGAGTTGATGAAATAGATAGTGTTACAGATTTTGGTGGAATCCATAGCATAAACAATGCATCTAACATACATATAAAATAACTTCTAATATTCCTAATTTCAAAAAATCCAAGCAGATGTTCAAGGGCATGTGTTTCAGATGTGGTATGGGGGGTCACTTGGCAAAGATTAAAACCTGTCCAGCATTGCAGGTCAAATATTGTAGTTGTGGCAAGGTGGGTCAATTTGCAAAACATTGTATGTCTCAACAGAAAACCAAAGAAGTGAAGGAAATTATGTTTGAAACTTAATGTGATTGTGAGTATGATGAGTTACATTGTGGTGAACTAGTGCTTCAGGATGGGCAAAAAAGGTAAAAGTCCTGTTGATGAAGTTAAAGTAAATGGTCACTGTAGGCAGGTAGGCTCTTTCTAGCCTTGTTACCCCCACTTTTGACCTGTTTGCAAGTATATGTCAGGGTGTTTTTACTGTCTCACTGGGATCCTGCTAGCCAGGGCCCCAGTGCTCATAGTGGAAACCCTATTTGTCAGTGTGTTTGATATGTGTCACTGGGATCCTGCTAGCCAGGACCCCAGTGCTCATAGCGGTGACCTATAAGTGTTCCCTGTGTGGTGCCTAACTGTATCACTGAGGCTCTGCTAACCAGAACCTCAGTGTTTATGCTCTCTCTGCTTTTAAAATTGTCACTGCAGGCTAGTGACCATTTTCACCAATTCTGATTGGCACACTGGAACACCCTTAGAATTCCCTAGTATATGGTACCCAGGGTATTGGTGTTCCAGGAGATCCCTATGGGCTGCAGCATTTCTTTTGCCCCCCATAGGGAGCTCAGCCAATTATTACACAGGACTGCCACTGCAGCCTGAGTGAAATAACATCCATGTTATTTCACAGCCATTTTACACTGCACTTAAGTAACTTATAAGTCACCTATATGTCTAACCCTCACTTGGTGAAGGTTAGGTGCAAAGTTACTAAGTGTGAGGGCACCCTGGCACTAGCCAAGGTGCCCCCACATTGTTCAGGGCAATTCCCCCAGACTTTGTGAAAGCGGGGACACCATTACACGTGTGAACTACATATAGGTCAATACCTATGTGTGGCTTTACAGTGGTAACTCTGAACACAGCAATGTAACATGTCTAAGATCATGGAATTGTCCCCCCAAGCCAAATCTGGTATTGGGGTGTCAATCCCATGCATCCCCAGGGCTCCAGCAAACTAACTATGTGGGGTTTTCTCTGCAGCTACCACTGCTGCAAACCCTCAGACAGGTTGCTGCCCCCCTGGTGTCTGGGCAGCCCAGTCCCAGGAAGGCAGAACAAAAGATTTCCTCTGAGAGAGGGTGTTACACCCTCTCCCTTTGGAAATAGGTGTTAAGGGCACGAGAGGAGTAGCCTCTCCTGGCCTCTGGAAATGCTTTGAAGGGCACAGATGGTGCCCTCCTTGCATTAACCAGTCTGCACCAGTTCAGGGAGCCCCCAGCCCCTGCTCTGCTGCAATACTGGACAAAGGAAAGGGGAGTGACCGCTCCCCTGACCATCACCACCCCAGGGGCGGTGCCCAGAGCTCCTCCAGTGTGTCCCAGACGTCTGCCATCTTGAATGCAGAGGTGTGAGGGCACAAAGGAGACCTCTGAGTGGCCAGTGCCAGCAGGTGACGTCAGAGACCCCTCCTGATAGGCTCTTACCTGTTTGGGTAGCCAATCCTTCTCTGAGGGCTATTTAGGGTCTCTCCTGTGGGTTCCTCTTCAGAGAACGAATGAAAGAGCTCACCAGAGCCTCTGCACTTCTCTCTTCAACTTCTGCCAAGGATTGACCGCTGACTGCTCCAGGACACCTGCAAAACCACAACAAAGTAGCAAGAAGACTACCAGCAACATTGTAGCACTTGGTTCCTGGTGGTGCATGCTCTGAGGGCTGTCTGCCTTCACCCTGCACTGGAAGCCAAGAAAAAATCACCAGTGGGTCGACGGAATCTTTCCCCTGCTACCGCAGGTACCAAACTTCTGCATCACCGGTCCTCTGGGTCCCCTCTCATCTTGACGAGCGTGGTCCCTGGAACACAGGAGCTGGATCCAAGTGACCCGACAGTTCAGTGGTCCTTCTTTCCAAAATTGATGGAGGTAAGTCCTTGCCTCCCCACGCCAGACAGTAATCCTGTGTACTGCGTGATCTGCAGCTGCTAGGGCTTCTGTGCACTTTTGCAAGACTTCCTTCGTGCACAGCACAGCCCAAGTCCCCAGCACTCCGTCCTTCATTGCCAACTAGCTGAGTTGACCTCAGACTTCGTGGGACCCTCTTTTGTTGTTGTTGTGCTGAGACAACTGCTGTGCTCAGATTTCTTGAAAGCCTCTTCAAGTGCTTCTGCGGGTGCTGCCTGCTTCTGCATGGGCTTCCTATGTTGCTGAGCACCTCCTCTGTCTCCTCCTCCAACGGGCGACCTCTTGGTCCGTCCCGGGCCATGGCAGCACCCATTAACTTTAATCGCGACTCTTGGAGCTAGCAAGGCTTGTTTGTGGTCTTTCTGCATGGAAGCAACTCTGCATCCTCCCGCTCACCGTGGGACATCTTCTGACCAAAGGAGGAGTTCCTGGCACCTTCCGTTGTTGCAGAATCTTCGGCTTCTTCCACCCAGAGGCAGCCCTTTTGCACCTTTATCCAGGGTTTAGTGGGCTCCTGCCCCCCCCAGACACTTGCGTGACTCTTGGACTTGCTCCCCTTCCTTTACAGGTCCTCAGGTCCAGGAATCCGTCTTCAGTGCTTTGCAGTCATTGTTGTCTTTGCAAAATCCCCTATCTCGACTTTACTGTCTTTCTGGGGTAGTAGGGTAACTTTACTCCTACTTTTCAGGGTCTTGGGGTGGGGTATCTTAGACACCCTTAGTGTTTTCTTACACTCCCAGCAACCCTCTACACACTACACTAGGCCTGGGGTCCATTTGTGGTTCGCATTCCACTTTTGGAGTATATGGTTTGTGTTGCCCATAGGCCTATTGTCTCCTATTGCATTCTATTGTATTCTATAGTGTTTTCACTACTTTTCTAAGTGTTTTACTTACCTGATTTTGGTTTGTGTGTATATTTTGTGTATTTTACTTACCTCCTAAGGGAGTATGTCATCTGAGACACGTTTTGGCATATTGTCACTAAAATAAAGTACCTTTATTTTTAGTAACTCTGAGTATTGTGTTTCTTATGATATAGTGCTATATGATATAAGTGGTATAGTAGGAGCTTTGC
Source organism: Pleurodeles waltl (assembly GCF_031143425.1). Classification (NCBI taxonomy): domain Eukaryota; kingdom Metazoa; phylum Chordata; class Amphibia; order Caudata; family Salamandridae; genus Pleurodeles; species Pleurodeles waltl. The sequence continues at coordinate 394,316,194 of NC_090445.1, read as the reverse complement.
ATGTCTCCTAGTTCAGCCTAAGCTGTTCTACTATAGCTACCTGTATCAGCCTATGCTACTAGAACACCACCAATCTACTAATATGGGATAACTGGACCTGGCACAAAGTGTAAGTACCAACAGGTACCCACTATAAGCCAGGCCAGCCTCCTACATTAAGGTTGTGTTTAATCATAGGATAAAAAGCACAAAGTGCCAATGGAAGCCTACGATAAGATAGCCACGAACCTAAGTGAAATTTCAGGCTGATCACAATGTAGTGCAGGTTGGATACACCAACTTTGCTTTTATGTTCTAACAGGCTTTTCTGTCAACCAAGTGAGTACACTTCTAAAGACCCTCCTGGGAGGTGCTTACAGACTCACAGGGTGTCAAACAGAGGCCAGTAGCAGGGTCCAGCCCAGGTCTAGTTGTCGGTGGACTTATGGGAACTTTTAGGAAAAGGACTTCTGCAGCTTGGTGTCTGTTTGTAACTGCACAGGATGTCAGCCTTATGACTGTTGGAGCACATTTCTTTGTCGTGGGAACAAAAAGGAGTAAGGCCAGTCCGTCAGTGCTCTACTCAGGTCAAAAACAACAGAACCAGTTTCTTCTGATCAGGTTCAGAAAGTGTTCTGAAGTGAATGCCTGGAGGTCAATTTTTACGCTTGGCACCAGTTAGAGGGTGGGATGACTCCGGAGAATGCCCTAACCAAGGAGACTAACATTTCCAGCATACCCCTTCCCACTTTTACAGTAGATCTGTTTTGCCTTAATGCATTGCCACATTTCCAAGATGGTGAAAGTCTTCAGCCATACTGAACTTGGGCTTGGAAGTTGAAGGTGAAGGTGTGAGGGAGGAGTGTAGTGTGAGAACTCTACTGTCCTCCCACATGTAACACAACATTTCAGTTTGATGCAGGCACTGTACCCAAAACAAACTAAAACATGAAAATATGTCTGGAAGGACAAACGCAGGGTCCTTCAACAACTAGACAAAGGATCCACAAGTATTGTTTTGGCATCCTTTTCTCTCACTTTCCTGTGTATCTCAGGTGTTACATGTGGCTCGCACAATTTGACAATGTAGTATAACAACATGTCCAAAGTTTTCACTCTGAATATTCTGTGGAGTTACAATGATCATCTCTGTCAATAATCATCAGCCTATTGTTTGTTCCTGGGAGGCATTTCACATCTCTTTCACACCAATTCAAAGCTAATCACCAGGTAGGCTACTGATAGAAGGTTAATTTGAGTTGGCCTCCAGGAATTTCTGGTAGGGAAAAAATGCAACTTTCTAAATGTTACTTTTCCTTGACATATATGATATATCTGACTTCCTCATTGAATTGGACATGTAATATCTATTAAAAAAGTGGTTTATGTATTTTTCTAGCTAGCCTCTTTCCTGGGTTTGCAGTATTCATATGTTAATCTGCACTCTACATAGGACAGGTAGAACAGTCACAGTGAAAATAGCTTTATGGACCTTGTTACAATTAGAAGACAATAATAGTAATTTTCTGTATGTCTCTCTTTTAAATCCTGTGCACCCTACCTTGTGGGCTGCAAGTCTCACATATTGAACATCAAGGTTTTCTCCTGCCAAACGTACTTATTTTAACAGCCCATACTGCATGATTTAAACTGCTGGAGTCATGTATGCCCCGCCACAGTAGTAGATTTTACAATAGGTATTGTAGTCCACTAGTGGCATTCATCTAAATTATTGGCTTTGGGTACACTTTCTACACCATATACTTGCAGTTTAAGGGAAAATACAATGTGCCAAATTAGAATAAGCCAATTCAATCATGTTTACAGTGGGAGCACAAGCACTCCACTCATGGTTTGCAGGGATTGCATGCACAGAGCCCTATAGCCAGAAAATATATTGGGTTCAGCAAAAGACAAAACATCTGGGATGACCATGCAAAAAGGCATGCTCTTCTAAGTAATAGAGATGGTCCATGTCATGATACTAGCATTTTTAGGCACAGGGCCTGGGCACACAACTCCAAGCATGCCTTGTAGCTCTAAACATACCATCAGGTACTTCCCAATTAGGAAGCCTTCACACATAACTTTTTCCAACCATGGATGCATTGATCAACCTGCAACAAATCAGACAAGAACTGTGCAAGATTCCACTAATGCTTTATATGCACTATAAAATGAAAAACAGAATACCAACAATGAGCAGTTGATGAGAGTCAGGAAAACAAGCTAAGAAGTTATTTACCCTTTTCAGGCCCAGCTTTGAAATGTGGATGAGGGGTGAGGACAACAGAGGTCCTACCTCACTCACATCTAGGTTGTTGTCTGTTTCAATTATGTAGTTGGGTTCTTGCAGGACATGAGATTTTCTTTTATTAAAACTGAATGGTTATTGAATAAGTCTTTTAAATATACACCCTGAAGAGTACTATTGTGTGAACCTAGAAAAGTACTGTACAACCATTAAAGGGAGTGCCAAGCACCTGCTGCTAGCCAAGAAGAGAAATCCCAAACATGGTAATGGATGTCCTAAAATTAAAAAAGATTACCTCTTGTCCAGGGGTTCAATAATATGCAGTAGCTAAAACAGTCATGAATTCCACATACAAGTATCTCATAGGATCTCAGAGTGCCCTGGGATTGCAGATGGAAAGGACATCTCTCGCTGTTTTCCAAGATTTCCTGTTGTCTTTTAGGTCTGCACTCCAGGAAAGGGCTGCTTGGACTAAAAATGTACTTCTGCTGTTTCCCTTGTAGAGAATTACCTATATTGGTGTCTGGAGTATTGGCCAGTCAGTACTAAGGCTCTTAAGGATCTTAGAGGGGTGAAGGCCACTTTTAAAGTAAATCATCAGGCTGGTACTCTGAGCAGCTTGCACAGTTCATTGGTGATAAGTTGAACACATGGACTTTCTTTCATCTTAATGCCAGAACTTGGGGACAAATACATTCTCTACTTGTGGTGTAAGGATAAGGAGACATGCCTGGAAACATTCATGTGAATGAAGGAAAATGGGGTATGACCCATTTAATTCCCTAAATATTTGATTTTTCGGACAAGTTATTTTTTGAACTTTTGCCGGGAGTGAGTAACAAAGTCTTACTACTGTAAGATACAGAAAGAAAGTGTTAGCCACCATTTTCCCCCTTTAGACCTGGTGTGCAGTTGGGGTAGAAGGCTTTGGGATGGCTGCACATGACCAGGTGAGTACACTTGTGAGAACTGAATGAGTGCGACTTACGTCCAACTCAGCCTGGTATCTGCTCACAGAAGGATTGGCACTGACCTAATGCAAACCTTATAATGTGAATAAACATTCAAGGTGTCAGTCTGTTGTGCTTCACAGGAAATAATGCATGTTTCACTGTTTAGTGTAGTAAGGGCAACATCTACCATCTAGTCACTCCAGTGAAACGGCAATCTTTAGGCCTAGGTGAAATTTGTACTATTCAGGCTTAATTTATGTAATTTCTGGAATTCAGCATCATGCTATGTGGGAAAACTGGGCTGACAGCAGAAGCCCTCTCATTTTGTGCCCCCATATGTAGCTGATACTGGTGTTTTCTGACTCTAGCTTTACCCTGGGAACTGCTAACTAGTCCCAGGGCCAGTGCTCTGTTTAAAAGTGTATATGCAAGTTAGCCATAATTATAATTGGCTCTGACATCCTACCAATAAGTTCCTAGTATATGGGAGGGCATGTAGGTCTAGGGACCCCAGGGTAGGTAAGGTACCCCAGGTGCACTGTTGTGGTTCGTGGCACCAATGTAAAGGCATGTCTGTGTTTCTGGCTGGCTGTATTTAAATTAAAATTAACCTCAAATTTGACTTTGGAAGTAAAAGCACTTCCAAAGTCTCAAACAGCCTTATTTTTGGATATGTCGCCCCAAAGGTCTGCCCTAGGTGCCCCAATGGTTGGGTGCAGGGCAATATATAAGCAGGAACCTTAAAAATGTGTTTTATAAGCCCTGATGAGGGAACAATAATCACATTTGTTTTCCCCATTGCAGTCAAAGTGCATAATAGGCTAACATTGGGAGACCTAATTTTAAAACAATAAAGTCTTTTTTTTCCAAAATATGAGCTAAATATAACAGGTTTGGTACCAAATTAAATGTTATAGTAAATCCAACAACTTGCAAATTGTTGAATGTAATATAACTAGCACAGGGAAAGAGTTTTAGAACTATTTCTGAAAGTTGCCAAATTCAGCCCTGTAGTGCCCTTTCTTGATTGGTCAGCTCCGTCAACCTGAGCCAGGCTACCTTAATGAGGGGTGAAGTGGCCTGGGCTGAGACAAAGGACGCATCTGGTGAGCAGAGAACTGCTGCAGCAGATGGCAGAGCAAGATGAGGAAAGAGTAGCTAACTTGATCTTCAAAGGAAGGAAAGCCACTTGGGACAGAAACTGGACCTCCCGCATGTCCTGCTCCCCCAAACAAATGGGAGCCACACTGATTAGATTAGGAGAGGGGCTAGAAGGGGTGTGTTAAGGGAGACTTAGCCACACCACTGGGTGGACTCAGCCAGATCTAACCTCCTAGGATGATTTTTTGCCATCTTAGATTTTTTGAGAATGTTGCTTTCTGGGATTGGTTTTTGCCACACTTCACAGGAAGTGGCCACCCCAGAGGGTGGTGACCTGCACCCCATTGGACAGCAGCACCCCTTGCTTCCCACCCCAGAAGCAAGGATAAGTATGGCAGAGCTGCCCCACAGTTCAGGTCTCTGTTGGAAGAAGATACTGGAGAAAAAGGACTGCCCTGCTGGACACCTGTCCTGCACCTGCACACTGCACTCACAAGGACTGCACCAGCTGCAAACTTTGGGCTTCACCAAGAAAAGGACTTTGCCTTGCTTCTGCAACTCCAGAAGTGGACTCCCTGTAAGTTACAGGTAAAAAGGAGCTAACTAGAGTCCCCTGCATCAAATCCTACAAGAACCCTAACTGATCAGCACCCAGTGACCATTTGATGAGTCTGACCAGGTGCATTCTGGGAACTGTTGTCCTAACTTCAAAGGAGCAACTCAAAGCTTCTGCAACCTTTGATCTAGTTTGTGGACACCTCAAGGACTGTATAAGGACTCCTGGAAGCAGATCCAGAATTTTGAAAACATTTGGAGTAACTCTTGTAAAAGGCTCCAAAAGTTGAAGAGGTGCATTATGGGAATTGTAGTCCCACACCCCAAGAGGCAAACCAGAGCCTCTGAACTCTTGGCTGGTGCTGTGTACCACTTTCCTGAATCAAGAAACACTTCTGAACGTAAGTGTAACACTACTACATCATAGGTAGCCTGAACTCCGGACTTTGTCTCTGTCCAGTGCGACCTTTTTTAACCCTTTGAGCGTTATTTGCTTCTAAGCGCTAGTTATACTTTTAGGGCCAGATGTAGCAAACAGTTTGCGAGTCGCAAACGGTGAAAATCGCCATTTGCGAGTTGCAAACGGGTGTTTGCTATGCAGAAATGCATTTTGCGAGTCGGAACCGACTCGCAAAAAGCATTTCCGACTCACAAATAGGAAGGGATGTTCCCTTCCTATTTGCGACTCGCAGTGGTATGCAATTCCATTTGCGACCGCATACGCGGTCGCAAATGGAGTCGCAGTTACCATCCACTTGAAGTGGATGGTAACCCACTCGCAAACTAGAAGGGGTCCCCATGGGACCCCTTCCACTTTGTGAGTGGACCCAAAAATATTTTTTCAGAGCAGGCAGTGGTCCAAGGGACCACTACCTGCCCTGACAAAATCCAAAACTAAAGGTTTCGGGTTTTTTTTCTAAGTGCAGCTCGTTTTCCTTTAAGGGAAACGGGCTACACTTGGGGAAAAAAAAACTGCTTTATTTAAAAGCAGTCACGGACATGGAGGTCTGCTGTTCCCAGCAGGCCTCCATCCCCGTGAGTGCCCATAGTCGTTAAGGGGGCGCAAATTGCGACCCACCTCATTAATATTAATGAGGTGGGTCTTTGCGACCCCATAGCGACTCGCAGACGGTGTCTCAATTTCATACCTACCTACATCTGGCCATTAGACGTTAAAAATTCAAAATTGGTGCCCTACATTGGATTTTTGTCATTTTGGTGTTATTTCAAAGATAGAAATATTCTCTAATTTCATGAACTGGTACTGGATGTTTAATCTGTGTTGCGTTTTACTTATTTACTGTTTTGTTGATATCAAATTCTTTACACACCTGTCTCCTAATTTAAGCCTAACTGCTCATGGGCCAAGCTACCAAGGGTTGAGCAAGGATTAATTTATTAAGACCTTGACTGTTCCTTGTGGGGGATTTTTGTCTATAGCTAAATGCAGGTACCTATCGCATAGGCTCTCATTATCCTAGTGAGGCTGCTGGATTCAGGAGGGAGATTCACCTGAATTGTGGGGAACTTAGTTCGATCCCACACCATGTGACAACTGTCAGCCTAATCTGGGGTTTCTGGCTAATTAGCAGCACCTCATCTCTGCCCAAGAGCAGGGATGATTGTGGCAACTGGGCGCATGACAGGAATGACTACCCAGGGGAATTGTGGTCGATCGGATCACATCCTTTTCTCTCAGTTACATTAGTCTCAGATATGCTCAGATAAACAGAGGCAGATATTGGTTCAATGAGATTTATTGAATTAATAGATCGTAGATCAAATGGCATGAATTGTAATAACTACGATAAGAAAAACACACTAGAAGCATAATGATGGCAAGAAGAGTGAAACACAGAAAAAGTTCCACCATACTGTCACTAGGAGTAATATATATTGTTCCTACCTAAGCTATGTCAGAGCATGGCGTGATAAGCCCTAATCCACCCTATAGGTTTCCCTCCTGGGAGGATCATCCCCCATATCTGAGCAAAGAAGCCTGTTGTCAAGAAAGACACCATCCCCATGTAGACCAGGGATCCGGTAGTCTAAGCAAGTAGCTATAGAGAAGGCAATCAGTAATCAGAATGCAGTTGTGGTCATCTGACTGACTGTAATCTCCCTCTAATGTGTATGGGACAGAGAAGTGTTTTTATAATAAAACAGCTGATGTTCTGAGAAAATGTCCCCATGCAAGAATGTGTATGTTTCTGTGAATGTTGGAGACACAGCATACCACTATGCCAACAACTCTATCTGGCTTTAGCCTTTAGAAAAGCACAAAGTGAAAAGAATGTCTTACTAGGAACGTAATGGTTTCCTAGACGAAAGAATAACTCAATAAAAAAAGTAAAACAGCACCGCAAACGTGGCTTATAATAAAATGAAACTGAATGAAATATAAGTGGACTAAAGTGCACAATGGCAGGCCTAGTTGCTAAAATAGCGTGTGTTTAAACATGGGTAAAATAGCTATACAACAACCTCCCCTTGCCAGTTCAAAGGTGGTTAAAGCCTAAAATGAAAACATAAAAGTGACTAAAAGCTATCCTTAAAAACCTATATGCATGAATGTCAACAATGACAAGTTAAAAGACACTTGAGCAGGTGAAACATTAAAAATGGCCACTTTAAAACATCAGCAGTGGCGCAATAAAACCTGATTTAAAAGTCAGTGTCATTTTTAAAATCTCAATTATATAAGGGACAATTGAAGCCAGGAAATGTTCCACTTTGGCAGGTGGTAAGGTAGCCAAATTGTTGCCAAGGAAAACCAAGGAGCACTGATGTTCCAAAATCTGAGCTCTAGCTGAGGCAGCAACATTCTGTGTTGTGCTCAAAGTTAAGTCAAGAGCTGCATGATCCACGAAGGGCAACTCACAGACAGCTTCCTGTAGCAAATGCACCCTCAATGCGCATGTCTGGTAAAAAGCCCTTAGAGAGAACATCAACAGATCAGCATCCAATGAAGTAAGCAACTCGTAGAAAGACAAACTTTCAGTGCATATTCGAAAAAGCACCAAAGGCATCAAAACATGGGCTGCACAATCCAAAACCGGTCTGAATGGCAGAGACTAGTCGCACTCCAGTTCTTCCAGGAGTGGTGCTCCGAAATACTGCATCATGCATTCACAACACAGTTGCACTGGTGGAAGTGCTTTCAATCCTCCATGTTGTGCACGGACAGCCATTGCAAGTAAAAAAACAGCAACAGCAGGATGCCACCTATTGTAGCCAAAGTAATCAGAAATCCCCCCCAAATACTTGAAAATATTAAGTGTATGACGGAATATATTAAGCCAAATATAGAGGAAAAGGTGTGAACGAAACTAGAACCAACAGCCTTGAGGAAATGAGCAATCCAAGTAGTACTGGGTGTGTTAAATATTCGAGTGGAACTCCCTTTAGATAGCAAGTTAAGTTCGCTACTGAAGTGTTACACACCCCGTGCAAGGACAGCTGCTTACAAACCATCAAATGGTTCACAGAAGTCTTGCATTCACTGCTGCTAAGAAAGACCTCTTTCATGCCATTCCAACATTTGTATGAAAAGAGAAGCTCCCACACCTCGTGTATGTAACTATCTCCAAGCCTTCCATATCTGCCTACTGGAATGTGTTTCAAGCAGGATGTGAACTGAAGTGTTGAAATAGGCATATTAATAACCCCATGTATCAACCATTCAGCAGATGGTACTTCAGCCACAGTAAAAGGCAACTTTTTTATTTTCTCGATGTTTAGCATGACATGTCGCATCCTCCTTGGCAATTATTTATTGTTAAATAAAATGTTGAGAATATGTCCCTTGCACTTACGTGTTGCCAGGGAACACAACCTGTTTTCAGTGTTCGGAGTGTCCAACCTAACTGGACAATGGACCTTAGCTGACTATATCCATGTTGCAAGGAAGACATTTTGCATTACTCTTTATCTATTGGTGAAGAAACAATGTTTTTTAAAGTGTATATTCAGTCGGACAAGGTGTTAATACCATGTATGTTTTCCTGATCTATTTGCCTTAATCGGGCAGCAGCTTCTTGCTGGGAAACTTTCCAAATGTCATTAGATACTGCATTTAAGAAGCACTTTCTATGTTGTTTTCTAGGCCTAACAGGAAATCCTGAAAATCTGTATCATTAGACAGAAGACTGTAGTGTGCTTTAACAACATCTAGTGAGGAACTTTTTTAACCATTGCTGGCATAATTTCCCCACACTGGATGTTGTTACTATACCCGAATGGTCTGGTGACACCTAGCAAAGGTCTGACCTATTCGTTGTACCACTCTTGTTTACTGCCCACAATAACCACTTACCAGAATGTGAAAGTGATGTGTTAAATGTTTCATTTTAGACCCACTCATTGAGCTGATCTTCAGGTGGATTAATGTATTTTTGCCATTGGTAAAATTTGCAGGGGAAGGGATCCTGGGCGCATTCAAGTCCTTAATTTTTGCCAAACCTAAGCGACTTGCCTGTTGTACAGTTTTATTGAAAAATATCATATGGATAGGTATTAGACATGCTCTGAATAAAGCTTCCTTTCCCCTTATTTCCCCTTATTTGCCAGTTCCCCCCGCACTTTTTAAGCCAAACTATTTCAACCAATATTCATAGCCTTCTATCGCCAACCAGGAAACAAAGGAATCAGAATAAATTAATTTCTTATCAGTTAATAAAATTTGTTGACTTTCCATCACTGGCAATTTAAAAAAAATATGACTCAGCATTTTAAAATTTTTGCCCAGAAAAATATAGAAACTTTTCAGGATATGTTTTGGACCTCCCCACTGGCGGATTCCGACAATGTTCCCACTGTGCATAATTAAAACTAGTCTTTGGGGTATTTGCTCTGTGAATTAAATGTTGTCTATTATAATTATAACAGATCATATCTCCAAAATTTCTTCTTGATTGATTAACATCCTCACTTTCAAATACAGTGAAATATTGCAAAACAGACATCATAGAGTCAACTGTTTTTACAGTCAAGTCATCAGAAACAACTCTGGGCATTATTGCAACTTTCATGGAAAGTTTAAATACATAAGGAATTTGGATGACCTCGGTCGGGTATATATCAAATGGTACTTTATCTCTAACAATCCCATCAGGAATTGGTGTGGCTGAAAAGTTCGCTAAGGACAAGTCTCTGCAGACTTTAAGGGAGGAAAAATTTGGTTTTAGGACCTCATTCACGGGTTCAACTGTGGACCGTTCAGGAAGGAAATGACCAAAAAAACAATGACAACCCCAATCCAAAGGAGAAAGGGAAGTACAATTTATAAGAGCCACAGATAGTTTCACGAAAGAATGAAATAGTTAAGTTTGTGCCAAATTATCACCCTACATGCTTTTGACAGTTCTGCTGCAGAAGAGACAGATGAGTCAGTGAAAGCATCATTGATGTCGGCAAAATATCCAGAGGCAGTTTGTGCAAAAACTGGAAAGGTGTTTGGAAGAGGAGAGCTGGCAGAAGTCCCCTTCAGTGGTTCATAGTAGACTATATCATCCGTTTTCGTTGAATTTGAGTAGAATCGCTCTACGATATTGACATTCCTTGTTGCAGAAGAAGTAAATGGTATTGATGAAAAATCATTTTTCACCCTCCCCAAGCTTGGAAAGGTGTCAGCGATGCTGCTTAAAACTTGTAGAGGAACATCCTGGTCTGTAGTGAGAGGGATTCAGGTACTACTCAGGAGTCCTCTAGAACTGCTGTACAGGATCGGCCTTATGGAGTAGCTTGACATTGTCGATAGCGCCAAATCGATTTTCTATAGAACCCTGGCAGCGGTGGTAGAATGACAGTTCTGGTACCGTGTAGTCCTAGGACTGGAACCGGTGCACGATAGGAAGGACCAAACTCCTTTTTCACAGTGATCTTTTCATGCATCAAATCCCCAAATTTAGGAATCCAGCTGGTAGGTGTTATCGGTGCATCCCTTATTCCCAAGGAGGCGGCACTGGCTGATGCGTTGTCGTCACAGAACTGTTGTAAGTCCGTTAAGACATTGACACATTAATTTATGTCAAAAGGTTTATCTGCCACCTCTGTGCCAGGACCATAAAGATCTAGAACATAAATTAGTGTTTCGAACAGGCATTCATATGAGGTACACCCCCCTAGGGACCTTCTGTGTAGAATAATAAGTACTCTCTGGACTCCATATAGGTGATTAAGCCCACTACGATCCTTGCCTTACACTCTAGCTGTTAAGGATTGCTTTAAATCTTGGTTTCTTCATTCCACAACATTATTTTCCTTGAGATGAAATAGAGATGAATAATACAGTTGGACTCCTAACGAAGCCATGGCATCCCTGAAAGCCCTTGAGGGAGAAGCAGGGCCCTGGTCTGAGTGGAAAGCTGAAACTGCATGTGTGCAGATAAAGACTTGCAAATCTTTAATACCAGCTGGAGCATCAGCCAAGCGTTGTTTCCAAACCAATAGAAATCTGGAGCATGAGTCAACAGTGAGTAAAATGTAGTTTTATGCATTATTAGCTGTCAGGGGACCACAATGGTCAAAGTACACACATTGTAAAGGTTTGTTGGAAATTAGGAGGGGTGTCTGCGGTGAGCGTTTGACAGTGGACCCTTTTATTTGCTGACAGATGTCATGACAAAGGATATACTGCTTTGTCTGTTTATATAGACCTGCTTGTAACAATGAAATAGTAGCCACCACACCAGCATGGGCACAATCAACTCAACTCTGGTCTTTGATCTTGGTTGGGGATCACACGATCACCCACCCCTGGTATTGTTACTAGGGCATTATTGAGTATATGCAGTAGGAATATTTGGCAAGATATGCCTTGGGCATGGGCTTGCCGTCAGTAGAAGCTTTCACAGTAGCCAGCGTTTCATCGTCCAATTTTGTTTGAAAACGAGTTATTGCAGCAACAGACACTGTAGCTACTGCTGACCTAGTGGCTTCATCAGCCTAGTTATTGCAATACACACGCTGATGTGCCAGTCTATGTACAACGTGGACACTGGGTAGGGTTTCTTTCAGATCCACTACTTTCCCCTCACTGGAGTCCTTTTTGATGGTGTTACCTTTTGAATCTCTGAACCCATTCTGGCTCCAGTAATGCAGATATTCATTGAAGGAGTGGATGCAATAGTACAAATCACAGATTATTAATATTAGCTGTTCTGGATCCATGTGTTCCAGTGCCATCAGAGCCTTGCGCTCTGCTAATTGTGCAGTACAGTCCCCTAAAGTCTGTGTGTGTGTTGTGGATAAAATTCACCATCTTTAATATGGCCACTCACGACTGTGCAAGCAGCAAAAAAATTATGTTTTGTGCCTACAGGGTGTTAGGCTGACCCATTAATGTACATAATTATCTGATATTGTTCAGTAGGCAATGTGTTTGCTGGAACAGGGTATTCAAGTTCATATTGCAAAAATTCGTGAGTTTGTAATTTTAGGTCAAAAATATAGTCAACATCAGTGGCTGTCAGAGACTTTGGCCATTGAATCCAACGTGGATGTAGTGCTTAAGCATTAGGAACGCTTGCTTTATTGACTGCCTCAAGGGCTGTGGGAGCAAAGCGGTGTTCTGCTGTAGAATATCAATGCAAATTGTAAGCAAACGGGACGGTCTTACCCTCATTGAACATTTGATGGGTGAAACCAATGGCACCAGCAATTACTCTGATGACCAAGTGTGTTATGTTGTCCCTTGTATGTAAGTGTTTAGATTCATGTATGTCTTGTTGCAATAGATGCTATTTTTGTTTATTTAAATTAAATTTGAAGCCTAATTTCTCAAATCCCACAAAAATGCGAGCAACCCATCTTAAATGATGTATGAGGTCGTCATCTACACAGGACAAAGCCTTGGGGTCAATTTTGTGTAAAATAGAAGTAGCACAAGCTTAAAACAGTCCAGGACTGTTCTTGTACCCTTTTTCGAAAGGCTAAAGTGCTAAAACTTGTTAAATCCATTCTTTCAGGCTCTATGTTTTGGCAGGAAAAAACATTTGAAATATCCATGGTTGTTTTGTATTCTTTGCGCATTATATTGTTTATAAGTACTGTACTGTGTGCATTTTGTATACAAATGTGCGTTTAGGACTGTTTAAATATCGGTAGCCGAAGACTATTCGATGAGAATGGAACAATGGATTGTTCATTGGTGAGACACAGGGTTTGATTATGCCCTGGTACTCTAGCTGTGTGAGGATTTCCCTCACAGGTGATTTAGCTTCATGCTTTATTGGTTATTACGGTTGGTATCTGATTGGTATTATATGATAGGGGGAATCTTTATTCCATCCTATGTGTTTGCAATGTCATGGGGGTGCCTGCGCCTTAGCCCAATCAATGGTGTAAGACTCCCTGAGCTGTCCGGGTACAAGGGGCAAGAAAGAAGCTTCAATTACCTCTTCTCTATAAGGAGGAGTGTGGACAAATTCTGGTGACCAATCCTTTTCGGCTGGCAAAATATCATAAATGGTAAAAACACAATCCCAAAAGATGGTATCTATTGTTCGCTCAATGTCTCCTTCTAATTGTAATGTTACTTTAAATACCCTCTAGGGGCATGTCCGCAGCCTCGACTTGTAAGTAGTCATCAGTTGCTTTCACCTCCTCATGCTCTTGAAGATTCTGGCGAACTATTGTGACCTCTGCCGCGCTGTCTAGCAGTGCCAGAGCTCACTTCCTGTTCTTCAGTAAAGCTCTCTTCCTGAGTTGCATGTCACACAGCAATCACTGTCACTTTTTTCTTTTTGAACTAGGGTTTTTGTTGGGAAAGTTTCTCTTCTTTCTTAACAGAAACTTCAGACAATCGTTGTGAGTCCTTTCTCAGTTTCACATACTCGGCTCGCTGCTCTGACCACCCACCTCTCTCACTGCGTTTTTCCACTGAGTCCTGAAATGAACGAGATTGACGTGTAACGGTGTATTGATATATTCCAGGCGTTTATATATATTATTTCTATTTCCAAGATTATAGCGATTTTGAGGGGTCTCTGAATGCAGAGATTCTCCCCTTGCTTCTTTAGGTGTTTGTTTCTGTTTATCCCAGAGGTTTTTAGAACCATCAGGTGCTTGCTTTGTAGAATCTTTATTAGATTTACCCTATAATTGTGGTTTAATGGATCTGGACACCATACTATCCCGACCAACACAAGAGTAGGTCCCAGCAATAATCTTTGGCAACTCGCGTTCTTGATCTTGTACAGGAATGTCCCGGAGCCGCATACACACTGCTAGTGCTGCTGCTTCCACTTTAAGGTTACTTAAAATGATTGAAGACACAGTAGCAAAATTGCCCATTAATTGCATCCCCAAATCGAGGGCGGGGGCAGCCCCGTATTCATCTTGAATTTGTTTTCACACTTCTGGAAGATTGGGAATTGTCGGTGTGCTGTGTGCCGTTGGCAAATACCGTTCCCCATGTATTTCACTTTTCTACTGTGGAACCATCTCAAATGGCAAGCATATAGTGAGAATTCTGTGTTAAACCTGAGGTCCTGTACTGGAAGAAATTGCTTCCAGAGCATTTAATTTTTGAGCTAACCAAAATGGAATCTCCTCCCATTTGGCAGGGAATTTACCCATGATCGAATGATCAGTCGCAGGATTAATGCCTGGTGTGACTGCATGTGGCTGTGTGGGGGCAGCATGTGCTGGGTTAGTATTTAAAGCCTGCATTACAAACTGCACTAACAGTCTGTATATGGCCGTAAGCTCAGTATATACCAGCGTACCTCAGCTACCATCAAGGTTGCTGCATCAGGATGCATTGTATATGTGTCAAATAAAGGCCAGGTAGGACCATCATTGCTCAGATGACCTAACCTAACGCGTAATATTGTATGTGGTAGGGCGACATCAAGTCAGTTATTATGGTCTTGATAAGATAGAGGTATCTCTAAGTAGGCATAAGCTCTGTATTGTGCAGGTAGGCTAGCAGGTCTCTGGTGATGCAATGTATTAGTTTTCCCATCAACTGCTGGAAAAGTGACCCAAGAATACAATATTTCTGTTTTGTAGGTTGGATGAGCCCCCATGGGCTCTAAGGCCATTTGCTAGCAAATAGGCAGTGAGGTGTTGTTGCATGTTTACTGCAATTGCTACCCGTTGTGGGTTCACCATGGTGGATAAACTTGTTCAGAGATAAGGACACCAAAGGGGGATTGATCCTTTTAAGGTTCAAGCTTGAACAACCTACAGTGTTGTATAGATACTACCTACTTAGCTGAGGAGGAAATATTCAATATCATGCAGATCTCTGTATATGGTAATGAGGTGCCTTTAGCAGCTAGTGAGACAGAGATACTCAGTGTAGAACAGTCCTTCTTTTGCCCTGGTCACCCCCAAACCTTTTAGACAGATACTGGTGGTTACTGACTCCTGGTTGTGCCCTGGGTACTGCTTACCAGTCCCAGGGCCAGTGATCCATGTAAAATAGATAGACTAATTATTATTGTCAGTATCAACCTACCTATAAGTCCCTAGCATGTGGTAGGGTATGTAGGTTTAGGAATGCCAGCAGCACCACATAGGTCACTACTGATGTGCCTAGTGTCATTTTAAAGGCCTTGACCTTATAAATGGCAAGATTTTATTTGAACAGGAGCCAGATATTTCACGAAGTTTGGTATCAAACTGATTGTTACAGTAAATCCCACAAAACTCCATTGCTAGATTTAATATAACCAGTTCAGGGAAAGAGTTTTAGAACTCTACCTGAAAGTTGCCAACTTCAGCTCTGTACCGCCCTTCTCTGATTGGCCAGCCTCTGGCAGCCTGACCAGGCTTCCTTGATAGGTTGTGAAGTGGTCTGGGCTGAAGACAAATAATGTGCCTGGGGGAGGTGATCTGCCTCAGCAGATGGAGTAAACAGGATAAGGGGGAGAGCAGCCGAAGAGGACTTCAAAGGAGGGATTGGCATTTGGAGCAGCTCAGGACCTCCCCCATTTCCTGCAAACTCAGATAACCAGGTGCACTCTTGATTATATTAAGAGAGGGAAGGAGAGGGGTGTGTTAAGGATTTTTAGCCACACCAATGGGTGGGCTCAGCCAGACCTAACCTCCAAAATTCACTTTCAGATATTGTGGATTTTTTTACAGAATGTTGCTCCCTGGGATCGATTTTTGCCACACTTCCCAGGAAGTTGTCATCCAAGAAGGTAGTGGCCTGCCTGTGATTGGACATTTGCTCCCTGCATTTCACCCAAAGAGCAAGGATAAATCTGGCAGAGCTGCACCCACACCTCATATCCCTACAAGGAACAATATTAGAGGAAGAAGGACTGCACCTGGACACTGCACTCTGAAGGACTGCACCAGCTTCACACTTGGGCTTCACCACAAAAAGGACTTTGCCTGGCTTCAACTGGTTTAAGAAAGGATGCCCTGCTTGTTCCATGTGAAAAATAGCTAACCAGAGTCCCCTGCATCAAATCCTGACGAAACTGACCAGCTGACTACTGTCCTGTCGTCATTTTGGAGTTTGAGCCAGTGCATTCTGGGAGTTGGAGTCCTAGTCCTCAAGGAGCAACATAGAGCTTCTTGAACCTTGGGGTAAGCTGTGGATTCCCAGAGGACATTTGAAGAGCTTCTGGAAGAAGATCCAGATCTTTGGAGAAGATTGGAGAACCTTTGTTAAAGAGCTTCATGAAGGCACTCACCCGCCGTGGTGAGTCAAGTCGGCTTATCTTAATTGCGACCCGGCCTGACTTGCAGGTTCATCCAGCTGAAAAGCTGTGGTGCCCCAGATTTCCAGACCTCCTGGAAAGGTAATCTAACAACCATGCCTCAAAATCAGCTTGCTGTGGAAGGTCAACCCCCGTCGGATAGAAACTGCTAAAAAAGTGACAAACTCCAAACTTAAAAAGTTGACCAGGACTTTCCGCACAGCATGTAGGAGGAGGGCTCCAGGGACATTGGTTCAAGATTCATCTTTGGCCCAGATGAAGATTTCTATGCTGGAAAATTGTCTCAGTCCAAAGGTAAATTTCTTCACGAGGTCTCCTGCGACACGTATCTGAAGAGGGCTCCAGGGAGATCGGATTGGTCACTTCATCCTGCTGAAGAAAATCTTCAAGAAAAAGATTAAGACCCTCATTACAACCTTGGTGGTAAATGCCGCCTACCGCAGTGCTGACGGCTGCCAACATACCGTGACCGCAGCGGTATACCGCTATGGGTCTTATGACCCACACTGAGAAATCCACCACTATAGAGACACTCACACAAGTTTGCCAGACCAAAGGCCAGTGATAAGCTGCCGATGTCAAAACCCACACCGTTACACAAACAGAAATACGCCCACAGTATCAGGATCCACGAATCACAACAGTGGTCTTTCAACTGTGGTAAACCATTGGTGGTACACACAGCCGCGCTCAAAATACACACACTAACAAAACCACACCACATTGGACAATCCAAACTACACACACCTGACACACATACACACACCACCCCCACACCCCCAATCCAGTATCAAACACACACATTACCCACAACCCTTTCAACGAAAAAAAAAGATTGCAAACAAAGAGAGAGACACGCCAGGAGCACCCACTCAATCTAAGCCACAAAACACCATCACCCATACACCATCCAAGCACCTCAAAGCACACACCACAACACATCGCCCCACACATCCTCACACATACCACTCACACCACATCCATGGCACCCCAAAGACACCCCAGGTTTTCAGAGAATGAGCTAAGGGTCATGGTGGAGATAATCATCCGGGTAGAACCACGGCTATTCGGATCACAGGAGTAGCAGACGTCCATTGCAAGGAAGATGGAGCTATGGCGGAGAGTCGTGGACAGGGCCAACGCTGTGGGACAGCACCCCAGAACAAGGGATGACATCAGGAAGAGGTAGAATGACCTACGGGGAAAGGTGCGTTCTGTGGTTACAAGACACCAAGTAGTCATACAGAGGACTGGTGGTGGACCCCCGAATCCTCTCCCACAACTAACAACATGGGAGGAACAAGTCTTGGCGATCATGCATCCTGAAGGCCTCGCAGGAGTATCAGGAGGACTGGACTCTGGCAAGTCAAATTTTTACTACTTTATCCCCCCCACCCACCTGCATGCCATCACAAACTCCCACCCCTACCCTCACCCCCATCACTCCGCCACCTCACATATACCCCACCATCACAACCCACCCATCCCAATACCAAGCCCTGCATGCAACACCAATGCATGGACACCCATCACAGACCTGCATGGACACCCATCACCACAGCATGCCCATTAGAGATAATCACCTAGCCAACAAAATCACCATGCACACAAGGCAAAGCTGACAGGGCAATCACAACCATACAGGGAAACACACCCATGCACAAGATGGCACACATGCAGATACACTAACACTGCATTTTCATCCCCACAGTACCCCCACTCACCGTCACCGGAGAGGAGGTGCCACCAACATCCAGTCCCCTCACAGAAGAGGCCCACAGTGATGACAGCAGCTCTGCACGCCCCGATCATGATGACCAACCTGGCCCATCATGGACCACTGGACAGTCGGTTACCCTGCCACAGTCCCATACTACCACAGGACCTCACCCCCTCAGGAAACACCAGCACAGCACCCACCCAGCGTCCCATAGCTCTGTCTCTAGGACACGTCAATCAGCAGTGTGTCCACCACTACAGGAACCCCAGGCAACCCCACAAACCCAAGACAATCAGAGACCTGTGCTCAGTGGCAGTGGGTACACGGTTCAGGGGACAGAGGCACAGGACAACAGGGAAGATGGGAGGACTGCTGTGCGACAGGGGGAGGACAGGCCCAGGGAACCCACTCTCCACGAGGCACTTGTAGGGATCCTGGGAACATACCACCATTTCCAGGAGACCATGGGCCAGATACTGGCCAAGTTGCAGCAGACCCAGCGGCTGGAGGAGGGACAGTACATGGGGATCAGGGAGGACCTTAAACACATCCACACTATCCTGGTCACCATTGTAGGGGTGCTGGCTGACATGGCCAACACCATGAGGGAGGCAGTGGCACAATAACTGGCCCCTGACACTAGCCACAGCAAAGAACAGCCCTCCACCTCTGTCGGCGCTAGTGGACAGGAGGCCCTGCCACTGGAATAACAGGCCACCAGCACCCCACCCCCTGCAGAAGGAGAACCACCCCGCAAACGGTCCCTGCGATCCAGGCAGAAGCCAGAGAACATTGCCAAGACCCCCGCCAGAAAATAAGACTCTCCTGATTGTCACCCTAGTGTCCCACTCCGTCACCCTGTCCACATTGAACTGCCATTGCTCCCGTTCCTATGTCACATTGGATAATGCACCTGTGATACTAAGAGACTGGACTCTAACTGGACATTCCTACACCATCACCCCAGCCCATTGCACATCCCCCTCTACTTATCAATACTTAAATAAACACCCTTGGAACAAATAAAAATCTGGAGTCTGTCAATTGATTGAAATATGTAGTAGTACAACAATCTGAAAACATTGCAATTCATATGTACAGTTATATATACATTGGTATGACCTGTAGTGGGCAGCAGTAAACACACCAGGGGCCAGAGTTGGGCACAGAGATCTGAAAACAGAGATGCCAAAGGGTACAGTAAGTCGCCATAGCAATAGGGAAATCATGCTGCCATGTCCAATGTCCAACAGAAAACTGCAATGTAAAGTGAAGTTACAGTGTCTTACCTGTGTGTCACTGGAAGTACTGCTGTATGAGAGAGCTTCTGTTTTTGACATCTTCATCCTCGGCCTCCTCTTCCTCACTTTCCACAGGCTCCACCGCTGCCACAAGACCATCTCCAGGCTCATCCTCCTGCAGAAAAGGCACCGGGCTTCTCAAGGCCAGGTTGTGCAACATGCAACATGCAATGATGATCTGGCATACCTCCTTGGGTGAGTAGTACAGGGATCCACCTGTCAGATGGAGGCACCGGAACCTGGCTTTCAGGAGGCCGAAGGTTCCCTCAATTATCCTCCTTGTTCGCCCATGTGCCTCATTGTAACGTTCCTCTGCCCTTGTCCTTGCATTCCTCACTGGGGTCAGTAGCCATGAGAGGTTGGGGTAACCAGAGTCACCTGCAAATATCGAGGGACAATGTTAGACACACACCAACCCTCAGGGACAACCCCATACCCAGACACCAACATATACTGGGTAGGGACCTTGGGCTCACCTATTAGCCACACCCGGTGCCTCTGGAGTTCTGCCATCAAATATGGGGTGCTGCTATTCCTCAAGATAAAGGCGTCATGCACAAAGCCAGGATACTTGGCATTCACATGAGAGATGTACTGGTCTGCCAAACACAATATCTGCACATTCAGAGAGTGATAGCTTTTTCTATTTCTGAACACTTGTTTATTTCTCCGGGGGGAGGCAGATGCTACATGTGTACCATCAATGGCACCAGTGATGTTGGGGATATGTCCCAGGGCATAAAAGTCAGCTTTCACTATGAACAAATCCTCCACCTGGAGGAATACGATGTAGCTGCACATGTGTAGCAGACAACACTCTGGTCAACACTTTGGAGAACATCCCTGATGCCATTGCCACTGTTGTTTGGAAGGAACCACTTGCCAGGAAATGGAGCATTGACAGGACCTGCACTAGAGGGGGGATACCTGTGGGCTGGCAAATAGCTGACATTAGGTCTGGCTCCAATTGGACACACAGTTCTTGGATTGTGGCCTGATCACGTCTGTAGGTTAGGATAATGTGTCTGTCTTCCATTGTCACAAGGTCCACCAGGGGTCTGTATACTGGAGGATGTCTCCATCTAATATTCATCCTCAGCAGTTGAAGCCTATGGAGGAAAACGGTGAGCAGAGGGTCATATTCACACATCTATTGAAATAATGATGCATCTCTTCATCAACAGAACCAGTATGTGAATCAGAGAGTCAGTTGATGTGCCAATGTCTGCTGTGACGCAGTTAGGTGCCATGGCCTGTGTCCCCCTGAAACAGAAGCATCCTGACCTGTGAGGAGGGACAAATGGAAATGAGATCATTCCGCTGGCGTTGTGCGGCGTTGCAATAGGCGGTCGATGACCGCAGCACAACTTCGCATTGGTTAACCTTGGGCCCTATGTGTTCCAGGGACCAATGGCAATGTACGCCGGCGGTGACGGTACACACCGCAGAGGAAGTGATCGCCATTTTCTATCTGTTCACTCACTGGCTTCCTGACCTTCTACAGGAGAGGACCTACACTGCAAGTGCTGCTGTTGCTGTGTCTGGAAGCGACAATGGCTCATGTGTCTGGGGAAAGGGCCCCTGCCTTCACTGCGGGGGAGTTTGAGAGACTGGTGGATGGGGTCCTACCCGAGTACACTTTACTCTATGGTCCTCCAGACAAACAGGTGAGTACACTGTGAGAATGATGTGATGGCCATGAATGTATGGAGTGCTGTGTGTGTAAGCCACATGTGGGGCTGAGGTGTCCTGGGCAGAGTGCTGCTTGTATGGTGGTAAATGTATATGCGTTAGGGGATGGGAGGGATATGGTAGGCCATGAGTGTGACGGTCCGGGCAGTATGACTAATCCCTTTTCTGCTGTATTTTTCCCGCAGGTCAGCGCCCATCAGCAAAAGGGTATTTGGTGTGCCATCGCCAAGGAGGTGCGGACCCTGGGGGTCTTTGACAGTGGAGCACCCACTGCCGCAAATGGTGGGAGGACCTGCACCGCTGGGCAAGGAAGACGGCGGTGGCCCAGCTGGGGCTTGCTTCCCGATGAGGAAGGGGTGCCAGTCGTACCCTGACCCCCCTGATGTTCCGCATCCTGGCGGTGGCCTATCCGGAGTTGGATTGGCGCTTGAGGGCATCACAGCAACCACAAGTGGGTGAGTACAAATTCAGATTCATGACTTTGCACGCGTTAAGGTTTTATGTGTGTGGGGATGTGCCCCTAGGCCAGGGCGAACATGGCAGGGTAGGTCCCTTGTTGGGCAGGCTCAGAAGCACTCCAACCCCAATGGTGTAAGTGGGCATCTACTACTGGTCAGGGCCCTGTTTGTTTCAGGTGTGCAGCTGATGGCCTTATGCTATGTACCCCATGGGCTAGTGACTAGCTCTGTAACTGGTAGTGCATGGCCTAGTGCATAGGGCTGCTCCCTGTGTGTTGTGTACACCAACGGTAGTGTTGTTGCTGGCATTGAACAAGTGTATCAACTGTCTCGCCACCCCCTTTTTCTTTTGTCACCTGGAGGCCGAATCCAAAGAGGGTGAGGGCACCAGTGGGATGGAGGGTGAGGGGAGCACCACGACGGAGATAGGAGGGGACACTACTGACAGCGACTTGTCCTCCAATGGAAGCTCCCTGGCAGTGGCAGACACCTCTGTGTCCACCTCAACAACAGGTACAGCCGCCACTCTCCCTACCAGCACCGCCTTCCCAGCAGCCCCTCCACATGTTTCCCGTGCCCGCTCACCCAGGAGGGTGGCTATCTCCTTCGCCCCAGGCACCTCAGGCCCTGCCCCAGTCAGCCCTGCTGCCCTCAGTGAGGAGGCTATCGACCTCCTGAGATCCCTCACTGTTGCGCAGTCAGCCATTCTGAATGCCATCCAGTGTGTCGAGAGGCATTTGCAACAAACAAATGCATACCTGGAGGGCATTCACTCTGGCGTGGCGGTCCAACAGAGAGTATTTCAGGCTCTGGCCTCTGCACTGATGGCAGCCATTGTCCCTGTCTCTATCCTCCCCCTCCAACATCCTCTACCCAGTACCATTCCCCTCATCCCCAGCCTATTCCAAGCACACCTTCAGACCAGAATTCACCCAAATCAACACACAGAAGTGTCTCAGTAAAACACAAGCACCACACTTCTTCTCACAGGCACTCACACAAGCACCATCCCCATGCAGACACACCAGCATCCACTGCCTCCACTGTGTCCCCCTCCTCCTCATCATCCACCTCCCTCCCAGTAGCGTCTCCACTTACACCTGCATGCACTACATCCTCATCCGCTACCTCCATCACTAGCACTCCCATCACTACACACCCCTCACTGGCAGTCACCCCCCCCACATCCATACACACGTCACTTGTGTCCTCTCCCACTGTGTCTGTGACCCCTCCTGCCAAATTACACAAACGCAAGCACACACCCACCCAACAGCCACCCACCTCACAACAGCATCCAGCTCATGCACCTGCACCCAAACACAGCAGACTGACAACTCCTACAATTACTCCCTCTTCCTCCACTCCCAAACCTTCACCCTCGTCCTGCCCCAATGTCCCATAGAGGCTTTTCCTGGCAAACATTGACTTCTTCCCTACTCCTCCCCACGTCCTTCCCTCGGGCCAGGGTGGCCAAAACCCTGCCCAGCACCTCAGCCACCAAGTCCACATCTGCTGTGGTTCCTGCAGCTGTCAGAGTCTCAAAGGGGGCACCCGTCAGCCCAGCCCTTGTGCAACCAGCCCCTGCCAAGGCAAAGAACATTCCACCACCTGGCAAGGTGAAGAAGGGGACAGCATCCAGCAAGGGGAAGGAGCCACAACCACCCAGCAAGGCCACCTCAAAGACTCCAGCTGCCAGACCCAAGGTGACACCACCATCTGCCAAGGGCAGAAAGGGGCACAAAACACCATCCAAGGCACATCAGCCATCTGAGCCTGCACGTGAAGGCCTGATGGCTACCAGACCAACCGCCAGCACTGCCACATGCACCGCAGCCAGCACCGCCACCTGCACTGCTGCAAGCACCACTACTGTCAGCAGCAGCAGTCCCAGCCCCAGTGGGCAGCTGTCCGAGGCTGCAGGAGAAGGGCTGGAGCCTCCCCCCACCACTGGCAACACCGGCACCTGCACAGCAGCCAGCACTACCTCCTGCACTGCCGCAAGCCCCGCCGCAAGCCCCACCGCAAGCAACGCCATCTGCATTGCTGACAGGACACCACTGTCAGCAGCAGCAGCCCCAGTGGGCAGCCGTCCGAGGCTACAAGAGAAGGGCTGGAGCCTCCCCCACCACTGTCAGCAATGGCACCTGCACCGCAGCCATCACCGCCACCTGCAACGCTGCAGGCCCAGCCGCAAGCACCGCCGCAAGTACCGCTGACAGTAGCACCACTACCAGCAGCAGCAGCCCCAGTGGGCAGCCATCTGAGGCTTCAGGAGAAGGGCTGAAGCCTCCCCTAGCACTGGCAGCACGCCCACCAGCACTGGCACTAACACCACTGTGCAGCCGTAGCCGCTGCCGGATGGACTGTAGCCCTGCCTCCATGGAGTATCATGCATCCTGGTCACTGCAAATCTCGTAGCTCTGACACCCAGGTGAGGGGCTGTGACCTGGGACCCCCCAAGTGCTGCATCACTGGGCACAAAGCCCCCTCCAGAACCAGTGGAGAAAGTCATCCACTCACCCTATCCTTGGCAGGATGAAGCAGACTGGGCACAAGGCCCCCTCCAGAACCAGCGGAGAAAGGCATCCACTCACTCTATCCTTGGCAGGATGAAGCACATTTGCCACAAGGCCCCTCCAGAACCAGTGGAGAAGCCACCCACTTGAGAGACTTGAGAGACTGTGGCTTTGCACTCCCCAGGACATTGCTGTGGGCATAGAGCCCCCTCCAGGAGCAGTGGCGTTGTACCATCTTCCGACTGAGGTGCCCCCCCTTCTCCGTCCCCCTGAGATGCCTGTGTGTTTTTGACCTGATGCCCCTGCAGTGTTCTCTCCGTATTGAGGCAGGAGTCAAGTGTGGGCTTGGCCTATGTGTTTTGGCTCAGTGGGCCATGGACATTTTGAGTGGACATTGTCCCACCTTTTGTACATATTGCATATTTTGTGAATACTGTATTTGAAATCTTCATGTATTTCTGACCATTTCTAAAATAACACTCATTTGACTTCATTCCTTTTGTTATTCCAGAGGGTTACGGGGTGTATATGTAATGTTGTTGCAGGTGTTTGTGTGTATAGTGTTGGGGGTGAGGGTGGGGGTTGGGGTGGAGGTGCTGCGTGTTGCGTGTACCATCTTGCGGGTGTGTATCACTCTCTATTTCCTCCTCCCCCTCCTCTATGTGCTAGGTGCAGTACTCACTGTGGTCGTCGCTGCCGTCATTGGTACTCCTGGTAGACGAGAAGGTACACCAGCATGGGGAGGACCTGCAGCTCAGGCTCCATGGCATCCTGGTTCTTCCTTGAGTGTCGAGAGGTGAGTGGTTTCCCTTCAAAGTACTGTTTCCGCCATGCTTTTGATGGCGTTAGTACTGCCCCGGAAAAGCTGGCGGATGGGCGGATTGTAATGGGGTGGGCAGTACATTGTCTTCCACCTGGCTATTGGTGGTTACCGCTGTGGTGTTTGTTGCTACCGCTGTGGTGGTCGGAGTGTTAAAGTGGCTGTATCTGTTGGCAGTTTCTGCCGTGGTCATGATTCCATTTTTGTTACAGCCGGCATGTTGGTGGTATTACCGCCGCTTTAACACCCACCGCCAGGGTTGTAATGAAGGCCTAAGTCTGAAGGTGAACTTTTGACGAGGCCTCCCACTTGCTGTAGCCGAGCAGGGCTCAATCGCGGTTGGACTTAAACTTTGACTTTATCCCAGTCAAGGTGCAACCAGATATCCTGAGTGACGCTTTTAGTTTCTATGCGCTAAAAAAAAATATTATTTGAAAATGCATATCTCTAGTTCTCCTTATCCTATTCTATTCATCTTGGTGTCAAACTAAAGATAAAATATTTCCTATTTTTATAAATTGCTTTTGAATTTTTAAACTGTTTTCTCTGTTTTATTTTATTACTGTTTTGTGATACTTGAATGCTTTATACTCTTTGGTGGTCATTCCAACCCTGGCGGTCCATGACCGCCGGGTTGGAGGACCGCGGGAGCACCGCCGACAGGCCGGCGGTGCTCCAATGGGCATTCCGACCGCGGCGGTAAAGCCGCGGTCGGACCGGCAACACTGGCGGTCTCCCGCCAGTGTACCGCCGCCCATTGGAATCCTCCAAGGCGGCGTAGCTAGCTGCGCCGCCGAGGGGATTCCGACCCCCCCTACCGCCATCCAGTTCCCGGCGGTCCGCCCACCGGGAACCGGATGGCGGTAGGGGGGGTCGCGGGGCCCCTGGGGGCCCCTGCAGTGCCCATGCCACTGGCATGGGCACTGCAGGGGCCCCCGTAAGAGGGCCCCTAAATGTATTTCACTGTCTGCTGCGCAGACAGTGAAATACGCGACGGGTGCAACTGCACCCGTCGCACAGCTTCCACTCCGCCGGCTCGATTCCGAGCCGGCTTCATCGTGGAAGCCTCTTTCCCGCTGGGCTGGCGGGCGGCCTGAAGGCAGCCGCCCGCCAGCCCAGCGGGAATGTCAGAATTACCGCCGCGGTCTTTCGACCGCGGAACGGTAACCTGACGGCGGGACTTTGGCGGGCGGCTTCCGCCGCCCGCCAAGGTCAGAATGAGGGCCTTTGTCTCCTAAGTTAAGCCTTGTTGCCAAGCTACCAAGAGTGGAGCCTGGGTTGATTTATTGAGACCTAACTGAACCTAGTGGGGGTTGGTGGCCAATTGCTAAGTGCAGGTAGTTACCTGCACTTACAAATAATCCTCTTTCCAACACTCAGGAGGATCTGAAAATTAGTGCCTGACCAAACATTGGCGGCACCATGTCGCGTAGGCTCTCATTATCCTAATGAGGCTACTAGATTCGGATGGCAGAATCCACTGAATTGTGGGGAACTGAGTCCAATCCCGCACCATGCGACAACTGTCAACCTAATCTGGGTTTTCCGGCTAATGAGCAGTGCCTCATCTCTGCCCAAGAGCAGGGATGATTGTGGCAACCAGGCGCATGACAGGAATTAATTCTCAGTGGAATTGTAATCGATCAGATCTCCTCCTTTTCTCTCAGTTACATTAGTCTCACATATGCAAAGACAGACAATTGTTCAATAAGGTTTATTGAATGAACTGCATCTTAGATAAAGTGGCACGAATTGCAATAACTAGGATGATAAAACACACTAGAAACAAAATGGTGACAAGAAGAGTGAAACACAGAAAAAGTCCCACCATACTGTCACTAGGAGTAATATATGTGGTTCTTACCCCAGCTACGTTTCAGCACAGCGTGATAAGCCCTAATACATCCTTCAGGTTTCCCCCCAGGGAAGTCATCATCCACCATACCTGAGCAGAGAAGCCTGTTGTCTAGAAAGACACCGTCCCTATGTAGACCAGGGATCTGGTAGTCTAAGCAAGAAGCTGTAGTGAAGACAATCAGCAATCAATATGCAGTCGTGGTCACCTGGCTGGAATCTCCCTCTAAAGCGTATGGGACAGAGAAGTGTTTTTATAATAAAGCAGCTGATGTTCTGAGAAAATGTCTCCACTTAAATTTATGTTTGTTTCTGTGAATGTTGGAGACACAGCGTACCATTTTGCCGGCAACTCTATCTGGCTTTAGCCTTGAGGAAAGCAGAAAGTGAAAAGAGTGTCTTACTTGGAACGTAATGCTTTCCTAGGTGAAAGAAAAACTAGAAAATAAAACAGCACTGCAAATGTGGCTTATAATAAAATGAAGCCGAACACATGTAACTGGGCTAAAGTGGACAATGGCAGGCCTAGTTGCTAAAATAATGTGTCTAAAAACACAGCTAAAATAGCTATAAAACATACCTACCTGCCCTTATTAATAACTCATTTTCCAAATCACGGCCACTGTACATTGTACATTGCCTCCTGCGATGGGCTCTCTCTGTCAGAACTGTAACATCTAAATATGGTCAGCAGCAACCCGCCAGCCGGACAGCCAAGGAGTACACTTCGGTGAGCATCAGTTGGCAGCTAAGCCACAATACCTCTAAATATGGCAATCAGAACTTCGTTGACTTGGTGGAGGACTTGGTTCCGCCACTACGGCAGGACAGCAGTAATTCCCTCAATATCTAAATCGGGCCCTTTGTCACAGTTTGATGAATCTTCACAAAACTTTCAAAAAAATAAAGTTCAAGGACAGGGCTTTTAAAACATCTTTTATAAAGTCCCTGCTTCTGCTTATATTTACACTGCACCCAAATCTTGGGGCACTTAGGGCAGACCATAGGGGTGACCTATGTGTAAAAATAAGGTAGTTTAGGTCTTTGGAAGTGCTTTAATTTCCAAAGTCGAATGTTAGGTTAACTTTAACTGAAAAGCAGTTAGCAAGGCAGGCCTGCCTTCAAAATGGCACCGGACACCGCAGCACGTATGGGTGCACTAAACATACATTGGTCCCTAAACCTACATGCCCTACCATATACTAGGGACTATATAGGAATGTTGACAGAGCCAATTATAATTAGGCCTAATTTGCATGTACCATGTTAAACAGAGCACTAGCATTGGGACTGGTTAGCAGTGCCCAGGGCACTGTCAGAGTCAGAAAACACCAGTATGAGCTACAAATGGTAGCAAAAAGTGAGGGGGCTTCTGCACTCAACCCAGTTTTTTCACACCTTGGCTACGGAAAGGAGGCTAGTAACACTTGCCCCGGGAGGTAGACATATGTCTCCACCTGCATAACACACCACATATACATCATGGTCCTTTACCATTCCAACACAACACTACAGTTCCTGCAAGAAACATGTAATGCTATATATCCAAAACACAACATACGCACACTATTGATAATACATCCACATACAACACAACCACAACTACCAAAACATTGAGGCACACATCTACACAAACACACTCACACAAAAGCACACCTATACATATCACAACAACCACAATCAAACAAACACACTCACCTGAATGTTGTACACACCAACACAACATACAATCAAACATACACAACAAACATCAGACCCACATCCAAGTAGCACATATACAAACACAACCACATCACTGACTCCAGCTCCCTCTGTCTAAGCCAGCCAATCCCCCCCCACCCATCCCAAGTAAAAGCTTTGAGGTCCCAGATGTGTGCCCATTAGATGCCCATTTTTGATGAAGACACACCCTGGACTATAGGCAGGAGACAAGTTAAGGGCAACAAATCCAGGGGAAACTGTCCTTTTCAAACATTGCTCAATGTCACATATGTGTTACATTGCTAAAATAATGTACACAGGAGTAGGAGTACATATCTGATGTTCTGAGTCCTACTTTCAGATGTGTGACCGACATTGTGTATTGCAGGAAAAATCAATGTGTCACTGCAATAGAATTGTTGTTCTATATGTAGTGATTCTCATTCACAACTGAAAGCTCAACTTGTCCTAATGCAAAGTGCATACATGGAAATAGTTTAAAATTGTGATGTTTATTTTATTGTGGTGCAAGCATTAATTTGCTAATGAATAATTTTACCAAAATAAAAGCTGTGTATTTTAACCTGGAACACCCTCCCCACCAACCTGCAACAGACTCAAGACCTACTCACCTTCAGAAGACTCCTCAAGACCTGGCTCTTCGACCAGTAACACCAGCTCCTCCCCCCCCCCCCCTAGCTCCTTGAAACCCTCATGGGTACGTAGCGCGCTTTATAAATCCAATGATTGATTGATTGATTATGTCATTAATTTATGTGTCATGCTCATGTGTCGCCATTATTGTTTGCCACAGATTTGTTACAGATAAATGTGTCACAAGATGTTTTTTAAATTATCATTGTGAAACAAAAGTGAATGGACTGGTTCTGGGCTAATGTGAAGCGAGCAAACAATGTTTACTAGTCATATGGAATGCTCACCTTCGAGTTGGGCGACAACAGGGTTGTGTTTCCTTCATGGTCCAGTAACAGCAGCAATGGCAGGACTTGTCCTGTTGAGTCCAGTTGAGCACGAAAGTGGAAATGTGAAAAAGGTAGGCTTTTACCTGATTTCCCTTCCACCAACTCAGGTTTGAAGGAAGCTCCACCACAGTTGCCTTAGCGAGAAGACACATCGGGATTGGCTTGGCAGGAAAAGTGCTGGAGTCCTGTTGCAGGCCACTATATCCAATTGCGCCGTTGACATAGGTGGAAATTTCTGGCGGAGTTGGGAGGACTCGGGCGGTCTCTCATCTATGGGTCTGCCAACATCTAAATAGAGCTGATTGACTGTCAAGTCAAGGGATGCAAAGTTTGATGGAAAACTAATGGTGGTACTGATTTTGCCAACATCTAAATCAGTCCCAAAGTCATTAGCAAACCAAACCACGGTAGGCCTATTTGCATTAACTATCAAGCCGCTGCCCAGCATATATTTGCTCTGAATGTGGTATGGAAGAGGTATTTAACTTAATCAGCTGTGTCACAGGTTAATTTTAGCTGACCTATAAATGAAGAGCCTTTGTCCCCATATTCTGGATGATACCAAATCCAGTAGAAGGGGAGCTTAGCCAAGATCCAGTTTTGACTGACTGCAGAAGAGGTGACTGCTCAATACCCTGGTGTTGGACTTGGCCTTTTCTGTTGTGTCAACTCCAAACCTTTGCCCTCCTCCCCCTACTTTTGCTCAATTAAATATTCATAGGACTCTGCACACTTTACTACTGCTAACCAATGCTAAAGTGCTTGTGTTCTCTCATTAAAACATGTAAATTAAATACAACACTGATTGTGTCATCATCCACTTAAGGAACACTTTAGACATGTCTCAGGGCTGCCATTTCAGCATGTGTGTGAGGAGTTTTAAGCTGACATTTTGACATTGCACAATGGAAGATTGAGCTAAGTCACTGTGTGATATGGATTTTCTAATCCTGTCAGCCTTAGGGTGGGCTTCTCCCCAACATTTTGCCTTCCTCTTCCTTTTTTGCTGATATCGGTTTTGCTGGCCTTAGCACTCTGTCTACTTTACCACTGCTAACCAGCACTAAAGCGTGTGGCCCACTGCATAAAACATGGTAATATTGTATTCTTTCCAATTGACATATGTAATTTCCTTGTAAGTCCCATGTAAAGTGACCCCATATGTACCTGGGGCATGTAAATTAAATTCTACTAGTGGGCCTGCAGCAATTATGATGCCACCTAATTAAGTAGCCTTTTAAAACATGTCTCAGACTTGCCATTGCAGCCTGTTTGTACAGTTTTTACTTGCCATGCTGACCTGTCAAAATAAACCTTTGCCATACAGGTAACCCCTTCATGTTTGTTGTCTCTGGAATTGTAATTCCATGGTGAAGATTTTAAATGACAATTCTGAAAATGCCACCTTCAGAAAATTGGCATTTTATTGCCTAAGCCATTCAGTGCCTGCAGCCTGACTCTGGCTCCCATGACTGGGTGCGGGTAATAGGCAAGTAGTGTGCATACCTCCTAGACAGCCACATACAATAGGGAGCTTATGTGTGATTGGATGTGTGATTGGATTGACCATCTCTGGCAGAATGGGGGGGAAGGGTTGGGCCCAGCCTGACTTATAGAAAATAGGTTGTGTCCTGTCTCCACATAAAGGGCTACCCCCTGCAGTTAGTCTAGAGCCAGGGCCAGGAAGACAGGGAATCTGTGCACTTCAAAAGCAAGTCTATTGAAGCTGCTCTTCACTTCAAAAGTACAACTATGTATAAATACTGGACCTCAGACACAAACTCCTCAGTATACTTCTGAACCTGTGGATACTCTGCCAGGAAAGACTGCTTTATTTTAGAAATTACTTGCACTCTGTTGGACTGCTACTCTGAAGGAACTGCTGCCGTACTGTACTGAGCTGCTGGGAAGGAAGAACTGGATCTGCAACCTCATATTGAACACAGGACCCCAGAGTGACTCCAAGGGGAAGTCTACTGGCCTTTGAACTTAGCCTCAGGGATAAAAAAGGCTCCCCCACATCCTGCAGCATGCCCTGTACCTAGCTTAACTGAGTTGCTGAGCCTCAAGTAGTGTTCCTCAGGTCCTCGAAACTTGGTGTGATCCAGGGAGCTGAAATCAAGCTTTAATTTACACCTCAAACAGTCCTGTTCCCATCGACACCTCACAGGTCGCACTGCAATTCAGCACAAAGCTCCAACAGCATCGACCACCATGGGGACTTCCAAAGCAGATCTCCATCAATGTCTGCCTGTGATGCACAGTCTGCTCTTTATGCTACATCAGTAGCCTCCTGTAACACTCTTCCTGCTCCTCGTATCCCCTTCCAAAGTGAATGGGAGTATTGGCACGGACTTTGAGATGGTGAATTTCTGCAGCCATAACCAGGTGACTCAGCCACCTGTGCTCCATTGTTTTTGGCTTGAAAGTGTGACCTTGACTCAGTCCAGCATGAGCAGATATCTCAGGTTGGTGCTTTGGGCCCTTTGATGCTATTTTTGCTAAAATATTTAAACATTCAAAACTCAAAATCTTTTTGCAGTTTTGGTCTACTCTGTTTTTCTAACTTGATGTGGAATCCTTTTTGTGTGGTGTTTTCCAAATTATTACATTTTAAAGTGTTAAACAAGTACTTTACACAGTACCTCTAAGTTAGGCTGACTGTTCTGTGAGAAGCTACCAGAGCATTGAACACAGGCTGAGTTAGTGTTGGCTTGTGCCTCACCCTGAAATTGCTTGTGGTTGCTGGTTAACCCAGGCTCACACTCCAATTGAACATTAACTCAATTTCTCACTCCTGCCCAAACCTGTGGATGGGTTCAGAGACTCTGCTAAAGAGGAGAAACATTTCTTCATCTTACTTTTTGAGGGAGAGGGATTTTTTGCAGACGTGCACACGGGAACTGTTGCACAAATGGGTAGAGTTGCCACTAGGAACCTTTAACTCTTCGGATTTAAGTGTGTCACTCTGAGTTGCCATCCTCAGAATAAGGTGTGGATGTGTGGAAGAAAAGAGGGACTGCATCTGCTCTTTAAGACTCTGGAGAGACCTGAAGCATTGGACTTTCTTCCATTTATGCCCAGCTGACCAAATGTGGACTCCAAGGATCAGTTAGCTGACCTCCTGTGTAGCTGCAGGTATGCAACAAACTACAAGAGGTATTTTTCTGAAGTTTCCAGCTGACCAGATGCATCTGGACTGGGGCAGGACCCTGCTGTTGACCTCAGCTTGACACTCTGAGAGTCTCTAGGTGCCTTCCCCTGAGGCCAGGAATGGAGGTCTCTGAAGTGTCTGTTGTAGTTGTTTGGGCCCCCAAAAAATATTTGGAAGCTTCTGAGAATGTTTCATCCAGAGCTTTCATGAGGCTTGCCTGTTTCTGACCAGGAGTTCTACAGTGTTGAATTTGAATTGGATGTGAACATTGTCCTGCTCTGCATTTGCACAACATGTCTTTTTAAACTTTTTTGACTTCCAGACTTTTACCGGGACCAATCAACTTGGTGTATTTGAATATTTGACCAGAGATCTATTGCGCTCAGCCTGAAATTGCATCATGGTCCTGGTGTAACTCAGCCAAATGCTATCATTAGTTCAACTGTGAAGTTGTTATAATCCAACTGTAAACTCCAAGAGGCAAAGAAGGCTTGACAAGTTCTTCATTGTAAAAAGGTGAAACTCCATTTACATCAGCTTAGCTACCCCACTATGCCCACTCTAATTGTCGCACTGTCAAGACATAACATTCCAACCATTCCAGTTAGAAAATACCTATATTATATCAGAGGGAATGAACTGAAAACAAGAATACAATACCAACAGGAATTGCTATACCACACACACCATACCTTAAATCACACCACCTCAAAAAATAAAAAACAAAACACAAGAGAAAGAACAAAACAAATACTGTTAAATATTAACAACTATCCTGTTGAAGTTATAAATTCTCCCAGTTTTGGCCTCCCTTGAACACTTTCACAACACAATAAAGATCATTAAAATGAGAACCTTCATATGTCTTCCTCTGCAACTTCAATTTAACCATGTCATCAACTTTCACATCTACAACTTTGACAGGTTTGTGAATATTATAGCATTCCCATCTATTGCTTTACATCAATGTCTTTTTATTATTTCATCCAGCAATTCTCTCCCCAGTTGTGTGAAGCTGCCTGCAATAAGCACTCACCCAAGGAGGACACACATTGGTATTAAGCTTACTTTATGAAACACCTCCAAAGGACATATTCTTGTTGTGGAACTTGGAGTACTCTTCCACCCTACACTCAACCACCTTGACCCAGTCCTCTGACTCAGCCTTGCAAGGTGATTTCTTTCAACCTTTCTACCATGCAATTTGTTACAGGGTAGTATAAGCTGCGAGCTACACTTCTAATGCACAATCCCACTCTCTGACAGAAACTTCTCCATTTCCCCAGAGGTCAATTGCACTCCATTATCTGTAAGAATGCAATGAGGATTACCTTCTTTCACACACATCCCAGCCAAAAACATACATACAGAAAGAGTGGATATGTCACGCACAACCTTAACTTTGGGCCGCCCAGAGAACAAATCAAATTGACCTTTAACTGTTTGTAGGTAGTGTCCACGTAGCTATTGTATGGGAATGCACAAACACAAGTCCTATCCCACTGCGGCCACCAATGTTAGAAATGGGGTCTCTAGTTGGCAGACGTATACACTCATGTCCAAATAGGGACCACAATTCTAGTCAGGGTAAGTCACACACAATACAAATTTTCCTGTGCCCACCCTCTGGTAGCTTGGCACTGAGCTGTCAGGCTTAACTTAGAAGGCAATGTGTAAAGTATTTGTGCAATATATCATACAGTAACACAGTGAAAACATCACAAAAATACACTACACATGTTTAAAAAAATAGATATTTTTATTCTGAATAAAATAAGGTCAAAATGACAAGATCCAATAAGCACAAGTTGAAATATCACTTTTAAAAGGTTTAAAAGAGTCGTAATCCTTAAAAATTAACAGTTGTCTCTTTGTTACACACAGTACATGGTATGCGTCAAAAATAACAGAGCAAGGAGACCGCAGAGGAGATTTTCCAACACAGCACAGGCGATGGATTGTTTCTTTCCACGCTGCAAGGGGTTTGCGACATTTTTCAGCACGCAGTGTTGGTTCCTCACTGCGATGCAGGGATATTTTGACCTCCAGGGATGATGTCTGAAAATCCTTGACATGCTGGATGAAGGCACATGCATTGCACTGATCTGGTAGTCAATGCGTTGAACTTTTCAGTCACAAGGCAGGTGATGCATCAAATATCCACTCAGGAAGTCAGGGTGTGCCATCCAGTCAGCTATGCGGCAATTTCTCTGTCGCAAGGCAGGCTTTGTGCCATTTTCGGCAGCTGTTGCATTGATTGTGGATGCCAGATTGATAGCTCTTTCTCGATTCTGTGGGTGGTGGTGCATGGCCGTTCTTAGTTGGTGGAGCGATTTGTCTGGTTAATTCCGATAACGAACGAGACTCCTCCATGCTAACTAGTTACGCGACCCCCAGCGCTCCATCTGTTACTTGGATAACTGTGGTAATTCTAGAGCTAATACATGCCGACGAGCGCTGACCTCCCGGGATGCGTGCATTTATCAGTGGCTTTTCATTCTTTTTCTACATGTTGTGTATATATGTTTATATGTCTATGTGTATAATATGATATATTCTTTTGTATTAAAATTCTCTATTTGCATGGACATTTCTGTTTGGTTAGTTTTATATGAGTACATGGTTTTTCTCTTTGGTTAGTTATTGTTTATTTCAGAAAAGGAAGATTTATCAATTAGCAATTTAGTTTGATCATACTAGATTCTCTCATGTCATCTCATTTTGATAATATAATAGTTTAGACATTGATTGTTGATGTGCCCCACTGAATTGTTTGTTCATTATTAAAACGGGTCTACTATTGTAAACCCGGAAGTACATATCAAGGCAACGATGTGTGTCAGTGTATGAGCACTCAAAAGTTTTTTCCTATATGTTTAGAATGTGCATTTATTTCAAGTTATGAGTTGCCTTTGTTGTTGATTGTATTAAGTCTTTGTTGGCCCTGAGACTTCAGAAACAGGAGGCAAACTCAATCCAAGCCGTTGGGGGAAGGCAGAGTCCTTCCAGGAAAAGTCAGAGGCTAGCAGGGCAGCAGTCCCTCTCAGCATAGCAGTCCAAATGAGTCCTTTGGGCAGTCAGGCAGTTCCTCTTTGCAGGATGCAGATGTAGGTCCTGGAGTGTCTGAGTTTCTGGGGTTAGAGACCCAGTTTATATACCCAAAAATGCCTTTGAAGTGGGGTGGTTTTGAATTGCACAAGTTTCCCTTTCAGCTCAGTCCTGTCTGCAAGGGTCCTGTTGGGGGATGATCAGTCTATTGTGTGAGGGCAGGCCACTGGCCTTTGAAAATGTAAGTGTCAGGCCCTGCACCTTTCCAACCCAGGACGACCCATTCAATATGCAGATGAGACTGAGGGGATCATTATGAACTTGGCAGTAAACACCGTTCTCTGCCGTGGCGATGATGAACAGAAACCCGCCATTGGCAGTGAACATAAACCCACCATATAAAGATGAAAAAAATCTGAATCCGTCATAAGGACCTTGTCGACAAAAATGCAAGACATCCCACCCCGCCACCGCTGAGCACACAAACTCCCCACTCTCCAAATGATGATGCACAAATCACCGCGGCGGTCAGTGGAAGTCAAACAATTATTCAGGGCACAGGTCCAGCACATCCTCATCGCCAGGAAGATGGAGTTATGGCAGACCATTGTCAACAAGGTCAATGCAGTGGGACACCATCCACGCACGAGGGATGACATCCGCAAGAGATGGAACGACCTGCGCAGGAAGGTGAGGTCCATGGCATCCCAGCACAACATTCCAGTCCAGAAGAGCAGGGGAGGACCTCCACCAACACCACCGGACTACACTGACTGGGAGGAGAAGGTATTGGCCATCCTGCACCCTGAGGGCCTCACTGGACTCGCTAGAGGAATGGACTCGAGTAAGTCATCTACAATTACCCCATATCCATCACAATTGTAATGCATGCACCATCCCACCCCTCCAACATCCATCACGACCACTACCCCACCCAGGCCACAATCACAACATACAGTCAGCCTCCATGCCCACAAACCCACCAACAGGTCCCCACAAACCTCCCCCTGTGCACAGCCACCTGTCCCTGCAAGTAATCACAAAGGCACTACAACACCCACAATGCATCTCCACATCCTAAGCAAAATGCAATGGCAACCTCACAAAGGCACCCTACATGGCAAAAAGTGGAAAACCAGCACAAAAAAGTCCAGCCCTGTGCACCCCATCTGATTATGCAATTGTAAGAGACGTCCATTCTCCCAACAGGCACCACCACCCATGCAACCCTGACGGATAGGACAAGGAGTGGCAGTGCCCCACATGGAGACAGATGCATCACCCAGGACACCGGAGAGGGAACCCTGGACAGTGAGGAATACCCTGGCCCCTCACACAATCCTGGACTGTCACCATCAAGCAGCCCCACCTAGGACACCACTGACACCCCTAGCACACACCCACCAACATCAAGCCAGGGCAAACGGACCCACACCTGTGTATCCAGGCCACAGACTGGTGGAACACAAGGACAGAGATGAAAGTCACCACCTACGAACAGACAGGAAGACGATGGCCCCAGTACAAGTGGTACCTCCAGACCTGTGCAGGGGACACAGGCATAGGGGACTAGGCCCCGTGGGAGGGCATCAGTGGCCCAGGGAGAAGGCCACAGGATGGATGCTGCAGCCCAGGACTTGATCCCTGAGGTCCTGGGAGCATACCACCATACCCAGGACAGATTGGCCCAGATTGTGGCCACCTTGGAGCAGAGTCAATGGCTGCAGAGAGCCCAACACCAAGAGACCATGGAGCAGTGAAAACTGCACAATACCACCATGGCCACCATAGCAGGTGCACTGCTGTACCTTGTCCCAACCAAGCCTGAGACCCCCACAGACAAGGAAGCCCCTACTACAGGCCAAAATACAGCCCAGCCAACAACAGCAGCAGCAGCAACTGGACTTGTGCCACCATCTGAGGTCACAAGAGGAGACCTGCACCTCAACCCGCACAGGCCAACACCAGGCACCCAAACGGTCCCTCAGGCCCAGATATGACACTAGAACACCTGACAAGTCCCACTCTAAGAAGTGGCTCTGACAAGAACTGTCCTCCAAGTGTGCCACTGAACCACCGTCCACACCGTGCAATGACAACCCCAAAAACTGAAAATAACAGATGGACATATTACCACTACCAACAATCTCTGAGACCATGTAGCCAATATGGACATCCCCCCATCACTGTAAAGAGCACCATGGCATCCCTGACACCAAATAAAACACCTGTTCGCCAATGTACATGTTATGTTGAATCAAATGGAAGTGTGCATGCAATTGTCATTGAAATCATTTATTCATTTCTTAATTGTAGGAATGGCACCCCACGCATAACATGGGTTGTGCCAACAGAAATGTCAAATAAGTTGTCTACAATGTCACATGTCCCATTTAAACCTGGTCACAGTGACAATGTCTATAGATCCAAAACCCCCATTGAGGATAAGACATACCGACAGTATGCTGCACAGACAGCAACAGCATCAAATGGTACCACTTAGTTACTGGAAGTACAGTTGAATCAGTTGGTTCCTGGTGTGTACATCTTCCCCGTCCTCATCATAACCATCACTCTCATCCCCCCTCTGAGGAAGCTGGTCTGGATATACAGCCCCCTCCTCCTCCAAGAGGGGAATTTATTTCCTCACATCCACGCTGTACAGCATGCAGCAGGCCACCACTAGTCTACACACCTTTTCAGGCTTATAGGCCAGGGATCCACCAGAGATATGGAGG
The DNA here is from genome assembly GCF_031143425.1 of Pleurodeles waltl. Lineage (NCBI taxonomy): Eukaryota > Metazoa > Chordata > Amphibia > Caudata > Salamandridae > Pleurodeles > Pleurodeles waltl. The sequence goes on along the minus strand of NC_090445.1, from coordinate 394,277,683 downwards.
CAACAGAATCTAGCCTTCAGGAGACCTATTGTGCTCTCAATCACCCTCCTAGTACGTACATGGCCTCATTGTAATTCCTCTCTAAATCGGTCCTAGGATTCCTCACTGGTGTCAGGCGCCAACGCATTTTGGGGTAGCAAGAATCACCTACAAAAGGGGGCAAAACAGGACTGTCACTGACAACCCTCAGTTGCAGACGTCCTGGCTGTCTGCTATGTGCCAAAAAGTGTCAGACAACTTACTTATGAACCATCCTCTGTCCCTCTGTAGTTGTTCCATCATGTGTGGCACACTGCTGTTCCTCAGCACAAAGGAATCATGGACTGATCCAGGGAACATGGCAATCAAATGTGAGAAGTACTGGTCTGCAGTACACACCACTTGAATGTTCACGGAGTGAAAGTTCTTCCTGTTTCCGTACACCGGTTCACTTACTCTTGGGGGGATGAGAGCCATGTGGGTTCCATCGATGGCACATATCACATGGGGAATTTTGGAAAAGGCATAGAAGTATGACTTGATATCAGGGAGGTCAGCACTTTGGTGAAACCTCACATAGGACTGCAGGTGTTGTACAAATGCATTCAGGAATCTGGACAGTATAATGCTAAACATTGGCTGTGAAACACCTGCACCAATGCCCACTATCACTTGAAATGAGCCTGTGGACAGGAAATGGAGTGCAAAGAGCACTTGCACTTCAGTAGGGATGGCATGCTGATTCCGATTAGCCGGTCTCAGTGCTGGATCCAGTAATGCACAAAGTTCATGAATAGTAGCACGGTTGAGGGGCATAGCCATGTGTATAGCGATAGGTGCTGCATGGTGGAATATTTGCAGGGTGGGTGTATGTGTGAACCAGTTATATATCTCCATTCAGCTATTTACAAGTGTCTCTCCTGTTTTGTCTCCCCATCCCTGTTCTCTTGTGTTGTCTGTGTACAACAGCATCATCTGGCGAGGGAGCTGAGGTACCAGTGAGTGGGGATGCAGCAACCCACAGTTCCACGGAGGCAGAGTCGAGCGATGCCAAGGGGACCAGTGGGTTGGAGGGCGAGGGGAGTACCACGGGGGAGGAAACTACCACTGGGAGGTAGTGACTCTGTGTTATCTTCTGCCACCTCCCATACCATCACCGCCCTCCCATTTGCTCCCCACTGAGTTGCCCGTGCCCGCTCACCCAGAAGGGTGGGCATCTCCTTCGCCCCAGCACCTCATCCCATGCCCCAGTCAGCCCTGCTGCCCTCACAGAGGAGGATGTTGACCTCCTGAAGACCAGCTCTGTAGACAACCATTATCAGTGCCATCCAGGGGCTAGCATCACAGGTGCAGCAGACCAATGCCTACCTGGATGGCATTCACGGTGCCGTGTCTGGCCTACAGAGATCTTTTCAGGCTCTGGCCTCCTCTTTGATGGCAGCCAGTGTCCCTTGTCATTCTGTCCCCCCTTTAACCACTTCTACCCCTTCCAGCACCCCACTCCATTCAGGTGTCCCAAGCACACATTCTGACAGCCATGCACACACCTCAACACACAAGAAGCACACTGAAAAACACAAGCACCGCAATCCCCACCACAGGCATACACACAGCCAACGTACAAAGGCACCCACAGCAACATCCACTTCCCTCAGTGTGTCCACCTCTTCCACCTCCCTGTCTGTTACCTCTACATGCAGACTCACAGGCACTGCACCCACATTCACTGTTGCTGACCCCAGTCTGGCAGTCACCACAAAATCAGACATCTATTCATGCACCCAATACATCACACCTACACTCTCCGCAACAACTTTGGTTGACACATGCAGCACAATCACCAAACTTGCAGACACACAGACAACATTAATTTACACTGGCAATCTGTCTTGTCCCACTGTGTCCACTCCCCCTCCTCCCAGGACACTCAAACGCTCCAAAACTCCCACCCAAACACACATCCACCACACCTCAGCATACTGTACAGTCACCTGCACCCACGTGATGCTCACCTACACCTGTCACAATCACTCCCTCTATCTCCACTCCCACGCCTTCCTCCAGGTCCACCCCAATTGCCCCTAAAAAACGTTTCCTATTGCATGTTGACCTATTTGAACCCACTGGCCTACCCTGTCTCATCCCTAAATGTTCCCACCTCCTTGCCCTGTCCACTCCTCCCACGTCACAGCCCCTCACTGTTCGCCCTTCCCATTCCTATGCTACCTCCCCTGTGAGCAAGATACCCCATGCTGGCCCAGGTACATCTGCCGCACACCAGTCCAAGGCCGCTCCACAAGCTTCAAAGTCCAGACCCAAGCCCCCTCCACCTCCCAAATGTAAAGCCAAGCCCCCCTCCCAGTCGTAAGTCTCCACCACCACCAACCCCTACCCCTGTTCCCTGAGGTGCCTGGATGCCCCATTGTTGCCCCTTTAAGAAGTTGCAGTGCCATTTCCACTTGTGGGGGTCAAGTTGGGGCCATTTGGGCATATCGGACTTTGGACTATGGACTGGCCATTGGCCTTCTGTTCGACTTCTGTTGCTCCTGGAGCTTCATAAAAGTTTTTTGGGCCAGTGTTGGTTTTGGCACACTCTGGATCCGTGGTTCATCTTTCCTTTGTGGGGGTTGTTGTGCACATGTGTGTACTTTGGGCAGGTTGGCCTTGTGTCGGGTAAGTACCTCTTGCTCTGGGGTGTATGGCTCGTGCTGTTGTGAGGGGTTGTGGGTGCTTTGTGGGGGGGTGGAGTGGGTTGGTATGTAACTTTGCCCTTTCTTCCCCTGTTTAGTAGGTTGCGGTACTTACTGGCAGCGGTGGTCTCGGTTGTGGAGGTATATGGCCTGGAGCAGGACTGGCATGATTTGCAACTTTCCATCCATGTCTGCTTTGGCGTGTTGTGTGACCCTTAAGTGAGTGTTTCCTTAAATTTGGTTAGTTTCTGTCTGGCTTTGCGTGCCGGTGGTTTCCCCCTCCCCGGACTGACGGTGGTCTAGTGCTTCATTATTTGATGCTCAGGTAGGGTATTTCCGTCGGCCTCTGGGCGGCCTCTGCTGTCGTTGTCAGCACTCCTCTGCTGGCGGTGAGTGGTTTTTAGACTGCCTGTTTTTCAGGTGGTTCATAATTTGGCAGCCCGACCGCCTGACTGTTGGTGGTAGTTACCGCCATCGCCGGTGGAGCGGTCTTTCCCGCCGTGTTCATAATAAACGCCTGAGTGTCCTGTGTTTGTGGTTGTCTGGGTGAAATGCAAAAGGAAGCTGTCAACCAGCACAGACCAGACGTTGGTTTCTAAATTAGTAATATCAAATCCAACCTCACCAATCAGCAGGTTTTTCTATTACCATTCTGGCCATACTAAATATGAACTGGTTACCCCTTTCAGATCATAATCTACCACTCAAAAAGAATGAGGACAGCCCTAATGCTAGTCCATGACAGGAGGAGGCCTCACAGTAGTGGAAAACAAATTTAGGAGTTTTTCAGTAACAGGACATATAAAACACATATGTACATGTCAAGCCTTTTTCCTACATACCACTCTGCCCTATGGGTTACCTAGGTATACCTTAGGGGTGACTTATATGTAGGAAAGGGGGAGTTTAAGGCTTGACAAGTACTTTTAAATGCCAAGTCGAAGTGGCAGTGAAACTGCACACGCAGGCCTTGCAATGGCAGGCCTAAGACATGGTTACTTATGTGGGTGGCACAATCAGTGCTGCAGCCCCACTAGTAGCATTTAATTTACAGGCCCTGGGCACATGTAGTGTACTTTACTAAGTCAATTAAATATGCCAATTGGGTATGAGCCAATGTTACCATGTTTGTAGGGGGAGAGCACATGCACTTTAGCACTTGTTAGCAATGGTAAAGTGTCCAGAGTCCTAAAGTCAGCAAAAAAGAAGAGGAGGAAGGCAAACAAAAGTTTGGTGTGCCCCTTCAGAGAGGCCATTTCCAACAACATGTATATCAGCACAAGCAATTGGCAGATATATGTCGGCTACCAATACTCAACTCTCAAATGTTCTTTTGTTTTACACATACTCTGGTGTCCCCTATGAGCTAAACTCTTTAAAATGGTCTCCCACACCCAGGGAAGTCACCAAAATATCACCCTGCATTAGAAAGTATTTACATATACAGAGCTCACTTATGACCTTTTCAAAAGCTCCCAGATTTTCCACTACCTGTTACCTTCTCTGCTACAAATTCAATATAATTTTGTAATATATTCTTTTTCTTAAACTCCCCCAACAACTCACTCTCAGAAACACAGCCTTGCTACTGATTCGAAACTGCACCAAGACTGTTCTCACTGGTGTCAGTAACAACACAAGATGTCAGGCCAGGGACAAAACTCTTCAAATGTTATGCCAAGGACAAATATTCTCTTGTATCCACAAATTCCATTTGGCATGCCTCATCCCATGCAAATTAGATGTCCTTCTTTTGCACACGTGTGACTGGCAAAGTTAGGAATAAATCTATATTAAAATTCAGCTGTCCACAACAATTCTTGCACACATGTGTTTTTCCCTAGTTGAACTGAAGCAGAAGGGGTCTTCACAAGATCATCCTTGCTGCTAAAATCATATGCCCCAAATAAGTTATCTCAGCAAGAGAACATTTGCATTTGGTGACTTTCAATGCAATACCATTCAAACTGGAAACTCTCAGCATTTCTCAGCACTTCCTTAATCTTGTTCAGGTGAGCAGTCAAATTGTTGCTGAATATCAAGACATCATTTGGAGGAATTTAAAACCTGAAACTCTCCCTAGTCTTTGTATTAATGAGGTAGCTGAGCAAAGACCAAAAGACATCTGTTTGAAACTATATACTTCAAAAGTTGTTATAAAGGCAGTGAAATGTTTTGAGTATTCTCTCAGATGAACCTGGTGATAGGCTGTGGTGAAATCAGGAGTGGATAAAAAATTAGCTCCTCTCAATGTACCCACCAATTTCATTATATCATTAAGAGGAAATCTATTACCCCCAAGTCCCTCTAGTCCTCATCCCATTCATCACTATTTGGAGATAACTATCTCCACGACAGAAAAAAGAACATGAGGAATGCTGGGATATCCCCTCCCTAGCCCCTCTCTCTGGTAGTACATAAGCTGTACTAAATCAACATTCCACCTGTTCTTTTTTCTGTCTTACGAAAGGACGAGGACTTCGGGTTGTCGTCCCTGCCGGGCCTGGACGACTGCTGTTCCTGAGGCGTTTCCCTGCTGTCTGCTGGGCTTACTGTGGTAGTGCCGCTGTTTTGCCTCTGGCTGTTGGTTCTTTGGCAGTGGCCGCTGGGCGGGCCCTTGTTTGCCAGTGTGTTGTTCTCTGGGGCTCCCTGGTAGGGTGGCAGGTTGCATGAGGCTGCATGGGCACTGCCCTTCCCCTGGGACTCTGTGGATTTCGGTCCTTTGTCTTCTTTCCAGCTGTGGCAGTCTGCTTGCAGGGTCTCCCGGCCAGCTGGGCATCTAAGACCCTTGTGGAGACCACAAGCAGTCAGGCGCTTGCCTGTCTTCCTCCTTGGGATGCTGTTGTTGCCCAGCATACGCGGGAGGTGTGCTTTCGGCTCACCTGCTGGTGTGTTCCCGCTTGGCCATTTCTTCATTTTCTGTGGCCCGTGCTGTTGTTTGGTGACTGCTACAGACTACCGCCATGCTGCTGCGATAGGGCCTTGTTCTCCGGTGCTGGGGGGCCGATATTGGTGCTTGCTCTTTGTGACTGCCTTCTCCATTGCAGGACGGTTTCAGAGGTAAAATGTTACTTAAAACATCTTAAACCAACAATAATTTGGGCTGAACGGCAGCAGTGGCTTTTCCGCAGCGGCACCCCCCTTGGGGCACATCAGTTGGTCCAGGTTGGGCACGTGGTTTCACCCACTCTGCAGGAGGGGAGTGGCAACAGAACCCACACACACAAGGAGGATGGAACAAGTCCAGTGTATCATGCAGTGCAACCCTATAATACAAAGAATAGGGATGCACCACAACAGTCCCACCATGCATGGCAGAGGAACATGCCAATGGTGCATGGAAGTGCTGCAACATTGGCATGTTCCTCTGACATGCATGGTGGGACTGTTGTGGTGCATCCCTATTCTTTGTATTATAGGGTTGCACTGCATGATACACTGGACTTGTGCCATCCTCCTTGTGTGTGTGGGTTCTGTTGCCACTCCCCTCCTTTTTTCCCAGGCTGTTGGTTTTTTGGGGTGCCTTCAGCTGGCTTTCCGGATAGCACCTGCTGCACTCTGCTCTTGGTGGGCCTCTGCTTGAGCATTCTTGGGCTCTTGGGCTCCCACTGCATTTGTGGGCCTGTACCCTGCTGTCTCGGATTCTTCTGTACTGTTTTGGGGGTACAGTTTTGTTCACAATGGCTTTGTGTTTGGCTTGTGTGACTGTTGTGGTGCCACTACTTTTTTCTTTCTCTTTCAGCCTTCTTCTCGCTGTGTGTGGCAAGTGCCAAGGTGTTTCTGTCTGTGTCCCCTCCTTTCCCTCCTGTTTCTTTCAGTGCTGTGTCTCCTTCGTGGTCTCTGTTGACAGTTGTTGGTGTGTCAGCGTTTCGCTTCCTTGTCTTTGTGGCGTTACCCCAGGGGTGGTTCCCTTTTCAGGTCCTTGCACGGAGGGCTGTGGCTTTGGTTTTGTGGTTGTATGTCTCCTTTCCCCTCTTGTCGGGCCTTTGCCGGCCGCTGCCTTTTTTTCTTCTTGTTGGAAGCGATGCCTCTTTTTTTTCCAGTAGCCGGTGTTATGGCCTTGGTTATGCTGTGTCTTCTGTACTAGCCTGTTCCAGTTTTACCCCTCATGGTATGAGGTGGGGGTTCTGGTTGGCCTATGTCTGCTCTTGGTTGCAGTTCCGTGCATGTTGAGACGTCTGTTCTTTTTTGTGTAAAGCCTTTTTGTCCTGGTTCCAGTCTCTCGGGCCGTGCCCTGGGGTTCACCTCCAGTGATGGCTGTTGTCTTTCTTTCTATAGTTCCATCTCTTTCTTGGGCCCGTCTTTTCGCCTGGCCCGATGTCCTCTATGGGACAGTTGTGCTCCCGCCTGGTGTTTGTTTTGTGGCCGGTTCTGTCGTGGCCAGTAAGGCGGGCATGCTTCTGGGTCTTCTTGGGGAGACAAACAATTTTCTTTGGTGTCTCTCTTTGCTGTCTGCTTTCCTGGTGGTGCTTCCTGCTTGCTCGTTGTCCTCATCCTGTTCACATGGGTGGTTTGTGTAGGAGGCTGGCCTGGCTTATAGTTGGTACCTGATGGTACTTACACCTTGTGCCGGGTCCAGTTATCCCTTATTAGTAGATTAGTAGTGTTCTAGGAGCTTAGGCTGATAGAGGTAGCTATAGCAGAGCAGCTTAGGCTGAACTAGGAGACATGCAAAGCTCCTACTATACCACTTATATCATATAGCACTATATCATAAGAATCATAATACTCAGAGTTACTAAAAAGAAAGGTACTTTATTTAAGTGACAATGTGCCACAAATATCTCAGAGGATATACTCCCTTAGGAGGTAAGTAAAATACACTCTGGAGGTGGCTGCTGTTCCATTTTTCTCATTTTCAGTGGTCTCTTGGTGGGCCCTATATTCGGTCGGTTGGGTCCTGTGCATTCGTAGGACTGGGGTCCCCGTCTTGTCTTTTTCAGCCTATGGAGTGTTTTTTGTGTATTGGCTCTTCCTTGTTCCTGTGTGTTGGGATTTGTTCCTTATGCAGGGTCATCCCCAATCTTTTTGCCTCCTGTCTCTTATTTTTTCTGACCTGTTTTTGTTGGCTTTAGAACTCTGAGCACTTTACCATTGCTAACCAGTGCTAAAGTGCATATGCTCTCTGTGTAAAATGTATGGCTGATTGGTTTATCCATGATTGGCATATTTGATTTACTAGTAAGTCCCTAGTAAAGTGCACTAGATGTGCCCAGGGCCTGTAGATCAAATGCTACTAGTGGGCCTGCAGCACTGGTTGTGCCACCCACATTAGTAGCTCTGTAAACATGTCTCAGACCTGCCACTGCAGTATCTGTGTGTGCAGTTTTAAACTGTAAATTCGTCTTGGCAGGTGTACCCTTCCCTTTTCTTACATGTAAGACACCCCTAAGGTAGGCCCTACGTAGCCCCAAGGGCAGGGTGCAGTGTATCGTTAAGGTAGGTCTGGGACTTCTGAGTGGGGTCTGTTGACTCTCTGTTTATTCGGGTTCCTTATGGTATGGTGTTTTGTTTGGTGTCTCTTCTTAGGGTGTTGTGTTGGCTCTGTCTGGTTTTCAGAAGGCCAGTTTTGCCTGCTTGGGTATTCTCCAAATAGTGATGAATGGGACGAGAACTAGAGGGACCTGGGGGTAATGTTCTATTACTTACCGGTAATCCTCATTACTCCTCATTGTCCCATTCATCACGGCGCTCCCACCATCCCATGTGCCAGCATTCTGTTGAGGGCTTGGTAGTGCTTACGGAACGCTGGTTGAGTACAGATTATGTACTACCAGAGGGAGGGGTTGGGGAGGGTATATCCCAGCATTCCTCATGTTCTGTTTCTATCGTGGAGATAGTTATCTCCAAATAGTGATGAATGGGACGAGGACAACAGGACCGGGAGTAATGAAAATTACCGGTAAGTAATAGAACATTCTCTATTACCTCCTTGTTGAAATGTCTGAGATCCATTGCAGGGGTGATCCATTCAGAGGCTTCCACTTTCTCAGTGATACCCTTTGCACACAAATGCTTGAACTCCAGCTTCACTGCATCTTACAAGTTTATAGGAACATTTCTAACTTCACACACAAAAGGAGCTGCACATTCTTTCAAACTGTGGTGGTGTACAAATCATTTAACACATCCAACCTTGCTTGAAAAAACATCAGGCAATTCTTGAAGAAAGTTGTCAGTATGATTGTCAGTGGTTATAATGTTCCTGCCATGAACGTGAGGTGCTGAATTGGAATCAAGTTAAATGCCCAGCAATTTCTGATGTGGCCAGCTTAACAAATTATTTACCTTAACAGACATGTCAATTTTACCTTCTACTGTTACCTGGAAATGGAAAATGTGCCTCAAAATAGCCCACCATCTCAATGGGTTTACCAACATAACTATAGGGTAAGACATCTGGATCCCTCAGCTCAAGTTTGCCTTGCGAATTTCTAACAAAATCCCTATCCAAAATGAAAGAACGTCTTACTCCTTTGTCTATCATCATAGTGACTGTGATGCCATTAAGCGAGACTTAGTCCACAGGATGATCACAAACAATATCAGTCACAACTGATATCTCTTACAGCTTGCAAAACCACCTCAGGAACCTCAATACCAATTTCACATATTTTCTCTCCGGGTACATTAGATTCACATTTTGCAAAATGCCCTTCCTTTCCACAATGCTTACAAATTACTTTTATGGCTGGGCTGTCTTTAAAATTAGCAGTGATTGGGACTCTCACACCTTTTAAACCAGTGAAAGGAGGTTTCTTCTGCCTGGATGACACAATTTGTACTATAGAAGCAGTTTCTATGTGTTTCTGTACTTCCTGAATACACATCAATGAATGTTCCACTCTCATACCAATAACCAGCACCTCATTCAGACTGGAATCATGATTTGACTATAGTTCCTCATGAAATGCATTACATTTGCATCCTAACATGAACTGTCTCTTATTCTTGTCTCTATGCTCTCCCTACAATTGCAGGAAGAATGTAACTTTGGCAGTGGTAAAGTCATTAACTCGTTCATCACAACTTTGCTTTCTATTTCCAAAACAATAATGTTTAAAATGATAGAGACTTTGGGTAGAAAATGGCCATCTAAACATTTAATAGATATCTCAAACTCATTAAGCAATTGTGATGTATGAACACTGCCATCAGCTTCTATACCAGGAACATTTCCAAATATTGTTTGGCCTTCAGCTCCTAAACATTGGAGTAACATAGATGATTTTTTGTCAGGAGACAAATTTGGGCCGCACACTCTCAAGTAACTTATAAATACCTATTTACATTTGGCACAAGGAAGTAGCTGTTCACCAGGGGAGGGAAGGAAAAGCTGAGGTGGAAAGCTGTTTTGCATGATAAGAAATGATGTGAGAAAGACAGTAAGATGAGGGGGAAAGTTGACAAAATAAAAAGAGAAAAAGAAGTAAAAACAGAGTAATTGCATGATGAAAATGTAGTGCAAATGAACCTCACACACACCAAAGTGTGCACGAACTTCCCCTAAATGTAATCAAGAAATGCATTAACAAGATAATGTGCAGTCTTTCTTCAGAAAATGAATAAAGTAGTCTTCCTTTAGTTTCCTTCAAAGAGGAGGTTAGAGTCAGTCCAGCTGCAGCTTGGGCTGAGCAGGACCAATTCAGGAGGATGGCAAGTGGCAGAGCTGTGAAATAAATCCTGAAGGTAGGTGAAAGATTCCCATAAGAGAGAGCACTTAAATCAAACACAATCTGTAGAAATGTACTATAAAGCACTAGTAAATTGTCCTCCAGTGGTGATAATCAGCTGTGACAGGTGAGAAACGCTTGAAGACAATACAGTTAGAGAAATCCACTGCGTGACAGCAAAGCCAAGCTCCACTCAAGAGGCAAAGCAACAACATCCGCTTGCAGGAGACAGCCCCCAAGCACAAGATGAGGTGATGGGTTGCGGGCCATGGGTGTGAGGGGCTGCATAGATGATGAAGGAAGCATGTGCAAAGTGCAAACTGAAAGGGCTGCTTGGAGAATCCAACAATATTAAACAAAAAGTAGAATGCAAAATTGAGAAATCTTGTGAAAGCACAGTACCTGAAGATCCAAAAGTCGCTCTAATTAGAGTCATGCCTGTCCAGAACTCCGAAGATTGAAGTCAAAGTGTTGAGGTCTCTACGTGAAAAATGGAAACACTAGCAGGTTCCTGAGGATGGCACGAATGTGAAGTAAGTACAACCCAGCAGTAAAATCCAAAAGACCAAGAAGGCCTGACAAGCAGAAACTCCATCCACATCAGCTCAGCTCCACTGTGCGCACCTTCAAGCCATAACGTTCCAACCATTCCATTTAGAGCATGCCAATACTACATCGGAGGAATGCATTGGAACAAATAAATACAAAAACAAAAAATGTTATACCACAGCTTTACTTTTTCATAGTTCATTATTCACTTACATATTTAAAATGTATAGCTCCATTTCCCCTTAATAGATATTGCAGTTTTGACGTAATTTTGCATATTACACTTTTCTCTATTTTGTAATAATTGGAGTGGAATGTGTATTGTGTTGTACCTTTAACCTTTTAACAATCTTGCCACTTCTACATGCTTTAAATGTTTTCTTTAAGTTAAGCTTGTCTGCTTTGCACCATTGCTACTAGGAGTTGTGGCCAAATGTATATTAGTGAGAGCTTTCACTGGACCTAATTGGGTAGTGGCTTAATTACTTTTGATAGACTACTATCCACCCCAATTAATAAACTACTATCTTCCAGTGCACAGTCAGTTTACTTCTCAATTCCTGTTTGCCTCTGCATGATGGACTTTAATATGACACAGGTGAAATGATTTCACTCATCTGTGTGTGCTGTGCCGTCATGCAAATAAGGAAAACCTACTTGGAACTACAGAGGCCCAAAATATTCACCCGACAAATTCACATAACTGAAGGGTTTGTACAAACGTCTGCGGCCCTTCTGTATAACCAAAGTGCTGTCAGGGTACATGAAATAAGTAGAAATGCCCATTGAGCACCAGATCACTTTCTGGAATATACTCCTTGTTATTCCACTTAGCAGAAATGTGTTGTAATTGCTGATACATCTTACCCTACATAGAAGAGGTCTGTACTCCCTCATTCAGTAATTGTGTAATTGTTACACATTACTCTCATTCTCACCCTTTTAATTCATTATTATATGTTTGCCATTTTTGTCCATTTGGGACCATCCATGGTGACTGTCACTTTTCCATGTGCCTGTTTGTGCTCCATATATTTCTAAACCTTTAATTATTTACGGCTTTTTCTTTCTGACTGTGGGCATTTGCTACAATACGTAACACTGTTTATTTGGCATGCCTCCTTTTAATTTTGTTGGCGTTTCTTTTTTTCATTACTAGTATTTTGTGTTTCTTATTTTTCTCTTCTTCACTGTGAGCCATGTTTACAACTATCACTATCATTCTGTTTCCTGCTTTATGAAAGGAGGTGGCACTCTAACAGAAAATGAAAGTTGGAAATCAAACATCTGCGGTCGAATTTATTCTCCTTGGAATAACCAGTGACTCCAATAAGAAGATCCTGCTCTTTGTCCTATTTCTGGTCCTGTATGCTGCCAATATGATAGGAAATATCGGAATGATCCTAATTATAAGGCTGAGTCCTCCTCTTGGCAATCCTATGTACTACTTCATCAGTAATTTATCCTTCATAGACTTCCTGCTTTCGTCCATCATCGTTCCCAGCACACTCTGGAATTTCATGGCACCGGAGGCCATGATTTCTCTCACTGGATGCGCTTTGCAGATATTTGGATTCATTGCTATGGCATTTGCAGACTCCTCCCTCCTTTCGTTAATGGCCTATGACCGTTACATTGCAATATGTCATCCTTTGCATTATCGAATCATTATGAACAACCATAAGTGCTTTAAACTAGTGGCTCTTACATACACAGGTAGCGTGATGTACTCACTCACTTTCACTGTTCCTACCATGTGCTTGCCATTCTGTGGCAACAATGAAATCCCGCACTTTATCTGTGAGATGCCAACGTTGCTGAAGCTGGCATGTACCGACACACTACCCAATTACATTCTCCTGTTTACAGTCGGCGGACTTTTGGGGATGTGCTTCTTCACCAGTATCTTCATATCGTATATGTTCATCTTGTCCACTGTCCTCAAATGTCGATCTGCGGAAAGCAGGCGGAAGGCGTTCTCTACCTGTGGCTCCCACCTCATGGCTGTCACGTTATTCTACAGCACCGCGAGCACAACCTATTTCCGACCTAGCTCTAGCAATGTCCTGACTCATAATGGCGTGGTGACTTTTTTCTACACAGTGCTGGTTCCCATGTTAAACCCTTTGATCTACAGTGTGAGAAATAAGGATGTAAAGATGGCGGTGGCAACGATAGCTAGCCGCTTGTGTGCCGCACCGCATCGAGTGGCATAGCCGATTTCTGCAGTCAGCAAAGTCTGCAATGACCTCTGGTATCTGGATTCAACAATGCCTCACTCACTGTTAAATACCCGACCAAAAAACAATTTCTTGAACATGGCAGTATCAAGCTATTTTACCGTTTTAGGCATTATTACCTGGCACCTATATAAACCAACTAGACAATAACTCTGTTTTCAGAATCCTGCTGCATCCATAAAAATTAATTCGTGCATTATGTCAGACCTGAAGAAGGATGAAGACGCTGCTACTAAACGTATGCCAGAATTTGTTCCAGAAATGAGTGCTACATATAAAGAAAATAAGGTGTTATGATCATTGACATATCGACACCGGTGCCAGATTATGTCCTTCAAAATGAGGTGAAAGAGCTTTTTGTTAAACATAGCCTGACAGGAAAAAATAGGAAGAAATTCAAAATAATATTATGCAAGATAAAAGGTGGAGTGTCTTAACATTAAAACTACGTTCACACCAGCATACAGGCTGTGGCACAGGACAAGCTTCGAAACAGTAATTAGTGTCAATCCTTAACTTTGTCTTGTTCAGCTAAATAAATTAAGGTGAGTTTGGGTCGCCACACAGAGTCTGCAGACTTCTCTGAAAATGAAACCACTGAGTCACCTTCCAAGGATTCCTAATACTTGGATGTATGTCTTCATAACACGTCATTAACACGCATGGCTTTACCATACATATAATACCATGTGTTGACCTTTACAACGTATGGCATTGCATTGTGGACCTAACACCCATTTTTGTGGATTTTTACATGTATTGTGGGAATAGGAATTGGTTAGCATTGAACTTTAATAGTCAGTTTACTGGGACTCAGAGTAAACACTTGTGGGCTCAGTGGAGCATACTCCAAAACTGTATCAATGAGATTCAAGATTTTCACATTTGAATGTGGTACTTAGATACGAGTAAATGTGTATTGGAAAGAATGGGGTGCAATTGAAAGGCAATCGAGTCCGTTTTCTGTTTATTTAAATTTTAGTTTGAATTTATTGTTAATAGGATAGGGCACTTGGCTGTAAGAAAGGGGGAAGGCCTCCAAAACTCATCACCTCAATTAATAGGGTGAGCCAATCAGTTGGAGTGAGGAATTTTCTTGTTTGCATGAAGGTGCTGGAGGGGTACATCATATTCACTCATGGTGAGAGCCGCCGCCCGCTGCCAGACACTGAAGGCAGAGGCTATGAGCATTAGTGGCTGGAGAAGTGGAAAACAAGAATGATAACGACTGCTCCTGCCATCAGTAGTAATCGTGAGAGGAGGAAGGTCTGAATGAGCGCCTCACTCTCTGTATCGGAGAATGCAAGATGCCAAGCCAACTTCCGTTTGACCTCCCTCAGGATAGCATAGACATTACACTGTAAATCAAGCAGCCTCACAGCTCCTCATGGATGAGTCGAGCCCAAGACATTCCTACCCACATTGAAACGAGTGACTTACTTGGATATAGGGCAACGTGGAACAGAAACTTTTGTGATAATGCTGGAGTGGTACATGGATATGGATGAATGGGAAAGGTGTGCACGTGAGGCTGTCACTATTTGATGACCTCAGGGTCATAGAAACAGTATCGGTTTTCAATGCAAATAAAGGCACAAACACAACACAAAGGAATAGCAATGTTGAGAAGTTGCCGAATACAGAAATAAGTAAAAGGTGGTAAATAAGCACATTGGGGAAATACATGGTAGTAGATACAGTTCAAAGGGGCCTGAGAATCATGTTGGTGCCAGCTCATGAAAATCCACACCCACAGCTTTTGGAGGGGTGGGCTGATTACATGCAATCTACGCGTAAGAACATGATTGGGCTGTTAACGAAGTATGCCAACATGGACCTGGCCAATTTATGATTACAGTTCAAGCAACAAAAGGAGGATGTGGAAGCCTATCTAAGAGGAGCAGTTTCAATCATTCATGATTAGGATAAGAAGGGTGTTGATTTTGACCCTTTCTGCGTGGTCATCCACCACATTTTTGCCTTCACCCTCCTGTTTTCTGAACTCTTTTTTTTGTTGGTTTTTAGGAACCTGCACACTTTACCACTGCTAACTAGTTCTAAAGTGCATGTGCTCTCTTCTTAAAATATGGTAGTATTGTCTAATACTGAATTCTCACATTTAAATGTACATGTAAAGTGGTACTATGTGTATCCAGGGCTTCTAAATTAAATGCTACTAGTGGGCCTGAGGCACTGATTGTGCCACTCACCTAAGAAGCCCTTGAAACATTTCTCACACCTGCCATTGCAGCCTAGGTCCACCATTTCTGCAACTCTCTGTTCAATGTACCGACCTGTGTGTACCGGTTTCTTCTTGGTTAGAAATTGAGGAGAACTTTGCATTGCTTTTTGGCTCTATTTCCACTTAAAACCTTTAAAATGCATATATTCAGTCATTATGGTTAGGTTTCTGATGTTTTGGTCTTAAATTAATTGGTACTCTATTTTAAAAAAAAATTATGTGGGATTTTCCTTGTGTTGCATTTCACTTTATTACTGTTTGAAGTGCTGCATAAATACTTTACACGTTGGCGCTAAGTTAAGCCTGAGTACTTTTGTGCCAGGCTACCAGAGGGTTAAACATAGGTTAATTTGAAATTTGCATGTGACATCACCTTGACAAGGATTGTGGTTGCTGCTTGAGTAGGGTTTTACCTTCCTCAAGCAGTAACCCAATTACTTACAATCATCCGAATGGGAACAAAGAAGCCATATGAATTTAGCAAAGATAAAAAGCAAACTGCTGTCTTGGAAGATTCAGTTGTCATTGTGTGATATGGATTTGTTAGACCCCTTAGCTTAGGTGGGCTACCCACCAACTTTTTGCATTCCTCTTCTTTTTTTTCTGATCTCACCTTTGTTGGCCCTTGGACTCTGTGCACGTTACCACTGCCAACCAGTAAGTAAGTGGATGTGCTTAGTGCTTAAAACATGGTAGTAATGTCTTCTGTCCAATTGCCATATGTAATTTCCTTGTAAGACCTTTGTAAAGTTGCTCCAAAAGTGCCAGGGCCTGTAAATTAAATTCTAGTAATGGGCTTGCTGCAATAATTGTGCTACTGTTAGAAATGGGGTCTTTGGTTGACAGTCAGGTTACCCCCGTTCAAGCAAGGACCCTCATTCTAGTCAGGGTAAAAGAGAATCACCATCAGCTAACCCCTGCTTACCCCCTTGGTAGCTTGGCAGAGCAGTAGGCTTAACTTCAGAGTGCTAGGTGTAAAGTATTTGTACCAACACACAGAGTAACTTAATGAAAACACTACAATATGACACAACACCAGTTTAGAAAAAATAGGAAATATTTATCTAAACAAAACAAGACCAAAATGAAAAAAAAACCGACATACACAAGTCAAGTTATGAATTTTTAAAGATTAAACAAAAAAATAGCACTTAGAAACACAAAATGCTTTGATGAGGTGTTAAGGCATCGTGACGGAGTCGTTCCCAACAAGCTGACACTAGCAGCACCGGTCACAGAGTCACGTAGACCCCCAAGTACAGTACCTTTGGTGAAGAGTGAAAACAAGTCGATGTACGAAGTTGGGGATCGTGGCGTCTGTGCAAAACGTTGAATCTGCATACTTTGAGCGGCATCGGTCACAACGTGGTGCAGTGACTTCCTCGGAGTCACGGACTTCAGCGGGGCTGCAGCGACATCGGGCCTACAAAGGTCGTCGCGTTCCAGCGAAGATCACGGAGTCGGTTGCAGGCGGTGTCACCGGATTCAGCAGCGGCGTCGGTCCAAAGTTGTCTGAAGTCGATTTCCTTGGATTTCCACCAGCTTTCCTTTCAAGGGCCCAGGGAATGGATAGGGCTCTACTTGTCAGAGCAGGAGTCTCTCCAGAGACTCCAGGTGCTGGCAGAGAGACGGCTTTGCTGTCCCTGAGACTTCAAACAACAGGAGGCAAGCTCTAAATTAAGCCCTTGGGGATTTCTTCACAAGATGGAAGGCACCCAAAGTCCAGTCTTTGCCCTCTTACTCCGGCAGAAACTGCAGCATAGCTCCACAAAGCACAGTCACAGGCAGGGCAGCACCTCTCCTCAGCGCTACATCTTTTCTCCAGGCAGAGGTTCCTCTTGTTTCCAGAAGTTTTCTAAAGTCTGTGGTTTTGGGTGCCCTTCTTATACCCAATTTCTCCTTTGAAGTAGGCCTTCTTCAAAGTAATGTCTGTTTTGAATGTGAAATCCTGCCTTGCCCAGGCCAGGCCCCAGCCACTCACCAGGGGGTCGGAGACTGCATTGTGTGAGGACAGGCACAGCCCTTTCAGGTGTAAGTGACCACTCCTCCCCTCCCTCCTACCACAGATGGCTCATCGGGAAATGCAGAATACACCCCAGCTCCCTTTGTGCCACTGTCTAGTGTGAGGTGCAACCAGCCCAACTGTCAAACTGACCCAGACAGGGAATCCACAAACATGCAGAGTCACAGAAATGGTATAAGCAAGGAAATGCTCACTTTCTAAAAGAGGGAATTTCAAACACACAATCTTAAAATCAACTTTACTAAAAGATGTATTTTTATATTATGAGCTCAGAGACCCCAAACTCCACATGTCCATCCACTCCCAAAGGGAATCTACACTTTAATCAGATTTAAAGGTAGCCCCCATGTTAACCTGTGAGAGGGACAGGCCTTGCAACAGTGAAAAACGAATTTAACAATATTTCACTGTCAGGACATATAAAACACATCACTATATGTCCTACCTTAACCATACACCGCACCCTGCCCTTGGGGATACCTAGGGCCTACCTTAGGGGTGTCTGACATGTAAGAAATGGGAAGGTTTAGGCCTGGCAAGTGGGTACACTTGCCAAGTCGAATTTACAGTCAAAACTGCACACACAGACACTGCAGTGGCAGGTCTGAGACATGATTACAGAGCTACTTATGTGGGTGGCACAACCAGTGCTGCAGGCCCACTAGTAGCATTTGATTTACAGGCCCTGGCACCTCTAGTGCACTTTACTAGGGACTTACCAGTAAACCAGTTATGCCAATCATAAATAAACCAATCAAAAATACAATTTACAGAGAGAGCAGATGCACTTTAGCACTGGTTAGCAGTGGTAAAGTGCTCACAGTTCAAAAGCCAACAGCAACAGGTCAGGAAAAATAGGAGGCAGGAGGCAAATAGACTGAGGATGACCCTGTATCAATCAATCAATCAAAATAATTCATAGAGCGTGCTACTCACCCATGAAGGTCTCAAGGCGCTTGTGGGGGGGGCTGAGGGGGGGGTTACTTTTCGAACAACCATGTCTTTAGGTTTTTTCTGAAGAGTAGGAGGTCTTTGGTTTTGCGGAGGTTGGTGGGGAGGGAGTGTGGGGGCGAGGTAGGAGAAGGCCCTGCCTCCTGTGGTGGTTCGTTGGATGCGGGGGACTGTAGCTAGTGCGAGGTCGGCTGATCGGAGGTTGCGGGTGGAAGTGTGGAAGTTCACTCTTTCGTTGAGGTAGGTCGGGCCGGTGTTGAGGAGGGATTTGTGAGCATGGATGAGGATTTTGAAAGTGATTCTCTTGTCTATGGGGAGCCAGTGAAGGGATTTGAGGTGTGGTGAGATTCGTTCGTGGCGGGGGAGGCCAAGGATGAGGCGCGCGGCTGTGTTCTGGATTCTCTGGAATTTGCGTTTGAGTTTAAGTGTGGTGCCGGCGTAGAAGGCGTTACCATAGTCTAGTCTGCTGCTGATGAGTGCATGGGTGACTCTCTTCCTGGTCTTTGGGGGAATCCATTTGAAGGATTTCTTTAGAGTGTGAAGTGTGTGGAAGCAGGAGGAGGTTAGTACATTGATTTTCTGTGTCATGGAGAGGGAGGGGTCTAGGATGATGCCAAGGTTGCGTGCATGGATTGCGGGGTTGGGTGCGGGCCTAGGGCGGTGGGCCACCAGGAGTCATCCCATATGGTTTTGTTGGGGCCGAAGATGATGATCTCAGTTTTGTTGGAGTTAAGCTTGAGGTGGTTAGTTGTCATCCAGTTGGAGAGGAGATCAGCGTGTAGGTTGGTTTTGGCGGTGGTGGGGTTGCGGGTGAGGGAGAGGATGAGTTGGGTGTCCTCTGCGTAGGAGAGGATAGTGATTCCGTGTGGTCGGAGGATGTTGGCAAGGGGGATCATGTAAATGTTGAAGAGTGTGGGGCTGAGGGAGGACCCTTGGGGGACTCCGCAGATGATCTTGGTAGCGGTGGAGTGTAAAGGTGGAAGGCGGACTCTTTGGGTCCGGTCGGTGAGGAAGGAGGTGAACCAATCTGA
Organism: Pleurodeles waltl; assembly: GCF_031143425.1. Classification (NCBI taxonomy): domain Eukaryota; kingdom Metazoa; phylum Chordata; class Amphibia; order Caudata; family Salamandridae; genus Pleurodeles; species Pleurodeles waltl. The sequence continues at coordinate 394,258,305 of NC_090445.1, read as the reverse complement.
GGCGGCGTTTGCGGAGTGAGTGGTGGCAGACAGTGTCAAAGGCTGCAGAGAGGTATAGGAGGATGAGTGCAACGGTCTCGCCTTTGTCAACTTTGGACCTGATGTTGTCAGTGCATGCAATGAGGGCGGTTTCCGTACTGTGGTTCTTGTGGAACCCGGATTGTGAGGGGTCAAGAGTGTTGTTTTCTTCAAGAAAGTGGGATAGGCGGGCGTTGACTAGTTTCTCAGCAACGTTGGCTGGTAAAGGGAGGAGGGAGATGGGGCGATAGTTGGAGAGGACCTCCGGGTCGGCTTTGTTTTTTTTTTGGAGAGTGGTGATTTCTGCGTGCTTCCAGGGGTCTGGGTAGGTGGCGGAGTCGAAAGAGGAGTTGATTATGTTGCGGAGTATGGGGGCAATGTTTGGGCTGGCTTTGTTGTAGATGCGATGAGGACAAGGGTCAGGGGGGATCCGGAGTGGATGGAGTTAATGTTTTTTTCGGTTTCTACGTGTGTGGTGGGGGCCCAGGTGGTGAGTGTGGTGGGGGGTTCATGAGTGGGGGTTGAGTTGGGTGAGTGAGGGGTGTGTGTGGTATGAAGCTGTTGTGGATGTCCAGGATTTTGTGATGGAAGTGGTTGGAGGGGGCGTCACATAGGGGCTGTGTGTGTGTGGGGTCTATGTTGCTGACTTTGGGTTTGGCTAGCTCTTTAATGATGGTGAAGAGTTCTTTGCTGTTTTGGGAGTTGTCGTCAAGGCGTGTCTTGTAGTGATCTCTTTTGGTGGTGCGTATGAGTTGGTGATAGGTGCGAATGGTAGTTTTGGGGTGGAGAAGTTGGTTGTAGAGGGTTCTTGTTGCTATATTTTCTCCGCTTGACGGCATTTGCGCTTGGAGTCTTGGAGTTTGGGGGTGAACCATGGGGCGTTCTTGATGTTGCGGGTGGCGATGTGTTTTCTGAGTGGGGGCTAGTGTGTCTGCGCAGGTAGTGATCCATTTAGAGAGGTTGTGTGCTCCTGCGTTAGGGTCATTGGTGTCGGGGGGGAGGTTGTGAGCCAGTTGGGAGTTCAGGCGTTCTGAGGGGATCTTGTCCTACGTGCGGTAGGGTGTGGTGTGTTGATGGTGGTGTTTGGGGGATTTGGTGAAGGAGAAGTGGACGGAGAGGTGGTCAGTCCAGTGGAGTTTGGTGGTGTGGGTGTAGGCTATGTGTTGGCTTGAGGTGAAAATTGCGTCAAGCGTGTCTCCTGCTGAGCGGGTGGGTGCAGTGACCAGTTGTTTGAGGCCGAGGTTGGTGAGGTTGTCTATGAGGGAGGTTGAGTTGTGGTCTTGAAGGTTCTCCAAGTGAAAGTTGAAATCACCAAGGAGGATGTAGTCTGTGGGCGTGAGGGCATGCGAGGCAATGGTGTCCCAGAAGGCGGGGCATGGTCCTGGTGGTCTGTAGATTAGTGTACCTCTGAGGGTGGAGTTGTTGTTAATGTAGATTAGGAAGAGTATGTGTTCTGTGTTTTTGATAGTGTCTTCGGAGCTGGTGGTGACTTTGATGGTGTCCCTGTGTAGGATTGCGTTGGGGGTGTTGTGTTTGTTGTTGGGGGGTAGCTATGGTTGGTGTGTGGTGTGAGGTATGAGGAGCAGGAAAAATGACAGGTGTAGCAGGTGAAGGGACCATGAGTGTGTGTGGGGCTGGAAAGGGGGCAGATGGGGCAAGGGCCTGGGTTGAGTGAGTGGAGGGTGAGTAGATTTGTCTGAGGGGGCCAGGGGGACTGGCTGGGCACGGTCTTGGCGCGGTCGGGCGCGGACAGGTTCAGGAGGGCTGGGCGAATGGGAAGGCTGGGGGGGTGGGGTCCACAGGGATTAGCAGAGGTAGGAAAACCGGACAGAAAGGAGACAGGGGGAGGGGGAGGGGCCACGGGACGCAGCAGCAGGGGTTTTAGCAAGGAAAACGGACGGAGGCTGGGAAAGATACAACCGGCAAAGTGGAGGGGTCGCGGTGTGGCGGCGCGAGGAGCGACCTGTCTGCTGGAAGCAGGGTCAAGGGTTGCTCCTGTTACAGCACCGCATCTGCCATAAATGGGGAGGAGGGAGGGAGGGAGTGGAAGCTGGAGGAGGGATGGCTGGGCGAATGGGAAGGCTGGGGGGGTGGGGCCGCAGGGATTAGCAGCGGCGGGAAAACCAGACGGAGAGGAGGTGGGGGAGGGGCTGTGGGGACGCAGTGGCAGGGGTTTTAGAAAAGAAAATGGACGGAGGGTGGGAAAGATACAACTGGCAAAGTGGAGGCGGCGTGGGGCAGGGCAGGGCAGTAGCACGAGGAGCGACCTGTCTGCTGCATAAGCAAAAAAGTCCAACAGCTACCCACAGAAGTAGCCCTTTAAAACATGTCTCAGGCTTTCCATTGCAGCCTGTGTGTGACAACTGCCATGTCAATCTGCCAAATAAACCTTTTGCCAGGGCCAAACATTCCCTTTTTCTACATAAAAGTCACCCCTTGGGGAGGCCTTGGACAGCCCAGATAGTAGGGTGCAATGTTTTTAAAATGTAGGACTTGTACTTATAAGTTTCACAGCCCTAGAAGTGAAAAACTCCTAAGTTTTTCACTTCTGGAAGGCCTACCTCTCCCACAGACTAACTTTTGAGTTACCTTATTACACTTAATAATATGTAATTTCCAAATGGGAGCAGGTACCCACTTCATGCTTAACGGCTTTGTAAATGTAATGAGCAATCGTAATGTATGGTGGTCAGAATTTAAATTACAATTTTGAAAGTGCCATTTTAAGAAAAGTTGACATTTTCCTGCCCTAGCCTTTTAGTACCTGTAGACTGTAGCTGGGTCACATGACTGGGAATAGCTGACAGTTGAGCTTTGTGTATTCCTCCTAGATAGCTACAGACAATAGTGAGCTTAGGTGTGCCTGGATTGGCCTTCACTGGGAGATGTTGTGTGCAGTGTGGTAAAACAAATAATATCCTGCACTGATTTTCCAGTTTAGATTACACACGTTAGATTGACATGTTTGCTGATGGTGATCTTTTGCATGTTTTTATATGAATGTGACAATGTACTGAGAAGACAAAGTATATCCAGCTTATTCTTAGTAAGTAATTGTTACCATATACTGTAGTATGTACATTTTGTCCAAGGCTAGACACACAGAACGCAATGCCTTATTGTCATGATTGGACATTGGAGACAGCTCTGAGGCTTCAGACAAACCATCTCATCAGATCTGCACTTTTGACAGATGGCTCATCAGGAAATGCAGAATACACCCCAGCTCCCTTTGTGCCACTGTCTAGTGTGAGGTGCAACAAGCCCAACTGTCAAACTGACCCAGACAGGGAATCCACAAACAGGCAGAGTCACAGAAATGGTATAAGCAAGAAAATGCTCACTTTCTAAAAGTGGCAATTTCAAACACACAATCTTAAAATCAACTTTACTAAAAGATGTATTTTTAAATTATGAGCTCAGAGACCCCAAACTCCATATGTCCATCCGCTCCCAAAGGGAATCTACACTTTAAAAAGATTTAAAGGTAGCCCCCATTTTAACCTATGAGAAGGACAGGCCTTGCAACAGTGAAAAACGAATTTAACAATATTTCACTGTCAGGACATATAAAACACATCACTATATGTCCTACCTTAACCATACACCGCACCCTGCCCTTGGGGCTACCTAGGGCCTACCTTAGGGGTGTCTGACATGTATGAAAAGGGAAGGTTTAGGCCTGGCAAGTGGGTACACTTGCCAAGTCGAATTTACAGTCAAAACTGCACACACAGACACTGCAGTGGCAGGTCTGAGACATGATTACAGAGCTACTTATGTGGGTGGCACAACCAGTGCTGCAGGCCCACCAGTAGCATTTGAGTTACAGGCCCTGGCATCTTCTAGTGCACTTTACTAGGGACTTACTAGTAAACCAATTATGCCAATCATAAATAAACCAATCAAAAATACAATTTACAGAGAGAGCAGATGCACTTTAGCACTGGTTAGCAGTGGTAAAGTGCTCACAGTTCAAAAGCCAACAGCAACAGGTCAGGAAAAATAGGAGGCAGGGGGCAAATAGATTGAGGATGACCCTGCATCAATCAATCAATCAAAATAATTCATAGAGTGTGCTACTCACCCGTGATGGTCTCAAGGCGCTTGTGGGGGGCGGGGGGGTGAGGGGGGGGTTACTGTTCGAACAACCATGTCTTTAGGTTTTTTCTGAAGAGTAGGAGGTCTTTGGTTTTGCGGAGGTTGGTGGGGAGGGAGTGTGGGGGCGAGGTAGGAGAAGGCCCTGCCTCCTGTGGTGGTTCGTTGGATGCGGTGGACTGTAGCTAGTGCGAGGTCGGCTGATCGGAGGTTGCAGGTGGAAGTGTGGAAGTTCACTCTTTCGTTGAGGTAGGTCGGGCGATGTTGAGGAGGGATTTGTGCGCGTGGATGGGAATCTTGAAAGTGATTCTCTTGTCTATGGGGAGCCAGTGAAGGGATTTGAGGTGTGGTGAGATTCGTTCGTGGCGGGGGAGGCCAAGGACGAGGCACGCGGATGTGTTCTGGATTCTCTGGAATTTGCATTTGAGTTTAAGTGTGGTGCCGGCGTAGAGGGCGTTACCATAGTCTAGTCTGCTGCTGATGAGTGCATGGGTGACTCTCTTCCTGGTCTCTGGGGGAATCCATTTGAAGGATTTCTTTAGAGTGTGAAGTTTGTGGAAGCAGGAGGAGTTAAGTGCATTGATTTGCTGTGTCATGGAGAGGGAGGGGTCCAGGATGATGCCAAGGTTGCATGCGTGGATTGCGGGGGTGGGTGCGGGCCTAGGGCGGTGGGCCACCAGGAGTCATCCCATATGGTTTTGTTGGGGCCGAAGATGATGATCTCAGTTTTGTTGGAGTTAAGCTTGAGGTGGTTAGTTGTCATCCAGTTGGAGAGGAGAGCAGCGTGTAGGTTGGTTTTGGCGGTGGTGGGGTTGCGGGTGAGGGAGAGGATGAGTTGGGTGTCGTCTGCGTAGGAGAGGATAGTGATTCCGTGTGGTCGGAGGATGTTGGCAAGGGGGATCATGTAAATGTTGAAGAGTGTGGGGCTGAGGGAGGACCCTTGGGGGACTCCGCAGATGATCTTGGTAGCGGTGGAGTGTAAAGGTGGAAGGCGGACTCTTTGGGTCTGGTCGGTGAGGAAGGAGGTGAGCCAATCTGAGGTGGCGTTTGTGGAGTGTGTGGTGGCAGACAGTGTCAAAGGCTGGGGAGAGGTCTAGGAGGATTAGTGCAACGGTCTCGCCTTTGTCAACTTTGGTCCTGATGTCGTCAGTGCATGCGATGAGGGCGTTTTCCGTGCTGTGGTTCTTGCGGAACCCGGATTGTGAGGGGTCAAGAGTGTTGTTTTCTTCGAGAAACTGGGATAGGTGGGCGTTGACTAGTTTCTTATCAACCTTGGCTGGTAAAGGGAGGAGGGAGATGGGGCAATAGTTGGAGAGGACCTCCGGGTCGGCTTTGTTTTTTTTTTAGGAGAGTGGTGATTTCTGCATGCTTCCAGGGGTCTGGGTAGGTGGCGGAGTCGAAAGAGGAGTTGATTATGTCGCGGAGTATGGGGGCATGGTTGGGCTGGCTTTGTTGTAGATGCGATGAGGACAGGTGTCAGGGGGGATCCGGAGTGGATGGAGTTAATGTTTTTTTCGGTTTCTTCGTGTGTGGTGGGGGCCCAGGTGGTGAGTGTGGTGGGGGTCATGAGTGGGGGTTGAGTTGGGTGAGTGAGGGGTGTGTGTGGTGGGTGTGTGTGGTATGAAGCTGTTGTGGATGTTCAGGATTTTGTGGTGGAAGTGGTTGGAGAGGGCGTCACATAGGGGCTGTGTGTGTGTGTGTGGGGTCTATGTTGCTGGCTTTGGGTTTGGCTAGCTTTTTAATGATGGTGAAGAGTTCTTTGCTGTTTTGTGAGTTGTCGTCAAGGCGTGCCTTGCAGTGATCTCTTTTGGTGGTGCGTATGAGTTGTTGATAGGTGCGAATGGTAGTTTTGGGCTACTGTGTCTGCGCAGGTAGTGATCCATTTAGAGAGGTTGTGTGCTCCTGCGTTAGGGTCGTTGGTGTCGGGGGAAAGGTTGTGAGCCAGTTGGGAGTTCAGGCGTTCTGAGGGGATCTTGTCCCACATGCGGTAGGGTGTGGTGTGTTGATGGTGGTGTTTGGGGGATTTGGTGAAGGAGAAGTCGACGGAGAGGTGGTCAGTCCAGTGGAGTTCGGTGGTGTGGGTGTAGGCTATGTGTTGGCTTGAGGTGAAAATTGTGTCGAGCGTGTCTCCTGCTGAGCGGGTGGGTGCGGTGACCAGTTGTTTGAGACCGAGGTTGGTGAGGTTGTCTCTGAGGGAGGTTGAGTTGTGGTCTTGAAGGTTCTCCAAGTGAAAGTTGAAATCACCAAGGAGGATGTAGTCTGCGGAGGTGAGGGCGTGCGAGGCAATGGTGTCCAGAAGGCGGGGCATGGTCCTGGTGGTCTGTAGATTAGTGTACCTCTGAGGGTGGAGTTGTTGTTAATGTGGAATAGGAAGTGTATGTGTTCTGTATTTGATAGTGTCTTCAGAGCTGGTGGTGACTTTGATGGTGTCCCTGTGTAGGATTGCGTTGGGGGTATTGTGTTTGTTGTTGGGGGGTAGCTATGGTTGGTGTGTGGTGTGAGGTATGAGGAGCAGGAGAAATGACAGGTGTAGCAGGTGAAGGGGCCATGAGTGTGTGTGGGGCTGGAAAGGGTGCAGGTGGGGCGAGGGCCTGGGTTGAGTGAGTGGAGGGTGAGTAGATTTGTCTGAGGGGGCCAGGGGGACTGGCGCTGGGCGCGGTCTTGGCGCGGTATGGCACGGATGGGTTCAGGAGGGCTGGGCGAATGGGAAGGCTGGGGGGGTGGGGTCCACAGGGATTAGCAGAGGTGGGAAAATCGGACAGAAAGGAGGCAGGGGGAGTGGGGAGGGGCCACGGGGACGCAGCAGCAGGGGTTTTAGCAAGGAAAACGGATGGAGGCTGGGAAAGATACAACCGGCAAAGTGGAGGGGGTGCGGGGGTAGCGGCGCGAGGAGCGACCTGCCTGCTGGAAGCAGGGTCAAGGGTTGCTCCTGTTACAGCGCCGCAGCTGCCATAAAGGGGGAGGAGGGAGGGAGTGGCAGCTGGAGGAGGGATGTCTGGGCGAATAGAAAGGCTGGGGGGTGTGGGGCCGCAGGGATTTGCAGCGGCGGGAAAACCGGATGGAGAGGAGGTGGGGGAGGGGCGATGGACGTAGTGGCAGGGGTTTTAGAAAAGAAAATGGACGGAGGGTGGGAAAGATACAACCGGCAAAGTGGAGGCTGTGTGGGGTGGGGCAGGGCGGGGCAGTAGCACGAGGAGCGACCTGCCTGCTGCATAAGCAAAAAAGTCCAACAGCTACCCACAGAAGTAGCCCTTTAAAACATGTCTCAGGCTTTCCATTGCAGCCTGTGTGTGACAACTGCCATGTCAATCTGCCAAATAAACCTTTTGCCAGGGCCAAACATTCCCTTTTTATACATAAAAGTCACCCCTTGGGGAGGCCTTGGACAGCCCAGATAGTAGGGTGCAATGTTTTTAAAATATAGGACTTGTACTTATAAGTTTCACTGCCCTAGAAGTGAAAAACTCCTACGTTTTTCACTTCTGGAAGGCCTACCTCTCCCACAGACTAACTTTTGAGTTACCTTATTACACTTAATAATCTGTCATTTCCAAATGGGAGCAGGTACCCACTTCATGCTTAATGGCTTTGTAAATGTAATGAGCAATCGTAATGTATGGTTGCCAGAATTTAAATTACAATTTTGAAATGCCATTTTAAGAAAAGTTGAAATTTTCCTGCCTTAGCCTTTTAGTACCTGTAGACTGTAGCTGGGTCACATGACTGGGTATAGCTGACAGTTGAGCTTTGTGTATTCCTTCTAGACAGCTACAGACAATAGTGAGCTTAGGTGTGCCTGGATTTGCCATCACTGGGAGATGTTGGGTACAGTGTGGTAAAACGCATAATATCCTGCACTGATTTTCCAGTTTAGATCACACATGTTAGGTTGACATGTTTGCTGATGGTGATCTTTTGCATGATTTTACATGAATGTGACAATGTACTGAGAAGAAACAGTATATCCAGCTTATTCTTAGTAAGTAATTGTTACCATTTAGTATGTACATTTTGTCCAAGGCTAGACACACAGAACACAATACCTTATTGTCATGATTGGACATTGGAGACAGCTCTGAGGCTTCAGACAAACCATCTCATCAGATCTGCACTTTTGACACAGTGCAATATGAACAGTACTTGTATGATATAAACTGCCTCTGTGCTACATTTGGCAGAGGAGCACTTCTGCTGGGCTTATCCTGGAACGTGGTGCACTGTGACTGAGATGCAGCCCTTCTAACTCTGACATCCATCAAGCAAGGGACAATAGCCTGACCTACATCAAAACAGCTTACTGGCACCTCACACCCAGGTATGGGGAATTAGCTACCCCAATGGATCTGGCAGATGGCACTCCCATTATGCTCTCGATAGTAGCAGATAGGAGTCTAACAACATAGTAATCTCACCATGATTGGATTGTTTATCGTTTGTACCATTCTCATAATGCTGGTTAAAATTATTTGTTTCATCTGCCTACTGATCACAGCTCCTGATTTGTGTACAAGAATACTATTGTTTCAATAAATGTTTGAAAAGCCACATTACATTCATATCTGTCTGTGTTTACCTTGGGGATGCAAAGTAACAACAAACGGGTAGATCTGTTTTCATAATGTTGTCGGGAATCAGAGTGTTCATGTTCCAGGGTGATGCTACCATCTGGTAGACTGGTAAGGTTAGGGGTACAGATGGATCACTGTGAGCTAGCTATGGATTGTGTCAACAATTCCTGATGGTGTAGATGGACCAAGTCCCTATATCCTCAAGTTCATTCTGACCTTCCATAGGAACTTTAGACACAGCTAGCCTAAACCGCTGAACAGATGTGCAACAAATTTGGCAGGAAGCTGGATCTTGGTACTGCAAGAGTGCTTTTTGTGATTTGGAGTCAATCTTTTCAAAAGTTCTTGAGCAGTTATTGTTCAAAACTTTGTATATCTACAGAACCTTCATGGGTCCAGAAGGTCTCCTGCTGAGATCTAATTGGCTGCCACCACCTCAACTGTAAACAAAAAACATAAGTGTGAGGGTAGGACACCCTGACCCTTTAGGCCAGAGGTACCCAGCCTGGTGCCAAAATGCTCCCGTGCTTGTCTAGTAAAAAAACCTCCAGGATGGGACAGGTCTTGGGAGATGACACATTATGGGGGTCATTCTGACCCCGGCGGCCAGGGTTGGAGGGAGCACCGCCAACAGGCTGGCGGTGCTCCACAGGGTATTCTGACCGCGGCGGTTCAGCCGCGGCCAGAAAGGGAAAACCGGCGGTCTCCCGCCGGTTTTCCGCTGCCCTGTAGAATCCTCCATGGCGGCGGAGCGCGCTCCGCCGCCATGGGGATTCTGACACCCCCTACCGCCATCCTGTTCCTGGCGGGTCTCCCGCCAGGAACAGGATGGCGGTAGGGGGTGCTGCGGGCCCCTGGGGGCCCCTGCAGTGCCCATGCCAATGGGGGGCCCCCGTAAGAGGGCCCCACTTAGTATTTCAGTGTCTGCTTTGCAGACACTGAAATACGCGACGGGTGCAACTGCACCCGTCGCACCTTCCCACTCCGCCGGCTCCATTCAGAGCCGGCGTCCTCGTGGGAAGGTTGATTTCCACTGGGATGGCGGGCGACCTTTTGGCGGTCGCCCGCCAGCCCAGTGGAAATCCCAGAATCACTGCAGCGGTCTGACGACTGCGGTGCGGTGTTCTGGCGGGGTTACTTTGGCGGGCGGCCTCCTCCGCCCGCCAAGGTAAGAATCAGGCCCTATGTCTTTTTTTTGGGAAGCACTGATGCGGACAGGAACATTGATTAAAATAGTGCTCCCTCCTGGAGGGCCAACTAGTGTATGGTAGGTGTTCTGGGTGTGACCCAGGGGATGGGGTCCCTGGGCTGATAATGACTCAAGGAGGAGGGGCTGTACTTTAATTAAAAACAATGGCTTTGGGAGATGGTAGTCCCCAGGGCATAATAAGGCTTAGAGAGAAAGGCCACATGTCCCCCCTCTTTTCAAATAAATAGGACCCTGGGGTATGGGGTCCCCAGGGCGTAACAAGGTTCAGTGAGGGAGCTAAATGGCCCTGGGGGTTGGGGTTCCCAGTGCCTAATAAGGCTCAATAAGTGGTCCCCTGTGTGAGCTCCAGGGCACCCACCCATTACTGCTCGGGGCCTGGGGGATGGGATCCCTGGGGCCAAAATCAGCTTAAGGAGGGAGCCCCTCTCCCCATTCATAATGTGGTAGGGCCCCAGGAGATGGGATCCCCGGTGTTAAAATAGACCATGGGGAGGGGGGGCACGCAGTCCCCTCCTCCATTATTGATTAAATGGGCCATGGAGGCTGGTGCCTGCCTCTCCTTTCAGAATAAATCTGGGGAGGCTGGTGCCTGCCTCTCTTTTCAGAACAAGGCTGGACCCTAGGAGATGGGGTCCGTGGGGCCAAAATCGGCCCAGGGAGGGGGACCATACAGCACCCTTCATCATTAGTCTTTCCTGGATGGGTTCGCCAGATCCAATATTGGCCCTGGGGGAGGCTGTGGGCCTCCTTCCCTCTTTTAGTATGCAGTGGGTTCCCTGAGTGGTCTCCAGGGCACCCACCATTTACTGACTGGGCCCAGGGCCAATATTGGCCCAGGGAGGGGAGATGCATGCCCCGCTCCCCATTGAAGTGGGGTTTGCTGCTGGCAGGGGACTGGCTGCATGAGACCAGCCTCCCACTGCTTTACAAAAAGCTTCACTGAGAAAACAAAGTTTACAGGTACAGTAGAGTTAGGTTTACAATTTACACACACAAAACCATAGAAATTCAGAAGTTATAGTTAGAGGTATCTCAAGTATCTATGACTTTTGCCCTAAGGTAACTATACCTAGCACAATTACCATGTACTGTTACTTATTACATATTACATCAGTCATAATATCTTCCATGACATCACTGATAATATCATTGGAACATTTGCAGGAAATTATTGATGTGAAAACTGTGCATGGCAGGGGTGCGAGCTATATTGAGACAAAAGTGGTGGTTATGGTGGAGATGGGTGGTGGATACGGTTGTCATTCCAGATCTTGGGTGCATAGGTATAAAAGCCTTTTATCTTGTGTTATGTTTTTTTACGCTTCTGTTCCTCCAGTTTAATGGCGTCTTGGCCGTGGGTGCGCCAAGACCCCCCAGAGAAAGTGAGAAGCAGGATGTTTCCAAAATCCATATGAGTGAGTACAAGTGCTTAAACAGTAGTTCTAAAGTTACTTTCTGGGAGAAGTGTTTTCACTTTCTTCAGTAGAGAGCAGTGGTACTAGGAAGTTTTGGCAATGTTTTGCTTGTCATGGCACTATGAAAATGTTGTGGTTTCAAAGCTGCCAAGGTTCATGCCACTGAGGTAGGTTCAATTATTCTTCCTTTCTCAGCAAATAACAGGGGTTCTGTCTTGGTGGAGCTGAGTTTTCTTTAGGTGCTGAACATTCAGGCATGGATGTTCAGCACCTGCAGCAGATGTTCAGCAAGACTTATGAATCCTCAGCATACTGCTGAATTGTGACACTTTTAACAGTGAGTAGAACAACAAAGGTGAAATGTTGAGATAAAATATGATAGCTATGTAGTACTTGAAATAAAGCATGCAGAACATTACACACATCCAGCTTTACAGTAAATCACCCACAAAACACAGGTTGACCACTAGCCTGTATGGGTGCTGGGGTCTTATTTGTACTAGAAATGCAATGTAATAGCACAAACACCAATTGAGTAGAGAATAACACTACAATTGCAAAGGGCAAATATAATGAAATTACAATGAAATGGTATAGCACACACAAATTATTGCGACTACAAAAATCTCAGAAATGTATGAAATACCTTTCATACACCATTAAGTATATGTTTCTTACAATAATATTAAAGATTAAAAAATTTATTGTATTGAGAAATCTGACATGGCATTGACAATGCATTTTGGGGGTGATTCTGACCTCGGCGGTAAAATGCCCTTACCGCCGGTCAGAAGACCGCCATAACACCGCCGCGGCCGCGGTCAACCGCCACGTCATTCTGACCCATAACGGCCAAACCTCCAAAAATCCGTCCTCCACTGCATCCCACCACATCGGCGGGCAGCGATAAACTGGAGATGACCAAACCTCCACCGTCACGCCAACAGAAATACGCCCATGCCATTACGACCCACGAATCCACACGGCGGTCATTCAAACGCGGTATTCCATTGGCGCTACACACCGCCGCGGTCAGAATACACACACATCACCAAAACACAGCCACATTGGCCAATTTGAAAAACACACACCTGATACACATACACACACCACTCCCACACAATCAACCAACTATAAAACACACACCCACATCACCCACAAACCCCTGCAACCCCAAATACTGAGAGAAGGAGAGAGAGACACAGCAGACAATCCAAAGCAAGACACACTGAGGCACACTACACCATCACACACACCACATAGTAGCACAAAGCACCACTCACCAACACACTCCTCATCACATACACCACCCCACACCTCACCCACACCACCCCATGGCACCCCAAAGGCATCCACGCTTTTTGGACCAAGAACTCCGGGTCATGGTGGAGGAAATCCTAAGAGTGGAACCCCAGCTCTTCGGCTCGCAGGTGCAGCACACCAGTATAGCCAGGAAGGCGGAGCTATGGCAGCGGATCGTGGACAGGGTCAACGCGGTGGGACAGCATCCCAGGAATAGGGACGACATCCGCAAAAGATGGAACGACCTACGGGGGAAGGTCCGGTCGATGGTCTCGAGGCACAACATCGCGGTCCAGAAGACTGGCGGCGGACCCCCACCCACCCCTCCCGAATTTACATCGTGGGAACAAGAGGTCTTGACCATCCTGCATCCTCAGGGCCTCGCAGGAGTAGCCGGAGGAATGGACTCTGGTAAGTCCCATCTCAACTACTATATCCCCCACACCCCACCAGCATGCCAACCCACACCCCCACCCTCACCCCCAACCCCCCAGCACACATCCTTCCTGACAATGTCTCACCAGCACAACCCACCCATCCCAACACCAACTCCTGCATGCCAACACAAACCATGGGCACCCATCACCTCAGCATGACCACTGCACTAACCCCTCCCCCCCACTAAATACCCTAACAACACCTCCCTCCAGGGAATGCCTGCACTGGGGGACAAGGGCACCCACAACACACATGCTATTGCACACACAGAAACAATAACCAAACTCTCTTACCCCATGCAGGACCCGAACGACAACACACCAGCCAGGAGGGTCCAGAAGTGTCCATCCCACCACCGGAACAGGCCCACACTGAGGATAGCAGCTCTGTCGACAGTGAACCTGATGACCAGCCCGGACCATCGGGGACCTCTGGGCAGTCGGTTCCCCTCACCCAGACACAGGCCACACCAGACCCGACCCCCTCTGCCGACACCAGCACAGCTCCCACCCAGCGGGCCCATGCCTCTGTCTCTAGAACAGCTCAATCAGCGGTGTGTCCGCCACTACAGGGCACCCAGGCTAACCCGACACCCCAACAACAACAGGGACCTGGGGGCAGTGGGAGCGGGCACACCGGCCAGGGGACAGAGGCCGGGGGAAACAGGGCAGCTCGGAGGGCTGCTGTGCGACAGGGGGGGGAGGAGAGGCCCAGGGAACCCACTCTCCAAGAGGCCCTCACCACCCTCATGGGGGCCTACCACCACTCCCAAGAAACGATGGCGACGGTACTGGCCAGGTTCACTGAGATCCAGGCACAGCAGGAGGAACGCTACATGGGCTTCAGGGAGGAGCTGAGAATCATCGGGACCGCAATGGGGACCATCGTCCTGGCCCTCCACAGGATAGAGGACGCGTTGCGGGACCATGGTGCACCACACAGGGCCCCTGTCACTAGGCCGGACCAGGAACAGCCTACCACCTCCGCCGGCGCTAGTGGACAGGAGGTCCCAACACCTCGACAGCCCCCCAGAAACCCACCTCCTGCTGAAGAACAACCACCCCGTAAGAGGAGCCTGAGACCAAAGAAAAAGACAGAGTAGGATGTCAAGACCCCCGCCAGCAGGACATACCCCCTCAAGTCTTCCCACTGTCCCACATTGCCACCCTGTCCAACCATGAACTGCCTATGCTCCATCCTTCCACAGGCAAAAGAACAATGCACCTGTGAGACTGAGAACTGGACTCTGCCATGGATATTCCTCCACCCCCACCCATCACCCTTAGAATCACATGTACCGGTATCTAGCACTGTAAATAAATCACATTTTGCACACAAACCTGTTTTGAGTCATGCTGTATTATTAACAAAGGGATAACATATTACTGTTCAATTTCTGTTCTGTCAATTAGTCATGACAACATACCAATGTCAATACACTGTATTTCATGGGCGAACCAAGCAGAAGTCAGGTACTGAGTCAGACAGCACTGAGAAGGGAAGGGAAAGGCATAAATTAATAAAAAACCTCTGTGGGGAACTACAGAAATTATAGATGCAGGAGGCTAGAAGCAATTGTGAAATGGCGTGGGTGATTCTTACCTGGGTGTTACTGGAAATACTGTTGTATCACTCTGTCCCTATTGTCTGTGTCGTCCTCAGAGTCTTCCTCCTCTTCACTCTCCACAGGCTCCACGGCTTCTACAACACCACCATCTGGACCATCCTCCTGCAGGAAAGGCACCTGGCGTCGCAAAGCCAGGTTGTGAAGCATACAGCACGCCACGATGATATGGCACACCTTCTTTGGTGAGTACATTAGGGATCCACCAGTCATATGCAGGCACCTAAACCTGGCCTTCAGGAGGCCAAAGGTTCGCTCAATCACCCTCCTTGTACGCCCATGGGCCTCATTGTAGCGTTCCTCTGCCCTTGTCCGGGGATTCCTTACTGGGGTCAGTAGCCACGGCAGGTTGGGGTAACCAGAGTCACCTATTAGCCACACACGTTGTCTCTGTAGCTGCTCCATCACATAGGGGATGCTGCTATTTCGCATCACATACGCGTCATGCACTGACCCTGGGAACTTGGCATTTACATGGGAGATGTACTGGTCAGCCAAACAGACCACCTGGACATTCATTGAATGATAATTCTTTCTGTTTCGGTACACCTGCTCATCGTCTTTTGGGGGTACCAAAGCCACATGGGTCCCATCAATGGCACCAATGATGTTGGGGATATGTCCAAGGGCATAGAAATCACCCTTCACTGTGGGCAAGTCACCCTCCTCGGGGAAAATGATGTAGCTCCGCATGAGTTTCATCAGGGCAGACAACACTCTGCTCAAAATCTTTGAAAACATAGGCTGAGACATTCCAGATGACATGGCCACTGTGGTCTGGAATGACCCACTGGCCAAAAAATGGAGGACTGACAAAACCTGCACCAGAGGGGGAATCCCTGTGGGTTGGCGGATGGGGGACATCAGGGCTGGCTCCAGCTGGGCACACAGTTCATGGATAGTGGCACGGTCAAGTCGGTATCGAAGGATTATATGGCGTTCTTCCATTGTCGACAGGTCCACCAGCGGTCGGTACACGCGAGGATTCCTCCTTCTCATCCCAAGTCCCAGCGGACGGTGCCTAGGAAGGACAACATGGAGCACAGAGTCAGCAAAACCACAGGTACGTACAGACAGCTTGCACAGTTAAAGAATGGCAATGGGTTGAAAGGCGTGTATGTGTGGCAATGCAAGGCCTAGGCCTGTGTGTCGCAGTCAAAATTAAGCCATGTGGGCCCTTGAAATGGCGGCTGTCTGACCTGTGAAGTGGGACAATGGGATGTGAGGTCACTCCGCTGGCGGGGCACACCGTGGCGGTAGGCGGTCGAAGACCGCGGCGCAAAGCCGCATTGGTTAACATTGAAGCCTATGGGTTTCAGGAGCCAATAACGAAGTGCGCCGGCGGTCGCGGTACGCACCGCCGCGGTACGCACCGCCGCAGACGTGAGCGCCATTTTCTATCTGCTTAATCACTCGAGACCTGATCATCCACAGGAGAGGACCTATACTGCAAGTGCTGCTGTGACCTCGGTCTGGAAGATACAATGGCTGCTGTGACTGGGGAAAGGGCCCCTGCCTTCACGTCTGAAGAATTGGACAGGCTCGTGGATGGGGTCCTCCCCCAGTATACGCTACTCTACGGTCCTCCAGACCAACAAGTGAGTACCCCGGATGCTAATGGAATGGGCTATGCCTGTGTGGATTGGGGTGGATGTAAGTTGGTGGGGTGGGGTGGGGGGCGAATGAGGAGTACAACGCCCGACAGATGAGAGCATGTGCCATATGGCAAAGTGGGTGGGGGGGGCCAACTACATCTAACATGCAGACCATTGATGATTTCCTCCTTTCCACCCTGTACATGTCTAATAGGTCAGCGCCCATCAGAAGATCGATATTTGGCGTGCCATCGCCAAGGAAGTCCGGACCTTGGGGGTTCACAACAGACGGGGCACCCACTGCCGCAAGAGGTGGGAGGACATCCGCCGCGGAACAAGGAAGACCGCTGAAACACTGCTGGGGATGGCCTCCCAACCTAGGAGGGGTGCCAGTCGCACCATGACCCCCCTGATGTCCCGGATCCTGGCGGTGGCCTACCCTGAATTGGATGGGCGCTTTAAGACATCACAGCAGACACAAGGGGGTGAGTATCAGCACATTCTCCTATCTTTCTGCGCAGTGGAGGCGTCTGGGTGGGGGAGGAGGGCTGTGGGTGACATTAGGCCAGGGCGCTTTCTGTAGTGTAGTCCTCTCCCTTAGGCATGGCCCTGTGCCCCCGGCCCCCACCTCTGTAGGGTGACAAGTACAGCCATTGAAGGTCCAGCATCTCCCATGTGCGCGTTTGACGTCTCTTGGCCTGTTGTCTTAGTCAGTAGTACTGAGTAGTGTACCCCGAATGCGCGGCTTAGTGCATTAGGCACCTGTGTCTGTCCTCTCCACTAACGGTGTTGACATTGCATGCACTCAACCTGGTCTTCTTTTTTCTCCCCCCACCCTTTCTCTTCATCTTCTTGTGCATGTGTGCATTAGCATCATCAGGCAGAGGAGATATGGCATCGGAGCACGAGGGAGCTGCAGGACACAAGGCCCCGGTGGGCCCAGGAACAGACACCGAGGGCACCAGTGATCCGGAGGGCGAGGGGAGCACCACGACGGGGACCGCTGGTGAGAGCAGCGAAAGCGACACGTCCTCGGATGGGAGCTCCCTAGGGGTGGCGGCAACATCCGTGCCCCCCGCCTCTACAGGTACAGCCGCCACCCAGCGCACCAGCCCCGCCCTCCCAGCAGCCCCTCAGTCTTCGCTCCGTGCCGCTTCGCCCAGGAAGGCGCGCGTCTCCTTCGCCCCAGGCACCTCAGCCCCTGCCCCTGTTGCCCCTGCTGCCCTCAGTGCGGAGCTCATTGACCTGGTAAGGACGCTCATTGTTGGGCAGACAACCCTTCTGAATGCCATCCAGGGTGTGCAAAGGGAGGTGCAATAGAGCAATGCGTACCTGGAGGGCATTCATTCGGGTCAGGCTGCCCATCAACGAGCGTTCACTGCTCTGGCCTCAGCACTGACGGCAGCCATTGTCCCTGTTTCCAGCCTCTCTCTTCTGACTGCCTCCAGCCTGTCTCTGTCTCCTGTTCCTCAGCCTATCCCATCCACACCATCAGACCAGCCTGCACACACCTCAACACCCAAGAGCAGCTCATCCAAACACAAGCACCACAGATCCCGCAAACACTCACCCGAGCAACACCCAGATGCAGACATGCCAACAGCCACTGCCACCCCTGTGTCCCCCTCCTCCTCGTCTCCCTCCTCCCTCCCTGTGACGTCTACACTCACACCTGCATGCACCCCCACATCAGCCAGTGCTTCCATCACCACCTCACCCTCCAGTACAGTCCACACTCGTGCAGTCACAACCCCACTGCCATGTACACGTCCCCTGTGTCCTCTCCCACTGTGTCTGTCACCCCCTCTTCCAAGACACACAAACGCAGGCAGCCACCCACCCAACAGCCATCCACCTCACGACAGCCTACAGCACCAGCACCTTCACCCAATGACAGCACACCTGACTCTCCTACAACCACCTCCTCTACCTCCACTTTCATCTCCACTACTCCTACCCTTTACCTTGGCCCTAAAAAACTTTTCCTGGCTAACCTTAACCTCTTTCCCCCCGATGACCTCCCCCATCCATCTTCAAAGAGTCCCAAGAGCACCGCAGCCACCACCAGCCCAGCTTCGGGTGTCACTGTTGTGCCTGGGTTCTGGAGCCCACCCTTTGCCAGCAGTGACACATCGAGCTGCAGCAAGGACACGTCCAGCCCCCCCCCCCGGCAAGAGGACCCGCAAAACCAAGGACCGCCGTGCGAGGACCGACAGGGCTGCCCCCAAGGAGCAATGTGCGGCCACTTCACCACCCACACCATCTGGGGGAGGCAAGGGCCCGAGAGCCCCATCAAAGGAGCGGAAGGGCAGCAGGAGCGCAGAGAAGGTGGACCCCACATGCCACATCCCAGCTGCGAAGGAGGACACTAAGGAGGCCAGGAGTCCGTCCCCGAAGGGTCCAGATACGTCACGGTCCGAGGGCGACTGAACAGGGAGTCCAGGCCAGGTCTGGCTCCCTTGACCTGCTGGATAGGCACCGCTGAACAGGGCCAGCGGTGCAGAAGAGTACTGCTGAACAGGGCCCCGCCGTGGAGATAGGCACCGCTGAACAGGGCCCGCGGTGCAGAAGAGTACCGCTGAACAGGGCCCCGCCGTGGAGATAGGCACCGCTGAACAGGGCCCGCGGTGCAGAAGAGTACCGCTGAACAGGGCCCCGCCGTGGAGATAGGCACCGCTGAACAGGGCCCGCGGTGCAGAAGAGCACCGCTGAACAGGGCCCCGCCGTGGAGATAGGCACCGCTGAACAGGGCCCCGCCGTGGAGATAGGCACCGCTGAACAGGGCCCGCGGTGCAGAAGAGTACCGCTGAACAGGGCCCCGCCGTGGAGATAGGCACCGCTGAACAGGACCCGCGGTGCAGAAGAGCACCGCTGAACAGGGCCCCGCCGTCTCAAGCACCGCTCCGCTGGGCCCTTCCTCTCAAGCACCGCTCCGCTGGGCCCTTCCTCTCAAGCACCGCTCCGCTGGGCCCTTCCTGTCAAGCACCGCTCCGCTGGGCCCCGCCGTCTCAAGCACCGCTCCGCTGGGCCCTTCCTCTCAAGCACCGCTCCGCTGGGCCCTTCCTGTCAAGCACCGCTCCGCTGGGCCCCGCCGTCTCAAGCACCGCTCCGCTGGGCCCTTCCTGTCAAGCACCGCTCCGCTGGGCCCCGCCGTCTCAAGCACCGCTCCGCTGGGCCCTTCCTCTCAAGCACCGCTCCGCTGGGCCCCGCCGTCTCAAGCACCGCTCCGCTGGGCCCTTCCTCTCAAGCACCGCTCCGCTGGGCCCCGCCATCTCAAGCAGCGCTCCGCTGGGCCCTTCCTCTCAAGCACCGCTCCGCTGGGCCCCGCCGTCTCAAGCACCGCTCCGCTGGGCCCTTCCTCTCAAGCACCGCTCCGCTGGGCCCTTCCTGTCAAGCACCGCTCCGCTGGGCCCCGCCGTCTCAAGCACCGCTCCGCTGGGCCCTTCCTGTCAAGCACCGCTCCGCTGGGCCCCGCCGTCTCAAGCACCGCTCCGCTGGGCCCTTCCTCTCAAGCACCGCTCCGCTGGGCCCCGCCGTCTCAAGCACTGCTCCGCTGGGCCCTTCCTCTCAAGCACCGCTCCGCTGGGCCCTTCCTCTCAAGCACCGCTCCGCTGGGCCCCGCCGTCTCAAGCACCGCTCCGCTGGGCTCCGCCGTCTCAAGCACCGTTGATGGTTCATTGTGCCCACCATGCCTCCTCCTTGACCAGTGGAGACTGTCATCCACATGATGGACTGTGGCTTTGCACTCCCCAGGATGGTCCAGTGGGCAATCCACCCACTGCAGAGACTTGAGAGACTGTGGCTTTGCACTCCCCAGGATGGCACAGTGGGCAGCCCACCCACTGTAGAGACATTGAGAGACTGTGGCTTTGCACTCCCCAGGTTGGTCCAGTGGGCAGCCCACCCACTGTAGAGACATTGAGAGACTGTGGCTTTGCACTCCCCAGGTTGGTCCAGTGGCCAGCCCACCCACTGTAGAGACATTGAGAGACTGTGGCTTTGCACTCCCCAGGTTGGTCCAGTGGGCAGCCCACCCACTGTAGAGACATTGAGAGACTGTGGCTTTGCACTCCCCAGGTTGGTCCAGTGGGCAGCCCACCCACTGTAGAGACATTGAGAGACTGTGGCTTTGCACTCCCCAGGATTGAACAGTGGGCATGGTGGCTCCTCGTGGATCTGGCGTCGTGGACTCATGTGGCTGTGGTGCCCCCCCCTTCCCTTCCCCCTGAGGTGCCTGTAGTTTTTACATCTGATGCCCCTGCAGTGTTCTCTCCAAAGGACTCAGGTCTCCTGTGTGGGCTTTGCCCTTGTTTCTCAAGACTTTGGCCCACGGACATGCTGAATTCGTAGGATGTGCAGGACTTGGTACTTCAGTTATACACTGATGTGTATGTCATTTGTTTTGTTGTGGATATCTTTCATGGTTGTACGATAATTTTCTGGAGCTTTTTGGTACATAAATATTTATTCCAAATATGATTATGTCCTAGCATTTTTCAGGGGTGTTTGGGTGGTGTCACTGTGACTTGGTGCTCTGCATTGGTGAGTACATGATTGGGGGGGGGTCGCATATGTGTGTGCCGTAACCTTTCGTCCTCCCCCTCCCGTGTGTCGTAGGTGCAGTACTCACCGTTGTCGTCTGCGCCGGACTTCGTACTCGTGGTAGATGAGAAGGTAGATGAGAGCAGGTATGATGTTCAATTCGGGTTCCATGCTGTCCTCCGTCTTCGTGGAGTGCGTAGAGGTGAGCGTTTTCCCGTTCGTAGTCTGTTTCCGCCGTGTTTTTATCGGCGGTGCTCCCGCCCCGGAAAAGGTGGCGGATTGGTGAGTTATGATAGTGTGGGCGGTACATTGTCTGCCGCCTGCCTGTTGGCGGTGACCGCCGTGCTGTTTGTCTGTACCGCCGCGGCGGTCGGAGTGTTAAGTTGGCGGGCTGTGTTGGCGGTTCCCGCCAGGGTCAGAATTCCATTTTTTGGACCGCCAGCCTGTTGGCGGGTTGGCCGCCACTTTAACACCGACCGCCAGGGTTAGAATCACCCCCTTTGTCTCCCTTATTGCCTTTGTATTAGCTTCTATCAATATCGTATAACATAATATAGTCACTTCCTTTTCAGTTTTGTTATCAATTCAAAATACACTTCAAGCTGTTTTCCTGACATTTCTTCTGTGGTTGAGTGGGTCCCCCATACATACTTAAACTGCTGATTACATTTCTTACTATGTTTGACTACATAATCTGCTTTTTCCAATTCAGATATTGTCACAGAGGCCGACAACCACTGTTCTATCTTTGGTGGAGTATTATCATTCCAACGTTTAGGGATACTGATATTTGCTAAGGTGATAGCCTAGATCCATGGGGACATTGTAATCAACACGAAACATAATTGTTAAAGTTGTAATTTCAATGACTATATTAGTAATTTGCTTTAGCTTACATTTAACTAGCCGATGTGTAAGTTTATCATCGAAAGCTTCAAGAAAAGCATTTTACATAAGTTCATTATTAATATGATTTATTTATTTTTCTATGAAAATACAACAAATTGAATTTTCAATGTGATCACACCATTTGTACCAAAAATTAATTAACGAAGATTACATTTATAATTATTTGAAAATGTATGCTGTGGGTATACCAAACTCAGGGCCTTATTTAGATCTCTGCGGACGGAATACTCCATCATGTTTGTGATGGATATATCATTAGCCGTATTATGATCTCGATAGGATATAATGGGATGGTAATACATAATAGTTTGTTGGGGAGTATTCCCCTCCGCCAAGATCTAAATCAGACCCAGAGTCTGTAAATATAATACAGGATTTAACAGTAACATCACTGCTTAATGCCTCAATGGTATTGTTGATGGGGGACTGAGTAGTTTGGCTGGGGAGATTCTTTGGGAAGTGCAGTTGCGCTATTTAGAATGAATGCCATTGTTTCTCCTTTCTTTTGTGCCTGCGAGAGCTGCCATTTTAGGTCAGCGCTCTAGTGGGTCTTGCTTCCCTGACCCCTAGAAGGTAGACTATGCAGCGGACGTGCAGCAGAAATTGTAGGCTGCCGGTACACTTTTTAAACTATTTATAATCTGATACTCTGCATCTATCTCCGTTTTCCAATGCTGCTGCTACACTGAAATTGTCTATTTTTATACTTTCTATACAGCTATCTGATATCCGTGTTCAGTGGTATCAGTTTCTGTTTTAGATCCTGATTGCTATTTTCTCCTCATTTATATTGCATATTTTGCATGGGGGACTGAGTAGGTTGGCTGGGGAGATTTTGTAGGAAGTGCAGTTGGACTATTTAGAATGGTGCCAATATTTCTCCTTTCTTTTGTGCCTTAGAGATCCGCCATCTTAGGTCAGTGCTCTAGTGGCTCTAGTGGCTCTAGTGGCTCTTGCTTCCCTGCCTCCAAATAAGGAAAACTATGCAGTGGACGCACGTAACGGGTGCACTGCTGGCACGGCGAAGGCGCACGGAAGGTGCACCAAAGTCAAGTCTGTCCGTGCCTGCCTGGGACCAGGGGCCAGAGATTATGTTGACCACTTCCAAAACAAGGTAAATTACACCTCTAGCCAATTACACTCACTTAGAACCTTTCCATCTGAGACTTGCCTCCATTCTATCGATCTTAGTGCATCAGCTTTTATTTGCAACAGCTGTAAGTTGTCTCCCTGGCTCGGATCAAGCCAGCTTCAGGGGGACTGCAAAGTGTCAATAAGGCAGATGCATTTAGTCTATTGTAGGTCCCTAGCCATGCATTAATTGGATATTCAACGTCTTCCAAGTGAACTGGCACCAGATGTGCTATTCCTGACAGAAACCTGGATCCATGAGGAGTCTTCCCCCTGATGAGGCACTAGCATTACCCCTAGGCTACCTTATAAGTACGTTAGACATGGTGGACGCAAGAGGTGGTGGTATAGCCATTATTTATAGGGATGTAATCAAATGTTTTTCCATGCCCTTTTACATTCCAGGCTGTAAAAGTACATCCTTTTCTGAAGCATTAAATCCAACCTTTACGTTTTCACAAATCCTCGTATACAGACCACCTGGCCCTTACGATCACTTTATTCAGGCTGTCCCTAACTTAGTTGTAAGTTTAGTTCTTAACAAATTTAATTTCACTCTTCTTGAGGATTTTAAAATTCATGCTGATGATATCAACAATGTTGCTGCCAAGAATCTCCTCTCTGATCTTGCCTCATTGGACCTCACTCAATTGGTTAGAGGTCCTACGCACATAAAAAGGCATACCAATCAATCTTGTATTTTGTAATATCATTGAATTACTGGTACAAAGCCCTCTCTCTCTTGCTTGGTCTGATCATTTTTTAGTTGCTCTGAAACTTCCTATTCCCTTGACTTCTATCCCCCTTCCCTCGACCAGGTGGATGGGCCGCTGTTGGCCCATCCTGAACCTTAGAGAATGGACTACGGTACTGGAAAATTCCAGACCTGGCCCCTTCAATCGAATCACTCTATCCTCCCACAGATTCAATGAATGGATTTCTAATTAATTTGACACTGTATTACCTGTAAAAGCATTTACTAAGGTTCACCCTGATATGAAATCTTCTGTGGTAGGAATTCCCATAGTTTACTCCATATTTATTGGAGTAAAAAAATAATGCAACTGTCTGGAGAGAGGGTGGAGGAAGTCTTGTGGCATCAATATGAAATTTGAATGTAGGAATGCTATTAGAAACTATCTTGCTGAAATAAAATCCATGCAAGCCTTCGACTATTCACCTAAAATAGAAGAGTCATCTAACTCCCCCAAAGAGATTTTTCAGATCCTTAAATAAATTATTCAGCCTGCTCTTTCTAATGACTCTATAGAGGCTCTGTTGAAGCACAGCAATAATATGGCGCTCTTCTTCCAAAAGCCTTTCCTTTTAAGCCTTTCCAGGAGGACAATCAAGTTACTGAGTCCATTTTTCAGCAACCTGATGCCAAGCTCTTCTTTTTTAGCCCTTATGGTTAAAACTGTGACAAGCCGTTTACATGTGGTAAAAGCTGGGTCTCCACTGGACCCTGAACCTCCCTCTATTCTCGCCCAGGGGTCAGACACAATTGCCCCTATTCTAACTGACCTACTTAATTTATTGCTTACAACTGGTTTGATTCTTCCTCAACGGAAACATGCAGCGGTTAAACCTCTGCTAAAAAAACAACCTCGACCCTTCTCTTTTGAACATTTACAGGCAAATTTTCTTGCTACCAGCTGCCTCTAAGCGACTGGTAAAGTACGTTATTAAACACTTCTCTGGTTTTCTTGAGAAATATGAGATTCTACATCCCACAAAAATGGGATTTAGACCTCAGCACAATACTGACACAGCTCTCCTTGAAGTGGTGGAAGAGCTAAGGTATTGCCTTCATCTAGGAGGCTCTGCTGCTATGATTCTTTTAGAGCCTAGTGCAGCCTTTGATACGGTGGACCATACCATTCTTATCCAAAGAACTACCAATGTTGGTATCAACGACCTTGCACTAAAATGGCTTATTCTTTTTTTGAGATTCATAACTTTTAGGTACTTGATCGGTCATGCTTTTCTGACAGTTTACGTCTCAATTGTGGGGTGCCACAGGGATCTTTTTGAGCCCCACACTTTGTAATCTTTATATGCACCCACTGGCAAAGATTGTGTGCCCTGTGGACTGTAATTGGTTTCTTATGCGGACGATACCCAGTTGGTTTTGTCATTTTCCTCTAATTCCACTGAAAGTCAATCTCAATTAATGCCTTGTCATCAGGAGGTGGCCAGGTAGATGGCTGACTGTAACTTAAATCTGAATGAAGATAAGCCGGAGGTTCTGTGATTGCCCAACAATCTTCGGCATAGGACTCTGACTCTTGTCCTGTAGGGTCTGGAGACTTCACCACCTCCGAAAAGTGCAAAAAAAAAAGTTTGGGGATTTGGCTGGATTCCAGCCTCACTATGGACCATCAAGTAAGAAAGATTGTTGCCACCTGTTTCTAACTTTTGAGGCTGCTGAGGAAAGTCTTTTACTTTTCTAGCTAAAAAGTGAATGGCCCAAGCTCTCGTAATCTCACATTATGACAATGCCCTCTACTTTGGCTCACCTGAGTATGTGGTGAAGAGGATACAGGTTGTTCAGAATGCTGCCACTTGCCTTCTTATGAACATCCCAAGGCATCAATTTTACTAAAACCTTCATAGCTGCTCTCCACTGGCTCTCAGTGGGACAACAAATAGGATTTAAGGGCCTCTGCATAATGAACAGAGCACCTCATAATAGGGGCCAAGCCCTTCTAAGGCCCATTGCCTCCTAATATATCCCCTGTAGGTCTCTCAGATCATCTAAGGCATCCCTGCTGAAGATTCCAAAATTCCAAAGATCTCAATGGGGTGGATGATCTATGGCCTGCAGAGCTGCAAGCTTTGGAACTCTCTCCCCCTGGAGCTTTGCCAACATAGCCAGGAATTGTCCTTCAGTAAGGCTTTTAAAACCTGGCTTCTTAAGTATTAGTGAAGTGATCCAGCAGTCCATAGTGTCTGCTTTAGCACTGGGAGGCCTTCCGGGAGCCATGCGCTAAACAAAAACTATAAACTAAACTAAAATAAACTTGATTCCCAAAAAATACTTGAGAGAGATAACTGGCCCCACAATGTTGCATATTGCGTGATCACAGTTGTTTTGAATATTTGCATCCACTTCTGCCATCTTTGATAGGTAGATTCAATTACTTTGAGTGTCATCCTTTAACATAATTTAGGTCAAATGTCTGAGAAAACAGCTTTTACCAGTTTCCCCAAAACTACTAAAGATGGATTATAGATGCGTTATTCTGCTAGCATTTTTTTCTATAGCAGCTCAAGAATCCATTTTAAAGTCCAGTGGAGCCAATTCACATCTGTCAAGTGACATTATTAAGGATTTCAGAGCTTCACAATTTATTTTTTGTATGTCCACAAAAGCAATTAATTGCAGATTGAAGTTTTTTGACACATACTTGTAGGATGCATGCAAACGTGGCTACCATTTTTATTTTAACTAAATCACATTGACCAATAATAATGAGTGGCAGACAATTTTTCATTAGCTTAATGCATTCTGCAATAAGGGGTTCATAATTCTTCTTGAAAACTATACCGCCTTCGCTAAAAATTCCTACACTTATTAAATGGTTTACTTGACTATTACATTCTCATATAAGAGCGATTTTATGGTTAATAATGACATGTGTGTTGGACACATCAAGATGATATCCTGATATTTGACCAAATATGTCTGCTTCAGATGCAACAGCTTGAAGTGCACCTCTCGCATTAGTTGTATACATTGGAACATCAGCTTCCTATGTGGAATTAAAACCTGTTTAATTCAATTGGAAGAATGGATATGTTATGAATCATACATCTTAAAAATGGTTTCTGATATATGTTGAACAAAAAGAAAAATATAGGTCACCCTTGATAAGCACCCTGAGTTATTCTAAAGAAGCCAGAAGAGCAGACATTGATTATAACTTTGGCCCTTGGATTACATAGAGTGCTTGAACCAATTAAATACATTTCCATACAGCATCGGATTCTTTAGTGCCTGCCACAGATATTGCTAAGAAACCCTATCAAATTCTTTCTCAGAAATGAACAAAACCATAGCAAGTGTTTGGTGTGGAGTTCTTGCAAAATCAAATAATGTGATGCCCATGTCAATATGGTTGTTTGAATCAGAACAAGACAGAAAGCCATGCTGTTGTCATGATAACATACGAGTAATTAGGTAATCTATTTGCTAATAGTTTGGAATCAATCAACCTGCATTTATTAGTGAAAATGGTCTATCAGAGTGTCTAGCCTTTGTGTGTTTCTCTATTTAGGTCCCTTTTTAGGTCTGGCCTACGTGACAGCACATGCACTTTCTGTTGGAAGACATATTGTTAGCTTAGAGCAAGCCCATTTCTTAGCATTCTCATTTGATTGCTTCTCATTCATCAGCATTTGTGGCTTTCCTTCGATTTCTTCTGTTTGTCCCTCTCCTGGAGCATGGAGACATTATTTTGTCCTTACACTGCCTGCCTTTGTGGCATAACATTTTTCTATTTGTTTAAGCACTTCACAAGACTCCATGTGTTTTCCAACTCTCTCCCTAGTGTGTTTCTTTTCTGCACTACTGTTTCTAATCTATGCGGTTCCTCCCTGCATGTCCCCACAACCTTTCATACCGGTTGCTTCCCCCATCTGCTTTTCATCTTGTTGTTTTCAAGAATCCCCCTGCTGCTTCCCCTCTGGTTTTAAAAAAATCTTTCGCTTTTTTTTTTCTTTTTTCTTTTGTAATCCGAATGGGATAACCACATAAAGAGAAAAAAGTGGCTGCGTCATTGTGTTGGCTTATGCATGAATGGTGTGTATGCCTAGAGTGACAAAAGTTTTTTATATTTTTTATTGTTGCACAACATACTGGATTCTGTATGGCATGGTTACATGGTATTGGCAAATCCAAAAGAGGGCAAAGGTAGGACCTACTGGCCTTCTTCCTCCTTCTGCATTGGGCTTCAGACCCAGGCACTGTACGATCAGCCCTTCTGGAAGATTCAGAATATATTAAAATAACTCTAGATAAGGGCCTGAACTCTGTTTTGATCCTATTTGATCTGTTGGTGGCATTTAACACTGTGTCACATAGAATTCTTCTCCAGCACATGGCTGAGCTGGGAATCTATAAATAATAAATCCTCCTTAGCAGCTTTGGAATTTGGTAAACTACTAACTGCTTTGACAACTTCTTGCAGAAAAATACGTTGCACAAACAAGATTTTCTTCTCCTCAGAGCGTTTTCTAAGATCACCTTGCTTATCATGATTGTCATATCTAAATTTGTGGTGATGTTCTAGGTTTAAAATAAAGGTTCCTGGAATAGACATTTTAAAATATTAATTAGGTGTCCTTTTGCTGAAGTTACAATGTTACTAATAGTATAAACTATAGTAGAAATATTATATTTGTATTTTGGCGTTTGGAATTTATTGGGGAAATGGGTCTGTAGTTTTTTTTTAATTGCATCTTTGTAATTTTTTGTGTTTTAATTACTAATGAATGTTAATCAATAAATTGTATTAGTATATTTCATATTATACTCAGTTTTGTTAAAGTATTAGTTTATTTAAGGGGTAGTGTGTTTCGTTGGGGGTTAGGGAATGCAGTAATTTAAACACAAAACTAATTAATAGTAACATTTTAGATTTTGTGATAACATATATTTAAATATACTTGATGACATGAATGTCAAAATAAATTAAAAAACATTATTTGTATTTATTTTTTAACACAGTAATTTAATAATTATTATTGCAGGAAAATCTTCCTTTTTCCCCTGGTCACCCTCAAACGTTTTGGACAGATACTGGTGATTACTGACTGTTGACTGTGCACTGGTTACTGCTAACTAGTCCCAGGTCAGTGCTCTGTGTAAAATGGATTATGCAAATTAGGCTAATTATAATTCGCTGTATTAACCTAACTATAAATCCCTAGTATATGGCACAGCATGTAGGTTTACTGACCCTGGCATAGGTTGTGAACCCATAGGAGCACTGCTGCGGTGCCCAGAGTCATTTTAAAGTCATTTAGGCCAGGGCCGTAAGCAGCGAAAGAAAGATGCCGTTTCAGGAATCCTGTTCTTCGGCCTGCCCTGTGTGCACTGCACACAAGACAGGCGTGTGCACAAGAGGCCTGAAACAGCAGCTTTCACTACCTACGGCCCTCTTAAATGCACTAGATCTCAGAAGCACCAAGCAGGGTCGGGCCAGGCGAACAGGCCCAACCCTGCTTAGCGCTTCTGACATTGGGCGTATTCAGTACTCCGTGGATCATGGAACTTTGCCTCTGCTGAATTCCACTGGATTTTTTCTCTGTGAACTCCGCCATTGCCTATCTGCAGTGCCCTTCTCTGATTGGTTAGGCTCTGGCAGCCTGAGACAAGTTGCCTTGATGAGGTGTAAAGTGTCTTGTTCTGAACGCAAAGGAAGTATCTGGGGTAGGAGATCTGCCTCAGCAGATGGTGGAACAAGATGGGGGAGAGCACCCAAACTTGACTTCAAAGGACGGAATGACATTTGAGACTGCAACTGTACCTCCCCCATTGCCAGCAAACCCAGACAACCAGGTGCCCCCCAGTGAGATTAGTAGAGGGCTGTAAAGGGGTGTGCCAAGGGAAACCTAGCCACACCAGTAGGTTGGCTCAGCCAGACCTATCAACTGAGATTGGATGTTTGGAGAATTTTGCTCCCTGGGATTGATTTTTGCCACACATCCCAGGAAGTGGTCACTCAAGAGGGTGGTGGCCTCCATGTGATTGGACAGAGGCCCCCCTGCATTCCACCTCCAGGAGCAAGGATAAACCTAGCAGAGCTGCACTCCACCTCAGATCCTTACAAGGAACAAGATTAGAAGAAGAAGGGCTGCCCTGCTGGACCCCTGACCTGCACCTGGACACTGCACTCTGAAGGACTGTATTAACTGCACACTTGGGCTTCACCACTAAAAGGACTTTGCCTATCTTCTATAGATTCACAAAGGGACTCCCTGTTTTCCACAGGTAGAAAATAGCTGACCAGAGTCCCCTGCATCATGCCCTGAAGAAACAGATCAGCTAACCAGTGTCTAGTGGTGATTTTTGGATTTAAACCAGGTGCATTCTAGTAGTTGGAGTCCTAACCCTCAAGGAGCAACTCAGAGCTTCAAAGACCTTCCGGAAGACGATCCAGAAGTTTGGAGAAGTTTGGAGCAACTTTGAAAAAAGCTCCAGAAGTGGACTAACCCAATGTTGTGAGTCAAGCCGGCTTACCTCGACCACGACTTGGCCTGACTTGCAGGTTTCCAGGATTACACCAGGGGCATATGGAAGGGCAATCCGATGATGTTGACTCGAAATTGGCTTGCTGTGAGAAAGCGCTCCGAAAAAGTTTCTAAGTCCGAATGTAGAAAGTTGACTGAGGCTTCCTGTGCAGCGTATCCAAAGCAGGCTCCAGGGAGGTTGGCTTAAATTTCAAGTTCACCCCGAATAAAGATTTCCGTCACAACAAATCATAAATGTTTGAACTTAGAATCCTTCACAGAGGTCTCCTACAACACGTATCCCAACAGGAATCTTGGAAGGTCAGATCCAACTTGTGACTTTGTCCCGATGAAGAAAATCTTTAAGGAAAAGCCTCTGGGGGTTAATACAACTTTGAAGGAGGCGTTAATCCATCCCAAAAGTGACGGTAAAGTGAAGGATATACCACCAGCCGTATTATGAGTTCCATAGGATATAATGGACTCGTAATACGGCTGGTGGTAGATCCGTCACTTTACCGTCACTTTTGGGACAGATTAACACCTCCTCCAAAGTTGTAATAACCCCCTATGTCCGAAGGTAAAACTTTGTCCGAGGCCTCTCGCTCACTGCAGCTGAGCAGAGATCCATGGCAAGCGGCATCCAATTCAGATTTTGCCCTGGTCGAGTGCGACCAGATGTCCATAGTAGCGCTTTTAGGGGGTTATTCCAACTTTGGAGGAGGTGTTAATCCGTCCCAAAAGTGACGGTAAAGTGACGGATTTACCACCAGCCGTATTACGAGTCCATTTTATCCTATGGAACTCGTAATACGGCTGGTGGTATATCCGTCACTTTACCGTCACTTTTGGGACGGATTAACACCTCCTCCAAAGTTGGAATAACCCCCTTAGTGTCAATTTGGGCCCTCATTACAACCCTGGCAGTTGGTGATAAAGTGGCGGTAATACCGTCAACAGGCTGGTGGTAAATACCACCAAATTAATACCATGGTGGAAACAGCTCAAACAGACAGCTACTTTAACACACCGCCCGCCAGGGCGGAATCAACAGGCACCACAGAGGTAACCGCCTGCAGCCAAAAGGAAACCAATGTTCTGCCCACTAAATTAAGACACAGGAAACCGCCACCTTTTCCGGGGTGGTACCAATGACATCAAAAGCCTGGTGGAAACAGATCTCAGAAGTTAAAGACTCAGGGAAAAACCACAACGCCATGGAGCCTGAGCTGCACATATTCCCAATGTTGATTTACGTCCTGCTCCACTACGAACACCAATGACGGTGAAGACAACCACGGTGAGTACAGCTGCCTAGCACACAGGGGAGGGGTAGAGGGAAAAGAAAGTGACACACACACGCAACACCCCCACCCCCAACACCATACACACAAGCAGAAGCAGTAACATAACATATTTACCCCGTACCCTTTGGGAATAATGCAAGGACAACGCCAATAGATACAAGTGAGCGTAATAAGATAATACATGCATCCAAATAAAAAAATATATACATATTTACAAATGAAGGGACACTGCCCTGTCCTCAATGTTCGTGGGCCACAGGGCCACTTTACAAAGTTCAAGGCCCCACTTTCCTCCTCCAACAACACGGAGAGAACACTGCAGGGGCATCAGGTCGAAAATAGGCAGACACCTCAGGGGGACAGGGAATGGGGGGCACCTCAGCCGGCGGATGGTACAACAACACTGGTCCCTGAGGGGGCAACATGCCCTGTGCCTTGTTCTGGGGAGTGCAAGGCCACAGTTTCTCAAGTGAATGGCTTCTCCAATGGTTGTGGAGGGGGCATCTGTAGGAAGGTAGCCTCTTTCTGCCTTGTTACCCTCACTTTTGGCCTGTTTGTGAGTATATGTCAGGGTGTTTTTACTGTTTCACTGGGATCCTGCTAGCCAGGGCCCAGTGTTCATAGTGAAAACCCTATGTTGTCAGTATGTTTGATATGTGTCACTGGGATCCTGCTAGCCAGGACCCCAGTGCTCATAAGTTTGTGGCCTATATGTGTACCCTGTGTGGTGCCTAACTGTATCACTGATGCTCTGCTAAACAGAACCTCAGTGTTTATGCTCTCTCTGCTTTTAAAATTGTCACTGCTGGCTAGTGACTAATTTTACCAATTCTCGTTGGCACACTGGAACACCCTTATAATTCCCTTGTATATGCTACCTAAGTACCCAGGGTGTTGGGGTTCCAGGAGATCCCTATGGGCTGCAGCATTTCTTTTGCCACCCATAGGGAGCTCAGACAATTCTTACACAGGACTGCCACTGCAGCCTGAGTGAAATAATGTCCACGTTATTTCACAGCCATTTTTCACTGCACATAAGTAACTTATAAGTCACCTATTTGTCTAACCATCACTTGGTGAAGGTTAGGTGCCAAGTTACTTAGTGTGTGGGCACCCTGGCACTAGCCAAGGTGCCCCCACATTGTTCAGGGCAAATTCCCCGGACTTTGTGAGTGCGGGGACACCATTACACATGTGCACTACATATAGGTCACTACCTATATGTAGCGTCAACATGGTAACTCTGAACATGGCCATGTAACATGTCTAGGATCATGAAACAATTTGGTGGAGGTAAGTCCTTGCCTCCCCACACCAGACAGTAATCCTGTGTACTGTATGAACTGCAGCTGCTCGGGCTTCTGTGCACTTTTCCAAAATTTCCTTCATGCACAGCCTAGCCCAGGTCCCTAGCACTCCGTCCTGCATTGCCCAACTCACTGAGTTGGACTCTGACATTGTGGGACCCTCCTTTGTGACTCTGAGTTGACCACTGTCCTCAGATATTCTAAGTGCCTGTTCAGGTACTTCTGCGGGTACTGCCTCCTTTTGTGGGAGCTCTCTGAGTTGCTGAGCGCCCTCTCCGTCTCCTCTTCCAAGGGGTGACCTCCTGGTCCTTCCTGGGCCCCAGCAGCACCCAAAATCCTCAACCGCAACTCTTGCAACTAGCAAGGCTTGTTTGTGGTCTTTCTGTGTAGAAACAACTTTGTGTCCTCCAGTACTCCGTGGGCCATCTTCTGAGCAAAGGAGAAGTTCCTGGCACCTTCCATTGTTGCAGAATCTTCGTCTTCTTCCACCCAGAGGCAGCCCTTTTGCACCTTCATCCGGGGTTTAGTGGGCTCCTGCCCCCCCCGGACACTTGCGTGACTCTTGGACTTGGTCCCCTTCTTTTACAGGTCCTGAGGTCCAGGAATCCATCTTCAGTGTTTTGCTGGCAGTTGTGTTCCTTGCAGAATCCCCTATCTCGGCTTTACTGTCTTTCTGAGGTAGTAGGATAACTTTACTCCTACTTTTCAGTAGCCACTGGTGCTACTGCTGCTGGTGGTCCTGGTGGCGGTGCTGCTGGTAGAGCTGGTGGTGGAGGAGGAGGATCCAGCCCATCCCCTGCTGCTGGGAGTAGCTCCTTGCCCTTCCTTCCTGCAGCTAGGGCTTGCTCCTTGCCCTTTCTCAGAGCACTTGGGACAGGCACCCTTTCCGGCTGGCTGGCGGGGATCCTTTCCCACCTGGAGTTGCTGGAGACAATACTGTGCCCATGGACTGCGTGGCTGAGGTGTTTGTCTGGGTTTTAACCACACTGGCCTGACTTGAAGGGCGGGGCGAGGAGGGGTAGGGAAGAGGTCAACAGTGGAGAGGAAAAGCCTCATAGGGACATTGAGGTGGGAAGAGGGAGAAGGTCTAGGAGTGGAGGAAGAGGGAGTGGTTGTAGTAGGTGTCAGTCTGCTGTGTTTGGGTGGAGGTGCATGGGTTGGTTGCTGTTGTGAGGTGGATGGCTGTTGGGTGTCTGAGTGCTTGTAATTGTGTACTTTGGGAGGAGGGGGCACAGACAGTCGGAGAGGATACAGGGGACGTGTGCATGGATGTGTGGATGGTGACTGCCAGTGAGGTGTGTGTTCTGATAGGTGTGCTGGGGATGGTGGTAGTGGATGAGAATGTAGTGCATGCAGGTGTGAGTGGAGACACAACTGGGAGGGAGGTGGAGGACGAGGAGGACGGGGCCACAGTGGAGGCAGTGGATGTTGGTATGTCTGCATCTGGATGGTGTTTGTGTGAGTGCCTGTGGGATGAAGTGTGGTGCTTGTGTTTGCCATGTCCACTTTTGTGTGTTGTCCTGTGTGTATGCTCGTCTGCCTGTGTGCTTGGGATAGTTGTGGTAGAGGGGAATGGGACTGGGAAGAAGAAGTTGGAGGGGGGAGGGTGGAAACAGGGACAATGGCTGCCATCAGAGAGGAGGCCAGAGGCTGGATTGATCTCTGTTGTGCCGCCAAGCCAATGTGAATGTCCTCCAGAAATACATTTTTCTGTTGTATTTGGGCTGCCAGCCCCTGGA
The DNA here is from genome assembly GCF_031143425.1 of Pleurodeles waltl. Lineage (NCBI taxonomy): Eukaryota > Metazoa > Chordata > Amphibia > Caudata > Salamandridae > Pleurodeles > Pleurodeles waltl. The sequence continues at coordinate 394,223,866 of NC_090445.1, read as the reverse complement.
TGGCATTCACAGTGGTTGACTGTCTAACAGAGAAGGATCTCAGGAGGTCAATAGACTCCTCACTCTGGGCAGCAGGTCTAACTGGGGCAGGGCCTGAGGTGCTTGGGGCAAAGGAGATGCCCACCCTCCTGGGTGAGCGGGCACGGACAACTGGCTGAGGAGCTGCTGGAAGGGCGGTGCTGGTACAGAGGGTAGCGGTTGTACCTGTAGTTGGGATGGGCACAGAAGGGTCTTCCACCACTAGGGAGCTTCCACCGAAGGAGGTATCCTTGTCCGCACTGTCCCCTCCAGTCTCCGCCGTGGTGCTCCCCTCACCCTCCGTCCCACTGGTGCCCTCACGGTCAGTGGACTCTGCCTCCTGGTCCTGTGGGATGCAGCTCCCTCCATTATCGGTGCCTCTACTCCTCCACCAGATGATGCTAATGCACATAAGGACAGGATGACAAAAAAAAAAAAAAAGGGGGGAGAGACAAAGGATACACTTGGTCACTGGTGGCACCAACACCACCACTAGCGTACACAACACACTCACACACAGGGAACTGCCCATACTAGGCAATGCACTACCAGTTACAATGCTAGTCACCAGGCCATGGGTAGGGACAGATACTTCCAACTGCAGCGTACCTGGGACTCACATACCCCTACCCAGTAGTGGATGCCTACTAGCTAGGTTGGAGGAATTTCACATCAGAACTCTGCCCAACATGATACCTATTCTGCAATATCAGGCCTGGCCTAGTGGCACCCACAGGCCCACATCCCCCACCCGGATACCACCCGACCAGGAGTAAATGGTAATGAAGGGCACTGTACTCACCCCCTTGTTGCTGCTGTGATGCCCCCAAGCGCTCATCCAGCTCCGGATAGGCCACCGCCAGTATGTGGCCAATCAGGGGTGTCAGGGTTCAATGGACACCCTTTCCTCATTGGACCTTCGCCGTCTTCTTTGCCCAGCGTCTCAGGTCTGTAGGAAAGTACTATCCTGCCTGGCATGTTACTCCCATTTTTACATGTATGTAAGTTTGTTTTTGCCTGCCTCACTGGGATCCTGCCAGCCAAGACCCCAGTGCTCATAGTTTGTGGCCCGAATGTTTTTATCTGTATGGTGACTAACTGTGTCTCTGAGGCTCTGCTAACAAGAACCTCAGTGCTTATGCTCTCTCTGCTTTTAGAATTGTCACTATAGGCTAGTGACCACTTTTACCAATTGCAAGTGGCACACTGGAACACCCCTTATAATTCCCTAGTATATGGTACCTAGGTAACAAGGGTATTGGGGTTTGAGGTGATCATTCTGGGCTGCAGGATTTATTTTGCCACCAACAGGAAACTCATACAAATCTTTACACAGGACTGCCACTGCAGCCTGAGTGGAATAACAACCATTATTTCACAGCCATTTTACACTGCACTTAAGTAACTTATAAGTCACCTATATGTCTAACTTTCACTTAGTGAAGGTTAGGTGCAAAGATACTATGGGGGTGATTCCAACCCTGGCGGGCGGCGGTAGCCACCTGCCAGGCGGGAACCAGCATTTGGCCGCCATGCAGCCAAAATACCGCTGCCCCCATTCCAACATACCTGCTGGGCCGGCGGGAATGAGGGCCGCAACACAGGAGCCGGCTCGAATGAAGCTGGCGGTGTTGCGGCCGTGCGCCGGGTGCAGTTGCACCTGTCGCGCTTTTCACTGTCTGCTATGCAGACAGTGAAAAGCTGGCCGGGGCCCTGTTAGGGGACCCCTGCACTGCCCAGGGGCCCCAGGACACCCCTTACCACCAGCCTCTTCCTGGCGGTGAAAACTGCCAGAAACAGGCAGGCGGTAAGGGGGTCAGAATCCCCAGGGCAGCGCTGCTTGCAGCGCTGCCCGTACGGATTCTCCCAGCCGGGGCAAAAACGGCGGAAAACCGCCGGCCCCGGCTGGGCAACCACGGCTTTACCGCCGCGGTCGGAATGGCATGTGAAGCACCGCCAGCCTGTTGGCGGTGCTTCCGTCATTCGTGACCCTGGCGGTCCAAGACCGCCAGGGTCAGAATGACCCCCTATGTGTGAGGGCACCCTGGTACTAGCCAAGGTGCCCGCACATAGTTGAGAGCAATTTCCTGAGACTTTGTGAGTGCGGGGACACCATTACACGTGTGCACTACATATAGGTCAATACCTATATGTAACTTCACAATGGTAACTCTGAATATGGCCATGTAACATGTCTAAGATAATGGAACTGTCCCCCCATGCCAAATATGATATTGGCATACCAATCCCATGCATCCCTGGGGCTCCACTATGGACCCCAGGTACTTCCAAACCAGCTCCCTGGGGTTTTCTCTACAGCTACCGCTGCTGGCCAACCCACAGACAGGGTTCTGACCCTCCTGGGGTCTGGGCAGCCCAGTCCCAGGAAGACAGAACAAAGAATTTCCTCTGAGAGAGGGTGTTACACCCTTTCCCTTTGGAAATAGGTGTTAAGGGCTGGGGAGGAGTAGCCTCCCCCAGCCTCTGGAAATGCTTTGAAGGGCACAAATGGTGCCCTCCTTGCATAAGCCAGTCTATACCGGTTCAGGGAACCCCCAGTCCCTGCTCTGGCGCAAACCTGGACAAAGGAAAGGGGAGTGACCACTCCCCTGTCCATCACCACCCCAGGGGTGGTGCCCAGAGCTCCTCCAGTGTGTCCCAGAACGCTGCCATCTTGAATCCAGAGGTGTGAGGGCACAATGGAGGCCTCTGAGTGGCCAGTGCCAGCAGGTGACGTCAGAGACCCCTTCTGATAGGTGCTTACCTGGCTATGTGGCCAATCCTCGTCTGAGGGCTATTTAGGGTCTCTCCAGTGGGATTTTCCTCAGATAACGAGTTGCAAGAATTCACCAGAGTTCCTCTGTACCTCTCTCTTCGACTTCTGCCAAGGATCAACCGCTGACTGCTCCACGACACCTGCAAAACTGCAACAAAGTAGCAAGAAAACTACCAGCGACATTGTAGCGCCTAATCCTGCTGGCTTTCTCGACTGTTTCCTGGTGGTGCATGCTTTGGGGGCAGCCTGCCTTCATCCTGCACTGGATGCCATGAAGAAATCTCTTGTGAGTCTACGGAATCTCCAGCAGGAACAAAACTTCAGCGTCACCGATACTCTGGGACCCCCCTCATCCTGACTGGCGTGGCCCTTGGAACACAGGTGGTAGACCCCGTGACCCAAACTGTCCAGTGGTCCAACTTTCCAAATGTGGAGGAGGTAAGTCCTTGCCTACCCTCTTCAGACAGTAGTCCTGTGCACAGCATGAACTGCAGCTGCTAGGGCTTCTGTGCACTTTTGCAAGGAATCCTTCTTGCACAGCCTAGCCCAGGTCCCCAGCACTCCGTCCTGCTTTACTCAACTCGATGAGTTGACCTCCGGCTTTATGGGATCCTCTTTTGTAGTATTGAGATGACTACCCTGCTCAGTTTTTTTGAACCCGTGTTCAAGTACTTCTGCAGGTGCTGCCTTCTTGTGCATGGGCTCTCTGTGTTACTGAGGCCCCCCTCTGTCTCCTCTTCCAAGTCGCAACGTCCTGGTCTTTCCTGGTCCCGAGCAGCACCTTTTTTCTTCAACCACAACCTTTGTAGCTAGCATGGCTTGTTTGCGGTCTTTCTCCAATGAAACAACTCTGCATATTCCAGCCCTCCGTGTGACATCTTCTGCACAAAGAAAAAGTTCCTAGTACCTTTCGTTGTTGCATAATCTTCAGCTTCTTCCATCCAGAGGCAGGCATTTTGCACCTTCATCCGGGGTTTAGTGGGCTCCAGCCACCCCTGGACACTTGTGTGACTCTTGGACTTGATCCCCTTCCTTTGCAGGTCCTCAGGTCCAGGAATCCATCTTCAGTACTTTGCAGTCTGTTGTGGTCTTTGCAGAATCCTCTATCACAAGTTTAGTGTGTTTCTGGGGAAGTAGTATCACTTTACTCCTACTTTTCAGGGTCTTGGGGTGGGGTATCTTGGAAACCCTTAGGCCCATATTTCTACTTTTTTAGTTCCGCATTTGCGTCATTTTTTGACGCAAAGGCAGCGCAAACTCACAAAATACAATGGTACCATACAATGGTATTTTGTAAGTTTGCACCGATTTTGCGTCAAAAAACCACGCAAATGCAGAGCTAAAAAAAAAAAATATGGGCCTTAGTGTTTTCTTACACTCCCAGTGACTCTCTACACACTACACTAGCCTAGTGGTCCATTTGTGGTTAGCATTCCACTTTCAGAGTATATGGTTTGTGTTGCCCATAGGCCTATTGCATCCTATTGTATTCTACAGTGTTTGCACTATTTTCTGACGGTTTTACTTACCGGATTTTGGTTTGTGTGTATATTTAGTGTATTTTACTTACCTCCTAAGCAAGTATATCCTCTGAGCTATTTTTGGCCTGCTGTCACTAAAATAAAGTACCTTTATTTTTAGTAACCCTGAGTATTGCGTTTCTTATGATATAGTACTATATGATATAAGTGGTATAGTAGGAGCTTTGCATGTCTCCTAGTTCAGTCTAAGCTGCTCTGCTATAGCTACCTCTATCAGCCTAAGCTGCTAGAACACTACTAATCTACTAATAAGGGATAACTGGACCTGGCACAAGGTGGAAGTACCATTAGGTACCCACTATAAGCCAGGCCAGCCTCCTACATTGGTGGTGCAGCGGTTGGGATAAGTACTTGTAACTGCTTTACCACTTTGTCATTGGTGCTTTCCATAAGAAAAACATATTCCAAATACTTAAAAATATACACAGTTAACCTAAACAGTCTAACGCTCTTTCTGAAAACTTTCTAAAAAGTTTCTACAAGTTTAAAAAAGTTTGAAAAAGTTTTTCTCTTTTCTTTAAAAGTTTCTAAACTTTTTTTCTCTCTATCCTAAACTCCTTCTTGCAACTATGGGGGTCATTCTGACCTCGGCGGTAAAAGGCCTTTACCGCCGGTCAGAAGTCCGCCATTATACCGCCGTGGCCGCGGTAAACCGCCACGGTCATTCTGACCTCCAAATGTGAAAAAGCCAAAAACCCGACATCCACGGAAGGCCGTCTCATCAGCGGGCAGCGATAAACTGGAGATGACCAAACCTCCACCGTCACGCCAACACAAACACGCCCATGCCATTACGACCCACGAATCCACGCGGCGGTCTTTTAACCGCGGTATTCCATTGGCGGTACACACCGCCGCGGTCAAAATACACACACATATACAAAACACAGCCACATTGGACAATTCCAAATACACACACCTGATACACATACACACACCACCCCCACACACCCATCACCATATAAAACACACACCCAAATCACCCACAAACCCCTACGACCACAAATTTCTGAGAGAAGGCGCAATACACTGAGAGAGAGCACAGGGAACGCATAGCACAACACACACAGGAACCCAACATCATCACCCACACCACATCTACGCACACATCACCACACATCACCACGCACGTCACCACAAACACCACCCCACACCTCATCCACACCACCCCATGGCACACCAAAGACACCCCAGGTTCTCGGACCAAGAACTCAGGGTCATGGTGGACAAAATAATTAGGGTAGAGCCCCAGCTCTTCGGCACACAGGTGCAGCACACCACAATAGCCAGGAAGGCAGAGCTATGGCAAAGGATCGTAGACAGGGTCAACGCTGTGGGACAGCATCCCAGAAATCGGGAAGACATCCGAAAGCGATGGAACGACCTACGGGGGAAGGTGCGCTCGATGGTGTCGCGACACAACATCGCTGTGCAGAAGACTGGCGGCGGACCCCCACCCACTCCACCCCAATTCACAGCATGGGAGCAAGAGGTCTTCAACATCTTGCATCCTGATGGCCTCGCTGGAGTACCTGGAGGAATGGACTCTGGTAAGTCGATTCTCAACTACTGCCACCCCCCCCCAGCATGCCAACCCCCACCCCCACCCCACCCCCACCCTCACCCCCAATCCCAACCCACAGCACACAACCTCCCTGCCAATGTCTCACCAGCAGAACCCACCCTAAACAACACCAACCCCTGAATGCCAACACAAACCATAGACACCCATCACCTATGCATGACCACTGCACATACCCATCCACCCCCCCCCAACCACCCTCACAACACTTCCCACAAGGGAATGCCAGCACTGGGGGACAAGGGCACTCACAAAATGCACGCCATGGCACACACAAAAGCAATAACCATACTCTTTTACCCCTGCAGGGCCCGAACGCCAACACACCGCCACGGAGGGTCCAGATTTGTCCATCCCACCCCCAGAACAGGCCCCCAGTGAGGACAGCAGCTCTGTCGACCTAGAACCTGATGACCAGCCCGGACCATCGGGGACCTCTGGACAGTCGGTTCCCCACACACAGACACAGGCCACAGCAGACCCAACCCCCTCTGGGAATAGCAGCACAGCTCCCACCCAGCGGGCCCATGCCTCTGTCTCCAGGACGCGTCAATCAGCGGTGTGTCCGCCACTTCAGGGCACCCAGGCTGACCCAACACCCTAACAACAACAGGGACCTGGGGGCAGTGGTAGTGGGCACACCGTCCAGGGGACAGAGGCCCGGGGAAACAGGGCAACTGGGAGGGCTGCTGTGCGACAGGGGGCGGAGGACAGGCCACGGGAACCCACTCTCCAAGAGGCCCTCACCACCATCATGGGAGCATACCACCACTCCCAGGAGACGATGGCGACGGTACTGGCCAGGTTCCAGGAGATCCAGGCACAGCAGGAGGAACGGTACATGGGGTTCAGCAATGAACTCAGGAACATCGGTACCGCTATGGGGACCATAGTCCTGGCCCTCAACCGGATAGAAACCACATTGCGAAACCATGTGGCACCACAAAGGGCCCCTGTCACTAGCCAGGACCAGGAACAGCCTCCACCTCCGCCGGCGCTAGTGGACAGGAGGCCCCACCACAACAACAGGCCACCCGAACCCCACCTCCTGCTGAAGAACAACCACCCCGCAAGCGGAACCTGAGATCTCACAAGAAGACAGAGTAGGATGCCAAGACCCCCGCCAGCACAACATACTCCCTGATGTCATCCCACTGTCCCACATTGTCACCCTGTCCAACCTTGAACTGCCCCTGCTCCATCCTTCCACAGGCATATGGACAATGCACCTGTGAAACTGAGAAATGGACTCTGCCATGGACATTACTCCACCCCCACCCATCACCGTTTTACTATCATGTACCAATATCTAGCACTATAAATAAATCACTCATTGCACTGAAATTAATCTGGAGTCAGCCTGTATTCTTAACAAATGTATTACACATTACGTTTCAATAATGTTCAGTCACGCAGTGGGTCATACAGCACTGAAAAGGGAAGGGAAAATCAAAAATCAGTTAAAAGGAACTGGGGGGAAATACAGAAAGTAGAGATGCAGGAGGCTTTAAGTAAATGTTAAATGGCGTGGGTGATTCTTACCTGTGTGCTACTGAAAATACTGTTGTATAACTGTGTCCCTGTTGTCTGTGTCGTCCCCGTCGTCTTCCTCATCTTCACTCTCCACAGGCTCCACAGCTGCTACAACACCACCATCTGGACCATCCTCCTGCAGGAAAGGCACCTGGCGTCGCAATGCTAGATTGTGCAGCATACAGCAGGCCACGATGATCTGGCACACCTTCTTTGGTGAGTACATCAGGGATCCCCCTGTCATATGCAGGCACCTAAACCTGGCCTTCAGGAGCCCGAAGGTTCTTTCTATGATCCTCCTAGTTCGCCCATGGGCCTCATTGTACCGTTCCTCTGCCCTGGTCCGGGGATTCCTCACTGGGGTCAATAGCCAGGACAGGTTGGGGTAACCAGAGTCACCTATTAGCCACACACGTTGTCTCTGTAGCTGTTCCATCACATAAAGGATGCTGCTATTACGCATAACATACGCGTCATGCACTGACCCAGGGAACTTGGCATTTACATGGGAGATGTACTGGTCAGCCAAACAGACCACCTGCACATTCATAGAATGGTAATTTTTCCTGTTTCTGTACACCTGCTCATCGTCTTTTGGGGGTACTAAAGCCACATGGGTCCCATCAATGGCACCAATGATGTTGGGGATATGTCCAAGGGCATAGAAATCACCCTTCACTGTAGCCAAATCACCCTCCTCTGGGAAAACAATGTAGCTCCGCATGTATTTCATCAGGGCAGACAACACTCTGGACAAGATCTTTGAAAACATAGGCTGAGACATTCCAGATGACATGGCCACTGTTGTCTGGAATGAGCCACTTGCCAAAAAATGGAGTACTGACAGAACCTGCACTAGAGGGGGAATTCCTGTGGGTTGGCGGATGGGGGACATCAGGGCTGGCTCCAGCTGGGCACACAGTTCATGTATAGTGGCTCGGTCAAGTCGGTATCGTAGTATAATATGGCGTTCTTCCATTGTCGACAGGTCCACCAGCGGTCGGTACACGCGAGGATTCATCCTTCTCCTCGCAAGTCCCAGCGGACGGTGCCTAGGAATGACAACATGGAGTATGGAGTCAAGCAACTCACAGGTACGTTCACCACAGCTTGCACAGCACACGATTATCTATGTATTGAAAGGCGTGTATGTGTGGCAATGCAAGGCCTAGGCCTGTGTGACGCAGTTGAAATTAAGCCATGTGGGCTCTTGAAATGGCGGCTGCCTGACCTGTGAAGTGGGACAATGGGATGTGAGGTCAATGCGCTGGCGTTGCACACCGTGGCGGTAGGCGGTCGAAGACCGCTGTACGAAGCCGCATTGGTTAACATTGAAGCCTATGGGTTTCAGGAGCCAATGACGAGGTGCGCCGGCGGTCGCGGTACGCACCGACGCGGTACGCACCGCCATGGGCGTGACCGCCATTTTCTATCTGATTAATCACTCGAGACCTGATCATCCACAGGAGAGGACCTATACTGCAAGTGCTGCTGTGACCTCGGTCTGGGAGATAATATGGCTGCTGCGACTGGGGAAAGGGCCCCTGCCTTCACTTCTGAAGAGTTGGAGAAACTTGTGGATGGGGTCCTCCCCCAGTATGCGCTACTCTACGGTCCTCCAGACCAACAGGTAAGTACACTGGGTGCACATTGAATGGGCTATGCCTGTGTTGAGTGGGGTGGATGTGAGATGGTGGGGTGGGGAGAGAATGAGGAGTACAACGCACGACAGATGAGAGCATGTGCCACATGGAAAGGTTGGGGAGGGGGGGCCAATCACATCTAACATGCAGATAAATGATGATATTTCCTTTCCCACCCTGTACATGTCAAATAGGTCAGCGCCCATCAGAAAGTCGACATTTGGCGTGCCATCGCCAAGGACGTCCGGGCCCTGGGGGTCCACATCAGACGGGGCACCCACTGCCGCAAGAGGTGGGAGAACATCCGCCGCGGGACCAGGAAGACCACCGAGTCACTGCTGGGGATGGCCTCCCAACCTAGGAGGGGTGCCAGTCGTACCCTGACCCCCCTGATGTCCCGATCCTGGCGGTGGCCTACCCTGATTTGGATGGGGGCGTGAGGACATCACAGCAGACACAAGGGGGTGAGTATCAGCACATTCTGCTATCTTTATGCGCAGTGGAGGCGTCTGGGTGGGGGAGGAGGATTGTGGGTGACATTAGGTCAGGGCGCTTTCTGCAGTGTAGTCCTCTCCTTTAGGCATGGCCCTGTGCCCCCGCCCCCCACCTCTGTAGGGTGCCAAGTACAGCTATCCATGGTCCTGCATCATCCATGTGTGTAATTGTTGTCCATAGACCTGTAGGGCTGGTCACAAGTACTGAGTAGTGTACCCCGATTGCGCAGTGTAGTGCATGAGGCTCCTGTGTCTGTCCTCTCCGCCAACGGTGTTGACAATGCATGCACTCAACCTGTTTTCCCCCCCCCCACCCTTTTTCTTTATCTTCTTGTGCATGTGTGCATTAGCATCATCAGGCGGAGGAGAATTGGCATCGGAGCACAACGGAGCTGCAAGTCACAAGGCCCCAGTGGGCCGTGGTGCAGACACCGAGGGCACCAGTGATCCGGAGGGCGAGGGGAGCACCACAACGGGGACCGGTGGTGACACCAGCGACACCGACACGTCCTCGGATGGGAGCTCCCTAGCGGTGGCGGCAACATCCAGGCCCCCCGCCTCTACAGGTACAGCCGCGACCCAGCGCACCAGCCCCGCCCTCCCAGCAGCCCCTCAGCCTTCGCTCCGTGCCCGCTCGCCCAAGAAGGCGGGCATCTCCTTCGCCCCAGGCACCTCAGGCCCTGCCCCTGTTACCCCTGCTGCCCTCAGTGAGGAGGTCATTGACCTCCTGAGGACCATCATTGTTGGGCAGACTACCCTTTTGAATGCCATCCAGGGGGTAGAAAGGGAGGTGCATCGGAGCAATGCCTACCTGGATGGCATTCATTCGGGTCAGGCTGCCCATCAACGATTGTTCACTGCTCTGGCCTCAGCACTGACGGCAGCCATTGTCCCTGTTTCCAGCCTCCCTCTTCTAACTGCCTCCACCCTGTCTCTGTCTCCTGTTCCTCAGCCTATCCCATCCACACCATCAGACCAGCCTGCACACACCTCAACACCCAAGGGCAGCTCATCCAGACACAAGCACCACAGATCCCACAAACACTCACCCAAGCAACACCCAGATGCAGACATTCCAACAGTCACTATCACCTCTGTGTCCCCCTCCTCCTCGTCTCCCTCCTCCCTCCCTGTGACATCTACACTCACACCTGCATGCACACCACCATCAGCCAGTGCTTCCATCACCACCACACCCTCCAGTACAGTCCGCACACGTGCAGTCACCACCCCCACTGCCTTTTACACGTCCCCTGTGTCCTCTCCCACTGTGTCTGTCACCCCCTCTTCCAAGACACACAAACGCAGGCAGCCACCCACCCAACAGCCATCCACCTCACAACAGCCTACGTCACAATCACCTGCACCCAAAGACAGCACACCTGACTCTCCTACAACCACATCCTCTTCCTCCACTCCCATCACCACTACTCCCACCCTTTACCTTGGTCCTAAAAAAGTTTACCTCTCCAATCTTAACCTCTTTCCCTCACCTGACCCCCCCCCTCCATCTGCTAAGAGTCCCAAGAGCACCTCAGCCACCACCAGCCCAGCTTCAAGTGTCACTGTAGTGCATGGGTTCTGGAGTCCACCCTTTGGCAGCAGTGACACATCTGTCAGCAGCAAGGGGACAGCCAGCCCCCCCTGGAAAGAGGACCAGGAAACTCAAGGGCCGCCGTGAGAAGACTGACACGGCTGCCCCCAAGGACCAAAGTTCGGCCACTTCACCTGCCACAACATCCAGGGGAGGCAAGGGCCAGAGAGCCACATCTAAGGAGCGAAAGGGCAGCAGGGCGGAGAAGTCAGCCAGCAGGAGCGCGGAGCAGGAGGGCCCCACAAGCCCCATCCCGGGTGTAAGGGAGGACACCCAAGGGCCCAGGACTCCGTCACCGAAGGGTCCAGCAACTGCACGGTCGGAGGGCGACTGAGCAGGGAGTCCAGGCCAGGTCTGGCTCCCTTGAATGACTGGACAAGCACCGCTGAAGAGGGCCCCGCCGTGCAGGAGAGCACCGCTGAACAGGGACCCGCCGTGCAGAAGAGCACCGCTGAACAGGGCCCGCCGTGCAGAAGAGCACCGCTGAACAGGGCCCGCCGTGCAGAAGAGCACCGCTGAAGAGGGCCCGCCGTGCAGAAGAGCACCGCTGAAGAGGGCCCGCCGTGCAGAAGAGCACCGCTGAAGAGGGCCCGCCGTGCAGAAGAGCACCGCTGAACAGGGCCCGCAGTGCAGAAGAGCACCGCTGAACAGGGCCCGCCGTGCAGAAGAGCACCGCTGAACAGGGCCCGCCGTGCAGAAGAGCACCGCTGAACAGGACCCGCCGTGCAGAAGAGCAACGCTGAAGAGGGCCCGCCGTGCAGAAGAGCACCGCTGAAGAGGGCCCGCAGTGCAGAAGAGCACCGCTGAACAGGGCCCGCCGTGCAGAAGAGCACCACTGAACAGGGCCCCGCCGTCTCAAGCACCGCTCCGCTGGGCCCTTCCTGTCAAGCACCGCTCCGCTGGGCCCTTCCTGTCAGACACCGCTCCGCTGGGCCCTTCTTGTCAAGCACCGCTCCGCTGGGCCCCGCCGTCTCAAGCACCGCTCCGCTGGGCCCTTCCTGTCAAACACCGCTCCGCTGGGCCCTTCCTGTCAAGCACCGCTCCTCTGGGCCCCGCCGTCTCAAGCTCCGCTCTGCTGGGCCCCGCCGTCTCAAGCTCCGCTCCGCTGGGCCCTTCCTGTCAAGCACCGCTCTGCTGGGCCCCGCCGTCTCAAGCACCGCTCCGCTGGGCCCTTCCTGTCAAGCACCGCTCCGCTGGGCCCCGCCGTCTCAAGCACCGCTCCGCTGGGCCCCGCCGTCTCATGCACCGCTCCGCTGGGCCCTTCCTGTCAAGCACCGCTGGGCTGGGCCCCGCCGTCTCAAGCACTGCTCCGCTGGGCCCTTCCTGTCAAGCACCGCTCCGCTGGGCCCCGCCGTCTCAAGCACCGCTCCGCTGGGCCCGCCGTCTCAAGCACCGCTGGCCCAATGACAGTGCCAGTTCTGTGTCGAGCTACTGTTCACAGTTCACTGTGCCCACCATTCCTCCTCCATGACCAGTGGTCTCTGTAATCCACCTGATGGACTGTGGCTTTGCACTCCCCAGGATGGCACAGTGGGCACCCCACCCACTGTAGAGACTTGTGAGACTGTGGCTTCGCACTCCCCAGGATGGAAGAGTGGGCACCCCACCCACTGTAGAGACTTGTGAGACTGTGGCTTTGCACTCCCCAGGATGGCACAGTGGGCACCCCACCCACTGTAGAGACTTGTGAGACTGTGGCTTTGCACTCCCCAGGATGGCACAGTGGGCATGGTGGCCCCTTCGTGGATCTGGCGTTGTGGACTCATGTGGCTGTGGTGCCCCCCCTTCCCTTCCCCCTGAGGTGCCTGTAGTTTTATCATCAGATGCCCCAGCAGTGTTCTCTCCAACGGACTCAGGTCTCCTGTGTGGGCTTTGCCCTTGTGTTGATACACTTTGGCCCACGGACACTTGTAATTTCGTTAAATGTGCAGGACTAATTGCCTCTGTTTATCTATTGCACAAAATATTTACTTGATTATTTAATATTTATATTGCTATTTGACCATGACATCTAAGAGGCTATTTTTTACATACATTTTGTTTCTCAATTTAATTATGTCTTTGCATTCTTCCGGGGGGTTTGGGGAGTGTCACTCTGACTTGTTGCTCTGCATTGGTGTGTAGATAGTTTGGGGGTGGGGGGGTGGGGGTCGCATATGTGTGTGCCCGTAAGCTTTCCTCCTCCCCCCTCCCCTGTGTCGTAGGTGCAGGACTCACCGTTGTCGTCTGCGCCGGCGTTCGTACTCGTGGTAGATGAGCAGGTAGACGAGAGCAGGTAGGATGTTTAATTCGGGTTCCATGCTGTCCTCCTTCCTCGTGGAGTGTGTAGAGGTGAGCGTTTTCCCGTTCGTAGTCTGTTTCCGCCGTGTTTTTATCGGCGGGGCTCCCGCCCCGGAAAAGGTGGCGGATTAGTGAGTTGTGATAGTGTGGGCGGTACATTGTCTCCCGCCTGTCTGTTGGCGGTGACCGCCACGCTGTTTGTTTGTCCCGCCGTGGCGGTCGGAGTGTTAAAGTGGCGGTCTGAGTTGGCGGCTCCCGCCAGGGTCAGAATTCCATTTTTTGGACCGCCGGCCTGTTGGCGGGTTGGCCGCCGCTTTATCACCGACCGCCAGGGTTAGAATCACCCCCTATGTCTGTAGTAGAGGCCACCCCCAAAGTTGTCCAGGCAACTTATGGCAGTTTAAGTGTTAAACGTTTGAGGGGTCTCTGCATAAAAAGAAGTTTAAGTATTGTTAAGAACCCTATCAAAGACCTTCTCCTTAGCCTTCTCCCAGAAAGTGACCAGTCTGGCCTTTCCCAGGAATAGGAGGTAGAGTAGGAGGGTACCCAGGAAGAATCCTCGGAGGGCCCTGAGGACTCTTGTGAGGGTTCCTCCAAAGACCTGTCAGCTTACAGGCCACCTAGTGAAACTGGTAGTGGAAGGAGGTCACAAATAAGTAGGGCACCTTTCATTTGAAATGGCCAGGTAACTAGGGTTCAGGTAGTTAGAGAAGGGTCCACTTCTGCCCATTCCCACATTACCTCTGTGTCTCAGAATTCCCAAGCCTCCCACCCTGAGGATAACACCCTAGACAGGGAACACAGAAAGCTGAGGTTGGAAGAGGCCAGACTGAAGTTGAGACAGCAGCAGTTGGCCTTAGACAGGGAGTCTCCAGATGTAGAGGGAAAGACAGACATTGGGGTTAGTTCCCTCTGGTGGCAGCAGCAGTGTTCTTGATAGTCATCCTATAGTAGAAACAGATTCAAGAAACCTGCACAAATTTTTCCCCATACAAGGAGGGGGATGACATTAACAAGTGGTTTGCTGCACTTGAGAGGGACTGTATGGTGCAGTTGGTCCCTTAAAGGCAGTGGGCTGCTATCTTGAGGCTATCTTTCACTGGCAAGCCTAGGGATAGACTCCCTACTGTCAGAGAGAGAGATATGCCAACAACTACAAAGTTTTGAAAGATGCACTATTAGATGGATTTGACTTAACCACTGAACAATACAGGATAAAGTTCAGAGATACCAGAAAAGAGTCATCTGAAGACCGGACAGACTGAGTAGACTGTTCAGTGAAGGCCTTGGAGGGATGGTTACATGGCAGTAAGGTGACTGACTATGAAAGCTTATATAATCTTATTCTGAGAGAGCATATTTTGAATAATTGTGTGTCTGACTTGTTGCATCAGTACTTGGTCGACTCAGATCTGACCTCTCCCCAAGAATTGGGAAAGAAGGGATATGCTCCTTACTGTCAGAGAAAGTGATGCCCACAACCACAAAGTTTTGAAAGATTCACTCTTGGATGGATTTGGCTTAACCACTGAACAATACAGGATAAACTTCAGAGATACCAGAAAAGAGTCCTCTGAAGATTGGACCGACTTTGTAGACTGTTCAGTGAAGGCCTTGGAGGGATGGTTACATGGCAGTAAGGAGACTGACTATGAAAGCCTATATAATCTTATTCTGAGAGAGCACATTTTGAATAATTGTGTGTTTGACTTGTTGCATCAGTACTTGGTAGACTCAGATCTGACCTCTCCCCAAGAATTGGGAAAGGAGGCAATCAAATGGGGCAGAACAAGAGTGAGCAGAAAAGCTTATACAGGTGGTGACAAGGATTGCAAGAAGAAGGATGGTAAGTCTTCTGACAAGGGTGGGGACAAAGATAAAAAAAACATTCTGAGTCTTCATCGGGCCCACAAAAATTCTCTGGGGTAGGTGGGTCCAAATCCTCTTCTAACAATCAAAAGCAAACATGGTGTCATTTATGTAAAAGAAAAGGCCATTGGGCAAGTGATTCCACTTGTCCAAAGAAAAACACCAAGGCTCTCACTACCACAACCCCAACTGTGTCCTCTAGTACCCCTAGTAACAGCAGTGGTGATGGGAAGACTACTACAAATAGCCAATCAAAGGGTGTAGCTGAGCTCACCATTGGTAATGTATTTGGGGTTGATCTTGTTAGGGAGACCACAGAGGTTGTTTTAGTCTCTGATGGTGGTATTGACTTTGCCACCTTGGTTGCTTGTCCCCTTAATATGGGCAGTACAAGCAACTTCCCCTAATAAATATTGTTGAGGTCGAGGCCTACAGGGATACAGGAGCCAGTGTCACTATGGTGATTGAGAAACTGGTTCACCCTGATCAACACCTACTTGGTCAGCAGTACCAAGGGACTGATGCTCATAACAACACTCTTAGCCACCCCATGGATGTTATGAAACTCTACTGGGGGGGGGCTACTGGTCTAAAGAAAGTTGTGGTAGCCACTGATTTACCTGTAGACTGCTTACTAGGCAATGATTTGGAAACATCAGCTTGGGCTGAAGTAGAATTGGAGGCTCATGCAGCAATGCTGGGCATTCCAGGGCACATCCTTGCTCTCACAAGGGCTCAGGCCCAGAAGCAAAGAGGACAGGGAAGCTTGGATCCTGGAACAATGGACCAAGTGCTCCCAAAAGCTAGGGGTAGAAAGGGTAAATCCTTGCCCACTACCCCTCCCTCTCCAGAAGATTCCCCTTTTGAGGAAGAGGAATCCTCTCCCTGTGCAGAACCTACACTAGATGAGCTGGCAGCAGACACTGCTGAGCTTTTGGGTGCAAGGGGAGCTGCTGGGGAAGAGCTGAGTGTGGCACAGCAAACCAGTCCCACACTAGAGGATTTAAGACAGCAAGCTGTCAAACAGCACAATGGGGATATCACTGATAGCCATAAAGTCTATTGGAAGTCTATTGGGAAGATAACCTCCTCTACACTGAGTCAAGGGACCCTAAACCTGGAGCTGCCAGATTGGAGATTGGTCATCCCTTTGCAGTATAGGGAGTTTCTTCTGACTTTGGGACATGGTATTCCTTTGGCTGGGCATTTGGGCCAGAGTAAGACTTGTTCCATTGTTTCACTCGCCTCACATGTCAGAGGACACTAAGGAGCTTTTTCGCTCCTGTGTGACCTGCCAAGCCAGTGGCAAGACTGGTGGCACACCTAAGGCCCCCTTAATTCCACTTCCAGTGGTCGGGTGCCCTTTGAAAGGGTAGGGGTTGACATAGTTGGCCCCATTGACCCTCCAACAGCTTCAGGCAATAGGTTTATCCCTGTGGTAGTGGACCTTGCCACTAGGTATCCTGAAGCTATACCCTTAAGGACCACTACAGCTCCTGCAGTGACAAAGACCCTCCTGTTAATCTTTTCCAGAGTGGGTTTTCCAAAGGAAGTGGCGAAAGACAGAGGTAGTAACTTCATGCCTGCATACCTCAAAGCTATGTGGAAGGTGTATGGTGTAACTTACAAGTTCACTACTCCTGATCATCCACAGACAAATGGTCTAGTTGAGAGGTTTAATAAAACTCTCAAAGGTATGATCATGGGACTCCCTGAAAAAATCAGCAGGAGGTGGGATGTCCTGTTGCCATGCCTCCTTTTTGCTTATAGGTAGGTACTCCAAAAAGGAGTGGGCTTTAGCCCCTTTGAGCTTCTCTTTGGGCACCCTGTAAGAGGTCCCCTTGCTCTTGTGAAGGAGGGTTGGGAACAACCTTTAAAAGCTCCCAAGGAAGACATGTTGGACTATGTACTTGGCCTAAGATCCAGAATGGCTGATTACATGAAAAAGGGCAGTAAAAACCTTCAGGCCAGCCAAGAGCTCCAAATGCAATGGAATGACCAGAAAGCTGTCCTGCCCCAGTACTACCCCAGATATAAGGTGTGGGTATTGGAGCCTGTGGCCCCAAGAGCACTCCAGGATAAATGGAGTGGACCCCATCTCTTGGTAGAAAAGAAAGCTGAGGTAACCTATCTGGTAGACCTGGGCACTGCCAGGAGTCCCCTTAGGGTGCTCCATGTCAATCACCTAAAACCTTATCATGACAGGGCTGACTTAACCCTGCTCATGGCAGCTGATGAGGGTCAGGAAGAAGAGAGTGACCCTCTCCCTGACCTCTTTTCCACCACTTAAGCTGAAGGCTTAGTGGAGGGAGTTGTGCTTGCAGATTGCCTTACTTCTGAGCAGAAGGACAACTGCATAAATCTCTTAGATCTCTTAGATCAGTTTTCTGACCTCTTCTCACTGATCCCAGGTACAACTACCTGGTGTGAGCACACAATCGACACTGGACACTCTCAAAAGTACGATTTATAGGCAGCCTTACCATGTCAGAGATTGCATAAAACAAGAGGTGCAGAAAATGTTGGATCTGGGAGTGATTGAGCCTTCTGAAACCCCATGGGCTAGCCCAGTGGTGCTTGTCCCCAAACCTCATAGTAAAGATGGTAAAAAGGAAAGGAGGTTTTGTGTTGACTATAGAGGTCTCAATCAAGAAACCAAAGCTGAAGCTCACCCTATACCCAGGACAGATGAGCTCATAGATACACTGGCTTCTGTCAAGTATCTAAGCACTTTTACCTAACTGCAGGGTATTGTCAGATTAAGTTGTCAGAAGATGCTAAACCTAAAACAGCATTTTCCACCATTGGAGGGCACTATCAGTTCACTGTTATGCCCTTTGGATTGAAAAATGCACATGCCACTTTTCAGAGGTTGGTGAATACAGTCCTGCAAGGATTGGAAGCTTTTAGTGCAGCATATCTAAATTATTTAGCTGTCTTTAGCTCCACCTGGGATGAGCACCTGGTCCACCTATGGAATGTTTTGAAGGCCCTGCAAGAGGCAGGCCTCACTATCAAGGCTTCAAAGTGCCAGAAAGGGCAGGGGAAAGTGGTTTATCTGGGCCATCTGGTAGGTGGGAAACAGATTGCACCACTGCAGTGGAAGATCTAAATCATTATTGGATGGGCTCCCCCTACAACTCAAACCCAGGTGAGATCCTTCTTAGGCCTCACAGGGTACTATAGGAGGGTCATTAAGAACTATGGCTCCATTGCAGCCCCTCTTATGACCTCACCAGCAAGAAGATGCCTAAAATGTTATTATGGACAGCTAGCTATCAAGAGGCTTTTGATGAGGTCAAACAGGCCATGTGCTCTTCACCTATCCTAAAAAGCCCTTCTTACTCCAAGAAATTCATAGTCCAGACTGATGCTTCTGAATTAGGGGTAGGGGCAGTTCCATCACAGCTTACCACTGAGGGCCAGGATCAACCTGTTGCTTTCATCTGCAGGCGGTTGACCCCTAGAGAAAAGTGTTGGTCTGCCATAGAGAGGGAGGCTGCTGCTGTGGTCTGTGCACTGAAAAAGTTGGGACCATACCTGTTTGCCACTCACTTTATTGTTCAGACAGACGGAGAACCTCTATTATGGCTTAAAGTGCCAGATAGGGCAGGGGAAAGTGGTTTATCTGGACCATCTGGTAGGTGGGAAACAGATTGCACCACTGCAGTGGAAGATCTAAATCATTATTGGATGGGTTCCCCCTACAACTCAAACCCAGGTGAGATCCTTCTTAGGCATCACAGGGTACTATAGGAGGGTCATTAAGAACTATGGCTCCATTGCAGCCCCTCTTATGACCTCACCAGCAAGAAGATGCCTAAAATGTTATTATGGACAGCTAGCTATCAAGAGGCTTTTGATGAGGTCAAACCGGCCATGTGCTCTTCACCTATCCTAAAAAGCCCTTCTTACTCCAAGAAATTCAGAGTCCAGACTGATGCTTCTGAATTAGGGGTAGGGGCAGTTCCATCACAACTTACCACTGAGGGCCAGGATCAACCTGTTGCTTTCATCAGCAGGAGGTTGACCCCTAGAGAAAAGTGTTGGTCTGCCATAGAGAGGGAGGCTGATGCTGTGGTCTGGGCACTGAAAAAGTTGGGACCATACCTGTTTGGTACTCACTTTATTGTTCAGACAGACCGCAAACCTCTATTATGGCTTAAACAAATGAAAGGTGAAAACCCTAAATTGTTGAAGTGGTCTATCCCCCTACAGGGAATGGACTATACAGTGGAAAAACCTGGGAGTACCCACTCCAATGCAGATGGTCTCTCCAGATATTTCCACTTAGACAATGAAGACTCATCTGGGCACAGTTAGCCTTGTTGACCATCGTTTGGGGGGAGGGGTGTAGGAAAGTACCATCTTGCCTGGAATGTTACCCCCATTTTTACATATATGTAAGTTTGTTTTTGCCTGTCTCACTGGGCCCTGCTAGCCAGGACCCCAGTGCTTATAGTTTTTGGCCTGAATGTGTGTTTCTGTGTAGTGACTAACTGTGTCGCCGAGGCTCTGCTAACCAGAACTCAGTGCTTATGCTCTCTCTGCCTTTAAAATTGTCGCTATAGGTTAGTGACCACTTTTACAAATTTCAATTGGCACACTGGAACACCCTTATAATTCCCTAGTATATGGTACATAGGTACCCAGGGTATTGGGGTTACAGGAGATCCCTAAGGGTTGCAGCATTTCTTTTGCCACCCATAGGGAGCTCAGACAAGCCTTTAACAGGACTGCCACTGTATTCTGAGTGGAATAACGCACACGTTATTTCACAGCCATTTTACACTGCACTTAACTAACTTATAAGTCACTTATGTGTCTAACCTTCACTCAGTGAAGGTTGGGTGCAAAGTTACTAAGTGTGAGGGCACCCGGGCACTAGCCAAGGTGCCCCCATCTAATTCAGGGCAATTTCCCCAGACTTTGTGAGTGCGGGGACACCATTACACATGTACACTACAGATA
This sequence comes from Pleurodeles waltl, assembly GCF_031143425.1. Taxonomy (NCBI): domain Eukaryota; kingdom Metazoa; phylum Chordata; class Amphibia; order Caudata; family Salamandridae; genus Pleurodeles; species Pleurodeles waltl. Next base: position 394,203,565 of record NC_090445.1, on the reverse strand, counting down.
GGTCAATACCTATATGTAGCTTCACAATGGTAACTCTAAATATTGCCATGTAACTTGTCTAAGATCATGGAATTGTCCCCCCATGCCAAATTTGGTTTTGGGGTGCCAATCCCATGCATTCCCGGGGGTCCACTATGGACCCCGGGTACTGCCAAACCAGCTCTCTGGGGTTTTCTGTACAGATAATGCTGCTGCCAACCCACAGACAGGGTTCTGCCCTCCTGGGGTCTGGGCAGCCCAGTCCCAGGAAGGCAGAACAAATAATTTCCTCTGAGAGAGGGTGTTACACCCGCTCCCTTTGGAAAAAAGTGTTAAGGGCTGGGGAGGATCAGCCTCCCCCAGCCTCAGGAAATGCTTTGAAGAGCACAGATGGTGCCCTCCTTGTATAAGCCAGTCTACACTGTTTCAGGGAACCCCTGTCCCTGTTCTGGTGCAAAGCTGGACAAAGGAAAGGGGAGTGACCACTCACCTGTCCATCACCACCTCAGGGGTTGTGCCCAGAGCTCCTCCAGTGTGTCCCAGGCCTCTGCCATATTGGGTCCAGAGGAGTGAGTGCACTCTGGAGGCCTCTGACAGGCCAGTGCCAGCAGGTGACGTCAGAGACCCCTCCTGATAGGTGCTTACCTGACTAGGTGGCCAATCCTCCTCTGAGGGCTATTTAGGGTCTCTCCAGCGGGCTTTTCCTCAGATAACGACTTGCAAGAATTCACCAGAGTTCCTCTGCACCTCTCTCTTCGACTTCTGCCAAGGATCGACCACTGACTGCTCCAGGACGCCTGCAAAACTGCAACAAAGTAGCAAGAAGACTACGAGCGACATTGTAGTGCCTAATCCTGACGGCTTTCTCGACTGTTTCATGGTGGTGCATAATTTGGGGGCTGCCTGTCTTCATCCTGCACTGGAAACCACAAAGAAATCTCCAGTGGGTTAACGGAATCTTCCCCCTGCTCCAGCAGGCACCAAACTTCAGCGTCACCGGTACTCTGGATCCCCTCTCATCCTGATGAGCATGGCCCCTGGGGCACAGGTGGGGGACCCAAGTGATCCAGACGGTCCAGTGGTCCAACTCTCCAAATTTGGAGGAGGTAAGTCCTTGCCTTCCCTCTCCAGACAGTAATCCTGTGCACCGCATGAACTGCAGCTGCTAGGGCTTCTGTGCATTTTTGCAAGGAATCCTTCATACACGGCCTAGCCCAGGTCCCTAGTACTCCGTCCTGCATTGCTCAACTCGCTGAGTTGACCTCCGGCTTTGTGGGACCCTCTTTTGTAGTGTTGAGATGACCGCTGTGCTCAGTTTTCTTGAACCTGTGTTCAAGTACCTCTGCGGGTGCTGCCTTCTTGTGCATGTGCTCTTTGTCTTGCTGAGGGTCCACTCTGTCTCCTTTCCCAAGCGGCGACATCCTAGTCCTTCCTGGGCCCAGGCAGCACTATTTTTCTTCAACCGCATCCTTTGCAGCTAGCAAGGCTTGTTTGCAGTCTTTCTCCCAAAAAACAACTTTGCATCCTCCAGTCCTCAGTGGGACATTTTCTGCACAAAGGAGAATTTCCTAGCATCTTTTGTTGTTGCAGAATCTTCTGCTTCTTCCATCCAGAGGCAGCAATTTTGCACCTTCATCTGGGGTGTAGTGGGCTCCTGCACCCCATGGACATTTTCACGACTCTTGGACTTCGTCCCCTTCGTTTGCAGGTCCTCAGGTCCAGGAAACCATCTTCAGTGCCATGCAGTCTGTTGTGGTCTTTGCAGAATCCTCTATCACGAGTTTAGTGTGTTTCTGGGGAAGTAGTATCACTTTACTCCTACTTTTCAAGGTCTTGTGGTGGGGTATCTTGGACACCCTTAGTGTATTCTTACACTCCCAGTGACCTTCTACACACTACTCTAGTCTAGGAGTCCATTTGTGGTTCGCAATCCACTTTCAGAGTGGATGGTTTGTGTTTCCCCTAGGCCTATTGCATCCTATTGTATTCTACAGTGTTTGCACTATTTTCTGACTGTTTTACTTACCTGAGTTTGGTTTGTGTGTATATTTTGTGTATTTGACATACCTCCTAAGGGAGTATATCCTCTACTTTTGGCACATTGTCACTAAAATAAAGTAACATTATTTTTAGTAACCCTGAGTATTGTGTTTCTTATGATATAGTACTCTATGATATAAGTGGTATAGTAGCAGCTTTGCATGTCTCATAGTTTAGCCTAAGCTGTTCTGCTATAGCTACCTCTATTAGCCTAAGCTGCTAGAACACTACTAATCTACTAATAAGGGATAACTGGACCTGGCACAAGGTGGAAGTACAATCAGGTACCCACTATAAGCCAGGCCAGCCTCCTACAAGGTGTTCCCACCGTTTGCGACAGTGGGTGCTCCATCTGACGTAGACCCCCAGGGTCCACACGCCGTTGGCGATGGCACGCCTTATACCCTTCTTTTGATGGACGCTGATCTGCAGAGGAAATAGACACAGGGAAAGGTATTAGTCAGACCGTCCTGTCTGTTGCACTCATGGCCCACCATGCCCCTTACCATCCCAATTAGCAAAGACATGCCCCAGCATACATGCTGCAGGCTGCCCAGGGTCCATCCACCATCCCACCCCTACATGAGGCCTTCACACACAGCACTCTATGGATTCATACCCCATGTATCATACTCACACTGTACTCACCTGTTGGTCTGGAGGCCAAAACAGAAGTCGGTACTGGGGTAGGACCACATCCACCAGTCTCTCCAACTCACTGAGGTGAAGACAGGGGCCCTTCCCCCAGTCACACAAGCCATAGTAAGTTCCAGACACAGGTCACAGTAGCACATGCAGTGTAGGCCCTCTCCTGTTGAAGGTCAGGTAGCAAGTGAGTGAACAGATACAAAATGGCAGTGACGTCCGTGGCGGTGCATACCGTCACCGCCGGAGTACATCACCATTGGCCGCTGTATCCCATTGGGCCCAATGATAACCAATGAGGAGTTGCACAGCGGTTCCCGACCGCCTTCCACAACGGCGCACAACGTCAGCGGAATTACCTCATTTCCACCTGTCCCTCCATACAGGACAGACGGACGCCATTTCATGGGGGGCAGGCCATGGATCCTGACTGTGTCACAGTTTACAATTTCACCTTCTGGACATATGCCACCAAAATATTGTTACAATCACAACATGCATTGTACTTTAGTGGTTACAATGTACAGATAATGACCAGCTGCTCACTCTTTTGCCCCTTAGATTTCAACCACTGCAAACGAACAGGAGATGGAGAAACCCCCTGTGTACATACTCCTTGTGGAGTTGGCAACAATGGAGGACAGGCACATTAACCTCACCTACAGACTTGACAGGGCCGCTATCACAGAGCTGTGTGCCCAATTGGAGCCTGACCTGACATCTGCTACCCGTCACCGCACTGGGATCCCCCCTCTTGTGCAAGTTCTATCAGTGCTCAATTTTTTTGGCAACAAGTTCTTTCCAAGTGACAGTGGGCTTGACAGCAGAAATGTCACAGCCAATGTTTTCAATAGTGCTGACCAGAGTGTTGTCTGCCCTGATTAAACACATGTGCAGCTACATCATTTTCCCACATTTTGGCCACAGTGAAGGCTGACCTCTCTGCAATGGGACATATCCCCAACATCATTGGTGCAATTGATGGGACACATATTGCATTTGTCCCCCTCCTGGCAAAATTAACAGGTCTTCAGAAATCGAAATAAGTTATCACTCGATTAATGTTCAGATGGTGTGTTTGGCGGACCAGTGCATCTCCTATGTCAATGCTAAGTATTCTGGGTTGGTGCATGAAGCTTTTATCCTGAGGAATAGCAGCATCCTAAATGTGATGGCCCACCTCCAGAGGCACAGGGTGTGGCTAATAGGTGAGCCCTGGATCCCACCCAGTGGATGTTGGTGTATGGGTATGGTGTGGGACATAAGGGTTAGTGTGTGGCTAACAGTTGTCCCTCAATATTTGCAGGTGACTCAGGTTACCCAAACATATCATGGCTACTGACCCCTGTGAGGAATCCCAGGACAATGACTGAGGAACGTTACAATGAGGCACATGGGCAAATTAGAAGGATTATTGAACGTACCTTTGGCCTTCTGAAAGCCAGATTTTGGTGCCTCTATCTAACAGGTGGATCCCTGTGCTATTCACCCAAGAAGGTCTTCCAGATAATCGTGGCATGCTGCGTGTTGCACAACCATGCCTTGAGACGCCATGTGCTTTTTCTGCAGGAAGAGGAGGCTGGAGATGGCTGTGTGGCAGCAGTGGACCCGGTGGGCAGTGAAGATGAGAAGGTAGAGGATTCTGATGAGGACAACAGAAGTGCAGTTATTCATCAATACTTCCAATGACACACAGGTAAGACAGTGTTATTTCATATTTCATTGACAGTTTGATGTGTGACATTGTCACTGGTATGCTGTGAATTCCTACTTCTATACCCACTCACTGTACCCATTGGCTTCTCTTTTTGCATATGTTGGTTCCCCACTATTGCTCCTGGTGTGTTCACTGCAGCCAACTACAGGTCTTTCCTATGTTAACATTACTGTACAGTTGAATTGCAATGTGTAAAGCTTGTTAAATGAATACACACTAAATCATTTGACATACTCCATACTTGTATTTGTTCTAAGTGTGTTTATTGCAGTGCTCTGATGAAAAGGGGAAAGTGCTATGGGCTGGGGTGATGATGGAGGAAAGTCCAGGTTAGAGTCCAGTCTAAAAAGAGAAAAAAGAAAAAAGCAAGAGTAAAGGTCCTCAAGGCACTTCTAGAATTAGAAGCAAGAGCCCTTACACATCCAATGGATGTCATGCTTCATCATAAGGCTAGATCCTCGTCAGACCAGCGCTGCAATGTCTGACAGGACCTATTAGGGGGCTCTTTGCCGGAGATCTTGAACAAATGTATGAGCTGTGCCAGATACAGCAGGAGTAAGGTAAACAAACTGTTTCAGAAAAAGCAGGGGAAAGAGAAAAAAAGACTTAAAATTGTCTCAAGAATCTCAACAAAAATGATTTAATTTAGGTTTTGAGGATCTTGGTCAAGCTACAATATAGGATCAACATGTTACATGCCTGAAGGGTCCAAACGGATCAAATGGCACTTCATCAGGATCAAAACACATACCTCGTAAACTTTTTGTAGGAAGTGCTAACCTAAATATTACAGGGAAAAAAAGTGACATATCGAAAAAAGCTACACAGCTCTAGACCTAAATAGGCGAGAACTCTCCTAACTTTAGGACCAGGTTCCTTGGGAACATGCAGGCCACAGGACAAATGTCGCTATGTTCAGCGTGGTCCGGTACGGGAAACCTACCCGACAGCCGCAATCCCTGAAGTCACTTTTTTCCTTGGAACATATAGGATTCTGGTCTATTGCTAAGTGTAGGTACTTACCTGCCCTTACCAGTAATACACTTTCCAACAATTATGTTCTTAACATACTAAATACATGTTTTTATTTTTTATTTTCGTAGAAATGATATTCTTTTGATTAATTTTATTACTTAATTTTGAAATATTTTTTACAAAATAAAATATATGAAAGTTATTTCCAACATATGAAAGTTAATATTTTTTTTAATGTTATATTTTATTTGATTTAGAATTTTTTAAAGTAAAGGTTCACAACTATGTTTTAAATCAGTAGTGTTTTGGAAAACGTTGCTTTGTTATTAACTGTTACACCTCCCATATATCTATTTATCCAAATATTTGATGGCCTGGAATTTGATAGTCAAATACGCCCCAAGCCCCATGTATATGTTCTTACCACTATGTTTTTTGAACTGGAGTTACAATAGTAAATATGACCTCCACCCCTTTAATTATATGCATGTTCCAAAGTGTTTCTTGCATTGTAGTTAGAATAGTAAATTCATCCACCCAATTATATGGACTTACCATAATGTTACCTGCACTAGAGTTGAAATCATAAATTTGATCCCCAAACATATGCACTTTCCCACTGCTATATGGACATGAGTTTGAATAGTAAACCTTACTATCTATGGACACCTTGGCATTTAAACCATCAATGATCTTTTGACTGTTTTAATGTCCCAGAAAAACTATCTTGCTTAACAGTGTCATTCAATGACATTTGCAGAACATGTGCTAACTTTACCACTTCCATTAGTCCATGTTCTGATATCAAACCGTTTCCTAGAAAGTGCCATTGTGCAATGGATGAAAAATGGTATTAAAAGCATGATAACTACATGATATGAAAATGAATGAAGCTGAAGTTTGTGTATCAAGGAAAAAGTAGAGAATATTAGTGTAAGTCTGTTGCTACTTGAAGTCACGTTCTTTGGAAAACTGAAGTACTTGATACTTGAAGAATTCTTGTGTTTTGAGTTTTATATCATGCTCAGATTTTATATCACTTGAATTATGATTTGAGGCTCATGGCTCCAAGCACAAATGTAATGCATGTGCATTTGTTATGCTTTAGTTATCGGAACTGAGGTAAAAAGGAGAGAAACTATTACGAGTAATTGGTTTCTCATCCTCAGCTGCTCAGTATACCATATGATTTGTTAGGTGTGGGGATCGTTTGTCCCTCATTGAAAAAAACATATGATGAGCGTGATGTACTTGGAATAACCTTATTTACTAGAGTTTTACTAGTTTTACGTGTCTGCAGATATTTTGCCTCCAACACTTGTTCTTATTCTTATTGCTTTGCATTTCTCTTCCGATCACGTGGGGGAGGCCAAGAGAGACTTCAAAGGGAAGGAACGTTATTTCCTTCCCTGTGAAATCTCTCTCTGCATTGTGGCAGCCGGATTGAAAGTAATCTGGCTGTCAAAACGCCCACTAGACACCAGGGATTTTATTTCAAAAAGGAAATTGGCATAAGGGAGCGACCCCTTGGACAAGGGTCGCTTCCAGGGGGGGCCATTTTTTTTAAGGCCTTTTCTGCCCCCCGGGGGCAGATCAGCCTATTATTAGGCCGATCTGCACCCGGGGGGGCAGAAACCTCTAGGCTAGATAATTTTTGTTGTTGTTGTTTTGTTTTTGTTTAGTTTTTTGTTTTAGAAGTGGGGAGCGACCCCTTAGGCAAGGGTTGCTCCCATGGGCGCAAATTATATTTAGGCCATTTCTGCCCCCCTTGGGGGCAGATTGGTCTATTTTCATGAGGCCAATCTGCCCCCAAGGGGGACAGAAACCACTAGACACCAGGGAGTTTTTTTTTCTGTTCGTGAATTTCACGTAAGGGGAGCGACCCCTTAGGCAAGGGTCGTTCCCTTGGGGGGCAAATTTATTTTAGGCCATTTCTGCCCCCCATGGGGGCAGATCGGCGTATTTTAATTAGGCCAATCTGCCCCCAAGGGGGGCAGAAACCACTAGGCACCGGGGATTTTTGTTGTTGTTTTACAGATGGGGAGCATCCCCTTAGGCAGAAACCTCTAGACGCCAGGGCAAATCTTTTTTTTTTTTTTTTTTAGAGATGGGGAGCGACCTCTTAGGCAAGGGTCGCTCCCCTGGAGGGGCAAATTGTATTTAGGCCATTTCTGCCCACTTTGGGGGCAGATCAGCTGATTTTAGGTCAATCTGCCCCCAAGGGTGGCAGAAACCACTAGGCACCAGGGATCTTTTTTTTTGCGCCATCACGCACGGGGAGCGACCCCATAGGCAAGGGTCGCTCCCCAGGGGGGGTGGGGGTCAAATTTATTTTAGGCCATTTCTGCCCTCCCGGGGGCAGATCGGCCTATTGTTCTTCGGCCGGTCTGCCTCCGGGGGGGCAGAAACCTCTAGGCGACAGGGCAATTTTTTTTTTTTTTTGTTTGTTTGTTTTTTTAGAGATGGGGAGCGACCCCTTAGGCAAGGGTCACTCCCCTGGAGGGGCAAATTGTATTCAGGCCGATCTGCCTGCTTTGGGGTCATATCGGACGATTTTAGGTCAATCTGCCACTAGGCACCAGGGATCTTTTTTTTTGCGCTGTCACGCAAGTGGAGCGACCCCGTAGGCAAGGGTCGCTCCCCAGGGGGGGGGGGCAATTTATTTTAGCCCATTTCTGCCCCCCCTGGGGGCAGATCGGCTTATTGTTATATGGCGATCTGCCCCCGGGGGGCAGAAACCTCTAGGCGCTAGGACTAATTTTTTTTGCTGTTTTTTTGTTTGTTTGTTTTTTTAGAGATAGGGAGTGACCCCTTAGGCAAGGGTTGCTCCCCTGGAGGGGCAAATTGTATTTAGACCATTTCTGCCCCCCTTGGGGGCAAATTGGACGATTTTAGGTGACTCGGGGGCAGAAACCACTAGGCACCGGGGATCATTTTTTTTGCGCAGTCATGCAAGGGGAGCATGCAAGGGGGTCATGCAAGGGGAGCGACCCCGTAGGCAAGGGTCGCTCCCCGGGGGGTGGGGCGGGCAAATTTATGTTAGGCCATTTCTGCCCCCCCTGGGGCCGGCTGAGCTAGAGGTCAAAATCCACAGGTAGGCATTTTGCAAAAAACACCTCTGTTTCTGTAAAAAAATGTGATGTGTCCACGTTGTGTTTTGGGCCATTTCCTTTCGTGGGCGCTAGGCCCACCCACACAAGTGAGGTACCATTTTTATCAGGAGACTTGGGGGAACGCTGGGTGGAAGGACATTTGTGGCTCCTCTCAGATTCCAGAACTTTCTGTCACCGAAATGAGAGGAAGAAGTGTTTTTTTGCCAAATTTTGAGGTTTGCAAAGGATTCTGGGTAACAGAACCTGGTCAGAGCCCCACAAGTCACCCCATCTTCAATTCCGCTAGGTGTCTAGTTTTCAGAAATGTGCTGGTTTGCTAGGTTTCCCCAGGTGCCGGCTGAGCTAGAGGCCAAAATCCACAGGTAGGCACTGTTTTCTGTGAAAAAATGTTATGTGTCCATGTTGTGTTTTGGGCCATTTCCTTTCGTGGGCGCTAGGCCTACCCACACAAGTGAGGTACCATTTCTATCGGGAGACTGGGGGAAATGCTGGGTGGAAGGAAATTTGTGGCTCCTCTCAGAGTCCAGAACTTTCTGTCACCGAAATGTGAGGAAAATGTGTTTTTTTAGCCAAATTTTGAGGTTTGCAAAGGATTCTGGGTAACAGAACTTGGTCAGAGCCCCACAAGTCACCCCATCTTGGATTCCCCTAGGTCTTTAGTTTTGAAAAATGCACAGGTTTGGTAGGTTTCCATAGGTGCCGGCTGAGCTTGGGGACAAAATCTACAGGTAGGCACTTTGCAAACAACACCTCTGTTTTCTGTCAAAAAATGGGATGTGTCCACGTTGTGTTTTGGGGCATTTCCTGTCGCGGGCGCTAGGCCTACCCACACAAGTGAGGTATAATTTTTATCGGGAGACGTGGGGGAACGCTGGGTGGAAGGAAATGTGTGGCTCCTCTCAGATTCCAGAACTTTCTGTCACCGAAATGTGAGGAAAATGTATTTTTTTAGGCAAATTTTGAGGTTTGCAAAGGGTTCTGGGTAACAGAACCTGGTCAGAGCCCCACAAGTCACCCCATCTTGGATTCCCCTAGGTCTTTAGTTTTGAAAAATGCACAGGTTTGGTAGGTTTCCCTAGGTGCCGGCTGAGCTTGGGGCCAAAATCTACAGGTAGGCACTTTGCAAAAAACACCTCTGTTTTCTGTAAAAAAATGGGATGTGTCCACGTTGTGTTTTGGAGCATTTCCTGTCGCGGGCGCTAGGCCTACCCACACAAGTGAGGTATAATTTTTATCGGGAGACGTGGGGGAAGGCTGGGTGGAAGGAAATGTGTGGCTCTTCTCAGATTCCAGAACTTTCTGTCACCGAAATGTGAGGAAAATGTATTTTTTAAGGCAAATTTTGAGGTTTGCAAAGGGTTCTGGGTAACAGAACCTGGTCAGAGCCCCACAAGTCACCCCATCTTGGATTCCCCTAGGTCTCTAGTTTTAAAAAATGCACAGGTTTGGTAGGTTTCCTTAGGTGCCGACTGAGCTAGGGGCCAAAATCTACAGGTAGGCACTTTGCAAAAAACACCTCTGTTTTCTGTAAAAAAATGGGATGTGTCCACGTTGTGTTTTGGACCATTTCCTTTCGTGGGCGCTAGACCTACCCACAAAAGTGAGGTACCATTTTTATCAGGAGACATGGGGGAACATAGAATAGCAAAACAAGTGTTATTGCCCCTTGTCTTTCTCTACATTTTTTCCTTCCAAATATAAGAGAGTGTGTAAAAAAGACGTCTATTTGATAAATGCCCTGTAATTCACATGCTAGTATGGGCACCCCGGAATTCAGAGATGTGCAAATAACCACTGCTCCTCAACACCTTATCTTGTGCCCATTTTGGAAATACAAAGGTTCTCTTGATAGCTATTTTTTACTCTTTATATTTCAGCAAATGAATTGCTGTATACCCGGTATAGAATGAAAACCCACTGCAGGGTGCAGGTCATTTATTGGCTCTGGGTACCTAGAGTTCTTGATGAACCTACAGGCCCTATATATCCCCGCAACCAGAAGAGTCCAGCAGACGTAACGGTATATTGCTTTCAAAAAGTTAGTATAACGTAGAGAAAAATTGCAGATTTTTTCACCTCAATTTCAATATTATTTTTTTTCAGTTGTTATTTTCTGTACGAAACCCTTGTAGGATCTACACAATTTACCCATTGCTGAATTCAAAATTTTGTCTACTTTCTAGAAGTGTTTCGGTTTCTGGGATCCAGCATTGGTTTCATGGCCATTTCTGTCACTGACTGGAAGGAGGCTGAAAGCACAAAAATATTAAAAAATGGGGTATGTCCAAGTAAAATGCTAAATTTGTGTTGAAAAATTAGGTTTTCTGATTCAAGTCTGCCTGTTCCTGAAAGCTGGGAAGCTGGTGATTTTAGCACCGCAAACCATTTGTTGATGCCATTTTCAGGGAAAAAACCACAAGCCTTTTTCTGCATCCCCTTTTTCCCATTTTTTTGAAAAAAACGAAATGTTCACTGTATTTTTGCTAATTTCTTGGCCTCCTTCTGGGGAACCCACAAAGTCTGGGTACCTCTAGAATCCCTAGGATGTTGGAAAAAAAGGAAGCAAATTTGGCGTGGGTAGCATATGTGAACAAAAAATTATGAGGGCCTAAGCGCGAACTGCCCCAAATAGCCAAAAAAAGGCTCGGCACAGGAGGGGGAAAAGGCCTGGCAGCGAAGGGGTTAAGGTACCTAGGTACCCAGGGTATTGGGGTTCCAGGAGATCCCTATGGGCTGCAGCATTTCTTTTGCCACCCATAGGGAGCTCAGACAATTCTTACACAGGCCTGCCACTGCAGCCTGAGTGAAATAATGTCCACATTATTTCACAGCCATTTTCACTGCACATAAGTAACTTATAAGTCACCTATATGTCTAACCCTCATTTGGCGAAGGTTAGGTGCAAAGTTACTTAGTGTGTGGGCACCCTGGCACTAGCTAAGGTGACCCCATATTGTTCAGGGCAAATTCCCTGAACTTCGTGATTGTGGTGACACCATTACACGCATGCACTACACATAGGTCACTACTTATGTGTGGCGTCACATTGGTAACTCCGAACATGGCCATGTAACATGTCTAAGATCATGGAATTGTCACCCCAATACCATTCTGGTATTGGGGTGACAATTCCATGATTCTCTGGGTCTCTAGCACAGAACCCGGGTACTGCCAAACTGTCTTTCCGGGGTTTCCACTGCAGCTGCTGCGACTGCAAACCCCTCAGACAGGATTCTGCCCTCCTGGGGTCTGGGCAGCCCTGGCCCAGGAAGGCAGAACAAAGGATTTCCTCTAAGAGAGGGAGTTACACCCTCTCCCTTTGGAAATAGGTGTGAATGAGGGGCTGAGTAGGAGTAGCCTCCCCCAGCCTCTGGAAATGCTTTGATGGGCACAGATGGTGCCCATCTCTGCATAAGTCAGTCTACACCCGTTCAAGGATACCCAAGCCCTGCTCTGGTGCGAAACTGGACAAAGGAAAGGGGAGTGACCACTCCCCTGACCAGTACCTCCCAGGGGAGGTGCCCAGAGCTCCTCCAGTGTGTCCCAGACCTCTGCCATCTTGGATTCAGAGGTGTTGGGGGCACACTGGACTGCTCTGAGTGGCCAGTGCCAGCAGGTGACGCCAGAGACCCCTCCTGATAGGTTCTTACCTCTCTTGGTAGCCAAACCTCCTTTCTTGGAAGCCAAACCTCCTTTTCTGGCTATTTAGGGTCTCTCCTCTGGGCTATTCCTCAGATAACGAATACAAGAGCTCACCAGAGTTCCTCTGCACTTTCCTCTTCGACTTGTGCCAAGGAACGACCGCTGACTGCTCCAGGACGCCTGCAAAACCGCAACAAAGTAGCAAGACGACTACCAGCAACATTGTAGCACCTCATCCTGCCGGCTTTCTTGACTGTTTCCTGGTGGTGCATGCTCTGAGGGCTGTCTGCCTTCACCCTGCACTGGAAGCCAAGAAGAAATCTCCCATGGGTCGATGGAATCTTCCCCCTGCTAATGCAGGCAACAAACTTCTGCATCACCGGTCCTCTGGGTCCCCTCTCATCCTAACGAGAGTGGTTCCTTTAACACAGGAGCTGGGTCAAAGAGTCTCCCACAGTCCAGTGGCCCTTCTGTCCAAAGTTGGTGGAGGCAAGTCCTTGCCTCCCCACGCCAGACAGCAAACCTGTGTACTGTGTGATTTGCAGCTGCTCTGGCCTCTGTACACTTTTCAAAGGATTCCTTTGTGCACAGCCTAGCCTCGGTCCCCAGCACTCCGTCCTGCATTGCCCAACTCCGACGTCGTGGGACCCTCCTCTGTGACTCTGAGTTGACCACTGTCCTCATATCTTCTAAGTGCCTGCTCCGGTACTTCTGCGGGTGCTGCCTGCTTCTGTGGGGGCTCTCTGAGTTGCTTACTGCCTCTTCTGTCTCCTCCTCCAAGGGGTGACATCCTGGTCCTTCCTGGTCCCCAGCAGCACCCGAAAACCTCAACTGTGACTCTTGAAGCTAGCAAGGCTTGTTTGTGGTATTTCTGCCTGGAAACACTTCTGCAACATCCAGTATGCCGTGGGACATCTTCCACCCAAAGGAGAAGTTCCTAGCCCTTTTCTTTGTTGCAGAATCTTTGGCTTCTTCCACCCAGAGGCAGCCCTTTTGCACCTGGGGTTTTGTGGGCTCCTGCCCCCCCGGACACTTTTGTGACTCTTGGACTTGGTCCCTTTCCTTTAAAGGTCCTCAGGTCCAGGAATCCATCTTCAGTGTTTTGCTGGTGCTTATGGTTCTTGCAGAATCCCCCTATCACGACTATTGTGTCTTTCTGGGGTAGTAGGGTAGCTTCACTCCTACTTTCTAGGGTCTTGGGGTGGGGTATTTTGGACACACTTACTGTTTTCTCACAGTCCCAGCGACCCTCTACAATCTCCCATAGGTCTGTGGTCCATTCATGATTCGCATTCCACTTTTGGAGTATATGGTTTGAGTTGCCCCTAGACCTATGTTTACCTAATGCATCCTGTTCTAATTCTATGTTGTTTGCACTCATTTTCTTACTGTTACTTACCTGTTTTGGGTTTGTGTACATATAACTTGTGTATATTAC